>NC_059083.1:25638804-26291703 GCF_020497125.1 Mauremys mutica
GCAGGAGGGGATCTGGGGACAGACAGAGGGGGCCTGGGAGAGTCTGGGGAGCAGCCACCCGGGACCAGACATCAAAATCCAGCTGTGGTGAGAAAGGAATGTTTGCCAGGGATGGGGCTTGTTACAGGGGCTGCCGTAAAGCCGGATACAATGTTGCAGCTATTTAATGCATTATACTGTGGAATTTGTATGTTCTTGCAGCTGGATGGTGTGAGCTGAAATTATTTTCCTTAAGGGCAAGGCTGGCACTGCTCCTTGTTTTGCTGGAGAACGCAGGGCTGGAGATCTGGAGCCATCAGTCACACGCCTTCATTCTGCTGCTGTTTCCTGTGGCTGGGCGCTGCAGCCAGGACTCTGTTGTGGCAGAGTGGATTTGAGATCAGATTCAATAGGGAATCTGGGGAGTGGCCTTCTGGAGCCAGAACAGGAGCTGCAACTGAGACAGAAAAGACATACTGGAGGTTGATGCTGCTGGGGAAGCAGCTGGTCACTTCAAGAGCAACCAGATACAATATTGTTACAGATCCTGACTCCCATGGTGATGAGACACATTGTTACCGTTAGGCAAGACAAACTGGTTACATGGCTGTAAACTTGCTTCTAACCAGCCTTGCTGCTCCATGGTGTCCAGATGCCGTCAGCTCTGGTTCAGGGGCTCAGGCAGAGGATCTCACTGCTGCTGGGGTTTTGTTGCTGGTGAACGTATTGCCTGAGAATTGCAGTCATCAGTCAGACACATGCAACATGCAGTTATGTTTGGCCAACAGAAGCGGCCTCCAGGGGCTGAGGTGGAGGCTGGAGACCTGAATCCCTCATCCCACATCACTTGCAGCTGACTGTGCCAATGAGACAGTTCCCAGACTGTTTAGTGGAACCGTGGGATGGGAGAGTGGGGATGCTCTCCAACAACACGGACAAAAAACAAGGGCTGGGGGAGAGTGAAACAAGCTAGAGGCCATGAGTACAAATCATCTCACTTCTACTGCGTGTTGTGTGTGTGCAGGCACCTCCCGGCCCTTATGACTGACCATGGCTTCGTATTCCCAGCCCTAGAAGGCAACCTAGTATTGGACACCATTGCAGCCCATTTTGCTAATAAGTTAACAGAAGTTGCACAAAGTCACTGAAGTCAAAATGGGGAATAGAATCAGGGTCTCCCAATGGATTCCCCAGATCTTAGCTACTCACTCCCCCTGCCTCAGCTGAAAGTGTCAAGTATCTGTTCATTGGGTCTCCTGTTGCTAACAGTTACACCACATCAGAGCCAGCAACAGGAGACCAGAGTCCTGATTGCAAATATTCTACTGATGACTGGCAACTACTTGTGTAAACCATTAGCACAGCATGTGTCATGTTCCCTCCAGCAGCTGGCCCACACACAGCCCAACAATTATTCCCAGAGCTGAAGTGCTGTGGTGGGGTTCTGAAGAGACATGATTTAAATCAGCGGTTTTCAAAGTCTGAGTCGTGACTCCGCAGGGTTCACCCCTGGCCTGGAAGGTGGCCACTTCTTTATTTGCATCCCGAAAAGTTTCATCTATGTTTAATGGGTTATTTCATTGCAAAGAAATATACAATTAAACATAATTACAAGGGTATATGCAATCTAAATGTAAGATAACAACCCTTTATTAGTTTTCATAAAGTTTCCACATCAGACATCTTCTCATCTTAACACTAACAACCACTTCAATTTAGAGTTATCTAATTGCCAGGGCCTACAGAAAGGAACAGTAATGTAATAATAAACAAGATTTAGACAAGCAAAACCAATACACTTAACAGCTCTAGTTTGGTCTCTATCTGCACAAGTGAATTGGCCTGAATACATATTGATACCCTTAACCCTTTGATATTCAGACAAGTGAATTATTGCTCTGATCTGAGCTGGTCTGTCAGTGCCACATGGACAACGTATTTCACACACTATAACTGCCTTTGAATGCAAGTTCCCAGCTGGCAAGGAGGAAGATCAGCACCATGTGGGCAGCAGAGCTCCCAAGTTACTGGATTAGTGGAAAATTCACTATTTCCCCTGATTTCTGTTGCTTTTTCTGTGTTGCTTCAAAAGCAGACAGTCATTCACAGATACACGTGGGACTCTTCTGCCAGCAAACACGCAGCAAAGTAAGCATTAGAAGCCATGGGGGGGGGTGAGGGGGGAAGAGAGAGAATTTCAGTCACACACACACACACTCTCTCTCTCTCTCTCCAAGGAAGAGATTTTGCAAATATGAGGAAGAGAGGCCCTGCCCTGACCACATTGCTATATAGTCACTGAACTAATGGGGCTTTTGTCTCTCAATATCTATATGTCTGTGACTCTGCAATGAGCGATTGCCATTTACATTTCCGGAACGCACACACAGAGTTACACTGCGGTCTGTGAATGCAGGACTCCCGTGCCCACATTTTAGGAGCTGTCCTGTCCCTGTGTTGGGATACTGGGTATTTCTAACTCAGTCTCACCTGCAGGAATTCACCCGGTGGCTTCTGACACTTCCCCTCCAGCTCACTGATCAGCTCATTGAGACGGGAAATCTGCTCTGAGAGTTTGGTGACATTTTCATTCTGTATCTTCATTATCTCCTTCTCCAGCTTTTCTAGCTGGGCCAGCAGGAGCCGCTCTTGTTCCTCCAGGAATTGGTGCAGTTGCTGAAAATCAGCCACAATTTGCTGCCTCTTCTATTCTAACTGTTTATGTAAAGCAACAGGGAAAGGACTGGTCAGGGACATGGAGGCAGCCTGGGGGATCCTTTCACTGAGTGCGCAGGAGGGAGAACTTCTTTGCAAACCCTAATAAGATTTCTGAAACTGGACTCTACCCTGTGGCTCTTGGGAGAGGATTCTCTCACCCCTTTCTCATTCCTCCCCAATGTCTCTGAACAGGGATGCTTCCATGGCTGATGTGGTTATGATATCGCATTATCAATGGCCTCTGAGCACAGAGATCCTGAGCAGCAGGAGACAGGACTCAGCATTACACAGAGAGAAGTTCAGAGGGAAAAAAGAATCAAATAATTCAACAATGCAAGAAATGACACAGACACAGAGAAAGCCACAAGGGCTAGAAATTAACTCATTCACTGAAATGAAAGCTTAGATTCTGCTCATGAACCTAACCCAGAAAATCCATGATCATGGAGAAACACAGACATGCCCACATTCACCAAGACCACGGAGTAATCTTAATACAAACAGACCTCTCACCACAAGTCTCCACAGGTTAATAACAAGAAGCACCTATGAGATACTCCCAGCTTTCCCCCTCTCCAGTCTCTTTAAATCCCAGGAGTTTTTCTCTCTCTTCCCTCAGAGTCTTCAATTGGGCCTGGATTTTCTCCTGTAGAAAAAGAGATGATTGGGAGGTTTCATTCTGAGGGTTCAGAAGGGTGTGTAGGGGGATGTTTTTTCCTCCCAAACCCAAGGTGACTGTTGGTCCTAAATAGCTGATGACATGAGAGCCACCTGGGAAATGAAATCTGACACTGGCGACTGGGAGCGTATCATATTCTGAATTGTTACCAATTCAGGTTCAGTCTTTTTAGTAATTAAAGAGAGACCTCAATTATCCACGGGTGATTGGTATTGATTAATTCATAACATGAAACTGGAGTCACATGGTGGTAACTCAATTAATGTGGTTTTCAGAAGACTAAATTAACAAAGACAGAAATCCCAGAGACCACCCAGGCTCAGAATATGGGCTGGGATTCTCTCAGGAGCCAAGTCCCCATTGAATTCCTGCCCTGAAGCCCTGGAGATTGCACTGGTTGGACAGACCTGGTCTAAGCATTAGGGCCAAGCCCCATGAGACAGGCTGATTTGTGGTAAGAACGGTTGGGCTTTCCCCTAGTGCTGTCCTGAACACGCTCAGCAGCAGCAATGCCTTCTGGGTCGCTACCTACAGTCCCAGTCCCTGGAAAGATCACAGAAGCTGCGGATCCTGAGAGATGTGAAGAGGCTGCATTATGGGACTCATGGAACCACTGTGGCTGATCTTTGCCCATGTACAACACGGAACAGGTCAGACTGACCCAGGTCAGCACCGCCCAGCGGTTAGTTTTGCTACAATCCAGTGTAATCCCAGTGGTACTTGGCATGGACCTGAGCTGTCTAGAGCCCTTTTGTGCGTGGACTGAAGGTGCTCAGGATCAATGCAGCATTTAGCCCAGTGATCTCCTCTAGTGCAGGCCGGCATCTGAGTTTAACCCTTCATGGACCAAAAAGGGAATTCAGAATCCCAGTGAGAAACCTCATCTCCCTGCTGGGCCTGGGGTGTTTATCAAGGAGTCTTTCCTTCCTAATGGCCGCATTTCATCACCGCTCAGTGCTGTTGTGGGGGTGGCAGCCTGGTTTAGTGGTTTGGGCACGGGACTGGGCCTTCAAATACCTTGGTTGTATTCCCAATTCTACTGACCTGCTGCATGACCTTGGACAAGTCACTGCCCTCTCTGTGCCTCAGTTTCCCTTCCCCACCCTTTGTTTTGTCTACAACATTGTCCCTCATGTTTTATGCAGGGCCCAGATCTCGTTTGGGGGATGTGGGGACTGTGATCCAAATAAAACTAATAATAAGTTCTGTGATACAAATCAGTAACAGAGTTTTTGATTTCATAGAATATTGGGTTGGAAGGGACCTCAGGAAGTCATCTAGTCCAACCCCCTACTCAAAGCAGGGCCAATCCCCAGACAGATTTTTTTCCCCAGATTCCTAAGTGGCCACCTCAAGGATTGAGCTCATAATGCTGGGTTTAAGCAGGCCAATGTGCAGACCACTGAGCTATTCCTCCCTCCCATCAACAGCTTGTAACTTCCCCATCTCCAGCCTGAAGGCGGCACTCTCAGCTAGACCAGCCTGCAGCTCTTGTGATTCAAGCCTCACTGGTCATTTAACAGCTTCAGTTCTGTAAGAAGCACAGGTGCCAACTTTCCAATGTGCCAGGGGCTAGACACCTGGCTCTGCCCCCCCTCCACCCCTTTCCCCAAGCCCCCCCCCCCAACTCTACTCATCCCATTCTGCCCCATCCCCCGAGGCACCACTCCTCACTCCTCCCCCACAGCTGAGCTCCACAGGCCTTGGGAGGCACAGGGAGGCACTGATCAGCAGGGCCTGCCCGCAGGATCCATGTGGTCAGCACCTATGGTAAAAAGGTTCCCTTGTTTCACCAGTGGAAGCTGGTTTGACAAGGATTCAGCATCTCAGATAAAAGTCTCCCATGTCAGGTACCTTTCAAGACTATTTTTTGCACTTCTTGCCACTGTGACAGATCATTTATTTTTCAATAGTATCTCCCCTTCAGTGAAGGCCCTGGAGAGCTGAATGATGCAGATACACATGTAACAGGCAACTTCCAGTGAAATGAACCTTGTACCTAAAATCCAAAGTTATTGCCCATTAAATTTGACAGCAATTCCCTACCTTGTACTCCTGGGTAGCTTCCTGTATAGGAACCACAGTGTGAGCTCTGTGTGCCTGGGATCTGTCACACACCAGACAGATGGAGGTTTTAATCCTCTTCACAGAGCAGTTTCAGAGTCTCCTGGTGCTCCCCTCACACCCCATCCCCTCCTGCTCCTTTTGCTGCCTGTAAACTCAGCCCTTTGGCTATTTCTAGATTTGCCAGCTGCCTGTTGGGCCTGAGGTTTCCCTGTTGCACAGTTTCTCTGCACTGAGGGCAGGAGGCAGCTGTATCAGATCCCCCCCAGCACTGGCTGATGCAGGCTCGGCAGAAATTGTGCCCACACTCCAGACTGACAGATTCTGTGAAATACTCCAGACAGATGGGGCATGTAGCTTCCTCCTGGAGACTTTCCACGGGGTTCTCTGCAGCCATGGCTCCCTCTGGGCAGTGTAGCAGGGTAGTTTCACTTTCCTGATGTCAGGAATGTAGGGGCAGGTTAGTGGTGGGGGTGATGTACTAGCACTGACGGTGAAAAAAATCCAAATAAAAACCCAAAACAAAACCCTTGTGCACCAACTGCCCCAGCCAGGGCCCCCACAATGCACCCCACACTGCCAGAGCCAGACCACCATGCCTCCAGCCCACTCTGCCCCAGTCAGGGCCCCATGCAGCCCCACCATCCTGGACCAAGTCCCCCACCATAAATGCCCCACACGGCCAATGCCAGCACTCCCTCCTCATTCTGCATTCAAATACCTCCCCCCATACATTCTGGGGTTCCCCTCAAGCAACACCTTTCTAAGCCCCCAAAGTCAGCATCCACCTTGACTCTCTCAGCCCCCCCCCCCCCGCACCCCGTCCAGTGTGCCCATCAGGACCCAACAACCAACACCAAGAGAAAGACAGACCAACATAAATAGCAGAACTTGTCTTTTTTTTTTTGAAGTGGGGGGGGCCAACTCGAGGTGCAGCCATTACACACCTGTAGCAGGCCCCACTAGACCCTACCCAAGGCTGGTGCACCGCAGATGACCAAAGACTGACCAAAAATTAGTATAGGACAGTGGGTGGCACTCCCCTCCCCCCAACCAGCCGTGCAGAGCCACCCCTCCCCCATCCCATCCCAGCCAATCCCCTGCAACACCCTCAAACTCTGCTGCAACCTTCGCCAGCCCCTCCCCCACACAGCATGGGAGTTCCCCTCCCCGCAGCTGCCCCCTGACTGGCGCACAGCAGTTGCCAGGCAAGCGGGCAAGGGCAGGTAAATCGATCCTTCCCTGTTGCAGCTACAACTATTCACATCTGCCCCCCCCAAACCAGAACCCCCCCTGCAGTGAGCCAGGCGCAGCCACGGGGTGGTGCATGCAGCCAGCAGCCCCCTCACATACAGCAAGTAAAGGCCCCTGGGCCCTGCACCCGAGCCAGGCGCCAGCAGCAGCCACGTGGCGCCGCAGGAGGAGCGAGGAACGGGGCCAGCAGCAGTCGGGGAATCACGAAAGCGAAACCAAACTTCGCGCAGGCGCAGTAACGAGCCTTTAAAGCTTTTTTAAAGCCGATTGGGTAACTGGGAACCAATCACGCTCTCGGGAGGGAAATTAAAAACAAACCAACCAACCAAACAGGGCAGAAGCCCCACCCCCAGGGGCAGCCCCAGAACAAGCAACATTCGCTGCAGGAGAGAAGCCGCGCGAGGCCGGCCGGGCTCTGCCTTGGCAGCTCCTGCAGCAGCCGCCGGGTGTTTCCCTTCCTGGGACTGACTCGGCTGCTGCTGAGTGGGGAGGAGCCCACGGGAGCATTGCAGCCTGCAGGCGTTTGTGTGACATGTGCCCCAGGGCCCTGTGGCCGGGGGGCATCCGCCTATCGCGGTGCCCTTGAAGGAGCAGAGTGTGTGTGTCTAAGGAAGAATAGTCAGGCTTGGCAGAATTCCTTATATATATATAATAGAGTATTGCAGCTAGTTTTTAATTTAATTATATGTCACTGCTAGTTTTAAGCATTTTTTCAATATTGAGTTAAATTTTCACAATTACACAAAACTCTGGGTTTAGCATTTCCTTCCAATTGTTCTCAATTTCAGTTTTCACAGTTACGGGAAATTAGGGGGGGATACATCAATAGTGAGTCAGACCCCAATGATTTAATGTCACTAGACACGGAGATTCAAAAAGTTGAAGCTTTATAACCATGAAAACACAGATGGTCACATCACCTGTCAAAAGATGCAGAGTCAATCAAATGCGAATAAGTTCTCAAGCAGCCTTGTTCTTACTTTGCGTATCTCTAATTATTTATTATCAATTGAAATATTTTTCATTGGTCTGTGTGTAGACAGCAAAAGCTACGTTTGCCAGTGTAGTGAGGCGGCCTGGCTCCCGACGGCCCCTGAGAGGGAGGAACCGGAACAGCCACCTCAGTGGGCGGAGCCACTGCCACCTGTTCCCGCCCCCCGGAAGTCAAGGGGCGGGACAGGAAGTATAAAAGCCCGGCCTCAGCACTCAGTTGGAGCCCAGCAGCCGGAGAGGACAGACGCTCCTGATTGGGCTCCTGCTGGACCGAGCCTGCCCCGAGCCAGGTACCCGGACGTGGATGGACCAAGCCTCCCTCGAGCCAGGTATCCTGACGCGGACCGACCGAGCCTCCCTCGAGCCAGGTACCCCGAGGTGGACTGGCCGAGCTTGCCCCGAGCCCGGTACCCCGAGGAGCGGCCCGAGCGGCCCCCTGACCCGAGTCCGGAGGAGCAGCCCGACCTAGACCGCCTTCACCACGCCGAGGAACCCATGGTGTGGGACCCCGCTGCCGAGCCCAGCGACGAGCAGGTACCCGAGGAGGGGGAGATGGAATGCAGCCCGGGGGTAGCCGAACCCTGTCCGGCTGAGGGCACGGATGTGCCCATGTCAGTGTGTTGCGGCCAGGATCCCCACTGACTGTAGCGGATCCACGCCGCTGTTAGGGCCCCGGGCTGGGACACAGTGGAGTGGGTGGGCCTGTGTCCCCCCTGCCACCCCACTCACGGGTGGCAGACTCCCCCTCCTGCCAGCACTCAGGCAGAGAAGCCTGCCCTTACCTGAGCTTCTTGAGACTGGTGCCGCTGCTCTGCTCCTGAGACCAGGACCTGAGCCTTGAACTATTGTTTGTTGCCCCACCCTGACCTAGGGCTGGGACTTACTGACTCTTGCTGGCTCAGCCCCCGGGACAAGGACCTGAGCCCCTGGGACTATTGTTTGTTGCCCCACCCTGACCTAGGGGTGGGACTTACTGACTCTTGCTGGCTCAGCCCCTGCTGCACAGACCTGTGCCCTGAACTCTTATTGTTGCTCAGCCCCTGCTGTGAGGAGCTGAGCCTAGAACTGCTGTGTTTGGTGCCCCGCCCTGATCGAGGGCTTGGGGCTTCTTGACTTGATTACTGCTCAGCTCCTGCTTTAAGGACCTGAGCCCTGAACTATGATTACTGCTCAGCTCCTGCTTTAAGGACCTGAGCCCTGAACTATGATTACTGCTCAGCTCCTGCTTTAAGGACCTGAGCTAGAACTGCTGTTTTGCTGCCCCGCTCTGACTGAGGGCTGGGGCTTAAACTAGTGACTTTGTGTGCTCAGCCCCTGTCTGAGGGTCTGAGCCCTGCCTCCTGTGTGCTGCCTGCCCTGAGCTAGGGCTTGGGCTTTACAGACTCAGACTGTTGCTCAGCCCTGCCTGAGGGTCTGAGCCCTGCCTCTTGTGTGCGGCCCGCCCTGAGCCAGGGCTTGGGTTTTACAGACGTAGACTGCTGCTCAGCCCTGTAGTGGGATCTGAGCTCCCTGGATTCTGGTGTGCTGCCCCGCCCTGACCTAGGGCTTGGGGGCTTACTGACTCTGTAACTGCTCAGCTCCGGCTGCCAGGACCGGAGCCTAGACATAGTGTCTGCTGTCCCGCCCTGACGGAGGGCTGGGACTCATAGCAGGAACGGTGTGCCTTCTGTTCTAACCCCTGCTTGAGGGGCAGAACCCCAAAAACCCTTCAGAACCCGGAGACTGATAGGGCCGTGTAGTGAGGCGGCCTGGCTCCCGACGGCCCCTGAGACGGCACGGCCCCTACCTCGGACTATTACACGTGGTGCCTTCTCTGAGGACCTTTTTGCCCAGAATGTGGGCACGAACTCTAGACACCGGTGAAAAGGGGGCGACGGGAGAGAGATCTCCCGCAAGAGAGATGGACCTATCCCAGCTCCTGACCCTCATCACTGAGAGCCAGGAACGACAGCAGGCGGCCCAGGCGCGACACCAACAGGAGCACCAGGCCGCCCACCAGCTGCAGCAGCAGCAACTCGTAGAGCAGCTGGGGGTCCAACAACGGCAGCTGATTGCGGACCTGGTTACCCAACACCAGGACTTCCAGCAGAAATGTGTTCAGCAGCTTGCAGCGGCTCTAGCCCGACCGGGGGAACCCCTACCCGGGGGCACCGCAGGAGCCCCGCGACCCAACCCCCCAATTCGGTTGACGAAGATGGGGCCCGAGGATGATCCGGAGGCTTTTCTCGTCACCTTTGAGAGGGTGGCTGTCGTCGCGGGCTGGAACCAGGAACAGTGGGCCACCATCCTGGCCCCATACTTAACGGGGACTGCCCAGACGATCTACCGAGGTCTGTCGGTGGAAGCGGCCCAGGACTACAACTTAGTGAAGGCCGCTATTCTGGACGCACTAGACGTGAGCCCCGAGACCTACCGACAACGCTTTAGGAGTCTGTCCTATTCCCCGGGGGCCCGGCCGAGGATGGTGGCTCAGGAACTACGGGAGACCTGCAAAAAGTGGCTACAACCTGAACGCCGGACACCAGAAGAGCTGATGGAACAAATTGTATTGGAACAATTTGCCCATGTACTTCCGCCGAGGGGAAGATCCTGGGTCCTACGCCATAGGCCGACGACGGTGTCCGCGGCCGTTACCTTAATGGAGGACTTCCTCGCGGCGGAGGCCCCGTCGGGGTCAGCTGGCCGGGCGGTCCCGGTCCGGACGGAACGCCCCAACCCGGAAAAGAGGGGGCCGCCCCCACGGGCAGCCATAAGTGTTCCCTCCCGCAGCGTAGAGGGCCGGGCCCGGATGGCCGCGCCCTCCGGGAGGCCCCCACAGACCCCGACACCCACAGCCAGAGAGAACAGCCGGAAACACCCCGGTGGTGACCCGGGGGCCCGGACGCGGACGGAGCGAGCCACCTTGGGGCCCTGTTTCTCCTGCGGAAACTACGGCCATTTGCAGCGGGATTGCCCTGAAATGGAGTGTGCATTTGGCCAAGTCTACTCAGGGGAAGGCCGTGCCCGACGTCCGCAAGTGGCCAAGATCACCGTGCCCGTGGTCATTGAGGGACGACAGGCGGTGGCCCTCCTTGACTCAGGCTGTGGCCAAACGCTGGTCTGCCAGGACTTAGGCCCGCCGGCGGACGGCCACCTGGAGAAGATTCCACTGCAGTGTATCCACGGAGATATACGAGCCTACCCCAGCGCCCAGACCCGATTGACCATTGATGGGATCACCCGGTGGATGAAGGTGGGGCTTGCACCCCGGTTGGCGTACCCGGTGATCCTGGGGCGGGACTGGCCCGACTTCACCACTGTATTACTCCGCCACCTCGAGGGTAGCCCGCAGGCCACGCCGGCATTAGAAGGGGAGACCCCCGTCCCTACCAGTTCCACGGGAGGACGTGAAGACCCTCCCCGAGGGGGAAGAGGGGATCCCTCGACACCCGCAGATTTTTGCCGGGACCAACGGGCCGATCCCACATTCAAACAGATCTACGAGCAGCTGGCCTCCGTGGATGGGACTATTCTCGACCCCCAGCGAGCGGCCCAGTGGCCGCACTTTGAGCTACGACAAGAGCGCCTTTACCGCGTGGAGAAAGACCCCCGCACCGGGGAGATCCGGACACAGCTTCTCGTGCCGCGGTGTCACCGCCGGGCGGTCATGAAGCTGGCCCACGATGTCCCAGCGGCTGGGCACCTCGGGCACGACAAGACGCTGGCCCGGATCCTGGGGCGTTTTTTTTGGCCCGGGGTGTACCAAGAAGTAAAGGACTATTGCAATTCGTGTCCGGACTGCCAGTTGGCCGCCCCTGCCCGGACCCCTAAGGCACCGTTGATACCGATGCCTTTAATGGAAACCCCCTTTGAACGCGTGGCCGTGGACCTGGTGGGGCCCCTCCCGAAGAGCAGCGCGGGGTTCCAATATATTTTGGTGATGATGGACTATGCCACCAGGTTCCCCGAAGCCATTCCTCTTCGGAACATCTCAGCCCGCACCATTGCCATGGAACTGGTGAAGGTCTTCGCCAGGGTCGGCCTACCCCGGGAGCTCCTCACGGACCAAGGGACCAATTTCACGTCCCGGCTGCTCAAACAAGTTTGCGAAATCCTGGGGGTCAAGCAACTCCGCACCTCTGTCTACCATCCCCAGACTGATGGATTAGTGGAGAGGTTTAACCGGACGCTGAAAGGGATGCTGCGTCGGTTTCCCCAAGAGGACCTTCGCCGGTGGGACCAGCTCCTTCCGCCCCTGCTCCTAGCCATCCGAGAAGTCCCCCAGGCGTCGACGAAGTTCTCCCCCTTCGAATTATTGTATGGGCGGCGACCCCGGGGCCTCTTGGATCTCATGAGAGAAACCTGGGAACAGGCTCCCTCCCCGGCCCAGGGTCTCTTACAGTATGTGCTTCAACTTCAGGAGCGCCTAAAGCAGGCGGGGGATCTGGCACGGGAAAACTTGAAAGCCGCCCAGGACACGCAAGCCCAGACCTATAACCGAGGCGCCCAGACTCGGGACTTCCAACCCGGGGACCGGGTATTACTCCTCCTCCCGTCCAGTGAATCAAAAATCCTGGCCCGGTGGCAAGGGCCATATGAGGTGGTCAGAAAGGTGGGCCCGGTCACGTATGAAATCAATCAGCCGGACCGGAAGAAGAAGATCCAACGCTACCACATCAACCTCCTCAAACCCTGGAAGGAACGAGAAGGGCTGTTGATTAACCCTTACCCGCCAGAACCGGAACTGGGGCCCCAGGTTCCCCAACCCGGAGACACCGAGGAACCCCAGCTCGGGGAGACCTTAACCGAGGAACAGCTCCGACAGACCCGGTGCCTCCTCCGAGCTTTTTCCCACACCTTTACGGACCAACCGGGACACACCTCCCTGGTATACCATCGGATCCAGACAGAGCCGGGGGTGGTGATCCGGGGGACGACCCGACCCCTGCCCTACCATAGGAAGCAGGTCGTAGAGAAGGAGGTACGAGCAATGTTGGATTTGGGGGTGATAGAGCCGTCGCAGAGTGAGTGGCGCAGCCCGGTAGTGTTGGTACCCAAACCCGACGGCTCGCAGCGCTTCTGTATCGACTTCCGACGCGTTAACGCCATCTCCAAATTCGACGCCTATCCCATGCCCCGGATAGATGAGCTGTTGGCCCGCCTGGGGAGTACCCACTATATCACCACCCTAGACCTAAGTAAGGGATATTGGCAGATCCCTCTGGAGCCCGCCTCCCGCGAGAAAACTGCCTTTGCCACTCCCTCCGGTCTCTACCACTTCACCAGGATGCCCTTCGGCCTCCACGGGGCCCCGGCCACCTTTCAGCGCCTAATGGACCGCCTCCTCCAGCCCCATCAGGACTATGCCGCCGCCTACCTCGACGACGTGGTAATCTACAGTCCACAGTGGGAGCATCACCTGGAGAGAGTCGCCGCTGTCCTGAGGTCCCTGAGGAAGGCCGGCTTAACCGCCAACCCGAAAAAATGTCGCATCGGTTGGCAAGAGACTAAGTACTTGGGGTATGCTATCGGGCATGGGCAGGTAAAACCCCTGATCGGCAAGGTCCAGGCCATCGCAAACTGCCCCCCGCCGACCACGAAGCGCCAGGTGCGGCAGTTTCTAGGCTTGGCCGGTTATTATAGGCGGTTCATTCCCCAATTTGCGACGATTACAGCCCCCTTAACGGGGCTCCTAACAAAGGACAGCCCACGGCAGGTGAACTGGACTACTGAGTGCGACAGGGCCTTTCGGACTCTTAAGACGTGCCTCTGCAGCGAGCCGGTCTTGTATAGCCCCGACTTTAACCAGCCGTTTATCTTACAGACCGACGCCTCAGAAGTGGGACTCGGGGCTGTCTTGTCCCAAGACGTAGGGGGTGAGGAGCATCCGGTTCTGTACATTAGCCGGAAGCTGTTTCCCCGCGAAAAAAACTATGCGGTGGTCGAGAAGGAAGCCCTCGCCGTGAAGTGGGCTTGTGAAGCGCTCCGATATTACATCCTGGGAGTCCCCTTCACCTTGGTCACCGACCATTCCGCCCTTCAGTGGTTGGCCCGGATGAAGGACCACAACATGCGGGTGCAGCGCTGGTACCTGGCCCTCCAGCCATTTGCCTTCACGGTCCACCATAGAGCCGGTAAGGACCATGCGAACGCGGACTTCCTCTCTCGGCTGGGGGGTGTGGAATGGGCTGGTCCCGCTGCTCGGGAACCAGCCTTGAGGGGGGGGCCGTGTAGTGAGGCGGCCTGGCTCCCGACGGCCCCTGAGAGGGAGGAACCGGAACAGCCACCTCAGTGGGCGGAGCCACTGCCACCTGTTCCCGCCCCCCGGAAGTCAAGAGGCGGGACAGGAAGTATAAAAGCCCGGCCTCAGCACTCAGTTGGAGCCCAGCAGCCGGAGAGGACAGACGCTCCTGATCGGGCTCCTGCTGGACCGAGCCTGCCCCGAGCCAGGTACCCGGACGTGGATGGACCAAGCCTCCCTCGAGCCAGGTATCCTGACGCGGACCGACCGAGCCTCCCTCGAGCCAGGTACCCCGAGGTGGACTGGCCGAGCTTGCCCCGAGCCCGGTACCCCGAGGAGCGGCCCGAGCGGCCCCCTGACCCGAGTCCGGAGGAGCAGCCCGACCTAGACCGCCTTCACCACGCCGAGGAACCCATGGTGTGGGACCCCGCTGCCGAGCCCAGCGACGAGCAGGTACCCGAGGAAGGGGAGATGGAATGCAGCCCGGGGGTAGCCGAACCCTGTCCGGCTGAGGGCACGGATGTGCCCATGTCAGTGTGTTGCGGCCAGGATCCCCACTGACTGTAGCGGATCCACGCCGCTGTTAGGGCCCCGGGCTGGGACACAGTGGAGTGGGTGGGCCTGTGTCCCCCCTGCCACCCCACTCACGGGTGGCAGACTCCCCCTCCTGCCAGCACTCAGGCAGAGAAGCCTGCCCTTACCTGAGCTTCTTGAGACTGATGCCGCTGCTCTGCTCCTGAGACCAGGACCTGAGCCTTGAACTATTGTTTGTTGCCCCACCCTGACCTAGGGCTGGGACTTACTGACTCTTGCTGGCTCAGCCCCTGCTGCACAGACCTGTGCCCTGAACTCTTATTGTTGCTCAGCCCCTGCTGTGAGGAGCTGAGCCTAGAACTGCTGTGTTTGGTGCCCCGCCCTGATTGAGGGCTTGGGGCTTCTTGACTTGATTACTGCTCAGCTCCTGCTTTAAGGACCTGAGCCCTGAACTATGATTACTGCTCAGCTCCTGCTTTAAGGACCTGAGCTAGAACTGCTGTTTTGCTGCCCCGCTCTGACTGAGGGCTGGGGCTTAAACTAGTGACTTTGTGTGCTCAGCCCCTGTCTGAGGGTCTGAGCCCTGCCTCCTGTGTGCTGCCTGCCCTGAGCTAGGGCTTGGGCTTTACAGACTCAGACTGTTGCTCAGCCCTGCCTGAGGGTCTGAGCCCTGCCTCTTGTGTGCGGCCCGCCCTGAGCCAGGGCTTGGGTTTTACAGACGTAGACTGCTGCTCAGCCCTGTAGTGGGATCTGAGCTCCCTGGATTCTGGTGTGCTGCCCCGCCCTGACCTAGGGCTTGGGGGCTTACTGACTCTGTAACTGCTCAGCTCCGGCTGCCAGGACCGGAGCCTAGACATAGTGTCTGCTGTCCCGCCCTGACGGAGGGCTGGGACTCGTAGCAGGAACGGTGTGCCTTCTGTTCTAACCCCTGCTTGAGGGGCAGAACCCCAAAAACCCTTCAGAACCCGGAGACTGATAGGGCCGTGTAGTGAGGCGGCCTGGCTCCCGACGGCCCCTGAGACGGCACGGCCCCTACCTCGGACTATTACAGCCAGCATTTACGAATAAAAGATAAATTCTTCCAAGCCTTGTGGTGATAAACTCTCAGAGCTAAAAGCTGGGTTAAGCTGGAATCAGTGTTTTCAAGACCCGATTCTCATTTACACTAATGCTGCTTTGGCTCAGTGGAAAGGGGCTGCAGCATCACCAACTGTCATAATTTTATCATGAGTTTTGCAATATTTGGTGTGTTTGATGAAGCCCCAGCTCCTGGAAGCATGTGAGGAGGTGAGACTCTCAGCTTTTGTTTTCTAGCTATTGTTTTTGTACCTAGCTCTCTTTGTGGCAGAAAAAAACATAAAAATGTCACCCCAGTGCAGTCAGGGCTCAAGCATAATTTTTTTGGGCCCTGTACAAACTTGTAACTCAGGCCACCTCCCACACATCGTAATGGGGGTTGCAGCCTGGGCTGGGCCCCAGGGTCTCCGGCCTTGGTAAAGTGTATCCTTCTCTCCACACATACACCCCATGTGGGGGCCCTGAGTGCAGTCTAAAGCTCTGAGAAACCAAAAGGCAAATAAAATAATACTAATAGTTACTATTTATTATGATTAAATCTCATGATTTTGAGGGGCTGGCCTGATTTAAGATTTTCAAATGCCTGGGGTTGGCAGTGCTGTGCCAGTGAGAATTCAGACCATAAATCTCTCTGTTACCCAAGGGAATCCCCTAAATGAGTGTCATCATTGATCTAAACCAGCACAGTGAACAGAAAAGGAAACAGATAGAGAACAAGCTATGGGAATACACAGAACTGGGCTGTGGGCCCGAAACAGGACATGAGCACAGTCCCCCCCAGGCCTAACAACACCAATTCCGGGCCCCAGGGCAGAACAGTTAATGGGCCCCCACTGGTGCCCGCATGCACAAGCTGCGCCCACGTGGACCCGTCCGCCTGACATTTGGACGGTGCTGTGCCTGCGCTGGCTGGTGCCCAGTGAGCTGCCGGCTGCACTGCTGGGGGCTCTTCCGGCACGGCCAGGGCTTCCACATGCCCACCTGCCTGCCTTCGCTCCTGCCACTAGTACCACCCCACGCACCATAGGTGCTGACTTTTGGTTGTGCCGGTGGGTGCCCCATCCCGGCTCCTCCTCCTTCCCCGAGTCCAAGCCCCCACTTCACCCCACTCCACCGCTTCTGCCCCTGCTCTGCCCCCTCTCCCAAGTCCCCTCCCCTGACAGCCTCCTCCTACCCACTGCTCACTCCTTTCTGCCCCCTCCTGCCTTAAGGGTGAGGGGTGTGTGTCTGGGGGGGCTCAGTCTGTCCCCAGAACTGACAATTTTCAGCATATTTATACACTTCTTTCATACTCTAGTTATTGAATGTGTGTCTATCACTGGTATCGCAGCAATGTCATTATTAAAATAGCAGTGAACTACAGCATTACATTATCATGAATTACAGTGTATTAAAATCATTGCACTCAGCTACAAGCTGTCTTCAGTAACACCCCAGTCTCTGTGCTTCACCCCTGCTTAGGGCCTGTTTGGGAGCTGAGGGCCACTGACGGCTGTGGGAAGAAGGTGGATGGGAGGCACAAGCAGTGGGGAGTTTTCCTCTCTCCCTTCCTATCGCTCTCCCTGCCCCTTTCCCTCGCTCTTGTTTCTTCTCTAAGTCCTTGCTCCCCTTCCTGATGTTTCCCCTTCTTGCTTCCCACCCATGTCCATTTTCTCATGTCTCTCTGCTCCCCATCTCCTGGTGGCTCTGTCTAGTGCCCGCTCCCACCCACCCATTCAAAGCAGCAGACGTGGTTCCCCCTCCTCGGATAGGAAGGGTGACCCAGTGGTTAAGACACAGGCCTGAGGCTCAGGTGTGCTGGGTTTGGTTCTTTGCTCTGCCACTGATTCTCTGCTTAGCCTTGGGAAAGTCACTTCACCTCTGTGTACCTTAGATCCCATCTGCCAAATGCGGCTAATGCTGACCCTGCCTCCTAGGCTGAATCCCTTCATGGCTTTGTGGTGAGGGGGGAAACGGAGATACCAAGGTGAGTAGATTTGGGCTGAATTTCTCTACAGCCAGAGAGTTAGAGGCAGCTCCGCACAGAGGGCAGGGGAGAGAGAGGGACACAGGCCATCTCTGAACAGAAGGGGGTCAGGCTTCAGCCCCACATCTTCTGCCCCCCACCCCACCCTGCGTGGTTCCTGCTGGAGTCCAGGGCTTCTCCTACCCACCCTGCCCAGCTACCACGGTCCGGGGCTTCTTCTCCCCACCCCTGGCCAGTGCTGCTCCTGCCGGGGTTCAGGGCTTTTCCTCCCTCCCTGCCCAGCATGGCTCCTGCCAGGGTCCGGGGCTTCACCTTCCCCTAATGTGCCACTGCACCCATCCAGCGCGTGCGCCTAGGAGCCCTGCAGCCTGCTGGGGCGATTTCAAAGGGCCTGGGGCGCCCAGCTGCTGCCATCACTACCAGGCACTGGCAGCTGCCGCAACTGGAGGCCCCGGACATCAGACGGTGAGTTCCTGTTTGTGGGTTGCTAAGCACAGACAGACACTCTCTGCAGCCCAGATTTAGGCACCTATCCATGAGAGGGGTGTGGCTTAGGACATCCCTTCCCCCCTTGTCAGCATCTCCCATTGGCCAGCTTACATGGCTCCCCGCCTACTGAGGTGGCTTTTGTGAATTGCATTGTAAGGTGCCTGTGTAGTCCATGCATTGTCTAGGGAGTTTAGGCCCCTGACTCAGCTCTGAGGGTCACACTGTTGCTGTTCCTGTGATTTTCTCGCTGCCTAAAAATTACTGTGATGCTCAGCATTGCAGCACCCGAGTCCCTGCATGGATTGCACCCTGTGCAACCAGTCACCTCTCTGCAGAGCACAGCTGGGGAATTCCTGATTGACATGGGTGTGCACAGGACAGAGGCAGAGCACAGGCTGGAGAGTGACACATCACACAGTAAAACACAAACTCTCTTCCTAGAGGCTCAATATTCCTTGCAGCTAGGACATTAAAGTGGAACAAACAAGAAGAATTGTTTGTAATGTTTTATTTACAATAAGTTGCTGGAAAGTAGCAAAGTAAAAGGAGCAGAGAAGGAGCTTTAATAACTGCAGCACGGCAAGGAGATCCCCAGCTACTGAGAACTGTTTTCTTAACTGCACTGAAATAGCACCAATGGCCAGGGATTAATATAGGGAATTAATGAGTTACAGTCTCACTTTCAGTAACATAATAAATTTATCCGTCCCGCTCACGTTCCCTTTCCTTTCATATTGTCCTTTTCTATTAATCATTGTTCTAGCCCTCATTTTACATCCCTTTTTATTTCCCTGTCTCTCTCCTCCCTGTCACAGATCATCCCCCTCGGCTGCTCTCTTTTTTTCCCCGATCTTATCCCTTCCCCTCCTGCTGATCCCGGGCTGGGAGCCCCCAGTGAGATCTAAGGACACAGATCTGTTGGTGTCATCAGGCATCTGTATTAGGCCTGAATGAACCAAAGTTATTCTATGCTTGCCCAGAGGGTCCCCATGTTAAACTCTAATCGACCTTACAGGCCAGTAACCGAGAATGGAATGTGTAGCAGCTAGTTATCAGTGCAACACTGATACCAGGAGGCAATAATGAGGCCCGCTTGCACCTGGCTAAGGGCGGGGGAGGGGGCAGGATAACAAATCAGAGGGAGTAAAACAAAATAACCGGTCAAGAAAAAGTCACTAACGAGATGAATTGTTTGCTGCCAAGAATGATTTAACCTGCTTAGTGTAATTGCTAGCCGTATAATGTATCCGCCATATGGGAAATAGGAGAGGGGGGTAGAGGGGGAGAAGTAGTGGGGGGTAATGAGAATGCTTCGCTGAAATCATGTATAAAGAGAGAAAGCTGCTTGTATCTGTGTGCATGATTCGAGACACCTCTGTCTCCTTGCACAAGCTTTGAGATCTCAAATAAACTTTGTCTGCTTCTCCACCTTGGTATGTTTATTGGAGCGAAGCACACCGGGCAACGAACCACTGTTGCTGTCCTCGAGCATTCTGTGCTGGCAACAGTTTTGGCGTCCCTGGGTGGGCTCGAGGCTAAAATCTAGCCTTGCCCGGACCCCTCCTGGAGGTCGACGGATTGCAGCGATGACCGACGCCCAGCGCGCACCGGTGACTTCATCGGGGGCCTCGGCGGAGACGTGGTGTGGTCGACGCCGGAGGGCACTATGGTGCAACGCGCTCGAGTAGTGGAGAAGCAGCTGCAGGCGACGTTGGGGAACCGGTCTCATGGATAAGGTAGGAACAGTCCAGTGCTGTTAACCTTTTGTTTGCCTTTTAAGACCTGGGGACGCCCAGTGTCTTCCCATAGGTATGGGGCAGGGACAGAGTACAGGCAGGGCACGGTGTACACCCTTAGAATGCATCCTGATGAATTGGAAAGTGTTTGGAAAAGATCCATTGACTAAAAGTAAACTGAAAAGATTCTGTACAGTAGACTGGCCTCAGTACCAGCTAGAGGACCAGGAAAGGTGGCCACCGGAGGGATCACTTAATTACAACACAATCCTTCAATTAGCTTTGTTTTGTCAGCGAACGAATAAGTGGAATGAACTTATGTATGCTCAGTTGTTTATGTTGTTAAGAGATAGGTCAGATCTGTTGCAAGAGTGTAATTTGACTCCGACAGGCTCGGTAGTCACTGCTGTTAGTTCCCTGAACCCCTCCCTGGTTGTAATGGCAGAGTCGGTGTCCCCTTCAGCTCCAACACCCCCACCATATAAAGACCAGGTGCCTCGGGTCCCAGAGATTGCCCCCTCAGTGGGACTTTATCCGTTGATTACTGAGACCGTGGTGGCCCGCCCTGGAGCGGACGGGCGCCAGGCCACTACTACGCTAGTCTACTCACATGTGCCTTTTAACCCGGTGGACCTAGCAGCCTTTAAGGCACAGGCAGGGGAATTCTCCACGAATCCCAGCAAGTTCATTTCGGTTTTTGAGGGATGTTTTGCCAGCCATAAGCCTGACTGGGATGACTGTAATATCCTCTTGCGGACTCTGTTATCAGAGGTAGAGCGAACTCAGGTCATGGCTAAGGCACGAGAGGAGGCACACAAACGGTTTGAGAGGGATGGGCGCCGGGGCCCCATGGCTGAAACTGCAGTTCCCACAGTGGATCCCCGGTGGAATCCTAATGATGAGGGGGATATGGCTATGCTAACCTCCTACAAGGAATTACTTTTACATGGACTCCGTCACTCGGCTGTCCGACATAACAATTGGGCCAAACCTTACGAGCTCATACAGGAGCCAAAGGAGAGTCCGGTCGCTTTTCTGCAGCGCATCCGGGATGCCATTCGGCAACACACTAACGCAGACCCTGATGATGAGGCAACTGAGGCAATTATAAAGGGTATCTTTACCAGCCGCGCAGCCCCTGACATTAAAAGGAAATTGCAGAAAAAGGAGGATTTAATGGGCATGTCCGTGGCACAGATTCTGGAAACTGCAAACAGGGCTTATACCCTCAGGGAGGGAGAGAAGGAAAAGAGGCAAGTGAAGATGATGGTTGCAGCAGTACAGGCCAGTGACAAGAGAAAATTTCAGGGAGGTGGTGGAAGAGGCCGGGGAATGAGAGGCCGTGGACGTGGGCGCCCTGGCTCCCAGGAAAGGCGTTTGGGTCGCAACCAGTGTGCCATATGCTGAAAGGAGGGACACTGGAAAAATGAGGGCCCCGAAAGGGAAGATACCCCTATGATGGCAGCAGAGAATCAAGACTAGGGGTGTCAGGGGAGACGGACTATCCTGCCCCCGGAACCCCGAGTAAAAATGTGGGTGGGAAATTCGGAAATAGACTTTTTAATAGACTCTGGAGCAGCTCGAACCGCTGTAAATCAACCCCTCCAGCTGCCTGTGGCAGATTCTCTCTCTGTGGTGGGTGCCATGGGAAAGGGAACCAAATGTCCAGTGTATGCCCCAGCGGAATGTGCTTTGGGAGACAGAACTCTATCCCACAAGCTGGTTTACCTCCCGGATTGTCCAACGCCTCTACTGGGATGGGATCTGCTTTGTCGCTTAGGTGCCACCCTGCATTTCACCCAAGATGAAATCACCCTTACCCTGCCCCCAGAAAATGCCTGGATAATGACTCTTGCAGTTGAGCCCTCAGCCATGCAAGCCCCAGAGTGGAGCCAGTGGAAGGACCAGGTTTTTCCTCTAGTATGGGCATCGGGGGTCCCAGGAAAGGCAGCCCATCACACCCCCATCAAGGTTCAGCTCTTGCCAGGAAAAGGTCCGGTGCGGATCAAGCAGTATCCGATCAAGAGGGAAGCCAGAGAAGGGCTGCAGGAAACTATAAATCAGTTTCTAAAGTATCGGGTACAGCGAGAATGCCAGTCAGCCTGGAACACCCCCATCTTGCCTGTTCGAAAGCCCAATGGCACCTATCGGCTGGTCCAGGACCTGCAGGCGGTTAATGAGTGGGTTAAGACTCTGCACCCCCTTGTTCCAAACCCATATACACTGTTGGCATCTATAGGGGGGCAGTACACCCACTTTTCGGTCCTGGACTTAAAGGACGCTTTCTTCACAATTCCTGTTGACACACAATCTCAGGAGATTTTCTCCTTCGAGTAGGAGGATGAGAAAAGGGTTAAAAGGCAGCTTTGCTGGACTGTGTTAGCTCAGGGGTTTAAAAACTCCCCTACACTTTTCGGCCAGGTGCTGGCCAAAGACCTGGAGGAGTGGAATACTCCGGACGGGATCTTCCTCCTGCAGTATGTAGATGACTTGCTAGTTGCTGCTGTGGGATTAACCCCTTGCCTCCAAGCCACTGTGAGCCTCCTGAACTTTGTTGGGCTCCGAGGATACCGGGTGGCTCGGAGCAAGGCTCAAATTGCCCTCTCAGAAGTACAGTACTTAGGGTTTCACATATGGCAGGGAGAGAGACAGCTTTCAAATGAAAGGAAGGAAGCAATCTGTCAAATTCCTGTCCCCAGCAATCATAAACGGCTCAGGGCTTTTCTGGGCATGGCAGGCTTCTGCAGAATATGGATCCCAGAGTTTGGATTGTGGGCTAAACCCTTGTATGAATGCGTTAAGGGAGCGGATCACGACCCCTTTCACTGGTCCTCAGAAGCCAACAAGGCATTTAAAGTGTTAAAAAGAAAACTGATGGAAGCCCCTGCCCTCGGTCTGCCAGACCTCTCTAAGCCGTTTCAACTGTATGTGCATGAAAGAAAGAGAGTAGCCCTAGGAGTGCTTATTCAGTTACTAGGCACTTGGAAGCGTCCTGTGGCATATTTCTCTAAACAGCTGGATCAAGTTGCCAAGGGGTGGCCAGCATGCTTGCGGGCGGTCGCAGCAACTGCTCTAGTGCTTGGGGAAGCAGAGAAACTGACTTTGGGGGGAACTGTGCAAGTGTATACCCCTCACATGGTCCAAGCCCTGCTGGACACTAAGGGTGGTCTCTGGCTCACGCAGGCTCGGGTAGCTCGGTACCAGGCTAAACTCCTAGAAAATCCTGAGGTTTCCTTGCAGACCTGCCCCTCCCTTAACCCAGCCACTATGTTACCAGAAACAGAGGAGCAGGAACACGACTGTCTGGAAATCATAGATGCCCAATACTCCAGCCGTCCAGACTTAAAAGATCAGCCACTCCCAAATGCAGATTATGAGTGGTACACTGATGGCAGTAGCTTTGTTACAGACGGGCAAAGGAGGGCAGGCTATGCTGTTGTAACTCTCCACGAGACTGTGGAAGCGGAGGGTTTGCCTGCTGGAACATCAGCCCAGCTGACTGAATTGATAGCTTTAACCCGTGCACTCGAACTGTCAAAAGGAAAAAGAGTTAACATTTTTACTGATTCCAGATATGCCTTTGGAGTGCTGCATGCTCATGCAGGTCTGTGGAAGGAGAGAGGAATGCTGAAAGCTGAAGGTTCTCCGGTCAAGCATGGGACACAGATCCTCCGGCTTCTGGAAGCGGTACAGCTCCCCTCAGAGGTAGCAGTTGTACACTGCAAGGCTCATCAAAGAGAAGATCAAGATGTGGCCAAGGGCAATGCCAGGGCAGACAGGGAAGCCAAGCGAGCTGCCACCCTGAAGCCATTGGAAGCTGAGGAGGCCCATATGCATGCCCTCATCCCATCAGTGGGTGAGCTCCCAGCCCCTCAGTACTCTCGCGAAGAAAGGAACCTGGCTAACTCACTTGGACTCCAGGAAAAGGAGGGATGGCTCCACTCCACAGAAGGAAAAATCCTCCTACCTAAAAGCCTAATACGGCCAGTACTACAGAAACTACATCAGACCACTCACGCTGGAAGGGAGGCTCTCACCCAGCTCATGAATAAGTATTTTCTAACCTCTGGACTTAGACCCCTGGCATCCCAGGTACAGGCTGAGTGTTTAGTCTGTCAAAAGAACAACCCTCGACCAGGAGTGTCAGTGCCGCCAGCCACTCTGGAACCTACCCCAGGCCCAGGATTGGTGTGGCAAATAGACTTCACTGAATTCCCCTGGACCCAAGGGTTCAGATACCTCCTCGTCTTGGTGGATCGATTCAGCGGATGGCCTGAAGCCTTCCCCTGCCGTAACAACACTGCCAGAACGGTGGTTCTCAAGTTTGTCAAGGAGATCATTCCTCGCTTTGGACTCCCCCAGTGGATGGAATCTGACAACGGAACACACTTCACATCGCAAGTCGTTCAGAGGATTTCGGATGTCCGACAGATCCCCTGGAAGCTCCACACTCCATGGCGACCACAGGCCAGTGGAGTAGTGGAATGTACTAATCAGACACTCAGGCGGCATCTCTCAAAGGTCTTCCAAGAGGCTTCTCTTCGATGGCCTGATGCCTTACCCCTTGTTTTGCTCCGAGTTCGCGCTCTCCCAAAGGGCAGGTTAGGGCTTAGTCCCTTCGAAATTATGTTTGGGAGGGCATGGCCTATGAATGGTATACCGGTTCTGTTAGGGGAGTGGGAGGTAGGCTGCGGTTTCTTATCTCAGTACATGTGCTCTCTGTCTGCTGTTCTCTCCACAGGTATACCAAAGATTTGCAGCCTCTCCCGCTGGATGCCCCTGTCCACTCCCTGCAGCCTGGTGACTCCGTTCTCGTTCGTACCTGGAAGGACGAGCCTCTTCAAGAGAAGTGGAAGGGACCCCACACTGTCCTGCTGATCTCCCACAAGCAGCAAAGGTCGAGGGATACAAGAACTGGATCCACCACTCTCATCTGAAAGCAGTGCCAGCTCCTGAACGGTGGACCGTCCAACCCGCGGAGAAGACTGCCAGCAACAATCTGGGACTTAAACTGTTATTCAGGCGACAGTAAGGCCTGCTGGGAATGCCCTGTGACCCCTTTGGACAGTTACAGCGCACTCCCTGTGAAAACTCTAAACGTTGGCTGTGTTTATTTTCACAGGGCCAGCCTAACCTGTGGGCATGGTCCCTTTTGTTTTTAATCTGCTTGTTATTAGTAGTAGTTATTTTGTGGGTATTTGGGGAATTGTAATTGTTAGGCCTTAGGATCACTTGCCCAGTATGGATCCAGGCCTAGGGTTTGCCACAGTGTTGCTCTTTGCTATGGGAACACTCCTCTCGTTAACTCCCGTTTCTTCCCAGGCATATGCGGGATGGAGGGGAATCCCTAACAAGTTAGGAGCAAATACGTATGAGGGCCTGAAGGTTTGCTTTGCCCAAGAATTTAATCTCTCTAACTGCTGGATATGCTCCCAAATCCCGCACCACGCAGCTGGGTTGCCCTGGAGGGTGGTTCCCCAAAATTGGTCAGATCTCTGTTGGGGATGGTTCAGTAGGGGAAGAAACATCTCGGGTACCCCCTTGTCACAAAACTGTACTATTGAATCCCAGTATGCATTGAGGGACGACCCTTGGGAACCACAGGCCAACTCGACGCATATCCCTTCCCCTATTAGACTGCGGTCAGTGGACCCCGGGTTAGTGTGCTATCGACAGTTCCAGTCCGATAATCACACCTGGTCTGCTGGAAATAGCACCTGTCAGTATTATTTCTCCCCTGACAGTAATGATTCCCTCCCGGTCTATGTTAATGGCAAATCCAACTCTACTGCCCGGTTTGGAACTCTTAGTGGTGCCCAAGAAAAAAAATGGAGAAGTGGTTATAATGGGTTGGTAGGAAATGGCCACTCCTTTTACATTTGCAGTACCTCTGCCTATAAGCGGCTCCCGCATCGGTGGTATGGAAGCTGTTACGTAAGATATCTTGCCCCTCCCCTCCGAGTGCTCCCTAAGCTGCCCCCTGGCCGCCCCAGGCAGCGCAGGTCCTTGTATGATGTCCCAGAGCCCATTGGCGAGGGAGACAGACTTGGCATGATCCTCCTCCCATCTTATGGGGTGGGACGGCTGGCTAAACTTTACCGTAAGCTCTCTATGTTTCTCACCAAGTTTGCCAATGACACCCTGGCCATAGAGAAAAGCCTTAACTCAGAGCTTTATCAGCTCCGGTTGCTGGCCCTGCAAAACAGACAGGCCCTAGATTATGTTTTAGCTTCTCAGGGCGGGGTGTGTGCCCTTATTGGGAACGAATGTTGTACTTATGTCCCAGACAACTCACAGGACATTAATAAACGCATCCTGTCGGCCGAACAGGCTTTCGAGCAGTGGAAGGCCCAGGAAGGGAAACCCACAATTTTTTATTCCCTTTGGAGTTGGTTGCCCAACCTAGGAGGACTGGGAAGTGGCCTTGTGCGTCTCCTCCTCACAGGTGTGGTACTGTGCCTGGTCACCCTCCTCCTGATTGCTTGTTTTAAACTGCTCCTTCGTAAACTTTGTGCCCCCCGTGCCCTGAAGGTCCCTATGTACCCTCCCATTGAGAGCCCCAGCCCCAGGGCACTGAATCACATCTTATCCACAGTATATGAGAACACTCAGCCAAAGGTTTGTTGAGTATTCTCAAAGGAGGGAATTGTTGGTGTCATCAGGCATCTGTATTAGGCCTGAATGAACCAAAGTTATTCTATGCTTGCCCAGAGGGTCCCCATGTTAAACTCTAATCGACCTTACAGGCCAGTAACCGAGAATGGAATGTGTAGCAGCTAGTTATCAGTGCAACACTGATACCAGGAGGCAATAATGAGGCCCGCTTGCACCTGGCTAAGGGCGGGGGAGGGGGCAGGATAACAAATCAGAGGGAGTAAAACAAAATAACCGGTCAAGAAAAAGTCACTAACGAGATGAATTGTTTGCTGCCAAGAATGATTTAACCTGCTTAGTGTAATTGCTAGCCGTATAATGTATCTGCTATATGGGAAATAGGAGGGGGGGTAGAGGGGGAGGAGTAGTGGGGGGTAATGAGAATGCTTAGCTGAAATCATGTATAAAGAGAGAAAGCTGCTTGTATCTGTGTGCATGATTTGAGACACCTCTGTCTCCTTGCACAAGCTTTGAGATCTCAAATAAACTTTGTCTGCTTCTCCACCTTGGTGTGTTTATTGAAGCGAAGCACACCGGGCAACGAACCACTGTTGCTGTCCTCAAGCATTCTGTGCTGGCAACAGATCTATACAAAACGCTCCTGGCTGCTGCTGCTTCTCCCCAACAGCCCAAACCCTGATTGATTCATGCTGTGTCCCTGCCACCCCCACCTCCGCCTGTCCCCTGCCCGGCTGTTAATGCTGCCCCCTGCCCAGCCCCCACCTCTGCCCCTCAGGGCCCCTCCTGCAGCCCCAGGGGTCTTCCCCCTCCTGCCCCCATCCCTGAGGCTGCAGAGAGGGAGGGGGAGGTGCTTCCAGGGGCCATAGAGATGAGGAGCCAGAAGCTGGGTAGATGGGAGTCCTCCAAGGTCATAGAGACTGGGCTGTGTGTGGCTAGAGAGGCTGATTTCCGGTTCCTGCCTCTGCTGCGTGTCTCAGGGACACAGGCTGAGCCGGGATCCCAGCCCCACCCAGAACCAGGGTCGGATTCTCCCCCCAGGGACGGAGCCCGGCGGGAAAGTGAGGATCGGGGCCTCGTCACCAGCATCGATAAATGTCACCTGCCCCCGGCCACAGTCCAGACAAACCCGGATCCTGCTGGGGACCCGGCTCAGGGGCAGGAGGATTGAAGGGGAGGTGAGAGCCCGTAACTGACCCCCCCCACACGACCACTCCACAGCCCAGATCCCCCCCCGAGGGCTACGGCTGATCCCTCCCTTCCTCCCCACAGAACATCTGGCCACCCCCACAGCCCAGCTTCCCCCACCCCCCACCTCCACCTCCCAGCAATGTCTCCCCGAGGTGAATCCCTCACAGCCCAGCACATAGTGCTCAGTGTCAAATCTCTTAGGGTTGTTGGGCAGTTGCTGTCGTGTGTCTCCGCATCTCACACTTTTCCGATCCACAGACAGGACGAGGTTGGGATGAGCCGTGTCTGGATCCAGAGTCCCATTCACTGGGGAGAGAGAATTAGAGTGTTAGGGGCAGAGCTCAGCCCTGGGGGAGCTCCCTCCCCTAATGCAGCCTCCACTCCCAGGCCAGGGAACAGAGAGGAAGGTGCAGCAATGGGGAACAGCCACTTAAAACCAGAGAGTAGGAGGTGGCACTGGGTGTGGTAGCACCATCTCCAGCCTAGAGCGAAAGGAGGAGCTGACAGTCTCACAGGAAGAGCATCTCCCCAATCCAGGAAGCAGGGAGCAGCTCCAATGGGAGAGCCCAGCCCTGCCCAGAGGAAAGGCAGGATGTTGGAGAAGAGCGATGGGAGACCCCCTCCACCGGGGTGAAGCAGAGGGATGTGGCAGGGAGCTCTGTTGGCGTGTGACTCAGTTAAGAGCGTTTCTGTTCATCAGAATGGGGATGAACTCAGCATTAAGGGTGGTGTCAGGACTCTTTTTGTGTCCCCGCCCCCTCCGTGGCCCTGACTGAGGCCCTGCCCCCTGGCCAGGCTGGGAGACTTCCCCACTATGGAGAGCCCCTGACACTCCACCTGCCCTGGACATGGGTCCATGGGCCTTTGGCAGCAGTCCCCAGCCCATGTCCCCACTCCCCGGGGTGCAGCACCCTGGGCAGGTGGAGGATCCAGGGCTTCCCAGTGCGGTCCCTGGATGGCAGCCTGGTTCTGGCTTCTGCCCTGCCCAGGGCCTCAGGGAAAGAGGAGCAGGGGTGGGGCCATTGAGAGAAGCCAGCACCAGGGAGAGATTGGTGCTGTGGGCAAGGGCTGCACTACACAGAGGAGCTGCTCAGCTGCCCTGCCCTAAGCACAGACACTGCCTGCCATGCTCCACCCCTGCCAAGCCTTGCAGTGTGTGTGGGGGGCAACGTGGCCCTCTTCCCCCAAACTGTGCCCATGCTGAAAAGTGTCCTGGTCATCCCACCTTTAAAAGTGTGTGTGTGTGTTGTGGAGGGGAGACATGGGTCCCTGGATCTCCTTACCGTTTAATGTGTTATTTTTAGGGCTGTGTGTGTCATGGTCGCTGTCAGTTTGGTTGGTAACTTTAGCTACAATCTCATGAAGACATTTTCTCTGGAATTTTCTCACAATTTAAAAGCAATCTTCACCCGCAAACTCACCCTGTCTGTGTGGTCCAAACAATTCTCCCCTTTTTCTCTCCAGTTGAGATGGCAGAGTGTCTTGGGGGAGAAAGGAGAAGAGAGGTGAGACTTTCATATTCATAAGAGCATCCCCACTCTGAAACTGTTGTATAATTATGACAGAGAAACAGACAGAGAGGCCCAGAGACACACTCAGGTATTTAATAAAAAAAGGTCTGAAATCTATTTCCCCTCTCAGTCAGGCATCTCTCAGCAATGGAGCCAGCAGCTTTGCAGCCTCACAACTATCCCAGGACACACAATCTGTAAGAGATTTACTTTTCCCTCCTCATCCGCTCCCTCCCTTCAGACTCCAGTTGGTTTGTCTCATTCACTTGCTGCCTTTTGTCGTAACCTAGACCCAGAGCCTGCAAAGACTTTGGCATAAAAGTAACTTTACCCACTTGGGTCCCTTTGACACTAACGGGATGTTCAGAGTTTGTGAAATCCTGGCTCTAATTGTGAGCTGTTGGGTCTGTTTACTCAGCGCCTCTACAGAGAGCAGCACGACGGGACCTTGTCCTCCATAGGCAGAAATGGAAATAATAGTAAAATTATTTTATCAAGGTGGAAATTGAGGTGGGGGAGGGTTGGCTCAAAGGGTCCGATTCCCCCCTGTACCGGTAAAAGGAGAGGGGAGGGGCCTTTTGTGACTCTGCTGTTCAGTGGCTGCAGGGGCAGGTGCAGACCTTGGCACAGGCTGAGGAAGTTCTGAAGCCAGCCAGAGCTACATCCCTGCGACAATGGCCCCCGTGTGTCTTGCCCAGCGTTCAGAGTGTCAGAGGCCCAGCTTTACACTGCCCACCTCCCTCTATCCCTCGTCCACCCCATCCCTCTTCCAACCGCCCTCACCACCCCCACCCCATTCCCAGCCCTCTCAGGAACCCGCCTTGTGCCTGCAGCTGCTGTGGAGGAGGCACCACAGGCTCCTGTGCTGAAGGGATCCCTGACCGTGGGGGAGGGGCTTTCTCCTTCCCTACAGCCCATTTGGCAGAAACTAGCTGCAAATGGGACCAGAGCTCAGTGATGTGCTGGATCCGCCTTTGAGAAATGTGCCCCATGGCTGGTGATGAGGCAGTAGACAGGGAGGGCTCTGAGCAATAGAGAGTTCTTTGCCACGTGTCTGGCTGTTGGGTCTTGCCAAAATGCTCTGTATCCAACTGACCATCATATCTGGGGTGGGGAAGGAATTTCCCCCCAAGTCAGATTGACAGAGAGCCGGGGGATTTTTTTCTTTCCTTTCTCTGCAGCCTGGGGCACGGGTCAATTGCAGATTTAAACTAGAGTCAATGGTGGATTCTCTGTAACTTGTGTAGCGGGGCAGTTATCACCCTCCTGGGATAAAAGGAGGTAAAAGGTGAAAAGCAGCTGAGGTCGGCTGACTGGGGAGGCAGCCACAGCTGGGGCCACACCCAATTAGGCCACAACTGGCCCTGATCATAGGGCTGGGAGCTAGGCAGGCAGGAGTCTCACTGCAGGGCTGCCTGGGAGCAGAGCACAAGGTACCTTACACAGAACAGGGCTGGGGTGGGGCAGGCAGAGCTGGGGAGCTCTGGCCTGGCAAGTCCCCAGGCTGAGGCCTTGTTAAGGGCCAGGGATGGTACTAGGGCTAGAAAGGCAGTAGGTCCAACCTCTTTGCTAATGATGAGTGGACATTGTGGACTGCAGGCTGCCCCAGAGAAAGGAGGCTAGATGACTGGCAGTAACCACTGAGGCAAGGTGGGTATAGAGGGTTGGGATTCCCCTGGGAGAGGAGACCCAGAGTGTGGGGGTACTGCTGTGGGCAGAACCCCACGGTAAGGGGCACTGGGGTCCAGGAGGGGAATGGGGGGGCCTGAGGCAGGAGAGACACTGGCCAGCAGTGGGCGCTCTGGAGCAGGAAAGCTAATTCCCTGACTGACCAGCAGGAAGCGCCGCACTGCTGAGTGCTCAACCAGTTACACTTGAAGTTTTAAAATCATGATTTAAGGACTTCAGTAACTTGGCCAGAGTTAGGGGTTGATTGCAGGAGTGGGTGGGTGAGATTCTGTGGCCTGCAGTGTGCAGGTGGTCAGACTGGATGATCATGATGGTCCCTTCCGGCCTTAAAGTCTTTGAGTCATTTCTTAATTTAACAGCATCATCTAAGTGTGAACCAATTGATCAGCACCATTCTCTTCTCAGAGGCTTATCCCAATTTCCATTCCTAGATCCCTTCTAAGTACCTTTGAACTTCCCCAGAATCTCCATTAGCACAGTCGTTTTCTTGGAGAAACCACTGACTCGCTCTTCCAGTTCAGGAGAAATCTCCTCTGGCTGCTGGAACTTCCCCTTCTCACACCTGGAGGGAAACAATTTCACTTGATTATATTTTACTGTGTGACTCATTCTAAGTTCTGGCTAGTGAGTCGCTGCTCTCATGGGCCTGGAGTTAGAATTCCTCGACTTCTCCCAGCCTCAGAGCAGATGCAACACAACCCAGGCCCAAGCAACCTTCTCTTCAAAGGTCATTAATATTCTTCAACTCTCGTCTGGAGAGACCAGCTCTGGGGACAAAAGGGGAATTGAGTCTCCATGGCCAATTCGCTCCTTGGCCTCCATGCTCTGAGGATCAGGAGGTTCCCAGGTGAAGTGCTGTAGAAATCTGCCTCTAGGAACTAGACTGAGACACCAACTACCCCTTCCCCAGCTCATTCCACACAGGTCTCCAAACAGGCCTGAGATGGGGAAAGGCTCTTGAAAACTACTGCCCTGGGCTGAATAGTGACCAGGACCCAGCAGTGACAGGCCCATAGTCCATCCCCACAACCCTGAGGCTGCCAGTCCCCCAGGGATGTGACATCTCTACAAAATACTTGAGGTCAGTCCTTCCCACTGACTGGAGAATTCCAGAGTCTTCTGTACAAGAGTGAGCACCCCAGGATGAAGTCGATCAGAGAGATTTGTATCCAACATGTGATCTCCCCACACATTTTGCTGTAGAGCCCCGGGGAGATGCGGTGCTACCCTCATCATCAAGCTCTTTCCCAGCATTGTGGAGTGCGAGGGAGCCACATACCTGCTCAAGGTGGTTCTGACATCCTAGAGGAGAGAGAGACAAAAGAATTTCAGTCCTCTCTGACACACACACACAGGGGATCCCAGGGAAGGGGTTGAGGAAGTATGGGGGAAGAGACCCTGCCCTGGCCCCAGGGCCTTTGATTCTCTGAGCTAATGGGGCTTTTCCACCTTTCATATCTCTGTGACTCTGCTAAGAATAATACTCACTCAGATGTCAGCAATGCACATGCTGAGTGACACTGAGCTCTCCGACTGCTGGACTCCAGTGCTTATGATTCAGCAGCCCGCTCCTCTCTCTGTGGGGGTCTGGCATGTTTCTAATGATGAGTGCTGGTTTCCAATTGTCCCTGGGGGTCTTCAACCCCATGCCCCACCTCCACTCCAAACCTTTCCCCAATGCCACACCCCAGCCCAACTCTTCCCACTCCCACTCAACCTCCACCCTGTCTCTTCCTCGTCTCCTCTTGTGAGCTGCCATAAATATTAAGGAATGAGTAACATAAAATACCTCCTTGGAGCAGTACTGAATCGCTTTACTTGTAAGGGGTTAAGAAGCTCAGATAACCTGGTTGACTCCTGACCAGAAGGACCGATAAGGAAAGAAGCTACTTTCAAATCTGGTGGCTTGCGGGAGGTTTTGTTTTGGCTCTGTTTGTTTGTTCCCTCTCCTGACGGCGAGATAGACCAAGCAGGGACAACATCTCCTGAAAACCTACCTGAAATGATCCATCTAAGATTACAAAAATTCTAACTAAGGCAAGGAAATGCGTTAGCTTATTTTTTTGTTTTAGCTTGTGAATTTTCCCTATGCTAAGAGGTAGTTTTATTCCTGTTTTTGTAACTGTGAAGCTGAGTCCAGAGGGGAATCCTCTGTGTTTTAAATCTTTTTATTACCCTGTAAAGTTACCTTCCATCCTGATTTTGCAGGTGTGATTCTTGTACTTCTTTCTTTATAATCAAGTTCTTCTTTAATGAACCTGATTGATTTTAGTGTCCCAAAGATAAGGATCTGGTCTCTACTTACATTAAAGGCAATTGGTTGGTATATTATTCTCAAGCCTCCCCAGGAAAGGGTGTGAACGGGCTTGGTGGGATATTTTGGGGGAATAGGGATTCCAAGTGACCCATCTCTGAATTTTTGTTTAAATCACTTGGTGGTGGCAACAAGGACAAGGAAAGGAATTTGTGCCTTGGGGAAGTTTTTAACCTAAGATGATGGAATATAAGATTAGGGGGTCTTTCATGTGGGTCCCCACCTCTGTCCCCGAGAGTTCAAAGTGCGGAGGGAATCCTAACATGAGCACGCTCCCTCCCCGCTCCTCCCGTTCCCTCCCAGCATCTCCTGCACATAGTGGAACAGCTGATTGCAGCAGGCAGATGGTGCTGGAAGAAGGAGGAGGAGTTAATCGGCAGGTCTGACACTTGGTAGCACTGAGGGGGAGCGCTGGCTGTCCTGGAGCACCCACCTATGTTTCTCATTCAGTCTCACCTGCAGGAATTCACTCGCTGGCTTCTGACACTTCCCCTCCATCTCACTGAGCAGCTCACTGAGATGGGAAATCTGCTCGGAGAGTTTGCTGACATTTTCATTCTGGATCCTCACAATCTCCTTGTCCAGCTCCTCCAGCTGGGCCAGCAGGAGTCGCTCTTGTTCCTCCAGGAACTTCTGCAATTGCTGAAATTCAGACACAATCTTCTGCCTCTCGGTTTGTGTTTGTTTCTGTATGAAATAGGGCAAGGGCTGGTCAGGGACATATGGACGGAGCCCGGGGTCCTTTCATGGAGAGCTGAGTGTGCAGGAGGGTGATTTTCTTTGAAAATCCTAAGATTTCTGACATTTGACTCTACCCTTTGGGTACTAGGCAGGGGATTCTCTCACACCTTCCCTTTTGGCCCCTGTGTCCCTGTGAAAGGGATGTTTCTCTGTCAGTCATGGTCAGCATCTTCTGTTATTTATGGTCTGTGGAAATTCAGACCCAGAGCAGCAGGAGGCAGGACTCAGCACTACACTAACAGAGATGTCAGGGGAGTTAAAAGAAACAAATGTTTTAAAAATGCACAAAATGTCTAGACACAGTGGACAAGCACTTCACGGGGACATTTGTGTGAATTCAGGCAAGCCACAAGGGCTACTCATCAACTGAAATGAAAGCTTAGGGCTTGTCTACACATGAATCAAACCCAGCAATCCGTGATCATGGAGAAACACACACAAGCCCATGTTCATGTAGGCCACACAGGAGTCTGCCTCCAAACAGACCTCCCACTGCCAGTCCCACAGCTGGTTCATAACAACAGGCACCTACCAGATATTCCTGGCAATTCCTCTCTCCAGTCGCTTTCAATCCCAGCAGCTTTTCTCTCTCTTCCCTCAGAGTTTTCAAATGGGCCTGGATTCTTTCCTGAAGAAACAGAAATGATTTGGGAAGTTTCATCTGGATAGTTGAGAGGTGCTTGGAAGTGGGTGTTTTTCCACCCAAAACCCAAGATGACTGTGGTTCTAATCGCTTAGCGACATCAGGATCACCAAGGTGATGAAACCTCATTAATGGAAACTAGGGGAGTGTCACACTCAGACTCGTTACCAATTCTGGTTCAGTGTTTTTAGTAATTAGCAAGAGATCTCAATTATACCCAAGCTTTACTGGTATTTGTGAATTGATTAATGGTACAGAGCATAACAGGGCACTGGAGTCACATGGGGGTGAATCAATAAACCTGTTTTTTGAAGGTTTAACAGACAAAGTGATACAAATCTCAGAAGCCACCAGGGTTTCAATATGGGCTGGGATTTCAGCCCTGAAGCCCTGGGGCTGCACTGGTTGGGCAGAGCTGGTCTAAGCACCAGGGCAAAACTCGTGAGATGTCGGGAGGCCATTCGTCTGGTTTGAAGCTGCACAGTCCAGTTTTGTGGAGCACTGTCCCTGTCCAGCAGGGACTCAGCACTGGACGTGGCTTTGTCTGGTGCAAAAGGGAGAGGAAGAGACTGAGGATGCAGGAGGACACCCGTGGGAGTGGGGTGGCACCTTCATGCAGAATGATGCAGGCGGGTGGCACGCTGGAAAAAACAGTGGTGGTGTCCACACAGGGTGACTGATACTGGTGAGGACGGGCCCATGCAGGCAGGTGTGGGCATGTCCGATGTTCTGGGGATGCCTCAGTGACCTCCCTAATTAGACAGGATGCAGATTTGTATAAAGAACGGGTTGGGGGTTGCCCCAGTGCTGCCCTAACCCCTCTCCATGGCAATGCCCCCTGGGTAGGTACCCCATGGTCCCATTCCCTGGTAAAGATCCCGGAAGCAGTGCATTCTGGGAGATTTCCAAAGGCTGCCTGGTGGGACTAATGGAACCACTCTGGCTGGTCCTTGCCCATGTACACAACAGAACAGGTCAGACTGGCACCGGTCAGCTCCAGCCTGGGGTTGGTTTTGCTACAACCCAGTGTAATCCCAATGGTACTTGGCATGGACCTGAGCTGTCTGGAGCCCTTTTGTGTGCGGACGGAAGGTGCTCGGGGTCCCACACAGCGTTTAGCCCAGTGATCTCCTCTAGTGCAGGCCGGCAGCATCTGAGTTTAACCCCTCGTGGAGCAGCACAGGAGTTCAGAATCCCAGTGGGAAACCTCCTCTCCCTGGTGGGCCTGGGACCTTTTTATTAAGGCGTCTCTCCCTCCTAACGGAGACACTTCATCACTGGGTGGGGCTGATGCTAAGATGGCAGCATGGCAAAGTGGTTCGGGTCTTGGACTGGGTCTGGGGAGATCTGGGTTCTATGCTAAGCTCTGTCACTGACATGCTCGGTGAGTATGTGCAACTCGCTGCCCCGCTTTGTGCCTCAGTTTCCCTTCCCACCTTTTGTCTAGCTAGACCAGTGGTCACCTACCAGTCGATTGCGATCAACTAGTTGATCCTGGAGATTCTCCCAGTCGATCGCGATCTCTGGCAGCCGTGCGGCACTCCCAGAAGGGGCCAGCCTGCCCCTGCAGCCTGAGGTGAGGGCAGGGTTCTCTTCACGGGGCTCCTGCCTGCAAGCACCGCCCCCGCAGCTCCTATTGGACGGAAATGGGGAATTGTGGCCAATGGGAGCTGCGGGAGTGGTTCCTGCAGAGAGGGGCAGCGTGTGTAGCCACATGCTCCCCCCCAGGGGCCACAGGGGCACATTGGCCCCTTCCAGGAGTGGTGCAGGGTTGGGACAGGCAGGGAGCCTGCATTAGCCCCGCTGCACTACTGACCGGGAGCCACATGAGGTAAGTCAGTGCTGCACAGCTGGAGCCAGCTTCCCTCACCCCCTCCTGCACCCCAACCCCCTACTCCAGCCCTGACCCTCCTCCCAGAGCCAGCACCCTGTGCCCTCACCTGCACCCCAACCCTCTGCCCCAGCCTGGAGCCCTCTCCTGCTCCCCAACCCCCTACCCCAGGCTCAGCTCAGAGCCCCCTCCCAGACTGCAAACCCCTTGGCCCCCGCCCAGAGCCCGCACCCCCACCTGAATCCCAACCTCCTGCCACAGACCGGTGAACGTGAGTGAGGGTGGGGGAGAGCAATGGAGGGGGGGGGTATGGAGTGAGCGGTGCTTCTGGGGCGGGGGGTGCAGATCCTGCTTTCAAGATTTGATATTTTGCCTCTGTTGCCACATTTCCAGACCATTAATTTTGTTACAGCATCTCCCGTACAATGAAGACTTTACAGAGCTGAATGATGAGTCACACCCGTGACAGGCAACTCTCAGTGAAATTAGCCTGTCATTAAAACCCCAAAGTTAACCCATTAAATTTGACAGCAGTTCCCTACCTTATACTCCTGGGCAGCCTCCTCAATGGGGACCACCGTGTGAGCGCGGTGAGCCCGGGACTCTCTGCAGATCACACAGATGGGGGTTTGATCCTCTTCACAGAACAGTTTCAGAGCCTCCTGGTGTCTCTCACACACCCCGTCCCCTCCTGCTCCTTTTGCCGCCTGTAAACTCAACTGCTTGACGAGCTCTAGGATATTTGCCAGCTGCCTGTTGGGCCTGAGGTTTCTCTGTTGCACAGTTTCTCTGCACTGAGGGCAGGAGGTGGCTGTAGCGGATCCCTCCCAGCACTGGCTGATGCAGGCTCGGCAGAAATTGTGCCCACACTCCAGAGTGACAGGTTCTGTGAAATACTCCAGACAGACGGGACATGTCGCTTCCTCCTGGAGACTTTTCACGGGGTTCTCTGCAGCCATGGCTCCCTCTGGGCAGTTTGTAACAGTCTTTGTTTCAAATTCCTGAATTCAAACTATGCCCCGCCTGCAGCAGCAAGGGGGTGTTTCCTTGCCTGAAAATGACTCCTGCTGTTTGCTGAGCAGGAAGGACCCAGTCAATTTTACCCTTGGAGGCTTTAGTGTAAAAATGTACAATCACACCAGAAGGGAATTGTTTGTAATGTTTTATTTACAGTAAGTTGCTGGAAAGTAGCAAAGTAAAAGGAGCTGAGAAGGAGCTTTAATAACCACAGCACGGCCAGGAGATCCCCAGCTACTGAGAACAGTGGCAGGAGCTCTGGCTGGGAGACCCCCATGAGATCTAATCCCACAGATCTGTACAAAACACTCCCTGCTGCTGCTGCTTCTCCCCAACCGCCCTAACCCTGATTGATTCATGCTGTGTCCCTGCCACCCCCACCTTTGCCTGTTCCCTGCCCGGCTGTTAGTTCTGGCCCCTGCCCAGCCCCCACCTCTGCCCCTCAGGGCCCCTCTGCCCCTCCTGCAGCTTCAGAGGTTCTTCCCCCCTCTCATCCCTGGGGCTGCCGAGAGGGAGGGGAGGCACTTCCAGGGGCCATAGAGATAAGGAGCCAGAGGCTGGGTAGATGGGAGTCCTGCAGGGTCATAGAGACTGGGCTGTGCGAGGCAAGAGAGGTTGAGTTCTGGTTCCCCCCTCAACTGTGTGTCTCAGGGACACAGGCTGAGCCGGGATCCCACCCCACCCAGAACCAGGGTCGGATTCTCCCCCCAGGGACGGAGCCCGGCGGGAAAGTGAAGATCGGGGCATCGTCACCAGCATCGATAAATGTCACCTGCCCCCGGTCACAGTCCAGACAAACCCGGATCCTGCTGGGGAAACGGCTCAGGGGCAGGGGGGTCACAGGGGAGGTGAGAGCCCGGAACCGATTCCCCAACCGCCTCACAGCCCAGATCCCCACCTCAGGGCTATAGCTGATCTCTTCCTTCCTCCTCACAGACTCTCTGGCCACCCCCACAGCCCAGTATTGCCCAGCCCCCACCTCCACCTCCCAGCAATGTCTCCCCAAGGTGAATCCCTCACAGCCGAGCACACACGGCACAGTGTCAAATCTCTCAGGGTTGTCGGGGAGTCGCTGCCATGTGTCTTCCCATCTCACACTTTTCTGATCCTCAGACAGGACGAGTTCGGGATGAGCCGTGTCTGGATCCAGAGTCACATGCACTGGAGAGAGAATCAGAGTGTTAGGGGCAGAGCTCAGCCCTGGGGGAGTCTGGGGCCATTTCTCATGCTCCCCAGTAGCCCCGTTCTGGCTGGGACAGTCCCGGATCCCAGGGAACTGCCTCTGTCCTGGGCACCTGAGTCTGAGCAGAGATGTCACTGCAGCTCCTCAGTCTTTGTAATGGGTCCCACTTCATTAGTTTCTCATTTATCACAGAGGATTCAGCTCCCACATCCTGCTGCTGGTGCTGCCTCATTTTCCAGCAGCACAGACACAGCCAGGAAGGTGTCAGAAGCTTTTATTGAGGGAGCAGAAGTGGCAGGTACCAGCTTTATACCCCACAGGGAAGCTCCCTCCCCTAATGCAGCCTCCAGTCCCAGGCCAGGGAACAGAGAGGAAGGTGCAGCATTGGGGAGGAGCTGCTTAAAACCATACAGTAGGTGGTAGCACCATCTCCAGCCTAGAGGGAAAGGAGGAGCTGCCAGTCTCACAGGAAGAGCATCTCCCCAATCCAGGAAGCAGGGAGCAGTGAGGGAGCCCCAATGGGGGAGCCCAGCCCTGCCCAGAGGAAAGGCAGGATGTTGGAGAAGAGCGATGGGGAGACCCCCTGCACCGCGGTGAAGCAGAGGGATGTGGCAGCAGGGCCGGCTCTAACATTTATGCCGCCCCAAGCAACCAAAAAGAGCGCCGCCCGACCCCTCCCCGAGCGTCGCAGCGCCCAAATCCCCACCCCCACGAGCGCCGTGCTGCCCAAGCCCCCCACCCCTCCCGAGCACCGCATTGCGCTGCCCAAGTCCCTGCCCCCCCGAGCCAGGGCCGGCTCCAGACACCAGCCCACCAAGCACGTGCTTGGGGCGGTACCTTGGGAGGGGGCGGCGATCGGGGTTTGTTTTTGTTTTTTTTCGTTTGGCCGGGCAGCGCTAAAGGGAGGGGGCCGGACTTGGGCGGCGCGTCGCGACGCTTGGGGGTCGGAGGGCTTGGGCAGCGCGGCGCTCGGGGGGACGGGGATTTAGGAGGCGTGACGCGATGCTCGGGTGGGGGCGGGGACTTGTGCGGCGCGACGTGACGCTCGGGGGGGCGGGGACGTGGGCGGTGCGACGCTCGGGGAGGGGTTCGGTGGGGCGGCGCTCGCGGGGGCAGGGCAGCGCTCTTTTTGTTTGCTTGGGGCGGCATAAATGTTAGAGCCGGCCCTGCCCCGAGTGTCGTATCTCCCAAGCCCCCCCACTCCTCCCGAGCCCCGCACCACGCCACCCAGGTCCCCACCCCCCGAGTGCCATGTTGCCTAAGCCCCCCACCCCTCCCGAACGTCGCGCCGACCACATCCCTGCCCCCCTGAGCGTCGCGTCGCCCAAATCCCCGCACCCGAGTGTCGTATTGCCCAAGTCCCCGCTGCCCCGAGTGTCACGTCGCGCCGCCCAAGTCCGACCCCCTCCCCCCAAGCGTTGCCTGGCCAAACCAAAAAAAACAAAAATAAACCCCGAGCGCCGCCCCGTCCCAAGGTGCCGCCCCAAGCACGTGCTTGGTAGGCTGGTGTCTGGAACCGGCCCTGTGTGGCAGAGAGCTCTGTTCGCGTGTGACTCAGTTAAGAGCGTTTCTGTTCATCAGAATGGGGATGAACTCAGCACTGAGGTTGGTGTCAGGACTCTTTTTGTGTCCTCGCCCCCTCCGTGGTCCTGACTGAGGCCCTGCCCCCTGGCCAGGCTGGGAGACTTGCCCGCTATGGAGAGCCCCTGACACTCCACCTGCACTGGACATGGGTACGGGGGCCTTTGGCAGCAGTCCCCAGCCCATGTCCCCACTCCCCGGGGTGCACCACCCTGGGCATGTGGAGGATCCAGGGCTCCCCAGTGCAGTCCCTGGATGGCAGCCTGGTTCTGGCTTCTGGCCTGGCCAGGGCCTCAGGGAAAGAGAGCAGGGGTGGCGCCACTGAGAGAGGCCAGCACCAGGGAGAGATTGGTACTGTGGGCAGGGTCTGCACTACATAGTGTGGGAAAGTTCCTTCTCAGTCTCCCCAGCCTCTGCTGTTTTTAGCCCTGGTGAAACAGGCTTGGGTAATGCAGTCCCCCTTAGGACTCAGGGGAAGTCTGTTCCCTGTCTCTCCACCAGTCTTGTTTAAAGTATTTTTACCCTGCCTTGTGGGAGAGCGTACTGCCTGGGGAGGCTCGCTGCATTGCTGCTCCAACACTCCTGGCAGCCAGGCTCCTTCTCCCTCTGCTCCCCCTCAGCTGATTCTAATTTGCTACCTTGGTAACCCTTTCTCAGCTGAACCTGATTGACCTGTAGTTGCCTCCCAGTTGATAAGGAGGAGGGCCTTTTAACCCTCTGGGACTGACTACTACCCCCCCTTGCAACTGTCTGTCCTGAGTTTATCACATATCCCCCCCACCCCCCTGCTCAACACTACAGGACTGTAAAAGCAGCAAAGAATCCTGTGGCACCTTATAGACTAACAGACGTTTTTGCAGAATGAGCTTTCGTGGGTGAATACCCACTTCTTCGGATGCAAGTGGTGAAAATTTCCAGGGGCAGGTTTATATATGCAAGCAAGAAGCAAGCTAGAGATAACGAGGTTAGTTCAATCAGGGAGGATGAGGCCCTGTTCTAGCAGTTGAGTGAAAACCAAGAGAGGAGAAACTGGTTCTGCCCCAACAAGTACTTTGCAGGGTGCTGTAGTAGCCGGGTGGGTTCCAGGAGCTCAGAGCTTTGTCTGGACCCACTTCTGCTGGGGGCAGGGATGAACTCAGGAGCCGCCCAGGGTTCATCACCCCTCCCCCACCCAGTCCAGCGTCCCCACCTGCCCCCCCCCAGTGCTCCTCCCAGTCCAACAACCCCCACATACCCCCGCAGCCGGATTGGGCTACTTGGGTCGGCAAACAGTGTACCCTTGAAAGGCCATCCGCGTTGCCATGCTTGCTTCCGGACCTATGTTGTACTCTGAAGTGGAAGGGTTGTAGCGACAGGAACCACCTTGTTACTCTCGCATTTTTCTCTTTGTTTTGGTGCATCCACTGCAGAGGAGCATGGTCCGTGACAAGGGTAAACCTCCGTCCGAGTAGGTAATAGCGAAGACTTTCTATGGCCCACTTTATGGCCAGGCATTCCTTCTCTACTACGGCATATTTACGTTCCCTGGGCAGGAGTTTCCTACTGAGGAACAGGACTGGGTGTTCTTCCGCTCCAACCAGTTGTGAAAGCACCGCTCCCAACCCAACCTCAGAGGCATCCATTTGCAAGATAAACTCCTTCACCCAGTCCGGAGCTATCAGCACTGGGTCGGTGCAGAGCACGGTCCGCAGATCTGCAAAAGCCTCCTCAGCTGCGCTAGACCATCTCACTATGTCCGGGCCACGGGCTTTCGTTAGGTCAGTTAGCGGGCATGCCCTGGTGGCGAAGTGGGGGATGAACCACCTATAGTACCCCACCAGCCCCAGGAATGCTCTGACCTGTTTCTTCTGGACAGGTCAGGGCCAATTCTGTATTGCCTCTAACTTGTTGAGTTGGGGCTTCACCACGCCCCTCCCCACTATATACCCAAGGTATTTGACTTCTGCTAGTGCATATGGAGGGATTTGGAGGGATTTGCAGTCAGCCCCACCTTCCTCAAGGTGTCCAGGAATGCTTCCACCTTCCCCAAGTGCGTCTCCCAATCTGGACAATGTATAATGACGTCATCGAGATAGGCGGCCGCATACCTGCCATGTGGGCGCAACAGTTTGTCCATGAGCCGTTGGAAGGTTGCAGGAGCCCCATGTAAACCAAAAGGGAGGACAGTGTATTGATACAGTTCCTCTGGTGTTGAAAAGGCTGTCTTCTCTTTGTCGGCCTTGGCCAAGGGAATTTGCCAATAACTCTTAGTCAGGTCAAGGGTGGACAAAAATCGTGCTTTCCCCAGTCGGCCAATTAACTCATCTATCTGGGGGTATAGGATACGCATCAAATTGGGACACCGTATTCAGTTTCTGGAAGTCATTGCAAAATCTCATACTGCCATCCGGTTTAGGTACTAGGACCACTGGGCTTGACCATTGGCTATGAGACTCTTCAATGACCCCTAACTTCAACATTTTCCTGACTTCTGTCTTGATCTCTTCTCTTTTCACCTCCGGGATCCGGTATGGCTTGACATTCACCTTCACTCCAGGCTCTGTGAGGATGTGATGGTGAACCTCAGTAGTCCTGCCTGGCTTTTCTGAGAACACGTCCTGGTTGCGTTCGATCATGTTGATCACCTCCGCTCGTTGGTCAGGGGCCAATTCTGGGGATATTCCCACTTGGCTAGGCAGGTTGCTCTCGGGAGGAGGTGACCCTATATTGACCACATGAGCTTCTCTGTCTTGCCAAGGTTTCAAAAGGTTTATATGATAGATTTGTTCCAGCTTCCGGCGTCCGGGCTGTCAGACTTTGTAATTGACCTCTCCAATAGCTTCTATTATCTCGTATGGCCCCTGCCATCTGGCCAGGAGCTTGCTCTCCGCTGTGGGTACGAGTACCGTCACCCGATCTCCCACCTGGAATTTTCGGATCGTCGCTTGGCGATTGTAGTATGTTTGTTGGGCCCCTTGTGCCCTCTCCATGTGTTCCTGCACTATGGGAGTGACTTGGGCTATCCTGTCTTTCATCTGCAACACATGCTCGATGAGGTTTCTCCCTGGGTTCGGCTGTTCTTCCCAACTTTCTTTGGCAATGTGCAGTATGCCGCGGGGGTGGCGACCATATAACAGTTCGAATGGGGAAAACCCAGTTGAAGTCTGAGGCACCTCCCTGATCGCAAACATTAGGTACGGTAGCAGGGTGTCCCAGTTCCTCCCATCCCGGCTCACCACCTTTCTTATCATGTTCTTCAATGTTCTATTAAAACGCTTGACGAGGCCATCGGTCTGCGGATGATAGACTGATGTCCTTAGGGTCCGTATGTGGAGCATTGCACATAGATCCTTCATTAATTTAGACACAAAGGGTGTTCCTTGATCCGTCAGGATCTCTTTGGGTATTCCCACTCTAGCAAAAATTTGGATTAATTCTTTAGCTATGGTCTTGGACGTAGTGTTCCGTAGGGGAATGGCCTCGGGGTATCAGGTGGCATAATCTAGCACCACCAGTATGTACTGATGGCCTAGGGCTGATTTTTCTAACGGCCCTACTAGGTCCATAGCTATTCGCTCAAAGGGGACTTCAATAATCGGGAGAGGTACCAAAGGTTCCCTTAAGCGTGGTCAGGGCCCATGTAACTGGCATTCCGGACAGGAGGCACAATATCGTCGGACCGCCGCATATATTCCAGGCCAAAAAACCTCTGCAGAATTCGATCCAGGGTTTTATCTACCCCTAGATGTCCCCCGAACAGATGGCTGTGGGCTAGCTCCATCATGCCCCTCTGATGTTTCTGTGGTACTAGGAGCTGTTCCACGACTTGCTCTTGGATACGGACTACTCTGTACAGCAGATCCTTCTTGATCATATAATACGGCCCTGGGCCCTTGGCTCTCCCTTCCACAGGGAGCCCATTCACCTCCACTACTTCTTTGCGAATGTTCTGGTATACTGGATCATTGGCCTGATCCTGTCCAAAATTCTCTAGTGAAGGTCCAATTTGCCCAAACTCAGGGGGTTCTATTTCCCCCTCCCCCTCAAGGGAGGTCCCTGGGGAACTGGGCCCGGCTGCTGGCTCCCCAACCTCCTGCCTAGTACCCTTGTCAGTCGGGCCAACTCTCTCCCCTACGAGTATAGGCTTCTGGTTCTGGGTCAAGATTCTCGTTCCCCTCCTCTTATCTGCCCTCCTTTCTCGCTGAGTCTTCCTGGTCTTCCCAGGGGGCGAGAATAAATCCTGGGCAAATTCTTGGAAGGCTGGGGGGTTGCTAACTATCGAGGCCATCCCATTGCTCTCTGGGGTGTTATCTTCTTCTGACTCCCCTCCAGGAAGTAGACTGCCAAACCCTGGGAAGTCTCGTCCTATGAGGACTGGGTAGGGGAGTTTTGGGACCACCCCTACCATCACCTTAGTGGGGTTTCCCCGGACTTCTATTTTCACTCGGATGGTCGGGTAGTAATTGACATCCCCATGGACACAGGATATTCCTGTGCGCTTGGCCCGGGATAGTTGATCATACCCGACCAGCTTTCCCGAGACCAGCGTGATTGCACTTCCTGAGTCTACTAATGCGGTGGTCTTTATACCATTCATTTTAACTTGCCTAGTATATCTATGAGGGACCATCGCTACCCCTACTAGACTTATCAGGTCACATGACTCTTCTAGATTTCCCAGGTCGCATTGCATGGGCTCCTCTAGGTTTGGGCACTGGGCAGCTATATGCCCTGTCTCTCCACATGCATAGCATCGGTACCCTCCTTGGGGCAGCCTCTTATTTTTTGGGCTGTGAGCCCTTACCCCCTGAGTCTTTCTCTCCCAGTCCCCAAGTCCCTCCGACTACTCTGGCCACTCTTTGTCCTCCTTCTTCCCTGCCATAGTTCGGCCCGGAGCTACGGCAACTCGGGCCCTTGGTACATAGACTTGCCTCCTATTCTGGCACCTCCCTTCCCCAGTGGTCCGAGAGAGTTCCTGCACTGCTAGATGTCTCTCTACGAGGGCAACTAGCTCATCACAGGAGGAGGGATCATTTTGACTGACCCATCCTCGTATGTCCGGCGGTAGCCCTCTCATGTACCTGTCCACAACTATGGTTTCCACAACTTCCTCGGGCCGGCGGCTCTCGGGGCACAGCCACTTCCTGGCCAGATGGATCAGGTCAAACAGCTGGGACCTCGGGGCTTTGTTGACTCGGTATTTCCACTCATGGAACCTCTGCACCCTTATAGCTGTCGTCATGCCCGACCTCACCAGGATCTCCGCCTTTAGCTGGAAGTAATCTGAAGCTCCTTCTGTTGTCATATCAAAATATGCTTTCTGTGCCTCCCCACACAGAAAAGGTGCCAGGATACTGGCCCACTGGTCTTGGGGCCAGGCCTCCCGCCGGGCCGTCCTCTCAAACGCAAGGAGATATGCCTCCACGTCATCATCCATCGTCATCTTCTGTAAGTAGTGGCTTGCGTGCAGGGGCCGAGTCCCATGGGGGCCGTGCGTTAGGGTGGTCAGGGCCTTTAGCTGGTTCACAACCTCATGCAAGGTGGCTCGATCCTGAGCTGCCTGGCTCATCAGGAGTTGATTTGTCTCCTGCTGTATTCGCACCGCCTCCTGCTGGGCAGCCATCTGCACCCTGGTAGCTTCTTGTTGGGCCGCAGTGGCCTGCACCAATGCCTTCACTACATCTTCCATATTTTTTTATTTTTTTTATTTTTTAGGGGGTGCTTTACCCTGCCCCGAGACGGTTTGCCACGAAGTCTCACTCACATCCCACACCTGACACCATGTGTGGCAAAGTACCTTCTCAGTCTCCCCAGCCTCTGCTGTTTTTAGCCCTGGTGAGACAGGCTTGGGTAATGCAGTCCCCCTTAGGACTCAGGGGAAGTCTGTTCCCTGTCTCTCCACCAGTCTTGTTTAAAGTATTTTTACCCTGCCTTGTGGGAGAGCGTACTGCCACTCCCCCTGGAGAGGCTCGCTGCCTTGCTGCTCCAACACTCCTGGCAGCCAGGCTCCTTCTCCCTCTGCTCCACCTCAGCTGATTCTAATTTGCTACCTTGGTAACCCTTTCTCAGTGGAACCTGATTGACCTGTAGTTGCCTCCCAGTTGATAAGGAGGAGGGTCTTTTAACCCTCGGGGACTGACTCCTACCCCACTCTTGCAACTGTCTGTCCTGAGTTTATCACAATAGATAGGAGCTGCTCAGCTGCCCTGCCCTAAGCATAGATACTGCCTGCGATGCTCCATACCTGCCCAAGGCAATGTGGCCGTCTTTCCCCAAACTATGCCCATGCTAAAAAGTCTTCTGGTCATCCCACCTTTAAAAGTGTGTGTGTGTGGGGGGGAGGAGACATGGGCTCCTGGATCGCCTTACCGTTTAATGTGTTATTTTTAGGCTGTATGTGTCATGGTCGCTGTCAGTTTGGTTGGTAACTTTAGCTACAATCTCATGAAGATGTTGTCTCTGGAATTTTCTCATAATTTAAAGGCAATCTTCACCCGCAAACTCACCCTGTCTGTGTGGTCCAAAGAATTCTCCTCTTTTTCTCTCCAATTCAGACGGCAGAGTGTCTTGGGGGAGAAAGGAGAAGAGAGGTGAGATTTCAGACTTTCATATTCATAAGAGCATCCCCACTCTGAAACTGTTTTATAATTATGACAGAGAAACAGACAGAAAGGCCCAGAGACACACTCAGGTATTTAATATAAAAAGGTCTGAAATCTATTTCCCCTCTCAATCAGGCATCTCTCAGCAATGAAGCCAGCAGCGCTACAGCCTCACAACTATCCCAGGACACACAATTTGTAGGAGATTTACTTTTCCCTCCTCATCCCCTCCCTCCCTTCAGACTCCAGTTGGTTTGTCTCATTCACTCTCTGCCTTTTGTTGTAACCTAGACCCAGAGCCTGCAAAGACTTTGGCATAAAAGTAACTTTACCCACTTTGGTCCCTTTGACACCAACTGGATGTTCAGAGTTTGTGAAATCCTGGCTCTAATTGTGAGCTGTTGTGTCTGTCTACTCAGTGTCTCCACAGAGAGGAGCATGATGGGGCCTCGTCATCCATAGGCAAAAATAGGATTAATAATAAAATCATTTTATCCATGTGGACACTGAGGCGGAGGAAGGCTGGCTTCATGGACCAGATTCACCCTTGTACCCACAAAAGGAGAGAAGGGAGGGGCCATTTGTGACTCCACTATTCAGTGCCTGCAGGGGCCGGTGCAGAGGTTGGCACAAGCAAAGGAAGTTCTGAAGCCAGCCTGAGCTACATCCCTGTGACAATGGCCCCGTGTGTCTTGCCCAGCGTGCAGACTACCAGAGGCCCAGCTTTACATGGCCCACGTCCCTCTGTCCCTCATCCACCCCCTCCCTCTTCCACCCGCCATCACCACCCCGACCCCATTCCCAGCCCTCTCAGGAACACGCCTTGTGCCTGCAGCTGCTGGGGAGGAGGCACAAGGGGTGCCTGTGCTGGAGGGATCCCTCGCTGGGGGGGAGGGGCTTTCTCCTTCCCTATAGCCCATTTGGCCCAAACTGGCTGCAAACGGGACCACAACTCAGTGATGGGCTGGATCCACCTTTGAGAAATGTGCCCCATGGCTGGTGATGGGGCAGTAGACGGGGAGGGCTCTGAGCTATAGAGAGTTCTTTGCCACGTGTCTGGCTGTTGGGTCTTGCCAAAATGCTCGGTATCCAACTGACCATCATATCTGGGGTGGGGAAGGAATTTCCCCCCACATCAGATTGACAGAGAGTCGGGGGATTTTTTTCCTTCCTTCCTCTGCAGCCTGGGGCACGGGTCAGTTGCAGTTTTAACCTGGAGTCAATGGTGGATTCTCTGTAACTTGTGTAGTGGGGCAGTTACCCTGTTCCTGGGATAAAAGGAGGTAAAAGGTGAAAAGCAGCTGAGGTCGGCTGACTGGGGAGGCAGCCACAGCTGGGGCCACACCCAATTAGGTCACAACAGGCCCAGATCAAAGGACTGGGAGCTAGGCAGGCAAGAGTCTCACTGCAGGGCTGCCTGGGAGCACAGGGTACCTTACCCAGAGCAGGGCTGGGGCGGGGCAGGCAGAGCTGCGGAGCTCTGGCCTGGCAAGTCCCCAGGCTGAGGCCTTCTTAAGGGCCAGGGATGGTACTAGGGCTAGAAAGGCAGTAGGTCCAACCCCTTTGCTAATGATGAGTGGACATTGTGGACTGCAGGCTGCCCCAGAGAAAGGGGGCTAGATGACTGGCAGTAACCACTGAGTCAAGGTGGGTATAGAGGGTTGGGATGCCCCTGGGAGAGGAGACCCAGAGTGTGGGGGTACTGCTGTGGGCAGAACCCCAAGGTAAGGGGCACTGGGGTCCAGGAGGGACATGGAGGGGCCTGAGGCAGGAGAGACACTGGCCAGCAGTGGGCGCTCTGGAGCGGGAAAGCTAATTCCCTGACTGACCAGCAGGAGGCGCCGCACTGCTGAGTGCTCAACCAGTTAAACTTGAAGTTTTAAAATCATGATTTAAGGACGTCAGTAACTTGTCCAGAGGTTAGGGGTCAATTGCAGGAGTGGGAGGGTGAGATTCTGTGGCCTGCAGTGTGCAGTTGGTCAGACTGGATGATCATGATGTTCCCTTCTGGCCTTAAAGTCTTTGAGTCATTTCTTAATTTAACAGCATCATCTAAGTGTGAACCAATTGATCAGCAACATTCTCTTCTGAGAGGCGCATCCCAATTTCCATTCCTAGATCCCTTCTAAGTACCTTTGAACTTCCCCAGAATCTCCATTAGCACAATCGTTTTCTGGGAGAAATCACTGACTGGCTCTTCCAGTTCAGGAGAAATCTCCTCTGGCTGCTGGAACTTCCCCTTCTCACACCTGGAGGGAAACAATTTCACGTGATTATATTTTACTGTGTGACTCATTATAAGTTCTGGCTAGTGAGTCGCTGCTCTAATGGGCCTGGAGTTAGAATTCCTCGACTTCTCCCAGCCTCAGAGCAGGTGGAACACAACCCAGGGCCAAGCAACCTTCCCTTCAAAGGTCATTAATATTCTTCAACTCTGGTCTGGAGAGACCAGCTCTGGGGACAAAAGGGGAATTGAGTCTCTGTGGCTAATTCGCTCCTTGGCCACCATGCTCTGAGGGACAGGAGGTTCCCAGGTGAAGTGCTGTAGAAATCTGCCTCTAGGAACTAGACTGAGACACCAACAACCCCTTCCCCAACTCATTCCACACAGGTCTCCAAACAGCCCTCAGATGGGGAAAGGCTCTTGAAAACTACTGCCCTGGGCTGAATAGTGACCAGGACCCAGCAGTGACAGGGCCATATTCCATCTCCACAATCCTGAGGCAGCCAGTCCCCCAGGGATGTGACATCTCTACAAAATACTTGAGGTCAGTTTTTCCCACTGACTGGAGAATTCCAGAGTCTTCTGTACAAGAGTGAGCAGCCCAGGATGGAGTTGATCAGAGAGATTTGTATCCAACATGTGATCTCCCCACACATTTTGCTGTAGAGCCCTGGGGAGATGCGGTGCTACCCAGTGATGAGCTGCCAAAATACTAACAACCGGTTCCCTCCTCCTCACCCCAGGAGGGGGTCATGCCCCCCGGGGGGTCTCCTGCCCCATCCAACCCCCCCATGTTCCTTGACAGCCCCCCCCCGGGACCCGGGCCCTATAGATCCCCCTTCCCTGTCCCCTGTCTGCCCCTTGCCACCCCATCCAACCCCTTCTCTCATTCCTGATGGAAACCCGGGGACCCCTGCCCCATCCAACCACCCCTTCTCTCTGTCCCCTGACTGTCCCTGGAATCCCTACCCCTAACTGCCCCCCACCACCCCATCCAACCCCTGCGCCTTCCTGACTGCCCCCCCGGGACCCTTGCCCCCGTTCAATCCCCCTGTTCCCTGCCCTCTGACCGCTCTGACACTAATCCACCCCCCCAACTCCCCTGCCCTCTATCCAACACCCCCTCCCTGCTCCCTTACTGTGCTGCCTGGAGCCGCGCCGCCTGGCCAGACCCCGGGGACTGGGGCAGGAACCGCGCCGCCCGGCCGAGCTTGTGGCAGGACCCGGGGGTAGGGGCAGGAGCCGCGCCGCGCTGCCCTGCCCTGCCCAGCGAGGTCGCAGCTGGACCCCGGGGGCCAGGGTCCGGCCACGACCTCGCCTGGCGGTGCAGCGCCTGGAGCCCTCCTCCCGCTGGCGCCCCCGCCCTCCAGCCTCAGCCCCAGCTCAAACTCACCTGCGGGAAGCCTCTGCTTTCTTCTCAGCCATCCCAGGCTTCCCGCACGAACAGCTGATTCGCGGGAAGCTGGGGAGGGGGAGGAGACGCCGGAGGAGCGTTCAGAAGAGGAGGCGGAGTGAGGTGAGCTGGGGCTGGGGGAAGGGTAGGGAGCTGCTAGAGCTTTTATTAAATTTAAAAGTCCTTCTGGAACTAGTTGTTCCTCCAGGAACAACCGGTTCTAAACGGGCTTCTGAATTTAACAACTGGTTCGCGCAAACCGGTGCGAACCGCCTGCAGCTCACCACTGGTGCTACCCTCATCATCAAGCTCTTTCCCAGCATTGTGGAGTGCGAGGGAGCCACATACCTGCTCAAGGTGGTTCTGACATCCTAGAGGAGAGAGAGACAAAAGAATTTCAGTCCTCTCTGAAACACACACACACTCAGGGGATTCCAGGGAAGGGGTTTAGGAAGTATGGGGGAAGAGACCCTGCCCTGGCCCCAGGGCCATTGATTCCCTGAGCTAATGGGGCTTTTCCATCTTTCATATCCCTGTGACTCTGCTAAGAATAATACTCACTCAGAGGTCAGCAATGCACATGCCGAGTTACACTGAGATCTCTGACTGCTGGACTCCAGTGCTTATGATTCAGCAGCCCGCTCCTCCCTCTGTGGGGATCTGGCATGTTTCTAATGATGAGTGCCGGTTTCCAATTTTCCCTAGGGGTGCTCAACCCCATGCTCCACCACCACTCCAAACCTTTCCCCAATGCCACACCCCAACCCAACTCTTCCCACTCCCACTCAACCTCAACCCTGTCTCTTCCTCGCCTCCTCTTGTAAGCTGCCATAAATATAAAGGAAAGAGTAACATAAAATACCTCCTTGCAGCTGTACTGAATCGCTATACCTCTAAGGGGTTAAGAAGCTCAGATAACCTGGTTGACTCCTGACCAGAAGGACCGATAAGGAAAGAAGACACTTTCAATTCTGGTGGGTTGCGGGAGGTTTTGTTTGGGCTCTGTTTCTTCGTTCCCTCTCCTGATAGAGAGATAGACCAAGCAGGAACAACATCTCCTGAAAAGCTACCTGAAATGATCCATCTAAGATTATAAAAATTCTAACTAAGGCAAGGAAATGCTTTAGGCTATTTTTTTGTTTTAGCTTGTGAATTTTCCCTATGCTAAGAGGTAGTTTTATTCCTGTTTTTGTAACTATGAAGCTGAGTCCAGAGGGGAGTCCTCTGTGTTTTAAATCTTTTTATTATCCTGTAAAGTTACCTTCCATCCTGATTTTGCAGGTTTTATTCTTGTACTTTTTTCTTTATAATCAAGTTCTTCTTTAAAGAACCCAATTGATTTTAGTGTCCTAAAGATAAGGGTCTGGTCTGTACTTACATTAAAGGCAATTGGTCGGTATATTATTCTCAAGCCTCCCCAGGAAAGGGGGTGAAGGGGCTTGGGGGGATATTTTGGGGGAATAGGGATTCCAAGTGACCCATCTCTGAATTTTTGTTTAAATCACTTGGTGGTGGCAACAAGGACAAGGAAAGGAATTTGTGCCTTGGGGAAGTTTTTAACCTAAGATGATGGAATATAAGATTAGGGGGTCTTTCATGTGGGTCCCCACCTCTGTCCCCGAGAGTTCAAAGTGCGGAGGGAATCCTAACATGAGCACGCTCCCTCCCCGCTCCTCCCGTTCCCTCCCAGCATCTCCTGCACATAGTGGAACAGCTGATTGCAGCAGGCAGATGGTGCTGGAAGAAGGAGGAGGAGTTAATCGGCAGGTCTGACACTTGGTAGCACTGAGGGGGAGCGCTGGCTGTCCTGGAGCACCCACCTATGTTTCTCATTCAGTCTCACCTGTAGGAATTCACTCGCTGGCTTCTGACACTTCCCCTCCACCTCACTGATCAGCTCACTCAGACGGGAAATCTGCTCAGAGAGTTTACTGACATTTTCATTCTGGATCCTCACAATCTCCTTGTCCAGCTTCTCCAGCTGGGCCAGCAGGAGTCGCTCTTGTTCCTCCAGGAACTGCTGCAGTTGCTGAAATTCAGACACAATCTTCTGCCTCTCGGTTTGTGTTTGTTTCTGTATGAAATAGGGCAAGGGTTGGCCAGGGACATATGGACGGAGCCGAGGATCCTTTCATGGAGAGCTGGGTGTGCAGGAGGATGATTTTCTTTGAAAATCCTAAGATTTCTGACATTTGACTCTACCCTGTGGGTACTAGGCAGGGGATTCTCTCACACCTTCCCCTTTGGCCCCGGTATCCCCCTGAAAGGGAAGTTTCTCTGTCAGTCATGGTCAGCATCTTCTGTTATTTATGGTATGGGAAATTCAGACCCAGAGCAGCAGGAGGCAGGACTCAGCACTACACTGACTGAGACGTCAGGGGAGTTAAAAGAAACAAAAGTTTTAAAAATGCACAAAATGCCTAGACCCAGTGGACAGCACTTCACGGGGACATTTGTGTGAATTCAGGCAAGCCACAAGGGCTACTCATCAACTGAAATGAAAGCTTAGGGCTTGTCTACACATGAATCAAACCCAGCAATCCATGATCATGGAGAAACACACACAAGCCCATGTTCACGTAGACCACACAGGAGTCTGCCTCCAAACAGACCTCCCACTGCCAGTCCCACAACTGGTTCATAACAACAGGCACCTACCAGATATTCCCGGCAATTCCTCTCTCCAGTCGCTTTCAATCCCAGCAGCTTTTCTCTCTCTTTCCTCAGAGTTTTCAAATGGGCCTGGATTCTTTCCTGAAGAAACAGAAATGATTTGGGAGGTTTCATCTGGATAGTTGAAAGGTGCTTGGAAGTGGGTGTTTTTCCACCCAAAACCCAAGATGACTGTGGTTCTAATCGCTTTGCAACATCAGGACCACCAAGGTGATGAAACCTCATTAATGGAAACTGGGAGCGTGTCACATTCAGACTCGTTACCAATTCTGGTTCAGTGTTTTTAGTAATTAGCAAGAGATCTCAATTATAGCCAAGCTTTACTGGTAATTGTGAACTGATTAATGGTACAGAGCATAACAAGACACTGGAGTCACATGGGGGGAAATCAATAAACCTGTTTTTTGAAGGTTTAACAAACAAAGCCCTGGGGCTGCACTGGTTGGGCAGAGCTGGTCTAAGCACCAGGGCAAAATTCATGAGATGTCGGGAGGCCATTCATCTGGTTTGAAGCTGCACAGTCCCAGTTTTGTGGAGCACTGTCCCTGTCCGGTAGGGACTCAGCACTGGATGTGGCTTTGTCTGGTGCAAAAGGGAGAGGAGGAGACTGAGGATGCAGGAGGACACCCGTGAGGGTGGGGGCAGGGCTGGGGTGGCACTTTCATGCAGAATGATGCAGGCGGGTGGCACACTGGAAAAAATGGTGGTGGGGTCCACACAGGGTGACTGATACTGGTGAGGACGGGCCCATGGAGGCAGGCGTGGGTATATCCGATGTTCTGGGGATGCCTCAGTGACCTCCCTAATTAGACATGATGCAGATTTGTATAAAGAACGGGTTGGGGGTTGCCCCAGTGCTGCCCTAACCGCTCTTCATGGCAGTGCCCCCTGGGTAGGTACCCCATGGTCCCATTCCCTGGTAAAGATCCCGGAAGCAGTGCATTCTGGGAAATTTCAAAAGGCTGCCTGGTGGGACTAATGGAACCACTCTGGCTGGTCCTTGCCCACGTACACAACAGAACAGGTCAGACTGGCACCGGTCAGCTCCAGCCTGGGGTTGGTTTTGCTACAATACAGTGTAATCCCAGCGGTATTTGGCATGGACCTGAGCTGTTTGGAGCCCTTTTGTGTGCGGACTGAAGGTGCTCGGGGTCCCACACAGCGTTTAGCCCAGTGATCTCCTCTAGTGCAGGCTGGCAGCATCTGAGTTTAACCCCTCATGGAGCAGCACAGGAGTTCACAATCCCAGTGAGAAACCTCCTCTCCCTGGTGCGCCTGGGACCTTTATCAAGGCGTCTCTCCCTCCTAACGGACACAATTCATCACTGGGTGGGGCTGATGCTAAGATAGCAGCATGGCAAAGTGATTCAGGCCTTGGACTGGGTCTGGGGAGATCTGGGTTCTATGCTAAGCTCTGTCACTGACATGCTCAGTGACTATGTGCAACTTGCTGCCCTGCTTTGTGCCTCAGTTTCCCTTCCCACATTTTGTCTAGCTAGACCAGTGGTAACCTACAAGTCGATTGCGATCAACTAGTTGATCCTGGAGATTCTCCCAGTGTATCGCAATCTCTGGCAGCTGGAACTGTGGCCAACAGAAGCTGCGGGAGTGGTTCCTGCAGAGAGGGGCAGCGTGTGTAGCCACGTGCTCCCCTCCAGGGGCCCCAGGGCACATTGGCCCCTTCCAGGAGTGGCGCAGGGTTGGGACAGGCAGGGAGCCTGCGTTAGCCCCGCTGCACTACTGATCGGGAGCCTCCTGAGGTAAGTCAGTGCTGCCCAGCTGGAGCCAGCTTCCCAGACCCCGTCCTGCACCCTAACACCCTGCCCTATCCCTGACCCTCCTCCTCCTAGAGCCAGCACCCTGTGCCCTCACCTGCTCCCCAACCCCCTGCCCCAGGCTCAGCCCAGAGCCCCCTCCCAGACTGTAAACCCCTTGGCCCCAGCCCAGAGCCTGCACCCACACCTGAATCCCAACCTCCTGCCACAGACCGGTGAACGTGAGTGAGGGTGGGGGAGAGCAAGCAAAGGAGAGAGGGGGGTATAGAGTGAGCGGTGCTTCAGGCAGGGGGTGTAGATCCTGCTTTCAAGATTTGATAGTTTGCCTCTGTTGCCACACTGCCAGATCATTAATTTCATTATAGCATCTCCCGTACAATGAAGACTGTACAGAGCTGAATGATGAGTCACACCCGTGACAGGGAACTTTCAGTGAAATTAGCCTGTAATTAAAACCCCAAAGTTAACCCATTAAATTTGACAGCAATTCCCTACCTTGTACTCCTGGGCAGCCTCCTGGATGGGAACAACCGTGTGAACCCGGTGAGTCCGGGACTGCTCTGCAGATCACACAGATGGGGGTTTGATCCTCTTCACAGAACAGTTTCAGAGCCTCCTGGTGTTCCCCACACACCCCGTCCCCTCCTGCTCCCTTTGCTGCCTGTAAACCTCAGCCGCTTGACGAGTTCTATGACATTTGCCAGCTGCCTGTTAATAATTGGAGATATACCAATCTCCTAGAACTGGAAGGGACCTTGAAAGATCATTTAGTCCAGCCCGCTGCCTTCACTAGCAGGACCAATTTTTGCCCCAGATCCCTAAGTGGCCTCCTCAAGGATTGAACTCACAACCCTAGGTTTAGCAGGCCAATGCTCAAACCACTGAGCTATCCCTCCCCCCTGTTGGGCCTGAGGTTTCTCTGTTGCACAGTTTCTCTGCACTGAGGGCAGGAGGTGGCTGTATCGGATCCCTCCCAGCACTGGCTGATGCAGGCTTGGCAGAAATTGTGCCCACACTCCACACTGACAGGTTCTGTGAAATACTCCAGACAGACGGGACATGTCGCTTCCTCCTGGAGCCTTTCCACGGGGTTCTCTGCAGCCATGGCTCTCTCTGGATAGTGGATCAGGGTTACTTTCAATTTCCTGAATTCACACTCTGCCACGCCTGCAGCAGCAACGGGGTGTTTCCTTGCCTGAAAATGACTCTGTTTGCAGAGCAGGAAGGACCCAGCCAATTTCACCCCTGGAGGCTTTACTGAAAAAAGGTACCACTAGGGATCCGATCCTGCAATCAGCCCTTGTGAGTGTGTGGAAGGTCACTGAGGCATCCCTCTGTGAGGATGGGCCTGCAGGAGAAGGAGCTGTGTGTTAGGAGTGATAGGCAGGCTGGGCAGAATTTTGTTATAATATATAATTTTGACAGATGATGTTTATTTTAAACAATGTTTATATTTATTGATTTAAACTTTCACAGCAGCACAACAATCTGGGTTTAAGCATTTCATTCCAATTAAAATTTTCACGGTTGTGGGAAATTATGGGGGGGATCAGATAATATTTTGGTCAGACCAGAACTATTTAATGACACTGGACACAGATTCAAAAAGTTGAAGCTTAGGAACTGTTAAAATTGTCTGTGAGCAGGTAAATCTCCTCCCTCCCCCAGCAACTCCCCCAGGGCAGTAACCCAGAGCCTCCCCCACCACCACACAGACCGAGGCTGAAAGTCCATCTGATGGTGGCTCAGGGGCCTGTGGAATGTGCTGGGATCTCAGCCTGGGCCCTAGTGGGGCAGGTGCCCCTGTAACACGACCACTCCCAGCAAGGCCCTGCCCCCATTTTCTCCATTTGTCAGTCCAGGCAGAGAGACCAGGGACTGCAGGGAGACCAAGCGAGGGCAGCGGGTGTGCGGGGAGCTCGCACTAGGGGCTGCAGGGTACCTGGTGTGGGATAAACAGAGACCTCTCAGGCCACTTGCCCATTGCGGCTGCAGGAGGGGAATGTGGGGACAGACTGAGGAGGCCTGGGGCAGTCTGGGAAGCCGCCATGGGGGACAAGGAGAAGGAATTCAGCTGTGGCGGGGGAGCCGTGCTGGGCAGAGGGAAGTGCTGATCTTTCACTGGTCTCCGTGGGGCTTGAGATTTGCAGGCATCGTTCAAACATCTTCCTTCTGCAGCTGTCTCAGGTACCTGGATCTTCACTCAGCATTGCAGAGCAGAGCAGATTCAGTGCTTTGGTTCAGGGTTACAGGAAGGAAAAAGACTGGAATGGTTCATATCGTACCTGTCATTTCTCTCCCCGGGCCCTGGGGATGTACCGTGTGCAGCTGGTTTCTTAGAGACATTCAGTCAGGCAGCTGGGGTGGCATTTTTGTGCTCTGCCCCTTTCTCAGTAAACTGAGACTTTTCAGGATCAAGACACTGACTCATAAGCTTTCTGCGTCTACTTGCTCAGCGTCTGCTCAGAGCTCAGCACCATGAGGCCCTCATCCTCCATAGACTGTAATGCGAAGAGACACACAGGCATTGTATAGATGGAGAAACTGAGGCAGAGAGAGGGGTGGTTCAGTAGGCCCCCTACTCAGTGACTGCAAGGGCCAGTGCAGACCTTAGCAGCCAGGGCCGGCTCCAGGGACCAGCCTACCAAACACGTGCTTGGGGCGGCACCTTGGGGCGATCGGGGTTTGGTTTTGTTGTTTTTGGTTTGGGGGGCGGCAGGGATTTGGGCGGTGCGATGCGGCGCTCGGGGGGGCGGGGACTTCGGCGATGCTGGGGAGGGGGCGGGGACTTGGGCGACTCGGCGTTCGGGGGGGTGGGGACTTGGGCGGTGCTGGGGAGGGCGCGGGGACTTGGGTGACGCGGCGCTCGGGGGGGCGGGGACTTGGGCGGTGCGATGCGACGCTCGGGGGGCGGGGACTTGGGCGGTGCGATGCGACGCTCGGGGAGGGGGCGGGCAGCGCTCTTTTTTTTCGCTTGGGGCGGCAGAAATGTTAGAGCCGGACCCTGGAACTCTCTTGTGTTTTAGCTGGTTAAGTGAAAGAGCAATAATGTTGGATGTGTGCAAAGAGTCTCTCTATGTGTTAAATGGTCACAATGTGCCCCCGGAGAGAATTCAGCTGAAACCAGCAGGCTCTCACCTTGGCCTGGAGTTCTGGGAGACGGTGTGTTCAGGCATGTGGGAGTCTGGAGGGTCAGCTCTGCACTATGGGTTAGGCAGCGGGTTTCACACCTCAGACAGGGGCTAGAGAGCCCCCCAAGAATGTGCCCAGGGACCCCAAGACTGGAGCAGTGGATGGGCTCTGATCCAGTCCCAGAGGCTTGAATTATCTGGGGATCCTGGGGCCCAGTTGCTTGGGTTCCCCTTACTGCAGTCCGGTGGCACCTAACCAGGTCCAGGAGCTAGATATATACACACACACACACAAATCTTCTCACTGCCCAGCAGCCAAACACCCTTAACTCTGACCAGCTGAGTTCTGGTGACTATTTCTACATGTCTGAAATATTAAATTCAGAGACATGCATGGAGACGTCTCCCTCTCAGGGCTGCCACATCCCTTTGCCTTGGGCTGAGGGGGGCTCTTTCCTGTTCCTGGATTAGGGAGAGTCTCTCCCTCCAGTGCTGCCACCTCCTGCTCCCTTTGTCTTCCGGTACAACGGTTCTATTAATGGCTCTTCCTGGGCTGGGCAGACACTGTCTCCTGCTCCAGGTCTCCAGGCAGGGCCCGATTACCCATTAGGCTAATGTGGCTTTAGCCTTAGGCCCTCCTATTTTTTAGGCCCTACTGGTCAGGCAGGGGCCGGGCTGAGTGGGGTGGGGAGCGAGCTTGCTGCGGGAGCCCTGCTGGAGCCAGCAGCAAAGGCAGAGCAGCCCGCTGTGGCTTGGAAGCTGCTCAGCCAGCAGCCTGCTGCTTCCGCTCCCTCCTGTCTGTGTCTCCTGGCGCTGCAGGATCACACTCACAGGCGTGCACAGCACATTCCATTCGGGTGTGCACCCCGGGAATTTTATTTATTTTTTTAAAAGCGAACATCATAAAGGTTGGCGTGTGGGAGGGGGTGCGGTGTGCAGGAAGGGGCTCAGGGCAGGGGTTTGGAGTGCAGGAGGGATGCAGAGTGCAGGAAGGGGCTCAGGACAGGGAGCTGGGGTGCAGGAGAGGTTCAGCAGGGGGCTCAGGACAGGAAATTGGGGTGCAGGAGGGGTGCGAGGTGCAGGCAAGGGGCTCAGGGCAGGGGGCTCAGGGCAGGGGATTGGGGTTCAGGAGGGGTGCGAGGTGCAGGCAGGGGGCTCAGGGAAGGGGGCTCAGGACAGGGAGTTGGGGTGCAGGAGGGGTATGGGGTGAAGGCAGGGGGCACAGGGCAGGGGGTTGGGGTGCAGGACGGGTACAGGGTGCAGGCAGGTGGTTGGGGTGCAGGAGGGGTGCGAGGTGCAGGCAGGGGCCTCAGGGCAGAGAGTTGCGGGGGAAGGGTGCTTGAGTGTTCTCACTTGATACCTGGGAGGTGAAGTCTAAATATAGGACACACGACCATTGGGAGTCTGTGCCCTGGTTTATAACTGTTTGCCCTGAGGTTGGTATTCACATTCATGAGCTGCTGCACACAGCTTGGTGGGAGAACTGAACATGGATCTCCCATGTGCCAGCTGAGTGCTCTCCCCATGGGGCTAAAAGTTATAAAGCAGATGATAGCATCAAAACCATCTCATGCTTCTCTCCCTTCCTCCTGTGGAGCCAGGGGCGGCTCTAGGCACCAGCAAAACAAGCTGGTGCCTAGGGCGGCAAAATCTAGGGGGCGTCCCCTGCCGCCGGGGAGGGCGGCAGGCTGGACCGGCGAACCTGCCGCAGTCATGCCTGCGGGAGGTCCACCGGAGCCCCGGGACGACTGGACCTGCCGCACGCACGACTGCGGAGGGGGCGCTCGTCCCGCGGCTCGGCGGGACCGCCCCCCGGCATGACTGCGGCAGCTCAAGCGGAGCCGCCGGACCCGCGAACCGTCCGCAGCCGCGGGAGGTCCAGCCGAGCCACGCGGAACCAGCGGTCCCTCTGCAGTCATGCCCGCGGGAGGTCCGCTGCTCCCGCGGCTCCGGGGCGCCTCCCGCGCATGACTGCTTGGGGCGGCCAAAAACGTAGAGCCGCCCCTGTGTGGAGCCCCAGCAAGAAATGCTTTAGGCGCCTGAGCCACCTGACGTCAGATGCTGGGTTCCCGTCTGTGGGTGGCTAAGCAGACGTAGACACCTCTCTGCAGCCCCGATTTAGGCACCTGTCTGTGAGAGGGGGCAGGGCTTAGGACTCCCCTCCCCCCTTGTCACCTCTCCCATTGCCTAGCTGAGATGGCTCCCCGCCTAGTGAGCTGGCTTTTGTGAATCGCACTGTAAGGTGCCTGTGATGCCCATCCATTGTCTAGGGAGTTTAGGCCCCTAACAGCTTTGCAGACTTTGATTTTCTAGTTGCCTACAAATTAAGGACAGAGACAGAGCCCCGGCTGGAGCATGACACATCCCAGTAAAACCCAAACTCATCCTAGGGGCACAATATTCCCTGTGGGGGTTGAGGAGACACAACCAAGTCAGGAAGCAAATCCCAGGACTCTGCCACCAGCACCTGCAGCTGGGACAGTAAAGTGGAACAAACACAAAGAATTGTTTGTAATGTTTTATTTACAGTCAGTAACTTAAGGTGGTAAGTAAATGGAGCCGAGAAGGAACCTTAATAACCACAGCATGGAAAGGAGATTCCCCAGCCACGGAGAACAGTTTTCTTAATGGCACAACAACAGGACAGTCATCCAGAAATTAATATAAGGAATTAATGAGTTACAGTGGCGCTTTCAGTAACGTAATAAATCTCTCCATCCCGCTCACGTTCCCTTTCCTTCCATACTGTCCTTTTCTATTCATTATTGTTCTAGCCTCACTTCCTATCCCCGTTTATTTCCCTGTGTCTCTCCTCCCTGTCACAGATCATCCCCCTCGGCTGCTCTCTTCTTTCCCTGATCTTATCCCTTCCCCTCTTGCTGCCCTCGGGGCTGGTTCCCCTGGCAGGGATGTTTTCCTGTCACTCTTCTCATTTCCGTTTTCCACCATTTCTCATAGACTTTCCCTTTATTCTTGTTTTATTTTCATTCACATTTTCTTCTTGCATCTTCTAATTCCCTCTGCTTAAACCTGCCCTGTCCCTGCTTCTCCCAGTGCTGCCAACCTCAATAGTTTAAAAAGAATCATGAGACTGACCCAATTATGATTTTTTTAAAGGTTATATAATGGTTTTTCATCAATCTGCACCGATCTCCCCCTCCCCCCATGGGTGTGTGTGACCATTACAGTGTTACCAGTTGCCTTGTAGTGACCGTGGTCCCTGCGGCAGGAACTCTGGCTGGGAGACCCCATGAGATCTAATCCCACAGATCTGTACAAACCCCTCCCTGCTGCTGCTGCTTCTCCCCAACCCCCAAAACCCTGATTGATTCATGCTGTGTCCCTGCCACCCCCACCTCCGCCTGTCCCCAGTCCGGCTGTTAGTTCTGCCCCCTGCCCAGCCCCCACCTGTGCCCCTCAGGGCCCCTCCTGCAGCCCCAGGGGTTCTCCCCCACCCGCTCCGGTCCCATCCCAGGGACTCAAGAGAGGGAGGGGGAGGCGCTTCTAGGGGTCATAGAGATGAGGAGAAAGGGGCTGAGTAGATGGGATTCCTCCAAGGTCATAGAGACTGGGTTCTGTGAGGCTAGAGAGGCTGATTTCCAGTTCCACACTTGACTGTGTCTCTCAGGGACACAGTCGGAGCCGGGTGTCTCTGTCCCACACCCAGAGCCAGGGTCGGATTCTCTCCCCAGGGACGGAGCCCAGAGGGAAAGTGAAGATCGGGGCCCCGTCACCAGCATCGATAAATGTCACCTGCCCCCGCTCACAGTCCAGACAAACCCGGATCCTGCTGGGGACCCGGCTCAGGGGCAGGGGGGTCACAGGGGAGGTGAGAGCCTGGAACTGACCCTCCCACTGCTCCACAGCCCAGATCCCCCCCCTCAGGGCTATGGCTGATCCGTCCCTTCCTCCTCACAGACTCTCTGGCCACCCCCACAGCCCAGTATCGCCCATCCCCCACCTCCACCTCCCAGCAATGTCTCCCCGAGGTGAATCCCTCACAGCCCAGCACACAGGCCCAAGAGTCAAATCTCTCAGGGTTGTTAGGCAGTCGCTGCCGTGTGTGTCCCCATGTCACACTTTTCCGATCCTCAGACAGGACGAGGTTGGGATGAGCCGTGTCTGGATCCAGAGTCACATTCACTGGGGAGAGAGAATCAGAGCGTTATGGGCAGAGCTTGGTCCTGAGGGAGGCTGGGACCATTTCTCACACTCCCCAGCAGCCCTGTCCTGGCTGGGTCAGGCCTGGATCCCAGGGATCTGCCTCTGTCCTGGGCACCTGAGACTGAGCAGGGATGTTACTGCAGCTCCTCACTCTGTGTAAGGAGACCCACTTCATTAGTTTCCCATTTGCTTGCATAAGCTTCAGCTCCCAGCTACCCATGTTGGTTCTGCTCCATTCCCTGCAGGAGAGACACAGCCAGGAAGGTTTTAGTGACGAGGGAGAAGAGGAAGCAGCTACAGTTTTGAACCCCAGAGGGAATCTCCCTCTTCTAATGCAGCCTCCACTCCCAGGCCAGGGAGCAGAGAGGATGATGCAGCATTGGGGAAGAGCTGCTTTACACCAAAAAGTAGGAGGTGGCATTGGGTGAAGTAGCCCCATCCCCAGCCTAGAGAGAAGGGAGGAGCTGCCAGCATTAGAAGGAGAGGATCTCCCCAATCCAGGAAGCAGTGAGCAGCTCCAATGGGAGAGCCCAGCTCTGCCCAGAGGAAAGGCAGGATGTTGGAGAAGAGCGATAGGGAGACCCCCTGCAACCTGGACAAAGCAGAGGGATGTGTCAGCCCTTGGGGCAGAGAGCTCTGTTCATGTGCTGCTCAGGGAGAGTGTTTGTTCATTAGCATGGGCATGAACTCAGCACTAAGGTTGGTGTCAGGATTATTTGTGTGATGTCAGCTTGGTTGAAGTTGGGGAGGGGGGGTACTAGGTCGCACCACCTCTGGACCTGCCCTCTCCCTTCCCTGCCCCACTCTTCATCTTCCCGCCGATGAAGCTGGGAGCCTTGGCCACTATGGAGAGCCCCTGACCCTCCACCTTCCCATGTCCCCACTCTCCCGCATGCACCACCCAGGGCAGGTGGAGGGTCCAGGAGGAAGAGGAGCAGAGGTGGGGGCCACTGAGAGGGGCCAGCTCCAGGAAGATGCTGTGCTACACTGGGGGGCGGGGGCTGATCAGCTGCCTCACCATGAAGCACAGACACTGCCTGTGATGCTCCACGCCGGCCCAAGGCTTGCAGTTTGGGGGAGCAACATGTTCCCATGCCCCCAAACTATGCCCATGTTAAAAAGTGGGTGGGCTTGGCCCCCTGGCCCCCCATGTTCCAGTGCCCCTGGATCTCCTTGCTGTTTAATGGGTTATTTGTAGGGCTGTGTGTGTGTCATGGCCACTATTGATTTGGTTGGTAACTTTCATTACAATCTCATGAAGATGATTTCACTGGAATTTTCTCATAATTTAAAGACAACCTCCAGCTGCAAAAAGACAGTTACCTTTTCCGTAACTGGTGTTCTTTGAGATGTGTTGCTCATGTGTATTCCACAGTAGGTGTGCGTGCTCACCACGTGCACCAGTGCCGGAAGTTTTTCCCCTAGCAGTACCCGTAGGGGGGGAGCGCCCCCCACGACCCCTGGAGTGGCGCCTACCTGGCGTGGTATAAGGGGAGCTGCACATTCCCCCCACCCTCAGTTCTTTCTTGCCAGACAACTCCGGCAAAGGGGAAGGAGGGCGGGATGTGGAATAGACATGAGCAACACATCTCGAAAAATGGAAAAGGTAACTGTCTTTTCTTCTTCAAGTGATTGCTCATGTGTATTCCAAGTTAAATATGCGTATTCCAATAGGTGATTCCAAGTTATATGTGCTGGAGGTGATTAGGAGTTCACAAGTTCTCGAGACGGAGTACCACCCTGCCAAACCTGGCATCATCCCTGGTTTGGGAGACTATTGCATAGTGTGAGGTGAACGTGTGAACTGAAGACCAGGTGGCGGCCCTACAAATGTCCTGTACAGGGAGATGGGCCATGAAGGCAGCTGACGAGGCCTGTGCCCGAGTCAAGTGTGCCCTCACAATGGGTGGCGGGCGGGGGGGGAGGGTGGTGAGCACTGAGTTTGGCACGGTGAGGACCTAGTCCTCCTGCGGGATGGAGGGGAGCAGGGTCACAATCAGGTCGTCCGGACGGGGCGAGGAGGCCGGTGCGGTGCTTTGGGTGTTGGCTGGCACTGGAGGATCCACCATCTGTTTGGACTCTGGGCACGGTACTGAGGATACGGGTCCCACCGATTCCTTTCCTGGTGGTGTAGTGGAGGCCAACAGGGCTTCTGATGCCCTGGCCACCAAGCGAGCCCACATTTGGGGGCTGCACCAGAGGCCACGGTGACCACTGGTACCACTGGGCTGGCAATGATGCTCAGTGCCATCACACTTGCTGCAGCACCGGTGGATCTGGCTGTTCGAGTTGGCTAGCCTGGCCTGTAGATGAACGGCCGTGAGCAGAGGCTGGGCTGGCATATAACTCGCTACTGTTTCTGGACTGGGAGTAGAGGCAGTGTCGGGATCTGCGTCAGCCACAGGACCGCGATCTCAATGCGGAGGAACGGCACTAACGGTAGTAGCTGCTCCGTGATTGGTCTTGACGGGCGGACCTACGACAGCGGGACGCCGATGATCGACACCCGGGGCTACGGTGCCTTGGCGGAGACTTGGAGCGGGAGTCCGAGTGGGAACGGCATCGACAATCGTGCCGCGACCAACTGCAGTACCTCCTTCGAGATGAGGACCGCTGGCGACCTCCGCCACAGTCCCGTCGATATTTGCTCTGCGAAGAGGAGCGCTGCCGGGAATCTGGCCGGCGTTGAGAGTGATCGACATGGACTGGGCCCTGAACGGTTGCTGGGCAGTGAGTGGTGTCGGGAAAGTTCCCGAGACCGAGACCAGTACCGGGCCGGCGGCGACTGCAGCGATCCCAGCGGTGGCTTGCCTCTGGAGCGTGGGGCAGCTCCCCTTCTACCGCACCAGCCAGGCACCAATTCAAGCAGGGCCGGATCTAGGCACCAGCCCTCCAAGCATGTGCTTGGGGCGGCACTTTCTAAGGGGCGGCAAAATCCACCCCCCCTCCCTTTTTTGTTTTTGTTTTTTTTGCTTGGAGTGACAAAAAGCCACTCGCCCTGTCAGCGCACGAGCTGGGATCCGCGCCCCCTGCCCAGCCTGGCGGCGCCCTGCACAGCCCACTCCGGCAGGGAAACGCCGCGCTGCCCTGGGGAGACTCAGAGCGGCAGCAGCAGCAGGACCCCTCCCCCCTCCCTGCATCCCAGGTCCCGCTTCCCTCCCTCCTCGGCTCCTCACACACTCTGGGAGCCCCTCTCGCGCAGCCGCAGCCCGGGCTCGGCTCCCCCTCCCTCCCCGGCTCCTCACATGCTCCGGGAGCACCTCTTGCCGCCGCCGCAGCCCAGGCCCTGGAGCGAAGCAGAGTCCCCTGGAGCCAAGCCCGAGCTGCGGCAGTGAGAGGGGCTCCTGGAGTGTGTGAGGAGCTGGTGAGGGAGGGAAGCGGGGTCCCCTGGAGCCGAGCCCCGGCTGCGGGGGCGAGAGGGGATCCTGGAGTGTGTGAAGAGGTGAGTGGCCGGTTGGGCTCGTCGGTGCTGAGCAGGCAGCCCTGCAGCTGGAGATCCTCGCCTTCCCGCCCGCCGGGGCTGGGCCAGGGCACCGTGAGGCTGAAGAGCAGCAGGTCCGGGGGGCTCTCCAGGTCCTCGGCCGCCAGCATGTCAGGAGTGACGGCGGTGAGCACGAACTGATCCACCTCAGCCACCAGCAGCACCGCGAAGCCCAGGGAGGGGGCCGTGTTCTCCGCGCCGCCCAGCAGCTCCATCCGCATGGGGAAGGAGTCGCGGCTGGGCCAGAGCTCAGCTGCCGTGTGCTGGTAGCGGATCCCACGTTTGGGGGTGGGGAGCCTAATGCTGGAGTGGCTGGGGTGTGGGTGAGGGGGGGAGAGAGAGCCCAGTGCTGGGGTGGTCGAGGGGGGCTTGGGCTGGGGTGTGGGGTAGCCAAAATTTTTTTTGCTTGGGGCGGCAAAAATCCTAGAGCCTGCCCTGAATCCAGGGGTTGCAGGGGCTGCTCCCCGCACACGGGTACTGCTAGGGGAAAAACTTCCGGCACTGGTGCACGTGGCGAGCACGCACACCTATTGTGGAATAGACATGAGCAATCACTCGAAGAAGAACTCACCCTGTCTGTGTGCTCCTAGGGGTTCTCCAATTTGTGTCTCCAATGCAGACAGCAGAGTGTCTGGTGGGGGAAAGGAGAAAAGAGACGAGATTTCAGGCTTTCATATTTGTAACAGCGTCCCCACTCTGAACACATAGAACTGTGTTTTCATCATGACAGAACAGACTGAGAGGCCCAGAGACACACACAGGCATTTAATATAAACTAACTGAAACCTTCTATTTCCTCTCTCATTCAGGCATTTCCCAGCAATAGAACCAACATCCTTGCAGCCTCACAACCATCCCAGGACCCACAATCTGTAAGTGAGATTTATTTTTCCCCTCATCATCCCCTCCCACCCCTGAGAGTCCAGTTGGTTTGTCTCATTCACTCACTGCCTTTTGTCGTACCCTAGACCCAGATCATACAAAGACTTTATCATAAAAGTAACTTTACCCACTTTGGTCTCTTTGGCCAGGGGTAGGCGGCATCATATTGTACGACAGACACTTGACAAAATTACCAAACCTAGGGTTTGGCTACACTTGCAGCTGTACAGCGCTGGGAGTTACAGCTGTCTTCATACAGCTGTGGAGGGAAAGCGCTGCAGTGTGGCCACACTGACAGCTGCCAGCGCTGCAGTGTGGCCACATTTGCTGCATTTGCAGCGGTGTTGGGAGTGGTGCATTATGGGCAGCTATCCCAGCGTTCAAGTGGCTGTAACGTGCTTTTCAAAAGACGGGGGTGGGGTGGAGTGTGACAGGGAGCGTGGGGGAGACAGAGAGAGTGGATTTTTGGAGCTGACACTGTGTCAGCTCCCTGCCTTGCAAATTCCGACCCCTTCCCCCACCCCCGTCTCATTCACTAAATGCAAATAGCCTCTTTGGTTTTTTCCTCACAGACCAGATAAGCAGCCTCCCCGAAACGGACCCCCACCCCGTGCCGCAATGCTTCACTTCTCAAGCCCCTTCCCTCCCCCCTCTTCGAGCAAACACTAGCTGTGGGCTTTCCAAAGGGAGCTCCCTGCCTCTGCTCGAGCAAACAGGAGCTGTGTTTGTTTTTTAGATAAGCAGCTCTGGGAGCCCCAGTTCACAACAAAACAAACAGAGGCATCACAACAAAACAAAGAGAGTTATCTTTACTTAAAAGCATTATGGGAAGGTTCTGGAGGTCAGTTACAGCGTAGTAAGATTAATCACTGTTTACACTGGCACCCCAGCGCTGCAGCCCCAGCGCTGTTCTCTTTATTCCTCTCGTCGAGGTGGAGTACAACCAGCGCTGTAGCCAGGGAGATGCAGCGCTGTATGTGCCTTGGCAGTGTGGATGGGGAGTAACTTACAGCGCTGTAAAGCCACCACCGATGCTGCAACTCTCAAGTGTAGCCAAGCCGCTACTGATGGACATTGGCGGGGTGTTATGTCATTCAGTCATCATTCAACCCGTAAATTAACACACAATTTTCCACGCTGAAAAAACCATAACTTGGCTAGGTAGTTAATAAATAATAAACTATAACAATAATAATAAATTCAAGTCACTTTAGTGTTTTTGAATGTACCTCACTGCCACAGTCAATATTTTTTTTGTAGGATTGGGGCACTGAAATAAATATTTATCCTAAAACCATATTTCAGTGCATTGTTGTCACTACTTTCTTTTTTAAATAATTTGTTTTATGGGAGGAGGAGGAGGAGGAGGGTGTGTGTGTGTGAGTGTTTCCCATCTCTACACCGCTTACCCCATGTCTCTCCCCTGTCTGTGTCCCTTACATGGGAGATCCCCCATCATGTCACAGGATGTGGGAAGCAGAGGAGGGGGGTCTCTCAGGGGAGCAGGGTTTCCCACCCCCTCACTGTGACCAGGGCACCCCCCCCCCAGGCAGGGGTTATCCCAGGGTGGGTGGGAACCTCCTCTGCCTCCTGACAAGGACAATCACTGCTGGGGGCAGGGGTCTGTTGTGAGCAGGGATGGAACAAATTCTTGTGTGGGGGTGTGTGTGTGACGAAGTGGGACTGTTCTTAATGTTTTCTCTGAATACTATGTTGGTGTCTCAGTGTCCCTTATGCAGTTCTTAAGTATCTAGGTGGTGGAATAAGGGTGTGTGATTGCTGCAGAGCAAATGGCCAGTGAACATAAAATGCCTGACACTGTCTCCTAGCAACTGATGGCCTGGGCCCCTTCTCTGCAAGGGTGCCAACTGAAGGTGTTGGAGACAAAGAAGTCAGGTGACCTCCTGGCCCGGGAAAGGAACTGAGCAGAGAGGAGGGACTGGAGGGGGTTTGGGAATCTGGAGCTCGCTGGGGACAAGGAGTGAAGTGCAGACGTGGGTGTCTGGCTCACTGCCCCCCAGAACGGACCCGGCCAAGGGGTCCCGTTCGCTGTACCTACAAGCTCTGTGTTAGACCGTGTTCCTGTCATCTAATAAACCTCTGTTTTACTGGCTGGCTGAGAGTCACGTCTGACTGCGAAGTGGGGGTCCAGGACCCGGTGGCTTCCCCATGACCCCGCTGGGGCGGGCTCACTGTGGGAAGTGCATGGAGGGGCAGAGGATGCTGAATGCTCCAAGGAGAGACCCAGGAGGTGAGGCTGTGTGAGCTTCTTACCCTGAAGACAGTCTGCTCCGAGGGAGAGGAGGCTCCCCAAAGTCCTGACTGGCTTTGTGGGGAGCAGTTCCAGAGCATCGCATGGGGACTCCGTGACGGGGGGCTCACCTCCGGTAGCTCCCCAAAGTGGCTTCCCTTTGTCTCTCATCCCTGCTGCTGCTGCGGAGCTAGGCTGAGGGGCAGGGGCGGCTCTAGCAATTTCACCACCCCAAGCAGGGCGGCACGGCGTGGGGGGCGCTCTGGCGGTCGCCGGTCCCGCGGCTCCAGTGTACCTCCTGCAGACGTGCCTGCGGGAGGTCCACTGGAGCCGCGGACCAGCGGACCCTTCTGCGGGAGGTCCACCAGAGCTGTCTGCCGCCCTCCCGGCGACCGGTGGAGCGCCCCCCACGGCATGCCACCCCAAGCACGCACTTGGCGTGCTGGGGCCTGGAGCCGGCCCTGCTGAGGGGGTCTGTGCAGCTGGGGGAGGGGTAGCACTGAGGGGCTGGAGCTAGGCTGAGGGGAGCTGTGCAATATGGAGGCAGCACTGAAGGCCTGGAGGGAGCTAGGCTGAGGGGGGCTGTGCACTGGGGGGCGACACTGAAGGGTTGGAGCTGGGCTGAGGGGGGCTGTGCATCCAGCCACAGAGAAGTCCAATACCCCCTGTGTGGAGACAAGGGTCAAAGTGACGTGTGCATAATCAGTGGTAATAAAACACAAGAGAGAAGAGAACAAGAACATGAAAATAGCTTGAAGAAAAAAGCCCTGCCAATGAAATGTTCATGCATGTGCAGTGTATGACCTATATAAGGTACTTCATATTCATATCACTCAAAGGTGATTGGACAAGAACTAATAAATATGCAATTTGGATGTGTATAATATGTCAGACATTGTAAGGGGTAATCAGAGCTTCATAAGAAAAATCCCCCATGACCCGCCTATGCCCCGGGAGAAGGGAACTGGCCAGAACTTCTTTCTATATGTGATGGCTAGTAGCAAATATCCCAACGGCTGGTGATGGGGCACTAGATGGGGAGGGCTCTGAGTTAGAGAAAATTCTTTCCCAGGTGTCTGGCTGTTGGGTCTTGCTGAAATGCTCAGTGTCAAACTGACCACCATATTTGGGATAGGGAAGGAATTTTCCACCAAGTCAAATCGCCACAGACCCTGTTTTTGTTTTGTTTTTTGTACAGATGCTACACTAGAATAAATGGTGGAGTCTCTGTAACTTGGAGTCTTTAAATCAGTATTTGAGGACTTCAGTAATTCAGCCAGAGTTTATGGGTAAATTGCAGGAGTCGGTGAGGCGGTTCTGTGGCCTGCAATGTGCAGGAGGTCAGAGCAGATGGATCTGCTTAAGTTTATCTGAGAGATTTGTTCTGACCTTAAAGTCTGTGAGTCATTTCTTACTTTATAATTGTAATTGAAAGGTATGTTTGTGGGGCAAACAAAGGTTTGAATGAATCAACCTGAATGTCTCGGACCAAGTGTCTGGCCTTCTCACCCAACATTAAATAGAAGCATCATCTAAGTGTGAACCAATTGACCAGCACCATTTTCTTCCCATAGTCTCAGAGGCACATCCCAATTTCCATTCCTAGATCCATTTTAGGTACCTTTGCATTTCCTCAGAGTTGCCAATAGCACAATAGTTTTCTGGGAGAAATCGCTGACTCGTTCTTTCAGTTCAGGAGAAATCTCCTCTGGCTGCTGGAACTTCCCCTTCTCACACCTAGAGAGAAACAATTTCATGTGATCATATTTCATTGTGTGATTCATTATAAGTTCTGGTAGTGAGTGGCTGCTCTAATATGCCTGGAGTCAGAATTCCTCGACTTTTCCCAGCCTCAAAGTAGGTGCAACACAGCCCCTGGCCGTACAACCTTCCCTTCAAAGGACTCATTAATATTCTTCAGCTCTGGGGACAAAAGGGGAATTGAATCTCCATGGCCAATTTACTCCTTGGCCTCCATGCTCTGAGGGACAGGAGGTTCCTACATGAAGTGCTGTAGAAATCTTTCCACTAGGAACTAGACTGAGACGCCAACTCCCCGCTCCCCACCTCATTCCACACAGGTCTCCTACCAAGCCTCAGGCTGGAAAAGACTCTTGACCACTGCTGCCTGGGCTGAATAGTGACCAGTGCCTCAGCAGTGAGAGGCCCACAGTCCATCCCCACAATCCTGAGGCAGCCAGTCCCCCAGGGATGTGACATCTCTAGGAAATACTTGAGGTCAGTCTTTCCCACAGACTGAAGAATTCCAGAGTCTTCTATACAAGGGTGAGAACCTCAGGATGAAGTTGATCAGAGAGATTTTTATCCAACATGTGATCTTCCCCACACATGTTGCTGTGGAGATGCAGTGCTAACATCATGTCCATGCTCTTTCCCAGAATTGCCAAGTATGTGTGGGAGGGAGAGAGAGCCACATACCTGCTTAAGGTGCTTCTGACATTGTAGAGGAGAGAGAGAGGAGTGAGATTAAAAAAAATCTCAGTACCACCTGAAACACACTTGGGATTCCAGGAACGGGATTTTGCAAATCCAGGGAAAATCAGCCCTGCCCTGGACCCGGGGCCATGGTTTCACTGAGCTAATGGGGCTTTTCCATCTCTAATATCAATGTGTCTGTGAGTCTGCAAAGAACAATTGTCATTCACATGTCAGCAATGCACACATTGAGTTACACTGAGATCTCTGACTGCTGGACTCCTGTGCCCGTGGTTCAGGAGCTGTCCTGTCCCTGTGTTGGGATTTGGGATGTTTCTAGCTCAGTCTCACCTGCAGGAATTCACTTGATGGCTTCTCACACTTCCCCTCCAGCTCACTGATCAGCTCACTGAGATGGGAAATCTGCTCGGAGAGTTTGGTGATATTTTCATTCTGTATCTTCACAATCTCCTTGTCCAGCTTCTCCAGCTGGGCCAGCAGGAGTCGCTCTTGCTCCTCCAGGAACTGCTGGAGTTCCTGAAATTCAGACACAATCTTTTGCCTCTCAGTTTCTGTCTGTTTCTATAAGAAATAAGGAAAGGGCTGGTCAGGAACATGGATGGAGCCTGATGACCTCCCATACAGTCTTACGAGAGAGAGTTTCTTTACAATCTCTAACACATCTGTGTAGAGACCAGGACATGAGCCGTCAGGCCTAGTGCTCAGAGCTGCAGTTGGAAATCGGGAACTACAGCCAAAATCAGAGCTGGAGTCAAAGTCAGGATCTCACCAAGGGTTGGGGCTACAGTCGAGCTCAGGAGTCATGCCAACGGCTGAGTCAGAATCAGTGTCTGGAGTCACACCAGGGATCAGGACTGGAGTTGGAGTCAGGCAGCCACACGAAGGGTTAAGCTGGAGTCAGATAACAGTACTGCAGGTCAAACCTGAGTCAGGGACAACGCCAGGGCCAAGCCAGAATCAGGGTCCAGTCCAGCAGCAGATCGGGAGTTCACTCAGTTGTTTGGACAACTTCACGTGACTCCTGCTGGCGTAATTCATGCATCCGAACGTCTGCTCCAATCGGGTGCTTTGTAGGCAGATCCTCTGGTGGGCCAGAGTTCCACTAGCCCCTCCCCTGCTGGCTCTGGAGAGCGGCTGGGTTGTAATGACAGTCTCTGTGGACTGAGGTTCAAAACCCACCATTCTTCACATCCTGACACTTGACTATACACTGTGATCACAAGGGAGAGGATTTTCTTACAGCTTCCCATTTGGCCCCCATCTCTCTGAAAGGGCTGTCTCCATGTCTACGGGGGTATAGTCAGTGCAGTTTGGGAGACATGTTGTGAAAGCCACAAGGGGTAGTAATTAACTCATTAATTAAAATTCATCTTAGATCCTGCAGAAGATGCTGTTGTCCTTCTCCAGGGAAAGAACAGTTGTGATATGCACACGTGTACACACACACACACACACACACACACACACACAATCCCATGATCATGGAGAAACACACACAAGGCCACAGAGAAATCTACCAATAAATATCCCTCTCACTTCCATGTCCCAGCAGGCGAAGAACAACAGGCACCTACCAGATACTCCTGGCTTCTCTTCTCTCCAGTCATTTTAAATCCCAGCAGCTTTTCTCTCTCTTCCCTCAGAGTCTTCAAATGGGCTTATATTCTTTCCTGACAAACAGAAATGATTTGATGGGTTTATTTTGATGGTTGTAGGGGGTAGATGAGGTGTTTTCCACCCAAAGTTCAAGATAACAGTCAGTCTTCCTAGATAGACTAGGTGGGTAAGGCAATATCTTCTGCTGGGCCAGCTCCTGTTGGTAAGAGAGTTACACACAACTCAGCTCTGGAGAACATACTCTTTCCCAGGTATGAAGAAGAGCTCTGTGTAAGTTTGAAAGCTTGTCATTCACCCACAGAAGTTGGCCATGAGCAGATATTACATCACCTACCTTGTCTCTCTAATATTCCGGGACCAACACAGTTACAACAATACTGTGTACAACAGTGGGTCTTTGTAGAGGTAGGACATCAGAGACACCAAGGAAATGAAACCTTATTTATGGAAATTGGGCAGGTTTTGTATTCAGATTGTTTGAAGTTATTATGTCCACTCTCTCCATTGAGTCGAACCAGTGGAAAACTGGTGTCCCATGGCAGTGAATCTATAAAGATGTTTTTGAGAAGATTTAATGAACAGTGATACCAACCCCATAAGCCACCGGGGGCAGCCATATAGGCCGGGATGCTCAAGGGAGTCCAACCCCATTGACTTTCAGCCTCCTGGGGATTGGACTGGCTGGAGTAGGGCAAACCCCATTAGATGTATTGGTTTGTGTTAGGAACAGCTAGAGTTTGCCCTAGTGCTGTCCTAGCCCCTTTCCGTGGCAATGGCCTCTGGGTAGCTACCCCAAAATCCCCAGCAAAGACCTCAGAAGCAGTGGATTCTGGGAGATTTCAAAAGGCTGCCTGGTGGGACTAATGGAACCACCTTGGCTGGTCCTTGCCCATGAACACACGAGAACAGGTCAGACTGGCACAGGTCCGCACTGCCCAGGGGTTAGTTCTGCTGAAGATAAGTCGAATCCCAGTGGTACTTGGCATGGACCTGCGCTGTCTGGAGCCTTTGTGGGTGTGGACTCAAGGTGCTCGGGGTCCCACACAACGTTTAGCCCAGTGATCTCCTCTAGTGCAGGCCGGCAGCATCTGCGTTTAACCCATCATGGAGGAGCACAGGAGTTCACAATCCCAGTGGGAAACCTCATCTCCCTGCTGGGCCTAGGGCCTGTATCAAGGAGTCTTTTCCTCCTAATCTCTGCACTTCATCACTGCTCAGTGCTGCTGAAAGGGGCAGAGTAGCTAGAGGTTAGGGCACTGAACTGGGCCTTGGAAAACCAGGTTTTTATATCCAGCTCTGCCACGGATCTGCTGAGTCACCTTGGACAAGTCACTTCCCATTACCGTGCCTCAGTTTCCCCTCCCACCCTTTGTCTGTCTTGTCCAGTTGGACTGTAAATGGCTCGGGGCAGGGATTGGCCCTCACTGGGTTTTGTGCAAGACCTCCTACAATCGAGGTCAGAGCTTATCTGGGGTCTGTAGGGGATGCAAACAACAATAAACACTGTGATACAACCAGTAATACCAGCCACAGCTTGTAACGCCCCCTATCAGCTTTCATGCAATGAAGGCTACACACAGTTGAATGACGCAGTTACACCATTAACCTGTAATTAACATCCACAGTTATTACCCATTAGACTGGACAGCCGCCTGTATGGGAACCACCATGTGAGCGCGGTGAGCCCGGGCTCTCTGCAGATCACACAGATGGGGGTTTGATCCTCTTCACAGAACAGTTTCAGAGCCTCCTGGTGCTCCCCACACACCCCGTCCCCTCCTCTTCCCTTTGCTGCCTGTAAACTCAGTCGCTTGGCGATTTCTACGACATTTGCCAGCTGCCTGTTGGGCCTGAGGTTTCTCTGTTGCACAGTTTCTCTGCACTGAGGACAGGAGGCGGCTGTAGCGGATCCCTCCCAGCACTGGCTGATGCAGGCTCGGCAGAAATTGTGCCCACACTCCAGACTGACAGGTTCTGTGAAATACTCCAGACAGACGGGACATGTTGCTTTCCCCTGGAGACTTTCCACGGGGTTCTCTGCAGCCATGGCTCCCTCTGGGCAGTTTGTAACAGGCTTTGTTTCAAATACCTGAATTCACACTATGCCCCGCCTGCAGCAGCAAGGGGGTGTTTCCTTTCCTGAAAATGACTCCTGCTGTTTGCTGAGCAGGAAGAACCCAACCAATTTCACTCCCGGAGGCTTTGGTAAAAAATTTACCACTAGGGCTCTGGTCCTGCAATCAGCCCCTGTGCTGGTGTGGAGGGTCACTGAGGCAGCCCCCTGTGAGGCTGAACCTGGAGGAGCAGGAGCTGTGTGTCAGGAGTGATAGTCAGGCTGGGCAGAATTTTTTTTATAATATCTAATTTTGACAGATAATCTTTATTTTAAGCAATTTTTATATTTATTGATTTAAACTTTCACAACAATCTGGGTTTTAAGCATTTCATTCCAATTAAAAGGTTCACGGTTGTGGGAAATTATGGGGGAATCAGACAATATTTTGGTCAGACCAGAACTATTTAATGACACTGGACACTGAGATTCAAAAAGTTGAAGCTTTAGAACTGTTAAAATTGTCTGTGAGCAGGTAAATCTCCTCCCTCCCCCAGCAGCTCCCCCAGGGCAGTAACCCAGTGCCTCCCCCGCCACCACACGGACCGAGGCTGAAAGTCCATCTGATGGCAGCTCAGGGGCCTGTGAAATGTGCTGGGATCTCAGCCTGGGCCCTAGTGGGGCAGGTGCCCCTGTAACACAACCACACCCAGCAAGGCCCTGCCCCCATTTTCTCCCTGTTTGTCAGTCCAGGCAGAGAGACCAGGGACTGCAGGGAGACCAAGCTCCTGTCCCCCAGGTGAGGGCTGGAGCCCAATGGCCGAGGGCAGCGGGTGTGTGGGGAGCTCGCACTAGGGGCTGCAGGGTACCTGGTGTGGGATAAACAGAGACCTCTCAGGCCACTTGCCCATTGCGGCTGCAGGAGGGGATATGGGGACAGACTGAGGAGGCCTGGGGCAGTCTGGGAAGCCGCCATCAGGGACAAAGAGAGGGAATTCAGCTGTGGTGGGGGAGCCGTGCTGGGCAGAGATGCTGCTGCGGATGCAGCTAGTTACCCGGGTCCAGTGTTGCAGCAGTTTAACAACGTGGTTAATAGACGTTGCAGCTCAGCAGAGTATAAGAGGTGCAGCTTCATCCTGGCCACACTCCTCTAGTCCTTTCCACCCCTCCCTCCTCCAGCCTGTCCCTGCCCCAACCCCACTTCCTCCCACCCCTCCCAGGAGCGCTCCCTGTGCCTGCAGCTGCTGGGGAGGAAGCACAAACAGCCATGCTGGGCAGCCCAGGAGCCAGAGCACAATGATGGCCTAGGTCCAAACGTCAAGAATCTCTTTTGATTTAGGGTCCAAATTTGGGTACTGACCTAAGTGCCTAGGGGCTGGTTCTCCAAGGGGCTGAGCACCCGCAGCGCCCACTGACTCTGGCTGCAGCTGCGAATGCAGGTGGAACATGTGCCCTGAAGTCCTGTATTTCGAGGAGATAAACCGAGACACCCACAGTTAGGCCACTGTTGTAAATTTAGGCCTTACTGACTTGCTCTATAACAGCAGTACGTGGGCTAAATCCAGGGGTGACAGTAATTTACAGGACTGCTGGAGTCCCGAGGGGGCGTGGCCTCATCCAGAAGAGGCGGGGCCTCTCAAGATTTAAAGGCCCTGGTGCACCGGCTGTGACTGGAAGTCCCAGGGCCTTTAAATCAATCCGGGGCTCTCAGCTGCAGAGGTGGCTGGGAGCCCCCGGGGCTCAGGGGCAAATTAAAAGGCCCGGTGCTCCGGCTGCTGAGGAGCTTCAGGTCCTTTAAATCCCCACCGCAGCTCTGGCAGCCGGAGCTGCGGGTGGGATTTAAAGGGCCCGGAGCTCCTGCCGCTGCGGGGAGCTCTGAGCCCTTTAAATCCCGGCCCCAGCCCAGCCGCCGGAGCCGCGGGTAGGATTCAAAGGGCTCTGGGCTCCCACCTGCGGCCCTTTAAAGCCCAGCAGCGGAAGCCAGTGCGGTCCAGCACAGTGTATTGGCTCTTGCTGGTATGCCGTACCGTACCGTACCGGCTTACTTTCACCTCTGGCTAAGGCTCATTATAAGTTGCTGTTTATACTTGGTCACTGCTTGGTCCCATGATTGTAGCAGCAGAGGTGCTGACCCCAGGGGCGCTCCGGAGCTCAAACCCCTGCGAAAAAAATATAGGGGGAACTCAGCACTCACCAGCCACAGCCGTTCTGCAGGCTGCCAATGAGCTGTTTGGTGGTAGGGGAGGTGCCCGGGTGAGGGCGGAGAGCAGCGAGCTGCAGATTGGCTGCGGCTTCGGAGAGGGGTTGGAGCAGGGGCGGGAAGAGGCAGACAGAGGGCACGGCCTTAGGGGAGGAGGCGGAATGGGGTCAGGAAGAGGTGGAGCGAGGGCAGGGCCTCAGGGGAGGGGCATAGTGGGAGCAGGGCCCGAGGGCAGAGCGGGGGTGGAGCCCTCTGAGGAAAAATAAAAGTCAGCGCCTATGGTAAGCAGAGACTGAGCAGTGAATAGGGCCGACTTTAGGCCAATTCAACCAATTCCCCTGAATCGGGCCACGCCCCTAAGAGGGCCCCGTGCCCAAGCCCCGGTTCGGCGTACAGGCAAGAGCCGGTGCGCTGTACCGGGGTAGCCTGGCTTCCCCAGGGGGCAATTTAAAGGGCCTGGGGCTCCCAACAGGGGCTGGAACCCCAGGCCCTTTAAATTGCCACTGAAGCCCCACTGCTGGAGCCCTGGGGTAGGGCTGCAGGGCTCTGGGGGCTATTTAAAAAGTCCGAGGCTCCCGTTGCTTCTACTGCCCCGGCCCTTTAAATAGCCACTGGAGCCCTACTGCTCCCCCAGGGCTCCCTCGGCTATTTGCAGGGCCTGAGCAGTGGAAGCAGGGGAGCCCCGGGCTGCTGCTGCTACACCGGTGGGGGAGGGAGGCGGAGGAGGGGGCACTCACCATACAGGGTGGGCTGCACTCCCTGCTTGCAGCCAGCCCCTGCTGCACCCCCTGCCCTGCCTGCACCAGCCCCTGCCTGCAGCCAGCCCTGCACCCCTGCCCTGTCTCCAACCAGCCCATTTCCAGCCAGCCCCTGCCACACCCCTGCCCTACCCGCACCAGCCCCGCACCCCCTGCCCTGTATCCAGCCAACCTCTGCCGCACCCCGCTGCCTGAAGCCAGGCAGTCCATCACTTCTCTGTCTCCAGCCCTGCCACCCCGGCCACACACCCCTGCATCCCTGCCTGAAGCCAGCCAGCCCACCCCACACCCGCTGTCTCCAGCCAGCTCTGCACCCCTTGCCCTGCCTGCAGCCAGATCCTACCTCCAGTCAGCCCCTGCCCTGCCTCCAGCCAGCCCCATGTCCACTGGTGCCCTGCAGTTCCCAGGGCAGTAACCCTGCACACCTGCTTCAATGAGGGGGCAGGGAGCAGCTGGGACCCACACGTGTGCACACCCTAGGGTGACCAAACAGCGTGAAAAATCGGGATGGGGTGGGGGTAATAGGATCCTATATAAGAAAAAGACCCAAAAATCAGGACTTTCCCTATAAAATCGGGACATCTGGTCACCCTAGCACACCCGCAGGGAGTGGCAGGGACCCACACGTGAAACAGAGCTCATTTCTAGTTCAGGCCCATCTTTTTAAAAAAGAACTTTAGGCAGGGTTAACATACAGCCGTATTTTCCCGGACATGTCAGGCTAAATTTTAAAAATTCCTCCTGGGAAAATACGGACATATGGTAACTCTATTGGTACAAAAATACATACTGTGGCAGATCCCTTAAATCAGAACTTTTTATAGGGAACCGGTTGCTAATAAATAAAAGGTTTTTTTTTCCAGTCATCCCTGCCGGGGCCCCACTGAAAATATTCAAATTGGGCCCAGCACTTCCTAAAGCCGGCCCTGGCCAGCGAAAGGCCCATATTATATCCCCAGTGTCTACAGGCAGCCAGTCCCCCCCGGGATGTAACAAGTTCATAATCTTTTCCATGGGATGGGTAAATCCACTGATTTGTTCACAGGGCAAGAACCTCGAGGTTAACATGAACAAAGTGAAAGTAGTGGAAATGTGGCTCCTGTCCACAATGTGCTGAGGGGAGACGAGGCTTTCACCTGGTGTCCAAGCCCCTGCACATGCTCAAGAAGTGTGAGGGGGAGTGAGAAGGAGCCACATGTCTGGTCGAGGTGCCTCTGATGTCCTAGAGGGGAAAACGAGAGAAAAGAGCGCTCGGACTAATTCCTCACACATTGGGGTGGGGCTGTAGGACTCTGGGATACAGGGCGATTGCTCTGTGCATGGTAAGTTTAGATCCTATCCAACCTCGCCCCGCTCCCTGCCCATTGATTGCCTCCCCGATCTCCCACCTCCTATCCAACCCCCCTGCTCCCTACCTACTGACCACCCTTTGGTACCCCCACCCCCTTCCAACTTCCCCCTACTCCCTGCCTGCCCCGTGGGACCTCCAACCCCATCCAACCCCCCCGCTCCCTGACCACGCCTGGGAGGGACCCTTGCTGCCATCCAACTATCCAGATTTCATTTCTGGTTTTCAGGTTGCAATTTTAGTTTTTCCAATTCCGGTTCTAAATTTTCCTTTTCATATTCACAGGCATCATGCTTTTCTGTGAGCTTATTTACAGCCTGAGACATAGCACAGATGACTCATGCTGCTGTTTGGACTTTCTTGGGAGACTAGCCCTGTTGATACCCCAACTACAAGTTGTCTAAATCTTTCTTATGCAGTGTAGAGACTGCAGCAGTCACACATGGATCAGACCCCAAGCTTTTAAACACCTGTCTTAACAAGCACTCATTAACCATAGCCGGAGGCTTCGGGGTGTCCCCCTTGTCCTCTGGAGTAAACCCACCTTGCTTGAACTTGCAGAACATCATAGACTTGGAGATAGCACTAATTCAACTCCACGTGCCTGTGTAATTCCTTCTCTCCCAATAATCTGTAACCAATCTGATCCCAATCTGATCCAATCCTCGGTTCCCCGGCCACTGAGTCTAATATCGTAAGACAATATTTTAGCTTATCCAACCAGTTCAGAAACAGTTAACTTATTCACTGACATGGTAACCATCCTCTGCTACCAAATGTTGAAATGGATCTTTAATGGCTCACAGCTGGGCAGAATGTTTCCCGATACCAATCAACAAGTCAGATTCAGTAGACTCCATGCACAGCAGTTTATTTAAGAAAGAATTCCAGAAGCAGTATAAGGTTATCTAATGCACGTCTCCCTAGTGAGCCTCCATTCCCCAAGCATAAACCCTCAGTAATCATGCTGGCCCCACACAGTATTCTGATTGGCTAGCGAAGTGGGTATAGCTATCGAGCTAGATCAGGATTTCTCTCTTTCATTGTCTTCTATTCTCAGTCATCTGGTCTATCAAGGATTCCCCCGAGGCAGTAGTTTTCAAAGGACTCATATGCCCTGTGGACATTTTATTACTAATTTTCTCCTAATTAATACTTTGGAAGGGACTGCAGAAGGGGTACCCACCACACATCACCCCACATTTACACTGTCATCAATCATTCAATCAAGCTGTCAGAGCGATGCCATTTTGCCCCAGGTCAGTTTGTGCCAAGATCACTGATCTCGTGATTATACAGTTTTTTTACCTAGTGAGCTGGCATATTGACTGACAAATGTTGGTAACAGAACAGACACGCAGAATAGAAAATGTCCACAGTAACCATTGGATGCTCAGAAGGCCCTGCTCCCAGAATCCTCTAGCAAATTCAGACATGTCAAGTCATACCGCATTCACGTCCACCACATTAATTAATAAGAAGTGCAGTAATTCATCATAATTCAACACTGTCCCAACACCCCAGACAGTGAATCTCCTTGTTCTCTCCCCCCGCCCCGCCCCCTGTCTCAGCGTGAGGGGGATGTGCTTCTCTTTCAATGGTTGTCAGTTCCCTGTCACCCCCAGACTTTTACCTCCTCTCACAAACTCATCAGGGCTCTGCCAGTCCTTACTTTGCCTTACAGATTGACAGTAGGCTCAACTCATCTCCAGCCCCTCTGACGTGTCCTTCTGTAGTGGCCAGCCCCTCGCCACCGGATACTCAGAAACGTCCATGGACAACACCAGCTTGTTTAATTCAGCTGAGGATCAGCCCCAGTGGAACATCACAGCACTGAGATATATTTTTAGTGAAAACAAACAAGTTTATTAGTTCAGATTGAAGAGCTAGTGAGTGAAGCAATAAGACCAACAGGTTACACACCAAACATCAGGTATAACAGGATTCAGATAGGCTGAGATTAATTTTTACAGGTAAAATCCATGGCTAAAGCATTCTCCCAGGGTCACCAGCCATCACTGATGAAATCCCCCTTTTCATGAATGCAAAGCATGCTCTACTTTTCACTTCCTGAAGGATTGCGGGTGCTGTTCTTGTCCCCCAGTTGTAGTCCAGTTAGTTCCACCACGATTTCAACAGCTTCCACCCCACCATCAACCTCAGCCTGGACCAATCTACACGGGAGGTCCACTTCCTAGACACCACAGTGCAAATAAGTGGTCACGTTAACACCACCTTATGCCAAAAACCTACCGACCGCTATGCCTACCTTCATGCCTCCAGCTTCCATCCCGGGCACACCAGACAATCCATTGTCTACAGCCAAGCACTGAGGTACAACCACATCTGCTCCAACCCCTTTGACAGAGACCAACACCTACAAAATCTTCACCAAGAATTCTCAATACCTACACGAGGAAATAAGGAAACAGATCAACAGAGCCAGATATGTACCCAGAAGCCTCCTACTGCAAGACAAACCCAAAAAAGAAACCAACAGAACTCCACTGGCCATCACATACAGTCCCCAGCTAAAACCCCTTCAACGCATCATCAGGGATCTACAACCCATTCTGGACAATGATCCTTCACTTTCACAGGCCTTGGGTGGCAGGCCAGTCCTCGCCCACAGACAACCTGCCAACCTGAAGCATATTCTCACCAGTAACTGCACACTGCACCATAATAACTCTAACTCAGGAACCAATCCATGCAACAAACCTCGATGCCAACTCTGCCCACATATCTACACCAGCGACACCATCACAGGACCTAACCAGATAAGCCACACCATCATCGGTTCATTCACCTGCATGTCTACCAATGTAATATACACCATCATATGCCAGCAATGTCGCTCTGCTATGTACATTGGCCAAACTGGACAGTCCCTACGGAAAAGGATGAATGGACATAAATCAGATATTAGGAATGGCACTATATAAAAACCTGTAGGAGAACACTTCAATCTCCCTGGACACACAATAGCAGATTTAAAGGTAGCCATCCTGCAGCAAAAAAACTTCAGGACCAGACTCCAAAGAGAGACTGCTGAGCTTCAGTTCATCTGCAAATTTGACACCATCAGCTCAGGATTAAACAAAGATGGTGAATGGCTAGCCAACTACAAAAGCAGTTTCTCCTCCCTTGGTTTTCACACCTCAACTGCTAGAAGAGGGCCTCATCCTCCCTGATTGAACTAACCACGTTATCTCTAGCCTGCTTCTTGCTTGCATATATATACCTGCCCCTGGAAATTTCCACTACGTGCATCTGATGAGGTGGGTATTCACCCACGAAAGCTCATGCTCCAATACGTCTGTTAGTCTATAAGATGCCACAGGACTCTTTTCTGCTTTTAAGACCACTCAGTGCTATTTCTTTTTCTGCCAATCGCTTAGATAAACAAGTTTGTTTACATTTGCAGAAGATAACCTTGCAAGTGAGAAGAGGCAAACTTATGACACTGTTGCAGCCAGAGTCAAAAGATATTTATGTGCCAGATGCGTTAAAGATTCCTCTGTCCCTTCATGCTTCAACCACCATTGCTTAACCTCCCTTCCCCCAGCCTGCTATACCTGCTGCTCATGCTCAGACCAGAGCTGACCATTCTTCGGCTTCTTAGCCTCTTCTAGGGCCTTTGGGGAAAATTTTTCATCTGCCAGTAGGGTTGCCAACTCTCCTGGATCAGACACCATTTGTGGCAATGGCGTCTGATCCGGGAGAGTTGGAATCATTATCTGCCAGGGAAATCCCCTCTGGCTGGCATTTCCCATTTGCCTGCCTCCTGCCGAAGGAGAGTTAATTGGCATTTATTTATTTTTTGAGCTTCTCCCACAGACATAGCAGCTATCGCCCATTGGGGTGGATTAATTAACTCTCCCGCAGGTGCAGAACAGAAAACTGCTCCCTGTAGGAATGTGCTACTTATGGTGGACTGAGCGTGCTCAGTAACATCTGCTGAAGCCACTGCCTTTACTAAGCGTAAGGTTGTGCTGAGTGCTTTTTACAGGGGTTAAAAAGGGCCAAAGGTGGCAAATTGGAGGAGGGGGGCAGCCAGGATCTGAGCAGGGGGCAAAAATTGACTGGTTGGGGGGTCATGCACCTGCCAAACACCTGCCAGGAATGGTCTAGATAATACTTAGTCCTGCCATGGGAGAATGCTCATTTTTATATTTAGATCCTTAGGCCCAGATCCTCCAAGGTCTGTAGGCTCCTAACTCCCATTGACAGCAGTCTACATCCTTTGAGGATCTGAAGCTTAGAGTCTTACCTGAAGATATCAGGCCTGGAAACATAAACTGATAAATGACCATGCAGTACTGACAGCACCAAGTGTTCAAAATTCATGAGACTGGCGGAAGGAATCATGAGATCTTTTCTAAAATGTATCACTTCTTTGTTTCTGAGTGACAAGTTTTCACTCTTGTCACATTCTCAACTTTTTCTACTCAACCAAGAGAAAGTAACCCTTCAAAGTTTCAACCTTTTCTGGCAAGAAACTTTTGTTTTTAAGTGGGATTCTCATGTACTCATATGATTTCAAGAGCTGGGGCCAGTGGTGCCATTTCAGAATTGGGGGTGGGGGGCAGCTTTAACCATGATTCCCAGGGCTATTTTTTACTGTGTCAATAGTCCACAGTCACTTCAAAAGTAGCCCAATTTATTTAACTTTTTTTTATTAACACTACAGTCTATATCTTTAAAAATAATCACTATCTAGATATAATTAAATGATGGATGTTAGCAGCATATAGATCTATAACAAACTTTGGCAGCCAAATCGTTCAGATTGGCTTAGGTTTATGTTCACTGAAGGGTTTATACAACTAGTTCTAATGAATACAAAGGATTAAGTTAGCAGGAGGTTTCTGGTGTGTTGCTGTAAGGATTTGAGAGAGTAAACGTCACCTCCATGAAATACACTGATTGTACTCAAGTTTGTGAGACTCTGCCACCATCACAACAACAGGAGAGATGAATATTTACCAGCTGGAAGAGAAGATACAGCAGAAAGCTGCAAAATGGCTATGAGGGGGTAGCAGCTCCCCAAAAGGTATCTGGGGAAAAGGTCCTAGAATAGAAAAGTGCAGCCCCACTGTGGGGAGATTTAGTAACATCCAGACATTCCCAGGGGCATTGGTGTTTCTGTGTCACAGCCGATGGACCTGACCCAAAGCTCATTGCTGGCAAAGGAAAGACTCCCACAGACAAGGGGGACTAAATGGTAGAATAACGGCAGTGCCCAGTGTGGCCATTTCACTACAAAATTAGAGAGTTGGAAAAAATTGGAAAGTTTTAGTGTAATTTAAGCAATATTTGTGGTGGTGGCAGCTCATGCTTGTTTCTTCCCAGCAGGGAACGATTCCAGGTTTTCTGTTCTGCAGCATGGCTCTTGCAGACTGGCTGTGCTTTACTCTCTCCATTTATCTAAGTGTAGACACAGGAAAAAAAATCAGTTCTACAACTTTAATTCATTTCATTTTCAAAGTCCTGATGCTCCAATGTTTGTATTTAAAACGCTGCCCAGGACTCTTGGTCTAAGAACTATTTTCAGTCAGACACAGAGCCTGTAAAAGTAAGTTTTAAGTGCTGGAACGAGGGGTACTGGGGATGCAGCACCCCCTGGCTTGAAGTGGTTTCGTGGCTGCATGATCTCTAGATTATTCTTGGACATGATATGTTTGGAGATCTTTCTATTTCATCATGAAATACATTTTCATATTATGTGTTGTAGCTTGATCTTTCACCCTTAACATAAATGAGCTGCTGCTGAGCTCCAGGGGTTAAGATGTTTCCCGGAATGAAATATTCTGTAATGTTTCCCTGCAGAAATGTAGAAACAGAAAAAGTGGATGGACATTTTAGATGGAAATTGAAATGATTCAGCTGTTTGCAATTACATGTTGATTCTCCTGATCAGAATCTAGCGTACCATCATAAAAAGCAACATTTCTAGGAAAACCTTGATTTTGCTGAAGCCACACTTTCAGGTGAGAGACATTGCTGTGTGAAAAATGTCAACACACTGTAATTATGGAGGGCCTTAGCTGCAGAGGAATTGAGATTTCTAATAGAGATTGTTCAAATTGTTCATGTTTTAAAGAAAACTATCTGGATTATTCAATAAGTAAATATAATTTCCTCCATTCTCCTTTCATCTGTTAGTTTCCATTAAGCCAGAACAGAAATTGCTTTCCACAGAGGCAACAATAAATAGTCTGTCACGGTGGGAGCATGTTACTCGCTGTTACTCTCCTGTTACTCACAGAGATCTGAGCATTGATAACATCCCTGTGCAGATTTACTGGTGAGTAACAACGGTACCTACCAGCAGTTCCTGGGTTTTCCTTTTCCCCACTGTAGTTAAATGCCAATTTCTCATCTCCCTCTTTCCTCTAACTCCCCAAACAGCTCCAAATTTGATCCTAAGAAGAGAGAAAGGGCTTCTGAATTTTCTGTATTTTGGGGCATTTACCTCACAAACAAAATGTACCAAAAGACAGGGGGCTCTAGAGAGTCACAGGAACAGCCCTGCAATCCACAAAGCTGAGTGAGGGGTCTGGACTCCTTATACAATTCCCCTCTGCTCATGCTGAGCAGAGGGGAATTGTATAAGGAGTCCAGACCCCTCACTCACTGACTGGTTTAGGCAGCTCCCTGCCTAGCACGCTGGCTTCTGTGTAACCCATTCTAAGGCACTTACATCTTTCCAACACTCAGGGTTTGTGGCTCACGGTGTGGTTCCAGTGACTTTCTAGGCAGCTGCAATTTAGACCCAGTGACATTCAGCTTTGTAATACCTGAGTCTCTTTGTCTCCAACTCAGAAGGAGAGAGCAAAGTCCTCCAGCATGCAGCAGGTTCATGAGGCTGGAGGCCCTGCCTGCTTTCCTAGGCCCAGATGGCCCCCAGGACTCCCAAGGGAAGGGTGAGCTAGTGAGGGGCACTGCAGTTAGGTTGGTCATTTTGTGCTACATGATCTGAACTCTCTTGTAGTTTTTCTGGTTAAGTGAAAGAGCAATGGTGTGTTGGAGTTGTGCAAAGAGTCTCTCCCTGTGTGTGAGATGCTTCACAACTACTGCGTGCCTCCAGAGAGAGTTCAGCTGAAACAGTAAGGCTCTCACCTTGGCGTGGAGTTCTGGGAGATGGTGTGTTTAAGCAAGTGGGAGTCTGGAGGGTCAGCTCTGCACTGGGGGTTAGGCAGCGGGTTTCACACCTCAGATAGAGGGAGAGTCCCCAAAGAATGTGCCTAGGAACTCCAAGATTGGAGCAGTGGATGGGCTCTGTTCTAGTGCCAGAGTCTTGACTACTGTGGGGATCCTGGGGCTCAGATACCTGGATTCCCCTGACAACAGTCCAGTGGCACCTAACCAGATCTGGGATACGCGCACACACACTAGTAAACAGAAACTTTCTCATGGCCCAGTATTGAAACACCCTTAACTCTGACGATGTGGGTTCTGGTGAATATTTCTACAGGTCTGAAATATTAAATTCAGAGACAGGAATGGAGAGGTCTCCCCCTCAGGGTTGTCACATCCCTTTGCCTTAGACTGAGGGGGGCTCTTTCCTAAATGCTTCTTGTTTCTGTATTTAGGAGAGGCTCTCCCTCCAGGGCTGCCCTTTGCCTTGGGGTGGGAAGGTTTCTATTATTGGTTCTCCCTTGGCTGGGGAGAGGCTGCCTGCTGTTCCACAGCTTCCATCGTTCTCTGTGGTCCGGATAGGGCAGCTGGTTGCTTTAACCAGATACCTGTGGCCAGGAGCTGCACAGGCTGGAAAGTGACACATCCCAGTAAACACCAAACTCTTCTCCCAGGGGCACAATACTCTCTATGGGTGTGTGGGTGGACAGATTTCCTGCTTCCATATTTATAATGCATCCCCACTCTGAACTGACCTAACACACACACAGCCATTACACAACTGGACCAGACCCCCAGTAGACCCCATCCCAAGCTGGTGCACCCCAGTGCCCAAAGACTGACCAATAATTAGCACCGGACAGTAGGTGCCACTCCCCTCCCCCCATCAGCCCAGTGGAGCCACCCCCACTGTCCCAAGACCAACTGTGCCAACCCATCCAACTCCCCCAAACCCTGCTGTAGGAGCGCCACCTGCCCCTCCCCCACACAGCCTGTGTCCACCCCCCCAGGGAATGCAACTGCCAAGCGAGCCGGGTAGGGGCAGGTAAATCAATGCTGCCCCGCTGCAGCTACAGCCCCCGCCAACCGCAACCCCCCCGCAGTGACCCAGGCGCAGCCACGTAGGGGTGTTGGGTGCAGGAGGGAGATGGGGGGCAGTTGATAGTTCCCCCCCCCCAACGAGCAAGTCAAGGCCCCTGCACTTGAGCCAGGTGCCCGCACCAGCCACGTGGGGCTGCAAGAGGAACGGGGCCAGCAGCAACCGGAGGACGGCGAAAGCGAAACCAAAAATCGCGCAGGCGCAGTAATGAGCTTTTAGAGTTTTTTTAAAGCCGATTGGGTAACCGGGAGCCAATCACGCTCTCGGAGGGAAATTAAAAACCAACCATCAAAAGAGGCAGAAGCCCCGCCCCCAGGGGCAGCCCCAGAACAAGCAACATTCACTGAATGAGAGAAGCCGCGTGAGGCCGGCCAGGCTCTGCCTTGGCAGCTCCTGCAGCAGCCGCCGGGGTTTCCCTTCCTGGGACTGACTCGGCTGCTGCTGGGCGGGGAGGAGCCCCTGGGAACATTGCAGCCTGCAGGCGTTTGTGTGACATGTGCCCCAGGGCCAGGGCCGGCTCTAACATTTTTGCCACCCAAGCAAAAAAAAAAAAAAAGAGTGCCGCCCCGCCCCTGCGAGCGCTGCCTGACCCCTCCCAGAGCGTCACGTTGCGCCGCCCAAGTCCCTGCCCACCCGAGCGTCGTGTGGGGCCGCCCAAGACCCCGTCCCCCCCAACGCCGTGTCGCACCGCCCAAGTCCCTGGCCCCCCAGCGCTCCTTCGAGCCTCCCAAGTCTCCGCCCCCCAGTGCCACGTTGCACCGCCCAAGTCCCCGCCCCCCCCAGCGCCGCGTCGCGCTGCCCAAGTCACTGCCCCCCCGCAGCGCCGCCTGGCCAAACCCAAAACAAAAAAACAAACCCCGATCGCCGCCCCCACCCAAGGTACCGCCCCAAGCACGTGCTTGGTAGGCTGGTGCCTGGAGCCGGCCCTGCCCAGGCCTGTGGCTGGTGGGCATCCGCCTATGGTGGTGCCCCTGAAGGAGCAAAGTGTGTGTGTCTAAGGAAAAATAGTCAGGCTTGGCATAATTCATTATATATATATATACACACAGCTAGTTCTGCAGCTAGTTTTAAGCATTTTTTCAATATTCAATGAGTTAAATTTTCACACTTGCACAGAACTCTGGGTTTAGCATTTCCTTCCAATTGTTCTCAATTTCAGTTTTCACAGTTGTGGGAAATTAGGGGGGGATACGTCAATAGCAAGTCAGACCCCAATGATTTAATGGCCGCAGACACCGAGATTCAAAAAGTTGAAGCTTTATAACCATGAAAACACAGATGGTCGCATCACCTGTCAAGAGATGCAGAGTCGCTGTCCTTTAGTCAAACTCGAATAAGTTCTCAAGCAGTCTTGTCCTTACTTTGCGTATTTGTAATTTTCATTTATTATCAATTGAAATATTTGTCATTGGTCTGTGTGTAGACAGCAAAAGCAACGTTTGCCAACATTTATGAATAAAAGCTCATTCTTCCAAGCCTGGTGATGACAAACTCTCAGGCTAAAAACTTGGTTAAGCTGGAATCAGTGTTTTCAAGACCTGATTCTCGTTTACACTAACGCTGCTTGTTCCAGTGGAAAGGGACTGCAGCATCTCCAACTTTCATGATTTTATCATGAATCTTGTGATATTTGGGGTGTTTGATGAAGCCTCAGCTCCTGGAAGCATGTGAGGAGGTGAGACTCTCGGTTTTTGTTTTCTAAACAAAGAAAGTATCTAGTTCTTTTTGTTGCAGAGAAACACTTAAAAATTTCACCGCAGTGCAGTCTAAAGATCTGAGAAACCAAAAGGCAAATAAAACAATACTAATAGTTACTATATTGTTCTTATTAATCCTCATGATTGTGGGGGGCAAGCCTGCTTAAGATTTTTAAAGCACCGTGCCAGTGAGAATTCAGAGCGTAAATCTCTCAGTTACCCAAGGGAAGCCCCCTAAATGAGTGTCATCGTTGATCTAAACCAGCACAGTGAACAGAAAGGGGAACGGACACAGAGGACAAGCTATGGGAACGCGCAGAGCTGGGCTGTGGGCCCCAAACAGGACATGAGCAGAGTCCCCCCAGGCCCAACAACAGCAATTCCAGGCCCCAGGGCAGAACAGTCAATGGGCCCCCACCGGTGCCCACATGCAGAAGCCACGCCCACGTGGACCCCTCCACCTGACATTTGAGCAGAGCCTGTGCTGGCTGGTGCCCAGCGAGCTGCCGGCTGTGCTGCTGGGCGCACTCTTCCGGCATGGCCAGGCCTTCCATATGCCCCCCGGCTGCCTTCGCCGCCACCGCTGATATCATCACCCCATGTGCCATAGGTGCTGAATTTTGGTTTTGCCAGTGGATGCCCCTTCTCAACTCTGCCCCCTTCCTAAAGGCCAAGCCCCCACTTCGCCCCACTCCATCTCTTCCTCTCCCGCTCTCCTCTCCCGCTCTCCCGCCCAGAGGATTCCGGGGGCCCGGGGTCTTCGGCGGCGGGGGGCCCCTTCTGTTCCGGGACCCGCCGCCGAAGTGCCCCGAAGACCCGCGGCGGGAGCCCCCCGCCGCTGAATTACCGCCGAAGCGGGACCCGCCGCTGAAGCTCAGCCCGGTCTTCGGCGGTAATTCGGCGGGGGGGGGGGCGCCGTGGGCCTTCGGAGCACTTCGGCGGTGGGTCCCAGAACAGAAGGGGCCCCCGCCCCCCGCCGCCGAAGACCGGGCTGCGCGGCGGCGGCGGCGGCGGCGGGTCCCGCTTCCCCCCCCAGCCCCAGCCTCAGCCTCTTACCCGAGCGCGTCTCCGGCGGGGCCTGAGCGCCGTCCCGCTCCGAGCCGCGGGGTGAGGGGGCGGGGCTGGGAGCTCCACGCCGAGCGGAGGCAGCTGCCCCGCCCCCTCCCCACGCCGCTCTGAGTGGGGGGGGGCTCAGGCCCCGTTGGAGCTCCCAGCCCCGCCCCCTCCCCACGCCGCTCTGAGTGGGGCGGGGCTCAGGCCCCGTTGGAGCTCCCAGCCCCGCCCCCTCACCACGCGGCTCGGAGCGGGGCGGGGCTCAGGGGCTCGGCCGGAGACTCCGCGCTTGATGCGCTAAGGCTCCAGGAGAGGGGCGGAGGCGGGAGCCTCCGCTGTTCTCTTGGGGGCCCCTGCGGAGCCCGGGGCCCGGGGCAAATTGCCCCCTTTGCCCCCCCCTCTGGGCGGCCCTGCCCGCTCTGCCCCCTAGATCCCCTCCCCTGAGCACCTCCTGCCCACTGCCAACTCCTTTCTGCTTCCTCCTGCTTTAAAGGTGAGGTGTGTGTGTTTGGCTCAGTCTCCCCGTCCAAAATGGCAATTTCCAGCATATTTATACACAAACTTCCTCCATATTCTAGTTATTGAATGTGTGTCTATCACTGGTATCACAGCAATGTCAATATTAAAATAGTAATGAACTACAGCATTACATTACCATGAATTACAGTGTATTAAAATTATTACACTCAGCTACAAGCTGCGTTCACTGACACCCCTGTGTAAAGTTCACTCTGTGCCTCACCCCAGCTTAGCGCCTGCTTGGGAGCTGAGGGCCACTGACGGCTGTGGGAAGAAGGTGCATGGGACTCACAAGCTGTGGGGAGACTTTCCCCGCTCCCTTCCTTTCTCCGCTCCCTGCCCCTTTCCCTCCCTCTTGTTTCTTATCTAAGTCCTTGCTCCTCACCTTCCTGATGTTTCCCCTTCTTGCTTCCCACCCGTGTCCTTTTTCTCATCTCTCTCTGCTCCCCACCCCCTGGGGGCTCTGTCCAGTGCCCGCAGAGGAGGTTGCCCCTGCTCAGGTAGGAAGGGTGGCCTAGTGGTTCAGGCACGGGCCTGGGGCTCAGGTGTCCTGAGTTTGGTTCTCTGCTCTGCCACTGACTCACTGCTTAGTCTTGGGAAAGTCACTTCATCTCTGTGTACCCTAGATCCCACCTGCCAAATGGGGCTAATGCTGACCCTGCCTCCTAGGTTGAATCTCTTCATGGCTGTGTGGTGATGGGGGAAATGGAGATACCAAGGTGAGTAGTTTGGGCTCCACGCAGGGGGCACGGGAGATGGAGGGGCTCAGGCCAGCTCCATGGGGGTGGGGCGTCAGCCCATCTTCTGCCAGGGTCATGGGCTGCTTCTTCCCCGCACCCAGTGTGGCTCCTGCTGTGGTCCAGGGCTTCTCCTATCCACCCTGCATGGCTTTTGTCGCGGTCTGGGACTTCCCCTGCCTCCTACCCAGCAGCCAGTGTCCAGGGCTACTTCTCCCCATCCCTGCTCAGTGCGGCTCCTGCCGGGGTTGGGGGCTTTTCCTTCCCCTAATGTGTCACTGCACCCATCCACCGCCTGCGCCTAGGAGCCCTGCAGCCTGCTGGGGCGATTTCAAAGGGCCTGGGGCTCCCAGCTGCTGCCACCACTACCAGGCACTAGGAGCTGCCACGACTGGAGGCCCTGGACGTCAGACATAGGTTCCTGTTTGTGGGTTGCTAAGCAGAGACACACACCCTCTGCAGCCCAGATTTAGGCACCTATCCATGAGAGGGGTGTGGCTTAGGGCACCACTTGTCAGCATCTCCCATTGGCTAACTTACATGGCTCCCCGCCTACTGAGGTGGCTTTTGTAAATCGCATTGTAAGGTGCCTGTGTCGCCCATGCATTGTCTAGGGAGTTTAGGCACCTGACTCAGCTCTGAGGGTCACAGTGCTGCTGTCTCTGTGATTTTCTCGCTGCCTGAAAGTTACTCACTGTGATTCTCAGCATTGCAACACTGGAGTCCCTGCATGGATTGCCCCCCGTGCAAGCAGTCACCTCTCCGCAGAGCACAGCTGATTGACATGGATTTGCACAGGACAGAGACAGAGCACAGGCTGGTTAGTGACACATCACAGTAAACCCAAACTCTCTTCCTAGAGGTGCAATCACTGCCAGCTCCAGATTTTTTGTCACCCCAATTGGTGAAAAAAGAAAAAGAAAAAAGGAAGAACATGATTGAGCTGCCGTCGAAGAGGAAGACAGCAAGTGAAGGACCAGCTGTCGAATTGCCACCGAACACTGATGTGGGAAGATTGAGCTGCTGCTGCCAATCCGGACGTGCTGGCCCGACAACTGATGCATGGCCGCCACCCCAGGCACTTGCTTCCTTTGCTGGTGCCTGGAGCTGGCCCTGGGTGCAATATTCCCTGTGGGTGCTGGGGGGACACAACCAAGTTGAGAAGCAAATCCCATTATGCTGCCCCCCGGCACCTGCAACTGGAACAGTAAAGTGGAACAAACACAAAGAATTGTTTGTAATGTTTTATTTACAGTAAGTAGCTGTAAAGTAGCAAAGTAAAACGAGCTAAGAAGGAGCTTTAATAACCAGAGCCCAGCAAGGAGATCCCCAGCTACCGAGAACAGTTTTCTCTATGCACTAAAATAGCACCAATGGCCAGGGATTAATATAGGGAATTAATGAGTTACAGTCTCACTTTCAGTAACATGTAATAAATCTCCCCGTCCCGCTCACGTTCCCTTTCCTTTCGTACTGTCCTTTTCTATTCGTCATTGTTCTAGCCTCACTTCCCATCCCTGTTTATTTCCCTGTGTCTCTCCTCCCTGTCACAGATCATCCCCCTCAGTTGCTCTCTTCGTTCCCTGATCTTATCCCTTCCCCTCCTGCTGATCCGGGGCTGGGAGCCCCCAGTGAGATCTAAGGACACAGATCTGTACAAAACGCTCCTGGCTGCTGCTGCTTCTCCCCAACCCCCCAAATCCTGATTGATTCATGCTGGGTCCCCGCCACCCCCACCTTCGCCTGTCCCCTGCCCAGCCCCCACCTCTGCCCCTCAGGGCCCCTCCTGTAGCCCCAGGGGTTCTTCCCCCTCCTCCCCGCCCCATCCCTTGGGCTGCAGAGAGGGCGGGGGAGGAGCTTCCAGGGGCCATAGACTGGGTAGAAGAGCCAGAGGCTGGGTAAATGGGAGTCCGCCAAGGTCATAGAGAGTGGGGTCCATCAGGATAGAGAGGCTGATTTCCGGTTCCTGCCTCTGCTGCATCTCTCAGGGACACAGTCTGAGCCGGGCTCCCCCCACCCAGAACCAGGGTCGGATTCTCGCCCCAGGGACGGAGCCCGGCGGGAAAGTGAAGATCGGGGCCTCGTCACCAGCATCGATAAATGTCACCTGCCCCCGGTCACAGTCCAGACAAACCCAGATCCTGCTGGGGACCCGGCTCAGGGGCAGGGGGGTCACAGGGGAGGTGAGAGCCTGGAAGTGACCCCCCCATCGCTCCATAGCCCAGATCCCCTCCTCAGGGCTGAGGCTGATCCGTCCCTTCCTCCCCACAGACTCTCTGGCCACCCCCACAGCCCAGCTTCCCCCACCCCCCACCTCCACCTCCCAGCAATGTCTCCCCGAGGTGAATCCCTCACAGCCCAGCACACAGCGTTCAGTGTCAAATCTCTCAGGATTGTTGGGCAGTCGCTGCCACGTGTCTCCCCGTGTCACACTTTTCTGATCCTCAGACAGGACGAGGTGGGGATGAGCCGTGTCAGGATCCAGAGTCACATTCACTGGGGAGAGAGAATCAGAGCGTTAGGGGCAGAGCTTGGCCCTGGGAGAGGGTTTGATGGTGTCAGTGACAGAATCTGCCCCAGCTGGGGAGTGACTCTGAATCTCCTTCCCGCAGGATTTACCTGTCAGCTCTGAATGGGGAGCAGCTCTGAGATGTCAGCACAGAGCAGGGGAGAGTCACGCCCCTGGCAGAGATGGGCCCTGCAGCAAAAGGGTCACTTGAGCCAGGTCTGGGACTCAGGCTCTGTCCTGTCCTGCTCCACATCTCTCCAGGGAGGGGACTAGAGCCCCACATGTCGGGGGAATGGGGGGCAACAGATTGGTGAGAAACTGAGCTCCCTCTGCTCAGTGCTCACTGACCCGCCTCACCTCTCCCTGCCGTTTCCCATCTTAAACCCCATATTCCCAGATGTGAAAGAGCATCGCTGGGAGAGGAGAACAGATGCTTCCCATCCCTGCGCCCTCAGCCTACATGAGAGCAAAGGGAGTGTTGGGGGAGAAGGAGCAGGAGAGGAAGGACGGAGAGCAAGCGGAGAGGTCAATGGAGACATGAAGGAAGGGATCCCAGAGGGGAGAGAAAACCATATTGGATGAGGAGGAGATGGGGCAGGGGAGGCCCAGGGCAGCAGGACGTGAAAGGTTATAGAGAGTTTGCTGTGAGGGTGAAAACAGCAACTCACCTGCCTGTTCCCTCCAAGCAACCACCATTACCAAACCTCCAGGCCCTTCCACCTGCCCCCACTCCTACTGCCTCCGCACCAGCCCCATTCAGCTGACGGCCTGCGGCTCTCCCCACCCTCCTGTTCCTGCCAGGCACTGCCGGCCCTCCAGACGCTTCCAAACGCTGCCCCATCCCTCAGTCTTCTGGGCCCTTCCAAATCCTGAGGTGTCCCCCTCTTTGCGCTCTCATGACTTCCCCCCTGGGCTCTCCCTGGGCTCTAGCACCAGGGTTCTCGTCACCGGGCGTATTTTATTTCCTCACCTCCCTGTTTTGTCACTTGAAATATCTTTGTTTCTCTCTCTCTAATCTCTGAATTTTAGCATTTACACGTCATTTCCTCGGTTTCCAAACTCTGAATTGTTAATCCTCAGTTACTGGGCATTTGACAAACCCAGAATTCAGGCCTCAGGCAGGGAGGGGGCTGTGAGCAGGGACAGCCCTGGGGATCCTCACACAATCCTCAAATACACGTGTGAGCATTTCTCTGTCAGCGGCTACAATTTTAACAGACCTTTTTTTCCCTTAGCAGAATTTCTGTCACTTTTATAATTATTAATAAGAAGTTAGACTTTCCCTCCTGACACTCTGAAGTGACATTGCCAGCCTGTTACCAAAGACCTGGTCCGGCTGCCATTCATGTCACTGGCCAATCTCCCCTGGAATTCAATGGGAGGCCTGAGGCACGGAGAGGAATTCTGAAAGAGATGGGAGCAGGGCTGAACTGAGAATAATTCAGAAAAACAGAATTGAGGGATAGTTTCCCTCACCCAACCCTGCAGCGCTGACCAGCCCTCCACCCAGGGCTCTGGTGGTGATTTAAAGGGCCTCAGACTCTGGCCACAGCCATGGTGGCCAGGGGCTCTGGGAACTTAATAATCTCCAGGCCCCAGGGCAGTTGCCCTTTTGCCTCTCCTCTCCCTGAGTATTAGTTGAGTATGAGGGCTCCAGCTGGAACCTAATGCAGCTGCCGGCCTTCTCCAGGGCTTAGGCCACTTATTTTCAAAGCCTGTCACCTGAATGAGATGTTCAATATTTTCCCTCCACGGAGCATTAATTTATCACCAATGGACTTCATTTCCCATGTTTCCCTTTCACGCAGCTTGAGTGGGTAGGTCCCTCTGAACCTCCTCACAGACTTCACTGGACTTGACGAGCCTGAGTAACTTTGCTACCTTTGTGCTACCTCACTTCCCGTCACGTCCTCCTTGTGCACAGTAGGTTGCCAAGTTACTACTAGCAGATGAGGGTTCTGTATCAGATATGGACAGGCCACAGCTCCCATCCTGGAGAGAGGTACAAGAGATGTCTTCTCATAAGGGCTAGTCTACATGGGCATTGGTGCAGCTGCAGCTTCGGTGCAGCTGCAGCTTCAGTGCAGACACTCACTACAGCAACGGGAGGGATTCTTCCATCACTCTAGTTAACCCACCTCCCCAAGCAGTGGTAGCTGTCTACACCGAGGGTTAGATTAGCTCATCGACATTGCTTGGGGTGTGCCTGTTTCACACAGCTAAGCAATGTTGCTGAGTCAACTTAATTAAATCTACACTACAAACTTACACCAGTATAACTACATCGCTCAAGGATGTGAAAAATCCACACCTCTGCAGGATGTAATAAAACTGACAACTCTCGATGTAAGTAGGCCTATGTTGGTGGGAGGGCATCTCCTGCTGACACAGCTACCATCTCTTGGGGAGGTGGATTAACTACACTGATCAGGGCTGGCTTAAGCAAGTGCGGGGCCTGATTCGTGGGGCTTGTACTCACTGGGTGGCACTCCGAGTCTTCGGTGGCACTTCGGCGGCGGGTCCTTCACTCGCTCCGAGTCTTCAGCGGCACTGAAGGACTCACCGCCGAAGACTTGAAGCGAGTGAAGGACCCACCGCTGAAGACCCAGAGCAAGTGAAGGACCTGCCGCCGAAGATCAGTTGCACCGCCAGGTGAGTAAAAATTAAAAAGGCCACTGGGCGCGGGGCCCTCTTAGGCGCGGGGCCTGATTTGGGCCTAAAGCCAGCCCTGATGCTGATAGGAGCTCTCCCATTGGCATGGATAGTGTCTTCACTAGGTGCTACAGCGGTGCAGGCCTACCCTGCAACGATTCTGTAATGCACGGCTAGCTTGGTTGGTACCAGCTCAGGTAAGTTATGTTACAGATGGTGCCACAGCTCAACATTTCAATTGGTTTAGCTTTCAATTACATTGCTCGTGCCCCTGGGTTTCAAGATTATTAATAAATAAACAGAACCTACTCCCTATAAAGTTGAGGAACCCTTGCAGTTAAACTTTGCTATGATAACAGATAAATTATTTCTATTATTTGATTTCTGTCCCCTAGTAACTTTTTTTATCCTTGACAATGCAATAATTTGTCTTACTCCATTACCACTTAAAAAGAACAGGAGTACTTGTGGCACCTTAGAGACTAACAAATTTATACCAGCATTACCACTTAGTTTCTTAAATAGATTCTTAAATAGATTCTTGTGAGGGACTTAATCAAAGGCCTTTTCAAGATCTAAATATATATCACCTTATCCTTTACATGCTACTTTACTGACATGATCAAAAAGAATCTTAACAGATGAAAATTGAGTCACAATTTTAATTTGCAGGAATGTTGCTGGCCTGACAATTTTACCATGATATTTCAGGTGTTTTGTGAGTCCCTTTTGAATGATCATTTATGGCAATTTACCAGGTAAGCTGTAAAACTTCCCAATGTGTCATTCCCTGGCACACCCCTAGGTGCCTTTTAACATTACGAGGGAGGGATAGCTCAGTGGTTTGACCATTAGCCTGCTAAACCCAGGGGCCACTTAAGAATCTGGGGCAAAATCAGTACTTGGTCCTGCTAGGGAAGGCAGGGGGCTGGACTCAATGACCTTTCATAGTCCCTTCCAGCTCTATGAGATCGGTATATCTCCATATATTATATAGATACCATGTTTGCTACCCTACAATTCTCCAGTCTAGCTCCTCCAACAGCTAAGCTCCTTCAGAACTCTTGGATGTGCCAGCTGTAGCTGGTGAGTTTTTACTTCATATTATCATTTCCTTCCACTGACACCTCACTCTCCGGTAGTACCTGATATAAAAAAATACTTTAGCTTCTGAGCAATATTCTCAGCTCTCCTCCCTTCCCTCTCCCCCTCCCCCACTGGTCTCTGTCACACTTCCCCACTGAATATCAGTGGAATGATCAATGGGTGTATTGTTGGTTGCCAGCCTCAGCCACAGCCCCCTTGAAGAGGTATCAATCCCCACAGGCTGCACTCCCCAGATCCCCTGTGCATCCTTCCATTCCTCTCCCACTCCATAGCCCTAAGCTTACCCTTCCCCATAACACTCCTCTCTTGCCCAAGGAATTTCAGTGCACACTGGCTCTCTCTGGGCCCTTATGGCTCCTGGGCTCCTCATGCAGCTTGAATCCTGCCGTGTGTTTGCGGGGCTGCAGTCAGGGTGCGATGGGGTCTCTATCTCTGTGCCTGCTGCATCCACCTGAGCCAATGGGTGTCTGTGTGCAGTGAATGTGCCAAATTACCCCTGCTGGCTGCCATGTGCCGGTGCCACGGCTAGAGCAGCAGCACCTGTCTGGGCACATGCAGCCCTGTCAGGGCTTCTGAAAACTGAAATGAGCAGCCTAGACATTAACCTGGCCCTGGCCCAGCCCTTTATCCACCTGCCCTCCCAGAGCCTCCAGCCCCATCAGGGCCACTAACAGCATCTCGCTGAGAATCTTCTGAGCTCCCAGCATGCACAAAGGAACCTTTTAGGCACCCAGACCAGCAGTTATGACCACACAAACCTGAGTTTTTTCACCTTAGTACAGAGCTGTCCCTGCCCCAAAGAGCTAGTGTAAAATGTTAACTGTATGAGCAAAAGGGATGGGAAATCTCAGGGTGGGGGAGCTTTGGATATTGATGCAATAGGAGCTGTAGTTACCTGGATAGAGGATGTTTCTTCTCCAGTCTGAAAGCAAAAACACAGAGAGGGACGAGGACTCAGCTGAGCAAATGCAGCAACACCAGGGCTCTGGGATGAAGAGCAGCTGGCTTAAGCTGAACCCAGGCAAGAGCAAAGTGATTCAGAAGCAGGGACACATTTTGAAGAACTAGATGAGACTCCTCCCTTCATTCCATTGAATTTGTACAGACCCATTCACCAAAGTTGAGGTGAAAATACTCAGGTCCTACGTGACCCGTCACTAGGCTCAGGGGACCATGTAGCATCAGTGTCTAAACATCCCAGCTCACTAGGAAACTCTGCATCTTCCTGTGGGCAAGGGTCTGGCCACAGTGATCCTGCCTCTGCCGCCGCCAGGCTGGGTTACTGCAGATCACTGAATCCACAGCTGAGTGTGAAGGCTCCAGCTGGTACCTAATGCAGCTGCCGGCCTTCTCCAGGGCTTAGGCCACAGTGACACATCAGGCCCATGTTCCAGTCCCTCCACTGGCTCCCAGTCCCCTTCTGATGCCAGTTTAAGGCTTTGGTTTTAATCTGCAAATCAATTAAAGAATCCAGCCCCAGTGGAGGCTGTTTGTGAGCCGTCCAGGTAGGAGGTACAGAGGCAGAGCATTGTCTGGGGCACCCAGGTTGCAGCTGACAGAGCCACCCTTAGTCTGGATTGTACCCTGGGTATGTCACAGTGACACCCTAAAGTAAAGCTCCCTGGCTAAGCAGGGGATAGAGACACCAAAACCCAGTGAAAATCAGAGTGGGAGGGGACAGGTGTTCCTGCCTAATGCTGTGAATTCCCCTTCGAGAGCCCTAGGTACGATTTGACCCTCCCCTCCCCTCTCCCATGTTTAAAGCCAGAGCTGATTAGACCCCATGGAGAGCCCTTGTTTCAGTTCAGTGATGGCAAGAGCTTAAACCACTGATGAGCAGGCCTAGGAGGCAGGTCGTAGACCTAGTGTGGGGACAGGGCTGCAGTGAACAACATGGAGATGGAGGAGCAGCCATGGCCTGCTGGAATCCCTGGGTAGGTTGTGGAACCTCAGAATGCACCATTGCAGAAGTGGCAGTGAGGGGCCAGCAGCAGCCGTGAGAACAGCAGTGGAGCTGAGCGGTGGCAGAGGTAACAGCCCCAGAAAAGCCAGCAGAACCAGCGGCAGAGGCATCAGCCAGTGGTGGCAGAGACAGCAGCCGCAGTGAGCCAGTTCCAGAGGAAGCAGAGGTATCGGTTGATGTCCCTCACCCTTTTTCAGGGATGGGAGGCAGTAAGCAGCCAGTGGCAGAGGTGCCAACTTCCCCTCTGACTGGTGGGTGCTCGACCCCCTGCTCCACCCTGGGCCCCGCCCCCACTCCACCCCTTCCCCAAGTCCCTGCCCCACCTCATTCCATCCGCTTCCCGAAGTCCCTGCCCCCCCACCACTTCCCTGCCTCCTCCCCCCAGCGTGCCGCATCCCTGCTCCTCCCCTCCTTCCCAGAGCACCCTGAGTGCCGTGAAACAGCTGTTTTGCAGCAGGCAGGAGGCACTGGGAGGGAGGGGGAAGAGTTGGTCAGAGAGGCTGCCAGTGAGCGAGATTCACTGGAGGGACGGGGGAGCTTGGCTGTGGGTGGGTGCCGAGCACCCGCTAATTTTTTCCCCGTGGATGCTCCGGGGCTGTCAGCACCTAGGACCAGTGGTGACAGTGATAGCAGCACCAGCAGCAGGCCAGTTGCAGATGTGGAGGCAGCAGCAGACGACTTGCTCAATGCCCCCCCACGCCTCTCAGGGGTGGAGGGTGAAGCCATGTGAGGGCACCTCTGAACTCTGGGTCTTGGCTGATTAAGAACAACCAACTGTGAGTGGGCTGCAGTGGCGGGAGAGGGGAGTGGTGTGTTACAGGTCATTCACTCATCGGATTATCACATGGCAAGGTGGGAAACTGAGGCAAAGGACATTGCCCAATGTACTGTGGGGGGATGGGGGGTTGCTTAGGGTTACATGCTTTCAAATCATGGCCGTGGTGTTTTCCCAAAACAATGCTGGGGTCCTTTGCCTTGTAATACAAGTTTTCTTTTGTTACACCCGGACTCAGGGCAGGTGAGTGGGAAGTTTTGTCTCTTATCCTGTGTCTACACCAGCACTTTTGTCAGTGAAACTTATGTCGGTCAGGGTGTGAAAAAAGCACGTCCCTGACTGACGTAAGTTTCACTGACAAAAGCACCAGTGTGGACAGTGCCGCTCATTGGGGGTGGTTGAATTATGCCGGTGGGAGGTCGGCACAAATCAGCTACATGGGAGACCTGATTGCAGGGCAGCTGCAGTGGTACAGCTGTGCCACTATAAGCCTTGAAGGGGCCACTATAGAGCCTTAAAAAGGCCCAGGAGTTAAATTTCCCCAGATTATTGAGCGGGGTCAATGTTTTCAGATTTGTGTTGCTAAGAGGAACCCTTGACATTGAACCCAGCCCATCTTGCTGCCAACTCCACCTGGCAGAAGGGTGAGAGATTGATAGATCCAGAGATAGTTTCAACACCACGGAAAAGGCTGCATTCGAGAAATAGAAACACTTACCAAGTTCTCGTTGAAGATCATCTAGGTAACAGAGAACCAGAAACAAACACACACTAATTAAGTGCTGATCTTCTAGGATGGAATCAACCCCAGCCTCCCACCATGCAGCCTGTCCCTCACAACCCCACTGATCCAGGCTATGGGCAGGGAAACCACTGAGGTCTGGGGAGAAAAGTCTCTTTCCAACCCACAGGCAGGGCACGGAGCACCTGCGAAGTCCCATAGGATGTGGCTACACAGCAACTGAATACCTCCAATTGACCCATGTCAGCTAAGCAGGCTCACAAGAGATGGGCTGGGGGCCTGTAAAATTGGGGTGTAGACATTTGGGCTCATTTTGTGTCTATGCTAGAGTAAAGTATCAAAAAATAACTAATTATCTGCATGGACTTAGTTCTAAAAGTTTTGAATTCCCTAGGGGATTAGGGCCAGCTTTTTAAAGGTATTTAGGTTGCTAACTCCCATTGATTTCAATTGGCATTCGGTGTCCAAATACCTTTAAAAAGCTGCCCTTAGAACCCATTCTCACTTCCTTGCATATTACATGTTCCCATTCACTTTGCTGGGAGCGTTAGGTGTGCACGGAATGTAATATTGGGCCCTAAAATTATCAACATTATTCTGTTAGGGATGTGACTTGTGCATTTAGTGTTGGATCCTACACATGTTGAAATCAAAGGCACAGCTCTAATCAATGGTAGTGGTGCAGCATCATGGCATCTGCATTTCGTGACAGTTGCACAGTGATTATACAATTCATGAGCCTTTGATGGTTTCATGTTCTCAGCACCAGGAGAAAAAGTTTTCCCTTCTCCATCTCTGACTTCCTATTCCTCACCATTTTCAGAACTCAGGTTCAAGCTCAGAGCTCATGTCTATTTAGACCCCTCTTTTCTACTGTGTATATTTTTTTAATATTACCTATTCAGGTGAAATTTGTCAGGCTTTGTCTCATTCCAATTTCTTTTTAACATTAAATGAAATCACAGATGACTGCTCCCAAAATAAAATTATGGGGACCCAACTCTGTACAAAATATTTACTTATCAGAGGAGGGAAAGAGACATTAACTAATTCCCAAAGTCCATGGGGTCTGAGGACGGAATAACTGCACAGCTGGGTGGGAAGTGGTCAGAAAAGAGTGACGTGTGGAGAAGGTCTTGGATCAATCTTCCCTCCACGTCTTTCCCAAATGCTCCATTCAGCTTAACTGAGGCAGTTCTGGGGGAGAAATATTCTGTGCCTGTAAAGGGCTGGTGCAGATCACTGCCTGCTGGAGCAAATGGGAACCTTAGTAACGTTTCCTTCCCTGTGCTGCTGAGGGGAGCGCAGTGCAGGTCGGTGCTTCCCCTGCTTGGCCTAGTGTAAAATTTCATTCTTTCCTTTTTTCATTTATGAGAAGAAAATTTCTTGTTAATTTCACTAAATTTTCCCCTGTGACGTTTACCTTTTATTTTAAATAGGTACACAGTGAGGCCAATGAAACCAAACAAAACTGGGAGAATCACACTCAGAGCCACCATCCACGGATTCACTCTTGGGAAAAAGAAATCTGAAAAATAAACCCCACAGGATTTGCATTAGTTGGGAAGCAGGAATACAAATTTTTTCTCTGTTGCATGTAACTACATAATTAGTCCTCAGCAGGACGTATGTGAGATAAGAGTGAAAACATGACCCCTCTATGCTACACAAAAGACCAAAACCTGATTGTAAAAATTACTCCAACCAACACAGCTTTAGCTCTGATTAACCTTTGAATAAACAGGCCTGGTTTGATTCATGGTATTCAGAGTTTTACTGAGTTCAGGGGCAAATTCTCTGCTCACAAAACCGCACTGACTTCAGTAGAGTTATGGCAGCAAACAATTTGGTCCTCACTGTTCAGCAACATTCAGAAATTGCAGGAGTAATTAGAATATTTTGGTGAGTCACTAAAATTTCCCCAATTATTTTGATGAATCATAATTGCAATTACTCCAAACATTAAGTGCTGAAAATTGATTCATCATCTTTTTCTGTTCTTGTGTTTACAGCATTAAAATCATCTAGCCAGGGTGGGCATTACAGACATACCTAAGGCCTTCTCCACACAGGTTTTGTGCACTAGTTTAGTGAAACTGGTGTAACACTCATACAGTCATTGTTACACTGATTCCACAGCTGACCACATAACAGGACTGCCCCAATTTAACTATACTGGTTGACAAAACTTTAAATTGTAAATCAGCTGAATAGTGTCCTTTATCCATTTAGTATAAATCAGTAAGGAACTGACTTAAGCTAAATACATAGGACACTCTGAAACTGAAATAAGAGCATTCAAACAAGGGGTTTCATCAATAACTCAGTAGATAATCAGTGCAGCTTGTGTGTGTAAATAAAGGCAAAGTGAGCTATGAGCACAACTCCTACTGAATGTCAACAGAAACAAGCCCACATAATTTTGGTGACATTTCACTTATTGAAAAGGTAGCAAACAAACCATAGGGTAAAAATTCACAAATCACTGTGATGAACTTAAGTTTCTATTTCTTCTCAAAATCACACTCTTTTTTTTTTTAAGTAAGAGTTTCAGGAGTATCGGAGTTAAGATTAAATTTACATTAAACCCAAAATTTCTGACAACTCTGAATCTTCAAAATTAAGGCAAATTGCCTGAGTTGTGACCTGTTAAGATGCCAGTTTCTGAACTTCTTTGTGTTTATGTACATTGTAAAATATGCACAACAGATGCTTCAGTTCTTTGTTTCCTATGTTTTGTTTCTGCTTAAGGTGATTTAAGCGTGTGGGTTTAGCTGGTAACTGACCTGCTATATAAACTGTTGATTCCTTTTCTTGATTGAGAACGGTGTTCCTGATCCAACAGGACAGGTTCTGGTTTGAATGTTCTTTTATAATAATAGAATTTTCTGTTTCAAACAGGCCACTATCCCCTAGCGATTTTGCTTCAGAGAGAGATGGTAATTCTTGCCCACTGTGATCTCTCCATAGCACCTTGGGCTCTGGGTACCACCCAGCTGATTGACAAACCACCCGGATCCCTCCATCCTGGTGACTCTCCACAGAGATGACAGGATTGGAGCCCAAAGCTAGAAGAAAATTACATACATGTGTGATAAATCAATGGGGTAACTTAACAGCTAAAAGGATGAGTGACAGATTGTCGATCCCTTACTCCCACAAGAGATCACTTGATCACATAGAAGGGATAAATGAACACTGGAATTTCTGAATTCCCAATACGCATGGACACAGGAAAATATGTGAACAAATATTTAAAATAATTTCACTGAATAAGTGAGAGATATTGTCCTCTCCACCCAAGAGCAATGGAGCACTGAACACATTTGGAAATCTGGCCACTTCATTTAAATACCTAGTGGGATATGATTTTTTCAGAAAGCCAGTTTTTAGTATATTGGATAAACATTTTGTTTGTTTTCTTTTTAAACAAACAAACAAATAAATCTAACTGGCTCCATGGTTCCTGTGTCAGAGCAGCAGGGGACAAACGCTTGGCCTCATCCACTAGCAGTAAATACATAATGTCTCTCCCCCTCACCACCATCTTTATGTGGCCTCAGCCAGTCGGAAAGCTACAACTGATTTTGACTGTACCCCAACTAACTACCTGTAGTGACCACGTCAGAAGGCCTATAAACCTGGCAGTCCCACCTTAGCCTCGCCTCAGAATGACTGCAGAGAAATTGGAAGACCACAGGCTGTCCACACTTGAAAGGCTGCAGCAGCACAGCTTCACCGCTGTGGTGCTTCAGTGGAGACACTGCTTACACCAACGGCAGGACTTCTCCTGGGGTCATAGGTAATACCACTCTCTGAGAGGCAGTAGCTAGGTTGACAGAAAAATTGTTCTGTTGACCCAGCGCTACCTGCATGGGGACTTAGGTCAGCTTAGTTTTGTCACTCATGTGGAGTGTATTTTTCACACCCCTGAGTGACATAGTTAAGCTGACCTACTTTTCTAGTATAAACCAGGCCCATATTTGTCTAGATGTCTTTTCCCTCCTTTCTCTCCCTCCTTTTGAAGTCAGCCAAAAACATCTTTTGGGCAAGAAAATCTCTTGACCATTCTGAAAATGTCTTTAATAAAACATTGGGAAAGTTTTCAGCATATTTTCCAAAGTGTATGAACGTGGTCATGTGCTGAAATCTAGTCACACTGTGTTACTCTAAAATAATTCACAAGTTGCTAGTCACAGTTGTTGCAGTAGAAAAGAACAAAAACTGCAGCCCAGACTAAGAAAATACAGACAAGAGCAGCTGACCTGCTATCTTCAGTTCCAATGGGGCTTCTTCATAAAAAGAACCATCTTGAACAAAACAGTAGTATTGTCCTTCATCTGAGCGTCTGATATTAAGAATCCGCAAGGAAACATTCCCATCTGTGATGGCAGCTTTCAAAAGCTCTGTTCTTCCATGATAGTCTGACATCTGGTTCCCGTATTGATCCTTCCCATGCTGATATAGGTGCACAAATGAAAGGAACTCAGATCGGAACCATCTCACCTCCATGTTCTCAGCGCTCATCCTGGGAGACAGGTGACAGGGTAACACAATGGCCTCACCCACAATTGCAGTGACAGGGTGACCAGGACCAGTCACACTGAACTGGGCTGTGAAATACACCAAAGCAAAAAGAGAACAAGATTAAAGATTAAAAAAATATATTTATGACTGATTCAATAGGTTCAAACTTTCCAAAATTCAGCGTGAGGCAGACACCTGGCATGCAAATTTTCAACCTGAATATTTGAAATTTGGAAAAGTTACAAGCAACTGAAAAGGGCATTTATAGTAGAAAGTGACAGGCCAGCTCAGATAGAGGTGTCACTGAGAACTACCCTTATATTACTTTGACATGCCACAGAGCCATTTCAGTGCCCCATGAACGGGCAGCGTGATCTGAGTATATACACTGTATACCTGAGCTCTGTGATCTGTTCCAGCCTTCACTATATTTCTGATGTGATTCTCATTGTTGGTTTTAATATGAGAAGGATGAAAAGATGAAATCCTGACTCCACTGAAGTCAATAGAGATCTCTTTGGATTTCACCCTAGTGTTTTGGGATCCAGCCTCTTTGGACACCACTTCTCACCTCATATAACACAATTTTCCTCCTCTGCTCCCCCTCCTTCAGTTTTTAGTGGGCCTGGGTCATGGCGAAGGACATTTTCAGTAAAGAGTCTTCAACTTGGGTCACAGAGGAGGCAAGCACGTGAAGTAGGATGCTCAGCGTGACCCGAGGTGCCTAGGGCAGCCCATACTGGAAATGCCAAGGGCAGGGCAGGCTGCAAAAAGGAGAGCAGATTCTCCCAAAACCAGTGGTTTACATTATAATTAGATTCACCAGCCAGTCCCTAAACCCTGTTCCTGATCCCCCACACTGGTTATCAAGAAGCTATAAAAAATAAATCACACAGTGCCCTTTACTGCATTCCAGTCTCTGGCTCCCGATCAGTGAACAGGTTCAGTACAGTAAGAAGTTACTTAAAACTCTGTTTACTTTACAAAATGTTCTTCTGATTCCCCCAAAAGACCAGCCACATTACCAGATCAATACTAGTTTGAATCTTTCCCGAAATACCATGCTGCCAGACAATCCTTTAGTATCTAAAACTAAAGGTTTTATTGTAAAAGAAAAGGAAAGAAAGAAGAGAGTTGTTAAATGGTCAAAGCAATCAGATACATACATACATACTTCAGAGTCCACATATAAGGTTCTTAGCAGCACTGGTGAGTTTCCTAACTTGTAAAGTCCCTCTGGAACACATCCACAGCTTGGATGGGTCTGCCAGCCATTTGTCCAAAGCATCAGTTTGTATAGAAGTTACTCCAGAGGTGAGAAGCAGGATTGAAGACAAAATGGAGACGATGTAGCTGCCTTTTTATATCCCTTTCCATGTGGCTTGTACATTTGTTGTCCCAAACACAGGCTCCCAGCACAAGTGTATGGAAAGGTATTTGGAGTCCCCTGGCCATAGTCATGTCCCTACATGTCGTGCTGACTCATAGGCAGAGCCCCTGGTTCATTGTGCCCCTGATTGCCCTTGATGGGCCATCAAGCAGGCTGGATAGTGCTGATGCTGGGTCTGCCTGGGTGTGTCACCCAGATGCACAGCACAATTTCGAGACACAAATATACCACACATATCTATAAATTATGATCCAAAGATGATACATACCTGTAAACATGATCATATTTAGCAAATCATAACATTTCCACTAATGCCTTACATGGCATATCTTGTATATGATTTATTGTGATTTTGTAATATTGTTATCAATGATATTATAAATGGTCACCCATATTCCATACCACATCACACTCAGATACTGTTGGAACCCAACTAAAGGACTTCTTTGAGTGAAAACAGGGGCCTGGTGAAATTGTCTGGGCATATGCATATGATCTCCAGGAGAGAATGAGCAAAGTGGAGCAGCGAGACCCTCGACGAGTTCCAGACCCAGATATGGTTCTGAAAGAGCAGTTGGTGCTGGGGCTCTGGGATGATTCCCGCTGCCATGAAATGAAAAGGAGGTTTAAGGAAGAGCCTGGTAAGAAGTTCTATGAACTCATGCCAAACCCCAATACAAGAAGTGGGGGCCTAGTGAATGCAACTACTGGGGAAAAGGTCCTGCCCCAAAACACAGTTAACATTGGAAAGTTTAAGTGAAGGGGTCCAAAAACTGGCAGTCCAACAGGAGGAGATGCTGCAAGTGATGACTGAGTTGATGAAAGAAAAAAATCCCATTAGTATGTCAAAATATCCAAAGGCACCGGGATCACCGAAGATCCCCACTGAAGGATGAGCTGGGAAGGCATATTTGTTACACTTGTGAAAGGCCAGGGCATGCTAGCTGAGAATGTCCACTGAGAAGGAGATCAGAGTCCCAGGCACTCAAAACCAATGTGACACCAGGAATGAGTGGTCCATCTACAGTAGAAGGCCAAGCAGTGGCAGAAGGATTCCTAGGCATGTCCACGGTGGAAAATCACTCTATACACAGTGTTGAAAGGAATGTGGGCAGCGCCAGCATATCTAGTGACTTCTGTAAGCGAGCATTTGGAGACTGTCTAACAGCTGAAATATGTATAGCAGGGGTGAAGACCAGATGTTTGTTAGATACTGGCTCAGAAGTCACCACCATTACTGAGTCACGTTTTCAAAAAATATTTGAAGGACAAGGAGCTGACCATGCACAGCACACAGTTTGTACATCTAACAGTAGTTAATAGACTGGCAATCCCAGTGGTGAGGTGCCTTGAAGCAGACAGAGTACATGAGCCAGACACTGCCAGGAAAATGCATCTTCATCCTGAAACACAAAGCCTCTGAAGGGAGCCATATGGAAGGAGGAGTCCCAGGGATTCTAGGAATGAACAACGTTAGTGAGCTGAAGGAGCTACTCTTGCTAGGATAAGGAACCAGGAGGATGAACCGTCATGAACACTCTATGAAGAATGCTGTTCTGAGTAGAGTACTTGCTCAAGTGGAGAGGCAGAGTCATTCCTTGATCCCCACAAGGTGGACTGGAAATGTTAAAGTGGGCAGAAAATGGGAGACCATTATTCCTCCTTGGAGATGGAAGATCCTTGATGAACACTGCAGGGTACCAGGAAATACCAATGAATATCGAGTGCTGGTACTAGAGACTACATCTGGGCCATGCCTACCCAATGGACTCCAGTCAGTTAATGTACTGACTAGTACCATGAAAGGAAGAGTACCAGTGAGTCTTCTAAACTCAAGTGTGAAGGCTGTGGAGTTGCATCCTCAGAACAGAATGGCAGAGGTACACCAGCCTGATGAAGTGATCCCTCAGGTGAAGGTAACATTTGAGGAGAATGGAAATGAGCTGCAGGTGACAAGGAGGGAGAAGGGAGAACAAGTTACCTTTCCTCAGGAAAGATGTGGTGGGAGACTGACAGTTCCAGTTCAAGCAGAGCTCTAGGGGCTGGTTCCTGAACAAGTGGCTAACTTAAGGGCTTTGCCAGAGAAGCACCAAGAACTCTTTTCTATGGCTGAGGTGACCAATTTTGATGACCGAGTCAAAAGGTGTCCATGGCAGCCCAAAGACAGCCAGCGAAGCTGCTCTCAGTACAACTAAAGACACAGCCTAAAGTAGGAAAAGGACTTATGATCACAAGTACAATGGGGTTCTGATCAGACCTGGTGACTGTGCACCAGTTCGTACCCATAGATGCCGAGGGCTTAATAAATACAGAAGTGGGAGTTGAATCCCCACATTGTAGTTGCCCAGAACAATCCTGAGCTGCCAGTTTACACTATCCAGCCTGAATGACGAGGTCCTGAAAGAGTAGTGTATAGGGACCAGCTAAAACATTGCCTCCTTAGTCCAGTCAGGGACTATAGGAGGCATAGATCAGTGTGCCCTGAGGAGACTGAAACCAGTTGGGGGATGGTTCTAGTCCCACAAACCGAATACTGAAGGGAGCAGAGTGGGGCAAACCCAAACCCTAATGAGAATGGCCAGATCCCTCAACTTGACCTGGTGTTACCAGGGGACAGAGAAATAGAAATTGTGAGTCATGAACCATCAGTCTGAAGACAGTCCCAGAGAACTACTAAGGCTGTACTGCCTGTTAAATTTAGAGATGAGTATGTTATTGATTCTATGTAGTGTTTTAATGAATATTTTCCTGTATAGTAGGAAGGAGTAGACCTAGAATGTTAAATATGTTGAATTTCTCCACTTACACTGATCTTGCTATGTATTTAAATTCACAAACTGGGAGTAGTTCCGCTGACTTTGAGTGAAGCATGTTGTTAAGACACTTCAGGAGCTTAAATAAATCCTCTAAGAATCAACAGACACAGGACAGATTCCTACCTGATTCCATCTTGTGAACATAACAAGTAAGGAAGAAAACAATAAACCCAGGGAGAGGGGAGCTGGCTCTGGAGCTGTGGCAGAATGAGAGAATCTCCATCTTCACTGTGACTTGATCTAGACAGGAAGAAGGAGGAAAAAATGTACCATAGTGAGCATAACACCAATTAACATTAAATCATTACAGTCAAGCATTAAAGAGGGCACCATAAATAAAAAAGGAATAAATACATTATTAAGTGAACTCTTTCATATTACAGAGTTAGAACAGCCATTGCATTAAAATTGAAAATGTTTCCTTTAAGATTCTGATTTTGTCCCATCCCTACAAAATCCCTTTTAAAAAAAGGCAGATCAGTGTAAAAGTTGGTAGTTATTCCATCAATGGAGAAAAAATTTTCAGTGAATGAGAAACAGTGTGTGTGCAGGGCCGTCCAGATGATTCAGGGGGCCTGGGGCAAAGCAATTTTGGGGGCCCCTTCCATTAAAAAGAAAGTTGCAAAACTATAGAATACTATATTCTTGTGGGGGCCCCTGCAGGGCCCGGGGCAAATTGTGCCCCACTTGCCAACCCCCGAGTAGTCCTGTGTGTGTGTGTGTGTGTGTGTGTGTGTGTGTGTGTGTGTGTGCGAGAGAGAGAGAGAGAAATATTCCTGGGTTTTTTTTACCCTTTTATTTTCTTTCAGCATATCAGAGGCAAAATTATTCAGTTCCATAAACAGACTTATTCAGTAACAGGAAGGACAGAGAAAGAGGCTGCCCATACAGCTGGATCTGCAAAAGTTTGTAACTTACTTTACAAAACAGAAATATACGCTTAGTAAATTCATAGCAAATCTCCCTTTGAAGGCATTGAGAGCAGGATCAGGTCCAGTTTTACTGAATAAAATATAGAAGCAAAGAAATAGATTCTTAACTCAAATAACCAGAATAGTCTGGAGTTACATTACAATGAAAGGAGAGGGGAAAATAGCTCGTATATCATTTTGAATATATAGTTCAAAAGCAAAGTTTATATTCAGAGTAAAACATTTATCCTGAGATTATTGGATCATTTTGCAGTTAATAATTCACTCAAGGAATAAATGTCTACTAGGAGCTATCAAAGAACAAGGGAGATGGTATTCAAGTGAAAGAACTCACCTACCTGATGAATCCTGGAAATCAGCTTTGGAACAGTTTTGAGCTCTCCCTGGTGTTCCGTGGTTTTCTAAAATCATCACCCATTCTCCTCCAGTTAGTTTGCATTGCCAGTGACTATTTAGGTTACAAAATGAATTCTTAATAAAAAATTACAGAAACAAAAAACTGAATCCTGGTCTTTCCTTTCATATTTCTGCTGAAATGGTGTTCGTTCTTTGTTGGACACTGAAGTGAAATGTGTCTCTCTCGATGCCTTCACTAAGATGGAAGGCGAAAGTAGAAAAATAACTGGAATGCTGTGGTGATTTCAATCCCTCCCTATTACATCCTCATCATAGTTTGGAAAGCAAGCAAGAAAGAAGCGCAGCTAGGGAGCCAGTGTTGGTGGCAGCAGACTCAGATTTTGAAGGGCCCCAATCTGGCTGAAGGCAATGAGAATTTCCAAGAGGCTCAGCTTCTTGCTCCTTGAGAATTGCTCAGTATTATCACCATAATCATTATAGTTTCCATCTCATGCTCCAAATGGAAACACCCCCTTTAATTACTTCAGAATTAAACACCCTTCGTCCTGCTACACTGGAGTTTCTGGTGAAGCCAATCTCTTTATCACTGTAAGGTCCGAAGGTTAAAGCCCAACCCAGCTCTGTTCTCAGATAAGAGTCTAACCAGGATCAAAGAGCTTTAACTGATTCTAAGTTCTGATTGGCCAACAGACATAGTGCTTTCCTGGCAAGGGTGAAAGTAACTTAAAGGACTTACCCTACGCGGAGTCCTGAGTAGGGGGCATGGCCTCAACCAGAAGAGGTGGGGCCTTTAAATACCTGGGCCATTTAAATCAAGATTTAAAGGCTCCAGGGCTCCAGCTGTGATAGTGGCGGCTGGGAGCCCCGGGCCCTTTAAATCACCCCCAGAGTGACCAGCTGAAGAGATGTCTGGGAACCCCAGAGCGCAGGGGCAATTTAAAGGGCCCGGGGCTCTGGCTACCACTACCACAGCAGAGCCACGAGCTCTTTAAATCGGGGACGGAACCCCAGGGGGTCCCAGCTGCTGCTGCTACCCCAGGGCTTGGGCGGAGATTTAAAGGGCCTGGGACTCAGCTGTGGTAGCAGTGGCCAGAGCCCCAAGCCCTTTCAACTGCCAGCCTGGGGAAGCCAGTGTAGTCTGGCACAACGTACAGGCTCTTGCTGGTATGCCGTACCAGTCCGTACCGGCTTACTTTCACCTCTGTCTCCCGATCTAAGTCATCACCACAGGTTACTGAACTCCTGTCTCACAACGTTCCATGTGCTTGTTCCTTTACAAGTGGTCAGTGCACTAATGGGGTCAGACTGAGACAATCACAGGGCAATATTTTTAGAGGGACATGTAAGAGTTTGCCATCATGTGTACAAGACTTGGCTGTATTTTGAAACAGCCTTATTGAGGGTGCAGGAACAAACTATCCCGATGTGCAGAAAGAACAGCAAATATGGCAGATGACCAGCTTGGCTTAACAGTGAAATCTTAGGTGAGCTTAAACTCAGAAAGGAAGCTCACAAGAAGTGGAAACTTGGACAGATGACTAGGGAGGAGTATAAAAATATTGCTAGAACATGCAGGGGTGTAATCAGGAAGACCAAGGCACAATTGGAGTTGCAGCTAGCAAGGGATGTGAAGGGTAACAAGAAGGGTTGCTACAGGTATGTTAGCAACAAGAAGGTGGTCAGGGAAATTGTGGGACCCTTACTGAATAGGAGAGGCAACATAATGACAGATGATGTGGAAAAAGCTGAAGTACTCAATTCTATTTTTGCCTCGGTCTTCACAGACAAGGTCAGCTCCCAGGCTGCTGCACCAGGCAACACAGTATGGGGAGGAGGTGTGATGTTATTGACACAAACTGGGACCATATAGATCATTGTTGCAAATAAGGTCCTGTAGTGGCACCAAATCTTGTATAAAGGGGGCCAAATAAGGTGTCTAAGACAAGTTTATGGTTTGCTGATTATGATTATGCTATCTTGAATTTAAAGTTATAAGTAGTGGCTCTATACTGTCTGTATTTCAAACTTGTGCGATGCTTCTGGGTGACACCCCAGACAGTTTGGCATCAGCACTGCCTGTCCTGCTTGCTGGCCCATTAAGGACCATCAGCTATACAACTGACCCATTGAAAGAAGGCAGATACACTTGTGACTCAGCAAGGTATGCAGGGACATGCCTATGGATGGAACGCTAAGGTTTTTTCTTACCATGTGCTGGAATGATTGTCTTTGGAACAAAGAAAGCAAGGCCACATGACAAGAAACTATAAAAAACTGCTGCAACTCCTCCATCTTGTCTTCAATCCCGCTTCTGACCTCTGGAGGGACTTTGCTACAAACTGAAGCTCTGAACAAAGGACTGAATGATCCATCCCAGCTGTGGATGTACTCCAGAGTCTTTATTTGAACCTGCAGTTTATTCTATCACTGCTACAAGCCTGAACCAAGAACTTTGCCATTACTGTATGTAATTGATTCCATTTAAACAATTCTAGCTCTCACCTAGATCTTTTTCCTTTTATGAATAAACCTTTAGATTTTAGATTCTAAAGAATTGGCAACAGCGTGATTTGTGGGTAAGATCTGATTTGTATATTGATCTGGGTCTGGGGCTTGGTCCTTTGGGATCGGGAGAACCTCTTTCCTTTTACTGGGGTATTGGTTTTCATAACCATTCATCCCCATAACGAGTGGCACTGGTGGTGATACTGGGAAACTGGAATGTCTAAGGGAATTGCTTGTGTGACTTGGGGTACGTCTACACTACGGGACTATTCCGAATTTGCATAAACCGGTTTTGTAAAACAGATTTTATAAAATCGAGTGCGCGCGCCACACTAAACACATTAAATCGGTGGTGTGCGTCCATGGTCCGAGGCTAGCGTCGATTTCTGGAGCGTTGCACTGTGGGTAGCTATCCCGTAGCTATCCCATAGTTCCCGCAGCCTCCCCCGCCCCTTGGCATTTCCGGGTTGAGATCCCAGTGCCTGATGGGGCAAAAATCATTGTCGCGGGTGGTTCTGGGTAAATGTCGTCAGTCACTCCTTCCTCTGGGAAAGCAACGGCAGACAAGCATTTCGCGCCTTTTTTCCCTGGATTGCCCTGGCAGATGCCATAGCATGGCAATCATGGAGCCTGTTTTGCCTTTTGTGACTGTCACCGTATGTGTACTAGATGCCGCTGACAGAGGCGATTCAGCAGCACTACACAGCAGCATGCTTTGGCTTTTGCATGACAGCAGAGATGGTTATCAGCCGTACTGCACCATCTACCAATCCATAAATTGGTAATAAGATGATCATGGCTACCAGTCCTTTTGCACTGTTCCATTTGCTGCTGTCATAAGTGCCCCTGGCTGCTCTTAGCCAGGGGCACAAAAGCCAAAATTGGGAATGACTCCCTGAGTCAATCCCTCCTTTTTGGTATCTAAAAATAGAATCAGTCCTGCCTAGAATATGGGCAAGTGTACTAGAGAACCACTGTATCAGAGAACCAGAGAGCACAGCTGCTCTGTGTCAGATCCTGCAGAAATTATGAGCTGTATGCTATTCACAGGGGGTGCTCCTGCAACAACCCCACCTGTTCATTTCATTCTTCCCCCAGCCTTCATGGGCTACCGTAGCATTGTCCCCCCACTTGTGTGATGAAGTAATAAAGAATGCAGGAATAAGACACAGTGACTTGTTAGTGAAGGCAGCCTCCAGCTGCTATGATAGTCCAGACAGGACAGTAAGGAGTGTGTAGGAGAGGAGCCCAGCATCCCTCTGCTAGTTCAGGGGCACTTGAATCTTTTCTTTACACATGAAGGGTGGGGGCTGATGGAGCTCAGCCCCCTATTGCTATGACAATGATGGATATCAGCCATACTGCACCATCTACCAGGAAAAATTAGGACCAGGCGCCCTTGATCGACCTGACCGATGCTAGTATGCATGGTTACCAGTCCTTTTGCACTGCCCCATGTGCCAATAGGCTGATGATGACGATGGGTATCAGTCTTATTGTACCATCAGCCACCCATGGCGGGGGGGCGGGAGCAAGGATTTGGTGTTGAGTGCTGCACCATCCCGTCTATCTGCAGCATTCAGTAAAGATAGGGTGACATGTAAAAGAGTCAAGAGAGGATTGTTTTCCCTTTCACTTCTGGGGGTGGGTGGGGGGGTGCGTAAATTGCCTAGCTATGCCCTGACCCACCGCGGACACTGTTTTTGACCCTAGAAGCATTTGGAGCTCAGCCAAGAATGCAAATGCTTTTCAGAGACTGCAGAAACTGTGGGATAGCTTGAGTCCTCCAGTCCATGAGTGTCCATTTGATTCTTTGGCTTTCCGTTACGCTTGCCACGCAGCAGTGCGCTGAGTCCCTGCTATGGCATCTGTCTGGAGATATTTAAAAAATGATTTTGAATTTCGTCTTCTGTAACGGAGCGCTGATAGAACAGTTTTGCCTGCCCTTACAGCGATCACGTCCGCATCGTCCATGCTGGAGCTCTTTCTTTATTTTGATTTTTAACTGCATCACCACCCGTGCTGATCGGAGCTCCACGCTGGGCAAACAGGAAATATTCAAAAGTTCGCGGGGCTTTTCCTGTCTACCTGGCCACTGCATCCGAGTTCAGATTGCTGTCCAGAGCAGTCAGTGGTGCACTGTGGGATACCGCCCGGAGGCCAATACCGTCGATCAGCGGCCACACTAACCCTAATCTGATATGGTAATACCGATACTAGCGCTACTCCTCTCGTTAGGGAGGAGTACAGAAACCGGTTTAAAGAGCCATTAAAATCGATATAAGGTGCCTCCTAGTGTGGACGGTTGTGGCGTTAAATCGGTTTTACGCTCCTAAAACCGGTTTAAACGCGTAGTGTAGACCAGGCTTTGTGGTTAGTCAGCTAGATAAAACCAAAGTCTTCTCTATTTGGCTGGTTTGGTTTGCCATGGTGTGCAAAGGAACCCCACCTTGGGCTGTAATTGCCCTGTTTTAAGCAATTTGTCCTGAATTGGCTCTCAATTGGGTCCCACCAAAGCCAGCATCATTACAGGAGGTAAGCAGCCCTCAGTGGTGAAAGAACAGGTTAAGGACTATTTAGAAAAGCTGGACATGCACAAGTCCAGGGGTCCAGATCTAATGCATCCAAGAGTGCTAAGGGAGTTGGCTGATGCGATTGCAGAGCCATTGGCATTATCTTTGAAAATGTGTGGCAATCAGGGGAGGTCCCAGACAATTGGAAAAAGGTAACTATAGTGCCCATATTTAAAAAAGAGAAGAAAGAGAACCTGGAGAACTCAGCTCCTGGAAAAATCATGGAGCAGGTCCTTAAGGAATCCATTTTGAAGCACTTGGAGGAGAGGAAGGTGATCAGGAACAGTCAACATGGATTCACCAAGGCGAGTCATGCCTGACCAGCCTGATTGTCTTCTATGATGAGGTAACCAGTTCTGTGGATATGGGGAAAGCAGTGGATGTGATATATCTTGACTTTAGAAAAGCTTTTGATATGGTCTCCTGCAGTATTCTTGCCAGCAAGTTAAAGAAGTATGGATTGGATGAATGGACCATAAGGTGGATAGAAAGCTGCCTAGATTGTTGGGCTCAACGGGTAGTGATCAATGGCTCAATATCTAGTTGGCAGCCTGGTATCAAGTGGAGTGCCTCAGGGGTCAGTCCAGGGGCTGGTTTTGTTCAACATCTTTATTAATGATCTGGATGACAGGATGAATTGCACTCTCAGCAAGTTTGCAGATGACACTAAGCTTTGGGGAGAGGTAGATATGCTGGAGGGTAGGGACAGGGTCCAGAGGGACCTAGATAAATTGGAGGATTGGGCCAAAAGAAAGCTGATGAGGTTCAACAAGGACAAGTGCAGAGTCCTGCATTTAGGACAGAAGAATTCCATGCACCGCTACAGGCTGGGGACCGACTGGCTAAATGGCAGTTCTGCAGAAAAGGACCTGGGGATTACAGTGGATAAGAAGATGGATATGAGTCAGCAGTGTGCCCTCATTGCCAAGAAGGCCAAAGGCATATTGGGCTGTATTAGTAGAAGCATTGCCAGCAGATTGAGGGAAGTGATTATTCCCCTCTATTGAGCATTGGTGAGGCCACACCTGGAGTATTGCATCAAGTTTTGGTCCCTCCACTACAGAAAGGATGTGGATAAATTGGAGAGAGTCCATCAGAGGGCAACAAAAATTATTAGGGGGCTGGGGCACATGACGTATGGAGAGAGGCTGAGGGAACTCACCCCATCAACCTCAAATAGTACAGAAGCTAAAACACCACATTTGACTATCCCCACTCCAACTTTTTTTGACTCTATTTAATTCTGGTCTGTACAAACACTCAATGCTCTCAGCATTATGTGGAGCAATGTAAGAATATCTGGGAAGGAGACAATCAATGCTCAAAGGGAGAACTTGTGACTCTAACAATCACTCTGCCCATGAGGGGATCAGAATAAATAAGATGCTTAGGCTTAGTCTAGACAAGGATAAGTGGTGATGGGTCCCAGAGGAGACATCCTAACTAATCCTAACCACTTTTCCTACCACAGACAGAACTTTGATTCTTCTTCGAGTGATTACTCCTATGCATTCCAGTCAGGTGTGCGCGCCGCACGTGCACGGCTCTTTGGAACATTTTTACCCTAGCAACTCCGGCGGGCTGGCTGGGCGCCCCCTGGAGTGGCGCCGCCATGGCGCTGGATATATACCCCAGCCGGCCCATCAGCTCCTCAGTTCCTTCTTACCGCCCGTGACGGCCAGTTGGAACAGTGGAGTGCTCTTTACATCCACAGCCCTAGCGTTTCTCCATTCTTCTGTGTACATATTTGGTTAAATTAGTTTAGTAGTTAGATTAGTTGAATAAGTTTAGTTAATTATAGTATAGTAGGGGAATTAGAGGGGTTAGCCCCTCTTCTTCCACAACCAGTGTGGGCTCATGCCCAAGGCACCGGGGTTTAAGCCCTGTGCGGCTTGCCAGCGGCACATGCCCGTGGGTGACCCGCACGACTCCTGCTGCGCTGCCTCGGGGAATCTCACAGGACAGATAAGTGCCCGATCTGCACGGCATTTAAGCCGCGCACCAGAAAGGAGCAAGACTCTTGCCTTAAGCAGCTCCTTACGGAGGCGGCACTTCAGCCTCCCGCGCCGTCCCCGGCGGCGCCGAGATCGTCCTCGGTGCACAGCGCACCAGCGGCACCGAGCCGCCCCGGTACCGACCCTGCTAGATCTTCGCAGACGGCACCGACGTCCCGGCACCGTTCCCTCTCTCCACCGAGGAAGCAGAAGACGGCGCACTCGGCTTCTAAGCCTCCTGCTTCGGGACAGCTTACCCAGCCTTCACCGGCACCTCCGGCACCGGCTGTGGTAGTGCACAAGCCGTGCATGGTTCCGTTGACTCCGGCACCTCAAGAGCTGTCGAGTCCGGTGCCTCCCTGCTCCCCGGTGCCAACCGCAGTTGAGCTACATCTCCCGTCCATGCCCGAGACATTCTCGACGGCGAGAGAGCTCATCGAGCTCACAGAGGCACAGAGCCTCCGGCCCCCGGCACCGCCGGTGCGGGCTGTTAAGTCAGCAGGCAAGCCGGCCATGATGCAGCCCCCTTCCCCTGATGGACGGGATAGACGGCGCTCCAGGACTCGGTCTCACTCCCGGTCCCGAAGACGGTCACCGTCGCGCCGCTCCAGGTCCCGGCACCGCTCTCCATCGCGGTACCGTTCACCATCTCACTACGGTGAGTAACCGTCTTTTCTTCTTCGAGTGATTGCTCCTATGCATTCCAGTCAGGTGATTCCCAAGCCTTACCTAGGCGGTGGGGTCGGAGTGAGACGTGGCAGAGTGTAAGACTGCTGAGCCGAAGGCTGCATCATCTCTGGATTGCTGCACCAACGTGTAGTGGGAAGCGAAGGTGTGGACAGAAGACCAGGTGGCCGCTCTACAGATGTCCTGGATAGGAATATGGGCCAGGAAGGCGGCAGACGAGGCTTGCGCTCTCGTGGAGTGAGCGGTGAGGCGGCATGGTGGCACGCGAGCAAGCTCGTAGCATGTCCGGATACATGCCATGACCCAGGAGGAAATCCGTTGGGAGGAGACCGGCTCGCCTTTCATGCGATCGGCAACTGCTACGAACAGCTGGGTCGAACGCCGGAAGGGCTTTGTCCGCTCAATATAAAAAGCGAGGGCCCTGCGAACATCCAAGGTGTGAAGCTGTTGCTCCCGAGGTGAGGCGTGTGGCTTTGGGAAGAAGACCGGGAGGAAGATCTCCTGATTGACATGGAAGGCCGAGACGACTTTTGGGAGGAAGGCCGGGTGCGGGCGAAGCTGTACCTTGTCTGCATGGAAGACGGTATAAGGTGGACCAACTGTTAGGGCACAAAGCTCGGACACTCGTCTCGCTGAAGTTATAGCGACGAGGAAGGCCGTCTTCCATGACAGGTAGAGGAGGGAGCACGTGGCCAAAGGCTCGAAGGGGGCTCCCATAAGCTTGGCCAGAACCAGGTTTAAATCCCAGGCCAGGGTAGGACGCCTTATGGGCGGGTACAACCGGTCCAGGCCCTTCAGGAAGCAGGAAACCATCTGGCTCGAGAAGATGGATCGGCCGTCTATGGATGGGCAAAAGGCGGACACGGCTGCCAGGTGTACCTTCAAGGAGGAGACCGTGAGACTTTGCTCCTTAAGGTACCAGAGGTAGTCCAGGATTGTAGAAAGAGGGACTAGGAAGGGATTAAGGCCGCGCTGGTCACACCAGAGGGCAAAGCGCTTCCACTTTGCGAGGTAAGTGGAGCGGGTGGAAGGCTTTCTGCTTTCAAGCAGGACTCGCTGTACTGCCACGGAACAGTCCCTCTCTGCGTGGGTCAACCACGCAGGTACCAAGCTGTGAGATGGAGGGACTGCAGGTCCGAGTGGCGGAGCCTGCCGAAGTCCTGCGTGATGAGGTCCGGCCATAATGGGAGGGGAATGGGCTCCCGAACGGAGAGCTTGAGCAGCAGGATGTACCAATGCTGCCTCGGCCAGGCCGGAGCGACGAGTATTAGGCGGGCTTGGTCCCTCCGAAGTTTGAGCAGCACCTGGTGGACGAGCGGGAACGGAGGGAAGGCGTAAAGGAGGTGATCCGTCCAGGAGTACAGGAAGGCGTCCGACAGGGAGCCCGGAGAGCGACCCTGGTAGGAACAGAACTGGTGGCACTTCCTGTTCTCCTTGGAGGCAAACAGGTCTACCTGGGGAAAGCCCCACTGTTGGAAAATCATGTGCACCATGTCCGGTCGAAGGGACCACTCGTGGGTGAGGAAAGACCTGCTGAGGTGGTCCGCCAGCGTGTTCTGCACTCCTGGAAGAAAGGACGCTTCTAGGTGAATCGAGTGGGTCACGCAGAAGTCCCACAGGAGCATCACTTCCTTGCAGAGGAGAGAGGAGCGGGCTCCGCCCTGCTTGTTCACGTAGAACATTGCCGTCGTGTTGTCCGTGAACACTGCGACGCAGCGGCCTTGCAGGCGGGTGCGGAAGGTGTGACACGCCAAACGGATCGCTCGCAGCTCCTGGATGTTGATGTGAAGAGTGAGCTCTTGGGGCGACCAAAGACCTTGGGTGTGAAGGTCGCCCAGGTGAGCCTCCCACCCCAGCGCTGAGGCATCCGTGGTCAGAGTGACGGATGGGCGAGGAGGGTGGAACGGGACTCCTGCACACACTACCTCTGGGTCCAGCCACCAGCTGAGTGACTCGAGGGTGGGCTTCATGACCATGACCACCATGTCGATGGGGTCGCGATGTGGGCGGTACAACAACACTAGCCAGGACTGGAACGGGCGAAGGTGGAGTCTCGCGTACGCGGTGACAAACGTACAGGACGCCATGTGGCCCAGGAGGCGGAGGCAGGACCGAACTGTTGTCGTGGGAAAGGTGAGGAGGTCTCGGATGATGGAGACCATTGTCTGGTGCCGAGATCGCGGGAGGCAGGCCCTGGCCAAATTGGAGTCGAGAACCGCTCCAATGAACTCCACCCGCTGCGACGGAGTTAAGGTGGACTTCTCGGCATTGATGAGAAGACCGAGGTGTCGAAATAGAGACAGGATTTCTGTCATTTGGTCCGTTACCAGCCGCCGGGACGTTCCGCGAACCAGCCAATCGTCGAGATACGGGTAAATATGTATATGACGACGGCGGAGGGCTGCGGCAACCACTGCCATGCATTTGGTAAAAACCCTCGGCGCGGTGGATAGGCCGAATGGTAGCACTGCGAACTGGTAGTGTGCGTTGTTGACTACGAAACACAGGTAGCGTCGATGGGGAGGGTAAATCGCAACATGGAAGTACGCACCCTTCATGTCAAGGGCGGCAAACCAGTCTCCCGGATCCAGGGAGGGAATGATGGTCCCCAGGGTGACCATGTGAAACTTGAGCTTGAGCAGGTACCTGTTGAGCTCCCGGAGGTCCAGTATTGGACGTAGACCTCCTTTCGCCTTGGGGATGAGAAAGTATCGGGAATAGAATCCCCTGCCCCGCATGTCGTTCGGCACCTCCTCTATGGCACCCAAGCTCAACAGAGTCCCGACCTCTTGTAGGAGGAATTGCTCGTGAGAGGGGTCCCTGAAGAGGGACGGGGTAAGTGGGTGGGAAGGGGGGGGCGAAACAAATTGAAGGCGGTAACCAGACTGGATTGTTTGAAGCACCCAGTTGTCCGTTGTTATCTGGGACCACGCCGAAAAGAAGTGGGAAAGGTGGTTGCAAAATAAACGGGTAGGATCCGGTACGGAGACTGATGGGCCGTCCTCGGGCGTCCCATCAAAACGCCTGTTTGGGGCCCTGGGGGGCCTTGGAAAGCGGATGGGTTTGGTTGCGCCGGTTGCCCGATGGTCTACGGCGAGTCAGGCTGGGCCATTGGCTGTTATAGGGACGGGACCTGGGCTGATTAAAAGGCCGGTAGGGTTGTTGTCTGAATGACCTTCGCTGGGTTGCAGGTGTATGCATCCCCAGAGTGCGGATGGCTATGCGACCGTCCTTGAGGGTCTGGATTCTGGAATCAGTCTTTTCAGAAAACAGACCCTGAGTATCGAAGGGCAGGTCCTGCAGGGTCTACTGCACCTCGGGCGGCAGTGTGGAAGACTGCAACCAGGAGATGCGCCTCATGGTCACTCCTGAGGCCAGGGTTCTTGCACCCGAGTCCGCGGAGTCGAGAGCGGCCTGGATGGAGGACCTGGAAGACTTTTTTTCCTCCTCCAACAATGCCGAGAACTCCTGGTGGGAGGCTGTTGGGATCAGCTCTGCGAATTTCGCCAGGGACACCATGATGTCAAAGGTGTACCTGGCGAGGAGGGCCATCTGGTTGGCGATCCGAAGCTGGAGACCGCCTGCAGAATAGACCTTGCGGCCCAACAGATCCATACGCCTCGCCTCCCTGGACTTCGGCGCTGGGGCGGGCTGGCCATGCCTCTCCCTGTCGTTGACCGACTGGACGACCAACGAGTCTGGGGCAGGATGAGTGTACAAGTACTCATACCCTGTGGGGGGGATGGAGTACTTCCTTTCGACCCCGCGGGCAGTGGGAGGGACGGAGGCCGGTGACTGCCAGATGGTAGTGGCGTTTTTCTGAATAGTGCGGATGAATGGCAAGGCCACCCGCACTGGAGCCTCCGCTCCAATCACATTCGTCACCGGGTCTTCGTCCTCCGTGACCTCCGCCACGGGGAGGTCGATAGCCTTCGCCACCCGTCGAAGAAGGTCCTGGTGGGCCCACAAGTCAATCGGTGGAGGGTCAGTCGCAGAAGCCCCGGCCACCGCCTCGTCTGGTGAAGACGACGAGGATAGGCCTTGAACCACGGCCTCCGCAGGTCGTTCCTCTAAGGGGTGAGCAGCTGACTCGGGCCGAGGATGCCTCTGGGGATCAGGTGGTAACTGAGCCGAACCTGGTGGTGAAGGGGGCAGTCTGCTTATTGTGGCCTCCGGTACCCTGCATTCAGAGGCAGGGGCCCTCAGAGGGAAAGACATCCCTTGAGTCTCGTACTGGCCCCAGGGGACCGAGAAGCCCCACTGCTGCGCACCCTGGGCTTGACCTTGCGTGGCAGCCGGAAGATGACCATTGCTGCCTGCCCCCGAAGCGACCGACGAGTGACAAGATAGCCACGGGGGTGTGGAGGCGCTGATGGACTGCGCCGTCGAGGTCGGCAATCTGTCCCCGGATGGTGCCGAGGATCGGTGCCGGTCGTCGCGGTACCGAGATGGCGAACGAGACCATCGACCGCCGTGGTGCCGGGAGCTCGACCGGTGCCGGGAGCTCAACCGGGATCTCGACTGGCGGTGCCGGGAGCGGCTCCGGGAGTCACGGTGCCGGGAACGGTGCCAGGAATCGGACCTTCGTCAGTGCCGACGGGAAGGCGATCGGGACCGGGAGCGTCTCCGGGAGTGCGACCGGTATCGCGATGTTGAGCGGTACCGGGACTGCGACCGGCGACGAGAAGGCGACCGGTACCGCGATGGTGAGCGGTGCTGGGACCTCGAGCGGCGCGACGGTGACCGTCTTCAGGACTGGGAGCGAGACCGGGACCTGGAGCGCCGTCTATTCCATCTGTCCGGGGAAGGGGGCCACATCATAGCCGGCTTACCCGCTGACACGACAGCCCGCACCGGCGGTGCCGGGGGCCGGAGGCTCAGTGCCTCTGTGAGCTCTATGAGCTACCTCGCCGTCGAGAATGTCTCGGGCGTGGATAGTAGCTGCAGCTCGACCGGCATGTGCCGCTGGCAAGACGCGCAGGGCTTAAAGCCCGATGCCTTGGGCATGAGCCCGCACCGGTTGCGGAAAAAGAGGGGTAAACCCCCCTTATTCCCTTATCCTAAACTATACTAACTAACTTATTCAACTATCTAACACTAAGTACTCAAACAACTATATACATACAAAAGTAGCGAACGCTAGGGTTGTGGAGGACAGAGAGCACTCCACTGTTCCAACTGGCCGTCACGGGCGGTAAGAAGGAACTGAGGAGCGGACGGGCCGGCTGGGGTATATAACCGGCGCCATAGCGGCGCCACTCCAGGGGGCGCCAGCCGGCCCGCCGGAGTTGCTAGGGTAAAAATGTTCCGAAGAGCCGTGCACGCGCGGCGCGCACACCTGACTGGAATGCATAGGAGCAATCACTCGAAGAAGAACAAACGTTTGGTACTTTGTACACTATCTTTAGTAGAGATAAATAAAAATCGATAAAATCTGCTTACTTTTTCTAACAGACATACTCTGTTACTGTCATTATCTATTCTATTTTAGTCATGTTTTTTTCACTAAAATGTATTTACTTAGTTTTAACATACATAATTATGGGGTTTTGCTCTTTTATGAAGAACAGGAATTTATTTTTCTAATTATTTTGGCATTTATGTTTACCGATCACAATCGTGTACATGGCTCACGAACATTTGACTCCATCATTGCTATTAGCATCAGACGTGGAATGGCATTTATTTTCGAACAAATTGTAAGTTAGTTTACAGATATAACTAAAAATACAACTTGAAAATAAGCAACCTTCATCTGCACAGTGTCTAAAGTTTAGTTATTTTTTTTAAAAACTGGCATTGCTAAGGGGAGTACAAGCTAAATTTGCTTTCTAGAAGGATACTATTATATGATTGTATCACCTTAAATAATGAATGACAAAGCACAGTATGATAATACAAGTAGTAATGAGAATTACTCCAGCCAGGACAGGTTAGGTATTTAGAACTCACTCCTCAAAGAATTAAATTTAAGCTTAAGAGAAAAATAAAATTATGAAATGCACAGGCCAGTCAAAACACTGAAATAACTGCTCTGTGATCCTTACCCAACTTTGAAAGAATAAAATTACAGAGAATATATGTGCATTGCACATTTTGCCAGGAAATACCAAGAAGTAACAACAACACAAACAATACAAGTGTGTATTGTGGGGTGAGAAAGAGACAGAGTATGAGGGACAGCATGAGAGCCAGCACGCTGTCTCTTTAAGTATAGCACTCACTAGTCTGAGGGCTTGGCTACACTGGAGAGTTGCAGTGCTGGTGGTGGCTTTACAGCGTTGCAACTGAATCACCGTCCACAATTGCAAGGCACATACAGAGCTGTATCTCCCTGGCTACAGCGCTGGTTGTACTCCATCTCGACAAGGGGAATAAAGACTATAGCGCTGCTGATGCAGCACAGCCCCGGCAGTGTGGCCCCCAAAAGCACAGTTATTGGCCTCCAGAAGTATTCGGAGGTATCTCAGAACGCCTGTTCTAGCCACTCTGCTCATCAGGTCGACCTCTACTGCCCTGGCCTCAGGTGACCAACCGTCAGACCCGCACTTTAAATGCCCCAGGAATTTTAAAAATCCCCTTCCTGTTTGCTCAGCCAGGTGTGGCGTGCAATCAGTGAATCTTTCCAGGTGACCATGGCTTCACGTGGCAAATGAGCCCCAGCATGGAGCAATGGCGAGTTGCTGGAATTCATCAGTATTTGGGGGGAGGAAGCTGTGCAGTCCCAGCTGCGCTCCAGCTGTAGGAATTACGATACCTTTGGGCAGGTATCAAGGGCCGTGATGGAAAGGGGCCATGACCAGGGCGTGCTGCAGTGCAGGGTTAAAGTGAAGGAGCTGCGGAGTGCCTACTGCAAAGCCTGCGAGGGAAACCGCCGCTCCGGTGCTGCCCCCACAACCTGCCGTTTCTACAAAGAACTGGACGTGAAACTTGGGGGGTGACCCCACCTCCACTCCAAGGACCACAAAGGACACTTCAGAGTGGGGGGAGGAGGAGGAGGAAAGTGAGAGTGAGGGTACTGGGGTGGAGGCAGACACCCTGGAGTCCCTGGAGGCATGCAGCCAGGAGCTCTTCTCAAGCCAGGAGGAAGGTAGCCAGTCGCAGCAGCTGGTACTTGGTGGAGGACAAACAGAGGAGTGGGTTCCCGGTAAGCGGCTTTTATTTTCAGGATGGACATTTTTCGGGAGAGGAGGGAGGGTTAGGGCTGCAGGCATGCATGCCTAGATGCGAAATAATGCTTTGATGTGGTCTATCACATTGTGGTAATCGGCCTCGGTAATCTCTTCAAAAGTCTCATCCAGAGCGAGGGCAATGCACTTGTGCAGGTTTATTGGGAGAGCCACTGTGGTCCTTGTCCCAGTCAGGCTAACGCGTCCGCACCACTGTGCCGCGAGGGGTGGGGGGACCATTGCTGCACACAGGCAAGCTGCAGAGGGGCCAGGGCGGAATCCGCATTGCAGTAGAAGACTCTCCTGTGCTTCCCAGGTGACCCGCACCAGTGAGATATCTTCCAGGATAAACTCCTGTGGAAAATGTTGAGAGAGTGTTCAGTGTAGGTGCCCCCCTGAAGCTGTGTGCTCTCCCCAATGCACAGAAACCCAGAGGACATTACAGTCCTGAACCAATCATCCCCCCTTCCCAGGTGACCTGCAGCAGCGAGATAGCTTCCAGGATAAACTCCTGTGGAAAATGTTGGGATAGTGTTCGGTGTAGGTGCCCCCCTGAAGCTGTTGGCTGTCCCCAAGGCACAGAAACCCAGAGGACAGTACAGCCCTGAAGCAATCAGTCCCCCTTACTCACCATTTCAGGGCTCCCGTGGGTTATGTGCGCTCTCTTTTGTGGGAATATATCACCCATATGCTGGCCTGATATATGGGAATGTGGAAAGTTACAACATAAGGCCTCTAGGAAAGAGGGGTTAAGCAAGGTTGTGTATAGGGCGGTTGAGACCGGTTCGACGCAGCCTTCTGATCTTCTCACACAGAGAAGGCCGTAAACAAGTTAATAAATCAGGAAGTTATCAGGAAGCTATGCAACATGACAGCCCACTAATGAATAGAAAGCAGTGCTTGTGTTAGGGATATACCAATGCCTGGGAGCCAATTAAGGGTTGTGTAGTATTAAAATAATGACTGTAGTAGAATTATATAAAGGAAGTGCTTAGAAGAAATAAATGATTCAGCTTGCAATCATATTGGTTGTTGTGCTTTATCCGGCCTGCATGAAACCCGACAAATGGTGACCCCGACGTGATGTGATTCGAACAAGTCAGATCGTTCGTCGGGGATTGAAAATGCGGGGATTACAGCCGCGGCAGGAGGTACTGTGATAGAATCAGCTCCTGGTCGTCCGAGAGAGACGTGTTTGAGCTCACAGGTGAGTGGCTAGTTGATTATAATGGGTACCGCTGCATCAGCTGAGGAAAGGACTGTACATGAGTTTTTAATGTGCATCGCAGAGCGACAGGGGGAGAAGATTCCCCCCGATGCGTTGTCCCGACTGTTGCAGTGGGGACAAAGAAGAGGCTTTTTTGTTAAGCCAAGTACTGTGTTCGACAAAACTGTTTGGGAGCGTCTGGGCTCCGAGCTGTGGGAATCAGTAGCCCATGGTAGCAAGGAAGCTTTTGCTTTGAGCCAGACCTGGAATAAAACGAAAAAGGTGGTAGAGACTCTTGCAGCCGAGGCAGGGGTGCAAGCGGCCATAAGCGAAATATTTCGGCCAAAAACTGAGATACCCTGTGTGTTGCCGGTTGGGGCTAAGGAATTTTTCGGTGGGGAAGAGACGGTGATACCTTTAGCTCCTGACGCGCCCGAGCTTGACCCTTGCACAGTCCTGATGCCTCCCGAGCAGTCCGAGCCAATGGAAACCGTTGATCAGGGGGCACAGGTGGCGGCTCCCCCTGTGTCCCGGCTGTATCCTGACCTCAGCACACTGACTAACACTGAGGGCTTTTATAAGGAAATGCATCAGCAGGGTGAAACCCTTCAGAAGATGCTTGATGTAATGGATCGCCTGGAGGGCAAGGCCCCAGGAACCTCCCGTTCTCATCTTCTGACTGAGACTAAGAAACTCGGAACCCAGCTACGTGGGGCCCCAGGGAAATCGGCTACACTGTGTCGTTGTGGGCTATGGGAATGCTTAACTGAAGTTATGTATAAAGAGAGGAAAACCGCTTGTATCTGTGTGCAGGATTTGAGATTGCTATGTCTCCCTTGCACCTTATTTGGGCTCAAATAAACTTGGTGTTGCTTCTCCACCCTGGTGTGTTAATTAGTGCGGCGCACACCGGGCAACGAACCCCTGTTGCTGTCCTCGGGCCTCTGTGCCGGCAACAGTTTTGGCGTCCCTGGGTGGGCTCGAGGCAAAATTGTGCCTTGCCCGGACTCCTCCAATGGCGGCAGATGATGGTCACAGCCGATGCCCAGCACGCACCGGTGCCTTTATCGGGGGACTCGGCAGAGACGCGTCAGGCCGACCTTGGAAGACACAACGGTGCAACGCACTCAGATAGTGGAGAAGCAGCTGCGGGCAATGGTGAGGAACCTGGCCTGCGGATAAGGTAGGAACAGTCCAGTGCTGTTAACCTTTTGTTTGCCTGTTAAGATCTGGGGACGCCCAGTGTCTTCCCATAGGTATGGGGCAGGAACAGAGTATAGGCAGGGCACGGTGTACACCCTTAGAATGCATTCTGATGAATTGCAGAGTGTTTGAATCAGATCCATTGACTAAAAGTAAACCGAAAAGATTCTGTACAGTAGACTGGCCTCAGTATCAGCTAGAGAGCCAGGAAAGTTGGCCACCGGAAGGATCACTTAATTACAACATGATCCTTCAATTACTCCTGTTTTGTTAGCGAACAGGTAGCTTCTGAAGCTGTTTGTATGGAGAGCTTTCGTAAAAATCCCCCATCATATGCCCCAGAGCTGTACTGGGAGGAAGACTGTCTATGGGGACATCTGTGTCTGTTGGGCTCACACCATCTGAATTTATTGACTGTGCAGCAAGATAAAATGCATCGTGGTAATAGGAAATAATGGCCTTGGTGTGTGTGGAAAATGGGTAAGGGACAGTCTAAATATTCCACCTCACCCCCTAAGGGTACCCCAGCATATTACATGTACGTACATTATGGTCCTAAAACCTGCAGGTATTTAGAGAATTGGAATCTTTCATTCATTCATTCATGCCCGTCACCCCAACCGGGGTATGGGCCTCCAACAACAGATCTCCATAGTCTTCTATCCTGGGCCATTCGCTCTAGCTGGTTACATGCGTGAAAATCCATCTAAACAATGCCCATTAGAAGGTACCTTCAATCTAGATAAGATCATATATTTCAGAGGAGCTTTTAATCACCAAAGAAGAGCTTCTGACACAGTGTAAGCAATTTGTCTAGGAACGGGTTAATTTGAAATTCAGCTTGGCTTGGTGAAACTGGAGAAGCCACAGGCTGGAATCTGAACTGGAATTTCTGAAAGAGACACCGCAGGAGATTCCAGGGTGTAAAAGAACAGCCCTCCCAAGAGTGAAAGCATGTTGGAAATTCTGGACAAGCTGTATACAGGATAATTCCCCGTCCACCTATTCCCCTTCTCTGAATGTTATATACAGACGTGAACAGTCTGGACATGTGTAAGTATTAAAGTGGCTTAAGGCTTGGGGCATTTATGTTTTTCCTGAGTGATGTGGGAGCATTCCCAACACTCTCCATTGTTGTTTTATTATTTTTAATTAAGTTTTAAAATTTGGTTATATGGTGTGTTTTCTCTATCCTCCCCCACCGTCCTGCAGTGTCAGTTTGATCACCTGACATGAGGGAATAATTGGCAACAGACAAATGTTTTAGGGAAAAGACCAGAAGGGTGGGGGCTAGTTGAGAAGCCCACCCTCCTAGCTAAAATGTTAGTGGAACAAGTTTGTGCCCATGAAAGGGACGGTTCAGTGAGAAAAAAAAAAAGGATCGGGCCCAGGCGGGCAGGCAACAGCCAGAGAGATTGGAAAACAGGTTGAAACAAGCAAGTGATTTAAAACAGAGTGGAAAGTTAACTCTGTAGTTGCTGGAGAAAACAGCAGTTGAACCTTGTAAAATGCTAAAGCGAAAAGTTCTTGGTGTCTTTGAAATGTTTGTAAATGAATTCAGGCAAAGAAATTATTAGATTGCAATCATTTGGCTATGAACAATTTTGTTAAATTAGCTGAAGAATGTATATAGTGTTATGTAATTGAAATTGTATTAGGCTCTAAGGGCACTGTAAGTGGTGATGTTTTCTTTCAGTGTTTAAAAGCAGGAGTTAAAAGTAAAAGGCAAGCCAGAAAGCATCTGTGTTAATGCAAATTATCTAACTGATAAGGTAGAAGCCCTGAAACCTGGGCTGCCTATGAAATACATACAAGAAAATATGGGGTAATTCCCCTGTTTTGCCTGAAATCAACAAGGGTATTTGTATATTTTTAGCAATGATTGACTGCCCCGAAGGGAAGACCTCTGTTCTTATTTTTCAGATAATCAGAGAAAACTAATGCCAGCTGAACAGCATTCAACGTACCATGATTTGCTGGCACAGTAAAAATTGTGTTTTGTGTTCTACGTTCTGTCTTGTGGTGTTTGTCTCGTGGCCGGAATTGTTGTGTTTAATATTTTCATGGGATGGTCTGGTTTAAAATCAAGTGGAAGGGTAGGATTGGAATGCAGATACTTGTTTTGTTCAATTTAGAATACAAAGTGTTTAAATACATCAGGAAAAATGTAATATATTTAAGTCTAGTACATTTCCTTAAGAGAAAGAGAAATTTTATTGGCCAAATCTGTTAATTGAAAGTTTTTAAATTGATTGTTTAATTGAAGTTATTAAAATTTGCATATTAACAGTCTTTGGAAGCAAGGACATGAAGAGTTAACCCACTCCCCATATTGTGCATGGGATCCTTCTGGCTACCTCAGACTTCTAGCCAGCGGGCTGGGGATGGTGGGAAGCTATTGGACTAGAGGTTGTTTTGAAGAAACTCATCAAAGTGGGTGTGCTTGTCCTGGCTTGTTGTTCCAAAGCTCTGTAATAAGGTTATTCTAGTAAAAGGATATATGTGGCATACATTAACTAATAAGATTAATGTACTGTATAACGGCAATGTGTATGTGTTCATTGTTAACAAAAGGTGTATAAGTAAAAAGTAAAAGTTTCCTTTGTAAAAAAAAAATTCCTAACATGCTCAGTCTAAGGATAAGGCGCTGACTCCGTTCAAGGACACTGCTTACAGCTAAGACTTGGCTAACAACCAAGAAAAAGGGGGGCTTGAATATACCCAAGCAGATGTAAAATCTGCAAAGACACTAATGCAATGTGTTAGGTTTCTTTTCTCACAGGTAAAGAAGCACTATCCGAAGACCCTAGCAGCCCTGCTACTCCTTGGAACCAGAAGACCGGATCAATGTAAAAGTCCACCAGCGAAAGACTGCTTTGGCTCCATGCTGGAAAGGCCCTTATTGAGTCCTGCTGACTACCGACACCGCTGTGAAGTGCCAAAGACTGACTGCCTGGACCCAGGATTCTCACTGCAAAAAGACCCCTCCACCTCAGAAGAATTCTCCTACTGATGATTAGCCTATTGGTTTTTTAGTTCTACTGTGTTTTCTGGACAGCAGGAAAAAAAAAAGGACAAGGTGACGTGCTGGTTAAACCGCTCCCTTGTCCACGGACAAATCTCCTGTGCCTTTGAATTTTTCTAAAAGAAGCAAAACCATTACAGGGTAATGTACTTGTAATCTTTCCCCTGTAGAATGCTGAACTACATCTGTTTTGGGAAAGACGAAGAAACACTCCACTGACATTGCCAAAGTCCAGGAATTCCTGACCAAAAAGGACATTGAGAACTGACCCTGGTGAAGAAACAAAGAATTATACACTGGCAGAAAATTGTGGGACCCATGCTTGGCAATGTGATATTAATTGGATTTTGGGGTTTATTCTACAGGCCCTGTGTTTTGGATAAATCCTTTAGCATGTATTGCCCTCCCTAATTGGATTTTAAATAACATTGTCCTTATTTAGTTTTTAGATCGCTTTTACATACCCAGATTGCTCACAAGGGGCTGCCATTAGATTAGTATAATAGAGAGCCTGGGCTATTTCCTCTGGAAAAAAGAGGGTCCTGAAAGCCAAGAACATGATGTGAAATTGGGCCAACTAGAAAAGGCCACTAGACTTATTTTTGAAGCTCAGCTATTTTAAGTACAGGCTGGAGTTGGTGAGTTACATGTCATTTCCACCCTTAGTTCTATGACCCAGAAGTTACTGACAGAGATGGTATTGAATATCACTGAGGCTGGGAAGGCATTGCAGTGGGATCTAGACCAGACTTGGCCCACTGCCCTTACAGACGCATCAGGAGTACCATCTGAGCTGTGGTCATGAAGATATACTTGGACACTTTCTGGGTGGAAGTGTGGACATTCACAGTGCTCCTTCCAAGCATTTGGACCGGTTAGGGTGGGTGTGGGCTTCCACATACCGAATCCTGCCGGGTCCATGGGGAGGATAAATGTGGAACTGAATACCCCCTCATTACTAACCCCAGCTCCCTAGAGCTTAATTGCTTTTTGTCCTCAAAGTATGAGAAAACTCAGCCAAAAGGTTTGTTGAGTATTCTCAAAGGGGGGAGTTGTTGGTGTCACTAGGCATAACCCTAGGTAACTCAGGAGGGTGGAAAGCCATAAGTGTCAATAAAGCCTTCTGTAGTAGGCCTGAATGAACTAAAGTCATTCCATGTCTGACCAAAGCGCTTCCATGTTTATGTTTGAACTTTAATCAACCTAGCAGGCCAGTAACCGAGAATGGAATGTACAACAGCTAGCTCAACCGTGGTACTGCCAGGAGATAATGATGGGGCCTGCTTACACCTGGCTATGGGGGGGGGGGCAGAATAACAGATCAAAGAAATAAAACAAGATAGCTGTTCACAGAAGAGTTACTAACGAGCTAAAGTGGTTTTTGCCAAGTATGACTTAACTGCTTAATGTAATTGCTATTGCAAAGTGTATTTGCTGCTTGGGAATGAAAGGTGCGGGGAGAGGAGAAGTGTGGGGGTGATGGGACTGGCTTAACAGCTTTGGTTGGCCCTCTTGGCTTGTTTCAATATTACATATGGGAATTATTATTGTAGGTGTTTTGTTGCTTTTTTTTATTTTTGCTCCTTGCATTGTGCGCCTCTTACAAGGCAGCCTGGAGCGCTTTGTTGAGGCTCTTTTTAAGAAAAAGGGGGGAGATGTGGGAATATATCACCCATATGCTGGCCTGATATATGGGAATGTGGAAAGTTACAACATAAGGCCTCTAGGAAAGAGGGGTTAAGCAAGGTTGTGTATAAGGCGGTTGAGACTGGTTCGACGCAGCCTTCTGATCTTCTCACACAGAGAAGGCCGTAAACAAGTTAATAAATCAGGAAGTTATCAGGAAGCTATGCAACATGACAGCCCGCTAATGAATAGAAAGCAGTGCTTGTGTTAGGGATGTACCAATGCCTGGGAGCCAATTAAGGGTTGTGTAGTATTAAAATAATGATTGTAGTAGAATTATATAAAGGAAGTGCTTAGAAGAAATAAATGATTCAGCTTGCAATCATATTGGTTGTTGTGCTTTATCCGGCCCGCATGAAACCTGACACTCTTTGGGATGGGAAACTTATGCTATTGTGAAGACTGTTAATGTGCCCTGCTTCAGTGCGGGGGAATTACTCTGTCTGGTATAAACAATGCTGCCTCTGTTAAGTGTTGCATTTTGCCTTTACAGATGCAACCTTGAGATCTCGGCTGTCTGTGTTATCACCAGCTGAGAGACTACAAAACCTCTGGAAGAGGCCACGAAAAAGCAAAGACGACATGCTGCAAGAAGTGATGAACCAATCTCTCACAGAGAATCAAAAAGCACAGGAGTGGAGGGAGAGGGAAAGCAGGATCCCCAAGGAAAATGCAGCACACAGGAAGCAAAGCATGGAGGGGCTGATAAGCATCCTGGAGCACCAAGCGGACTCTATCCAGGCACTCGTAGCCATGCAGGCGGAGCACTACCACCCCCCACCCCTCCCCTGCTGCCCTAGTCCCAAAGCTCTTTCCCTTGTGCCCCCATGCCACCTCCAAACCCCCTTCCCCAGCATCTGGGTTCTTACCACTACCAGCTCCCTCCAACACCTTTACGTTCACCAACCAGCCCTGAGAACTATGACTCTTACCCTCTGCACTCAGCCCCCATCACCAGGCAGTATAGCCATCCTGAAGTGCAGCAGTCACTGCACAGCACTCCAGACAGGACATATGCAACTCCAGGCAGGACATATGCAAACCTGTGATTGTACTGTTCCCCACCCCACCCCTTTGCCCTTTCAGATTCCAAAAAAGTTGTGTGTCTTTCAATAAAGTAATTTTCTTTTCAATAAATGAATTTTTGGCTTTGAAAACAGTCTTTATTATTGCAGAAAGTTAAAGATACCTTAGCCCAGGAAAGAAACAGGCACTGCAAATCAGCTTAGGAAACACAGATTTCTACTAACATTGTAACCACTGCACTTTACTCCCGTGCAAGGCACCAAAGATTACTGTTGCTTTTCAGCCTCAAATTCCTCCCTCAAGGCATCCCTAATCCTTACAACCCTGTGCTGGGCCTCTCTAGTAGCCCTGCTCTCTGGCTGTGCAAATTCAGCCTCCAGGTGTTGAACCTTGGAGGTCCATGCCTGACTGAATCTTTCACCCTTCCCTTCACAAATTTTAGGGAGGGTACAGCATGTGGATATAACTGCAGGGATGCTGCTTTTCCCCAAGTTCAGCTTCCCATACAGAGATCGCCAGTGCCCCTTTAAACGGCCAAAAGCATACTCCACAGTCATTCGGCATCAGCTCAGCCTGTAGTTGAATCATTCCTTGCTGCTGTCAAGGCTCCCTGTGTACTGTTTCATGAGCAACGGAATAACGGGTAAGCAGGGTCTTCAAGGATCACAATGGACATTTTGATGTCCCCTACTGTGATCTTCCGGTCTGGGAAGAAAGTCCCTGCTCACAGCTTCCTGAACAGGCCAGTGTTCTGAAAGATGTGTGCGTCATGCACCTTTCCGGGCCAGCCTGCGTTAATGTCGATGAAACGCCCACAGTGATCCACAAGCGCCTGGAGAACCACAGAGAAATGCCCCTTCCGATTAATGTACTCGGATGCTAGGTGGGGTGGTGCTAAAATAGGAATATGCATCCCATCTATCGCCCCTCCACAGTTAGGGAAACCCATTTGTGCAAAGCCATCCTGTCATAAACAGATAGTTAAGGGTTAATGTCTCTTTTACCTGTAAAGGGTTAATAAGCTCAGTAAACCTGATGGACACCTGACCAGAGGACCAATCAAGGGACAAGATAATTTCAAATCTCTGTGGAGGGAAGTCTTTGTTTGTTTTCTTTGTTTTGGGGGCTGTTCTCTCTTGGGATTAAGAGAGGTCAGACGTACATCCAGGCTCTCCAAGCTTCCTGAAATATTTCCTTCTATTCAGTATAGTGAGTATTAGCAAGGTGGATTAATTTTGTGATTAATTTCTGTATTTGCAAATGTGTGTTTGCTGGAGAAATCTCTTTATTTCTGTTTTCTGTTACTTTTGATTATTCTGAGAAGTGGGGGAGTCTCGCTAGGGTTATAAGCTAGACCCTGTATATTTTTCATCTTGGTGTTACAGAGATAGTGTTACTTTCTTTTTTTCTTTAATAAAATCTTTCCTTTTAAGAACCTGATTGATTTCTTCCCTTGTTTGGAATCTCAGGGGAAGAGGAGGGGGGAAAGGGAATCCCTCTTTGTTTGATTCAAGGAGTTTGAATCAAGGTGATCTCTCCCGACGGCTAAGGGAGGGGGAGAGGGGGAATGGGCTATTTCTCTTTGTGTTAAGATCCAAGGAGTTTGGATCGGTGTTCCCCCGGGAAAGTTTTGAGGGAACAGGGAGTGTGCTAGACACTGGAATTTCTAGCTGGTGGCAGCATTACCAGATCTAAACTAGGATTTAAGTTTAGAGGAGCCCATGCAGGTCCCCATCTTGTGGACGCTAAAGTTCCAAGTGGGGAATAAACCTATGACACATCCACAATGTCCTGCATGTTCCCCAGAGTCATGATTCTTCTTAGCAGGATGCGATTAATGGCCCTGCAAACTTGCATCAGCACGATTCCAACTGTCGACTTTCCCACTCCAAACTGGTTCCTGAACGATCGGTAGCTGTCTGGAGTTGCCAGCTTCCAGATTGCAATAGCCACTCACTTCTCCACTGGCAGGGCAGCTCTCAATCTCATGTCCTTGCGCCGCGGGGTGGGGTGGGAGGGGGCGAGCTCCTCACACAGTCCCATGAAAGTGGCTTTTCTCATCCGAAAGTTCTGCAGCCACTGCTCATCATCCCAGACTTCCATGACAATGTGATCCCACCACTCAGTGCTTGTTTCCCGAGCCCAAAAGCGGTGTTCCATGGTGCTGAGCATGTCTGTGAATGCCATAAGCAATTTTGTGTTGTATGCTTTACGTGACTTGCTATCATCGTCGGACTCCTCACTGTCACTTTGGATCTTAGAGGAATAGCTCAACTGCCAAATGTGATGTGCTGGTGAGACTCGTCAGCATATTCCTCAGCAGTTCGGATTCCATTTCCTGCAGACCGAAATGAAACACAGAATTGCACTGCACAGAAACCATGGAAAGATGGCGCCAAATGTGGACGGAAAACAAGGATTTCTGGGATGTGAAGTGATGCATCATGGGGTGTTGGGACAGGAACCAGAATGACCCGCACCCTCTGCCCCCTTCCCACAACCCATGGCGCCAGAATGGGAAGAAGTGCTCTATGGGATAGCTGCCCATAATGCACCACTCCCAACACTGCTGCAAAAGCTGAAAATGTGGTCACACTGCAGCGCTGGTAGCTGTCAGTGTGGCCACACTGCAGTGCTTTTCCTATACAGCTGTATGATGACAGGTTTAACTCCCAGCGCTGTACAGCTGCAAGTGTAGCCAAACCTTGAAGGCTTGTTCAGTCCAGCAGCAGTGGCCAGCAGCTCCCATTCATGACCCTGAGGCAGCAGCACAGACTCCTGTCCCCCCACCCTAGCTCAGCAAAGACTGACTTAAATTACAGCAAAGAGGGGAGGGGTTAGGAAAACATTAGGAAAAACTTCCTGTCAGGGTGGTTAGGCACTGGAATAAATTGCCTAGGGAGGTTGTGGGATCTCCTTTATTGGAGATTTTTAAGAGCAGGTTAGACAAACACTTGTCACGGATGGTCTAGATCCGAGGTTCTCAACTTTTTTCTTTCTGAGCTCTCCCCCCCCAACACGCTATAAAAGCTCCATGGCTCACTTGTGCCACAATAACTGGTTTTCTGCATATAAAAGCTGGAGTTGGTGTTGGTGGGTAGCAAGCAGGGTAATTGCCTGGGGCCCCATGCCACAGGAGCCCTCATGAAGCCACATTGCCCCATGCAGTGGGGCTTCAGCTTTCCGCCCTGGGCCCCAGCAAGTCTAATGCTGGCCCTGCTTGAAGGCCCCCCTGAAACCAGCTTGAGGCCCCCTGGGTGGGCCCAGACCCCAGGTAGAGAAACACTGGTCTAGATAATACCTAGTCCTGACATGAGTGCAGGAGACTGGACTTGATTACCTCTCGAGATCCCTTCCAGTTCTATGATTCTATGGGAGATTTGGGGTGCAGGAGGGGGCTCTGTTCTGGGACAACCTAGCTCCTATTTAAAAAAAAAGAATGAGGAGAGAGAGAGAGGCCTCTGGGCTACGTCTACACAGTCCATGGCTCTGAGCTTCCCAGTCTGGGTTGATAAACTGGCGCTTGCATTAGTGCTCTAAAACAGCTGTGTAGGCAGCATGTTGAAGTTGGGGGGACTTGAAGCAGAGGGGTCCCACATCTCAGGGGAGTGCCCGAAGTTCTGGGATAAAAGTTATGAGGGAGGATCCTCCTCTCTTCCTTTCTTCTTATCTCCCCTCTGCCCCCAGGTGTTCTGTGTGAACTTGCCTGCAAAGCCTGATCCTTTAGGCATACTCAGATGATGCTACCAGACATGGCCCCACCCATTGGCAGTGGGTAGGGGAGGCTGGGGGAGGCTGAATTTCCCCAAATGGCCAGGCACGGCCCCACCCACACTCCACCTCCCAGGGCCCTGCTTTGGCAGAGCCACTGGGCTCCAGTGTCTCAGGTGGGTGCTGCAGCACCACTGCCTACCCTGTGCCTGCCCCAATGTATTTGGGTGGGGGGCACCCTACTGCAGGCACTAGCCAGCCTGGGATGAGGGCTGGCAGCTGGGGGTTGGGCTCCTGAAAATTGTGGGACTTTCACCTAAGGGGTGGGGCTGGGGGCTAGCTTCTCCCAGCCAGAGGGTCACATGATTTAGGTGGCTGAATGCCCATCTTTCCAGAGTTTATGAATCACTCTGGGTCTTAGCCTGGATGCCAGGAGGGAGACAGCAGAGCAGGTGCCCAGAGCTCAAACCATAGGTGCTGAGGGAACTTTTATTACAACAGAGGCACTGAATTAGGAATGCCAGTACCTGTGCAGAAGTGGGGGTGCCACCGGCATGAGAACCCTGGCTCTGTCCACTGGTCTTCCTCCTCCCCCTGAGGTACCACCCAGGCTGGAAGCCAGAGTTGGGCAGTGGTAAGAGCCACCCTGGGAGTCTGGGCTTCTGTGGGGAGCCCCAGGCACTCTGTTACCCACACAAAATTCTCTGTTACTCACACAGTCTAGGGGCACCCACTCATTCCTAGGGCGGAGGTGTAACCTTATACTGTACAGGTGTGGGGAGTCTTTTACAAGTGAAAGAGCCTTATACAGTAATACCCTATTTAACCTCTTTTTATTAACAATCACCAAAACAGAATGCACATGCGCAAAATTATTTATTTCATTTTTACAATTTTATTTTTTAATGAATCAACTCAAAAGAATGTCAGTAGTATACCTCTCAATAGCATTCATCACCATGGATTTTTGACAGGTTTCCATGCTCCTTTTAGGGCTTATGTCCCACCTTCCCACCCCATTTCCATTGTCACTGAAGTGTGGCGCCTGCAGCCATTTTGAAAAAATGTGTATGTGTTTGACTAGGGAAAATGTTGTATATGTTTCTGCTTGAGTACATGGAGAGAAAAAGGTTGAAAGAAGAGTGTGAGAGAGTTTAAAGATGAAAAAAGAAAGTTTGAGTAAGGTTTAGAGAAAAAAGGACATTTGAAAGAAGAGACGTAAGTTATTGAAGAAAAGAGGCTGGTAAAGGCAGTTTATGAAAGAATAGAAAGATTTTTGTTTTTAAAGGGTTAGTTAATTTGAAAGAAGAGAGATTTTTAGTGAGTTTGAGTAAGGAGAGATGATGGTAAAGGCTTAGTTTGGTAGCTATTAAAGAATAGAAATTTTTGAGATTAATGTAAAAGATGTATTAAACATCAGGCTGGGTTAAGAAAAAAGTTAAATAATATTGAAAAGGGAATTTACTAAGGCAGAGCCTGTTTGGTAAGCACAGGGTAAAAAAGTGAATAAAAAAAGGATTGAAACTATTCAATACCAGTGTAGGTTTAAAAAAAAAAGTTAAAAGAAAGAACAGGGCAAGAAAAGGGAAAAGAGAGCCCCCTTTGCAAAGGGCAAAGATAGACAGCACATGGTGGAATCAAAAAAAGAGAGAGAGAAAATGACATTGGCGCCAAAGTTTGGCGCTGTCAGCCATTTTGAAAAAAAATTGGGTTTGAATAGGGGATGTGTTGTGTTTGTGCTTGGTTACATTGAGAGAAAAAGGTTGAAAGAAGAGAGTGAGAGAGTGTAAAGATGAAAAAAAAGAAAGTTTGAGTAGGGTTTAGAGAAAAAAGGAAAGAAAAGTTATTGGATGTGATTGAGTGAGGAGAGAGGCTGGTAAAGGCAAGTTATTCAAGAATAGAAAGATAGAACTTAAAGAAAAAAGGAAATATTTGTTTTTAAAGAGTTAGTTCAAGAAAAGAGTTAAATAATATTGAAAACTAGGTTTAAAAAGGGAAAGGCAAAACCTGATTGGTAAGCACATGGTAAAAAAAGTGAATAAAAAGCATTTAAAAACATTAAAAACTAGGGTTTAAAACAGGAATTTACTAAGGCAGAGCCTGTTTGGTAAGCACAGGGTAAAAACATAATTAAAAAAGCATTGAAACTATTCAATACCAATGTAGGTTTGCGAACAGGGGCTGCTAACAGGGAGTTTTGCAAGGGAGTTCTCCAGGTGAAGGAGGAGCTAATACAGCATCTGTGGGGTAAGTGACTGTCTGTAGTGTCTAATAAAGACTGGGAATGGTTGGGTCATTACACCAATTGAATCTATTTCCCTATGTTAAGTTCTCCTCACACCTTCTATGGGCCATCTTTATTATCACTTCAAAAAGTTTTTTTTCCTCCTGCTAATGATAGCTCATCTCAATTGATTAGACTCTGCCTGTTGGTATGCATACTTCCACCTTTTCATGTTCTCTGTATGTATAAATATCTCCTGTCTGTGTGTTCCATTCTATGCATCCGAAGAAGTGAGCTTTAGCTCACGAAAGCTCATGCTACAATAAATTTGTTAGTCTTTAAGGTGCCACAAGTACTCCTGTTTTTTTTGTCTGTAGTGTGTGTTTGTTTGTGTTTGGGGGTTACTTGCTGTGTGCTGAGCTTGTGTTTGTCAGTCTTTTTGTTTGTTTGGTTGTTTGAGGGACCATGTGCTCTGGCTGGCAGTTAGAGGCAGGTTTGAAAGCTCGAAGCCTCTGGTAATTGGCTGATCCTTAATCAGTGGGTGGGGCATTCACTCAGGCCAGGGCTTTATAAAGCCGCGCACAAGCGACCAGGGGCTGCTAACAGGGAGTTTCGCAAGGAAGTTTAGAAGGGGAGTGGGAAGGGAGCGGGAGTCCCTCGCTGGCCGTAACCCCTTCTCTGTGCCCCCCCTCCAAATCCTATAAATCAAACTACATTCAAAACCTCTTTCTTTAAACCATCCTTACATTAACTAGGAGACAATGCAGGCAGAAGCCCAGCAGCAGGGTGGGGGCTATCCAGTTTATTGCGCTGAGTGTAGTATGTATGATTACCTGCCCTGTGGGCGGGTGGCGTATGTGTGCAGTCGGTGCAAGGAGCTCCTGGCCCTCAGAGACCATGTACGGACTTTGGAGGCCAGGCTGGCGGAACTGGAGGAGCTAAGAGAGGCAGAGAGGTATGTTGATGAGGCTTTCCGGGACACTGTAGAATTGTCCCACCTCCGCTCAGACAGCTCCTGTGCTGTTGAGGAGGAAGAAAGGCCCAGGGAAGTAGAGCAGTCAATGGGAGCAGAGGGAAACCTTCCCATAGTTGGGACCCTCCTTCCAGATGGTGCTGGGGTTGCCTCTCGCACTGAGGTTGCCTCTGCGGGGGAGGGAACTCCAGTTTCTAGGAAAAGGCAGGTGTTAGTAATGGGAGATTCGATTATTAGAAATGTAGATAGCTGGGTCTGTGATGACCGGGAGAACCGTATGGTGACTTGCCTGCCTGGTGCGAAGGTTGCGGATCTCTCGAGGCATCTAGATAGACTTATGTGTAGTGCTGGGGAGGAGCCGGTGGTCGTGGTACATGTAGGTACCAATGACATAGGGAAGGGTAGGAGAGATGTCCTGGAAGCCGAATTTAGGCTGCTAGGGAAGAGACTGAAATCCAGGACCTCTATGGTGGCATTCTCAGAAATGCTTCCAGTTCCACACGCAGGGCCAGGTAGGCAGGCGGAGCTTCAGAGTCTCAATGCGTGGATGAGACGATGGTGTAGAGAGGAGGGGTTCACATTCATTAGGAACTGGGGAAACGTCTGGGATGGGAGGAGCCTATACAGGACAGATGGGCTCCACCTAAACCAAAGTGGAACCAGACTGCTGGCAATAAACATTAAAAAGGTTGTAGAGCGGTTTTTAAACTAGGAGATGGGGGAAAGCTGCAGAGGAGCATGTGGATCGGACACAGACTTCTCTTAGGGGAGAGTCTGCTGATAGAGAATCGCCAGGTTATAGTCAGGAGCAGAGGACTGAAAAGTATAATGTAAGGGCCGGATCAGATGATAAACAGTCACATAAAAAAGAATCTGGCACATCAGAAAAAGGCAGGCTAATAAACAGGGACAAGTTTTTAAAGTGTTTGTACACAAATGCCAGAAGTCTAAATAATAAGATGGGTGAACTAGAGTGCCTTGTGATAAAGGAGGATATTGATATAATAGGCATCACAGAAACCTGGTGGACTGAGAGCAACCAATGGGACACAATCATTCTGGGGTACAAAATATATTGGAAGGACAGAACAGGTCGTGCAGGGGGAGGAGTGGCACTATATGTGAAAGAAAGTGTAGATTCAAATGAAGTAAAAATCTTAAGCGAATCCACATGTTCCATAGAGTCTCTATGGATAGAAATTTCATGCTCTAGTAAAAATATAACATTAGGGATCTATTATCGACCACCTGACCAGGACAGTAATAGTGATGATGAAATGCTAAGGGAAATTAGAGAGGCTATCAAAATTAAGAACACAATAATAGTGGGGGATTTCAATTATCCCCATATTGACTGGGAACATTTCACTTCAGGACGAAATGCAGAGATAAAATTTCTCGATACTTTAAATGACTGCTTCATGGAGCAGCTGGTACGGGAACCCACAAGGGGAGAGGCGACTCTAGATTTAATCCTGAGTGGAGCGCAGGAGCTGGTCCAAGAGGTAACTATAGCAGGACCGCTTGGAAATAGTGACCATAATACAATAGCATTCAACATCCCTGTGGTGGGAAGAACACAACTGCCCAACACTGTGGCATTTAATTTCAAAAGGGGGAACTATACAAAAATGAGGGGGTCAGTTAGACAAAAGTTAAAAGGTACAGTGACTAAAGTGAAATCCCTGCAAGTTGCATGGGCCCTTTTTAAAGACACCATAATAGAGGCCCAACTTCAATGTATACCCCAAATTAAGAAAAACAGTAAAAGAACTAAAAAAGAGCCACCATGGCTTAACAACCATGTAAAAGAAGCAGTGAGAGATAAAAAGACTTCCTTTAAAAAGTGGAAGTCAAATCCTAGTGAGGCAAATAGAAAGGAGCACAAACACTGCCAACTTAAGTGCAAGAGTGTAATAAGAAAAGCCAAAGAGGAGTTTGAAGAACGGCTAGCCAAAAACTCCAAAGGTAATAACAAAATGTTTTTTAAGTACATCAGAAGCAGGAAGCCTGCTAAACAACCAGTGGGGCCCCTTGATGATCAAAATACAAAAGGAGCGCTTAAAGACGATAAAGTCATTGCGGAGAAACTAAATGGATTCTTTGCTTCAGTCTTCACGGCTGATGATGTTAGGGAGATTCCCAAACCTGAGCTGGCCTTTGTAGGTGACAAATCTGAGGAACTGTCACAGATTGAAGTGTCACTAGAGGAGGTTTTGGAATTAATTGATAAACTCAACATTAACAAGTCACCGGGACCAGATGGCATTCACCCAAGAGTTCTGAAAGAACTCAAATGTGAAGTTGCGGAACTATTAACTAAGGTTTGTAACCTGTCCTTTAAATCGGCTTCGGTACCCAATGACTGGAAGTTAGCTAATGTAACGCCAATATTTAAAAAGGGCTCTAGGGGTGATCCCGGCAATTACAGACCGGTAAGTCTAACGTCGGTACCGGGCAAATTAGTTGAAACAATAGTAAAGAATAAAATTGTCAGACACATAGAAAAACATAAACTCTTGAGCAACAGTCAACATGGTTTCTGTAAAGGGAAATCGTGTCTTACTAATCTATTAGAATTCTTTGAAGGGGTCAACAAACATGTGGACAAGGGGGATCCGGTGGACATAGTGTACTTGGATTTCCAGAAAGCCTTTGACAAGGTCCCTCACCAAAGGCTCTTACGTAAATTAAGCTGTCATGGGATAAAAGGGAAGGTCCTTTCATGGACTGAGAACTGGTTAAAGGACAGGGAACAAAGGGTAGGAATTAATGGTAAATTCTCAGAATGGAGAGGGGTAACTAGTGGTGTTCCCCAAGGGTCAGTCCTCGGATCAATCCTATTCAATTTATTCATAAATGATCTGGAGAAAGGGGTAAACAGTGAGGTGGCCAAGTTTGCAGATGATACTAAACTTCTCAAGATAGTTAAGAACAAAGCAGATTGTGAAGAACTTCAAAAAGATCTCACAAAACTAAGTGATTGGGCAACAAAATGGCAAATGAAATTGAATGTGGATAAATGTAAAGTAATGCACATTGGAAAAAATAACCCCAACCATACATACAACATGATGGGGGCTAATTTAGCTACAACGAGTCAGGAAAAAGATCTTGGCGTCATCGTGGATAGTTCTCTGAAGATGTCCACGCAGTGTGCAGAGGCGGTCAAAAAAGCAAACAGGATGTTAGGAATCATTAAAAAGGGGATAGAGAATAAGACTGAGAATATATTATTGCCCTTATATAAATCCATGGTACGCCCACATCTCGAATACTGTGTACAGATGTGGTCTCCTCACCTCAAAAAAAAGATATTCTAGCACTAGAAAAGGTTCAGAAAAGGGCAACTAAAATGATTAGGGGTTTAGAGAGGGTCCCATACGAGGAAAGATTAAAGAGGCTAGGACTCTTCAGCTTGGAAAAGAGAAGACTAAGGGGGGACATGATAGAGGTATATGAAATCATGAGTGATGTTGAGAAAGTGGATAAGGAAAAGTTATTTACTTATTCCCATAATACAAGAACTAGGGGGTCACCAAATGAAATTAATAGGCAGCAGGTTTAAAACAAATAAAAGGAAGTTCTTCTTCACGCAGCGCACAGTCAACTTGTGGAACTCCTTACCTGAGGAGGTTGTGAAGGCTAGGACTATAACAATGTTTAAAAGGGGACTGGATAAATTCATGGTGGCTAAGTCCATAAATGGCTATTAGCCAGGATGGGTAAGAATGGTGTCCCTAGCCACTGTTCGTCAGAGGATGGAGATGGATGGCAGGAGAGAGATCACTTGATCATTGCCTGTTAGATTCACTCCCTCTGGGGTACCTGGCATTGGCCACTGTCGGTAGACAGATACTGGGCTAGATGGACCTTTGGTCTGACCCGGTACGGCCTTTCTTATGTTCTTATGTAAAAAAAGAGGTTTAAAAAAAAAAGAGCAGGTCAAGAAAAGAGAGCCTGCTTTGCAAAGAGCAAAGATAGAGTACACGTGGTGAAATCAAAATGAGAGAAAGAATAAGAGAGAGGAAGAAGCAGGCAGAGCCTGTTTGGTAAGCACAGAGTGAAAAAGTAAATAGAAAAGCATTCAGTATCAGGGTAGGTTAAGAAAAAAAGGGAGAGGTAAAAAGAAAGAACAGGGCAAGAAAGAGAGCTCCCTTTGCAAAGGGCAAAGATAGGGAGCACATGGTGGAATCAGAAAGAGAGAGAGAATTCTCACCTTTTAAGTCTTTCTGTAGAATGAGGCAACTTTTCTGGTTCAGACCCTCTCAGACTTGTTATCACTGCCTTTGGATCGGCCCAATCAGAGGTTGTTTTACAGCAGCGTCATAAAATTCATTTTCCTGAACCAATCCTGGAGTCCCAAGATTTTAAACAAGATCCAGCTCCCTCCTTTCCCCCCTCCCCTCCTCTCTCCCCCTCCCTTTTAACTGTTTTATTCTTATCTAAAGAAATAACCTCCAACATTTTTTTCACCATGTAGCCCTTTTACAGAGGAGTTTTTATAAAAGTTAAAACCATATGCTTTTAGTAACACACCATTTTTAAAAGTTTTTTTCCCCTAGGTTTTAGACTAACAGGTGTTAATTTTTAGTAAAAACTGTGAAGCTGCAGCAAAGCTCCTGTTAGCAAAGCAGCCTCTGTGAGTTCAGTGGATCACAGAGAAGCAAAGCTCCTGTTAGCAAAGCAGCCTTTGTGAGTGTTGGAAAATCATAGTGCTAATGAAGCCTTTCCGTATTAGGCCTGAGTAAACCAAAGTTATGTTATGCTTGTCCAAACTGTGTTGGAAAGCTTACAGAACTCATTAGACTGAAGGCCGTGTATCTACCTAAGTCAGCTATTTCGCTTATCAGTTTTGTTTGGCTCCCCAAGTATATGTTGGCTCCCCAAAAGTATGCAGCTGTGTTCCCATGTAAGTCTCCAAAGTATTTAGTACAAAAGGTCAATAGATGTATCCTGTCTCCCCCTTATCGTAATAAATGTATCCTCAACAGCTGTATGTATCTTGTGTCCCCCACAAAATGATATATGTATCCTGCGTACCCAATTATCCCCTAACAGATACATGTACAGGTTCTACAGGTCAACCAAATGACGTAAACGAACGTAGGCTAAGTTGTTTGTTACTGGGTATAAAGGTAGGCCCATCTGGCCATGCAAGGTGTGTCTCTCTTCTGGCACTAGCCGATCAGAGCACCTGCTCAGCTGACCGATCAATAAAGGGTGTGGTACTCGTCTTCCTGTCTCCGTGCCTCCTTGGTGTAATTAGGTAAGCTCCAGGGGGAAACGAGCCCTTTTGGCTAACATGAGTGTGTGGATCAGAGAGAAGGAGTTTGCTTCTTTACCTGCTTTTTAATAAGGAGTTTGCTTCTTTACCTGCTTTTTAACAAACACATGTTAAAGTTACATTAAGTTTTGCAAAGGGATAATGACTTAAAAAGACAAACCTAAGACACATCCCTTTTGTATGTGTTGTAATAAAAAAGGAGCAGGCAGAAGTGTCCCAGGTTTTTAGTAACAGACAGTTTATAAACCCCTTACTTTGTAAACCATTGAATTAGAAAGAAGAAGATTGCTTCTTCCTCCACTTTTTATAAAGAGAGGTGAAAGTTTTACATTAAGACTTTTAAGGGAATAAACACTTGAAAAGACATGCCTAAATGAAGACACTTTTTTATTTAACCCCCTTAGCATAAGTGTTTCAATGAAAAAGAACAGGCAGAAACACCTTAGGTTTAAAACCCCAGGTTTTTAGTAAAAGACAGTTTAAATACCCCTTATTTTGTAAACCAGATGATTAGAAAGACAAAGAAGCAAAGCACCTTCTAGCAAAGCAGCCTCTGTGAGTCAGTGGATCAGAGATAAGAAGGCTGCTTCTTTTCCAAACTTTTTAACAAACACAAGTTAAAGTTACATTGAAAAGACAAACCTAAGACACATCCCTTTTGTAGGTGTTATAATAAAAAATTATGCAGAAGCACCCTAGGTTTAAAACCCCAGTTTTTTAGTGACAGACAGTTTATATTCCTCTCATTTTGTAAACCAGTGGATTAGAGAGAAGAAGATTGCTTCTTTACCTGCTTTTTAACAAAGAGAGGTGAAAGGCTTGTAAAGGAATAAACACTTGAAAAGACAGGTCTATCTAAAGACACAGTCCTTTGGTATAGGTGTTTTAATAAAAAAGAGCATGCAGAAACAACTCCGGGTTATAAAAGTAATGTACAGTGACAAAAAAGTTTAGACTAACGTGGATTATTTTTTTTAGTAAAAACAATGGGAAGCTGCAACAAAGCGCCTGTTAGCAAAGCAGCCTCTGTGAGTCAGTAGATCAGAGATAAGAAGGCTGCTTTTTTCCCAAACTTTTTAACAAACACAAGTTAAAGTTACATTAAGTTTTGGGAAGGGATAATGACTTGAAAAGACAAACCTAAAATACATCCCTTTTGAATGTGTTGTAATAAAAAAAGAGCAGGCAGAAGCACCCTAGGCTTAAAACCCCAAGTTTTTAGTGACAGTTTATATTCTCCTCATTTTGTAAACCAGTGGATCAGAGAGAAGAAGTTTGTTTCTTTCCCCATTTTTTAACAAATAGAGGTGAAAGGCTTGGAAAGGAAGAAACAGTTGAAAAGACAAGCCTACCTGAAGACCCATACCTTCATTTAGTCCCTTTGGCATAGGTGTTTCAATAACATGTAAGTCTGCAGAAACAACCTGGGCTTAAAAACACAGAAAGTCTGTTTATAAAAGTTTTCTCCTAGGTTTAGGCTAGCACTGGTCATTTTTTTTTAGTAAGGACAGCAGGCTTTTGCAGCAAAGCAGCTGTCAGCAAAAACAGCATCTGTGAGTCAGTGGATCACAGAGAAGGAGTTTGCTTCTTCACCTGCTTTTTAACAAACACATGTTAAAGTTACATTAAGTTTTGCAAAGGGATAATGACTTGAAAAGATAAACCTAAAACACATCCCTTTTGTATGTGTTGTAATGAAAAAAGAGCAGGCAGAAGCACCCTAGGCTTAAAACCCCAGGTTTTTAGTAACAGTTAGTTTATATACCCCTTATTTTGTAAACTACTGAGAGAAAATTGCTTCTTCTCCCACTTTTTAACAAAGAGAGGTAAAAGTCTTGGAAAGAAATAAACACTTGAAAAGACATGCCGAAATGAAGACACAGTCCTTTGGTATAGGCTTTTTAATAAAAAAAGAGCATGTAGAAACAGTCTAGGGTTATACAAGTAATGTATAGTGACAAACCCCCTCTCCCCGCACCAGGTTTTAGACTAGCACTGGTGTTTTTTTTTTTTAGTAAAAACTGTGAAGCTGCAGCAAAGCCCTGCTCTGCTCTTATCTAAACAACCAGGACCCTGTAACAAAAGCTGAACAACGCATACTATAAAATGTGTTTTTGAAGTAATGTCTGAAACCTCCTCTTTTTAACGTATTAAATAAACACATGAAATAACAAACCTATCCGAAGACACATTCCTTTATTTGTAGGGGTGTTTCAATAAAAAGAGAGGATGCAGAAGCACCCCAGACCTAAACCCACAAAATCCTTACTAAGAAAAAGTCCCCCACCAAGGTTTTTAGTGAAAACCACTTGAAACAGCCTTTTGAAGGTAGTGGATTAGAAAAGAAGAAGATTCCTTTGAAAAACAGGCTACCTGAAGACACTTTTTTTTAATTTAGCCCCCTTGGCATAAGTGTTTCATTAAAATGTAAAAAAGCAGGCAGAAGCACCCCAGGTTTAAAACCCCAGGTTTTTAGTAACAGATGGTTTATATACCCCTTATTTTGTTAACCGTTGGATTAGAGAGAACAGTGTTTTTTGTATAAATCCACACTTTAAAAAGCAATCTTGGTTTTTTTTTTTAAATTAAAACACATATGTAAAGTTCCCTCAATTGCCAGTTTTCATATTCTTACCCAGTTGTTTTGGTACTTTAAAAACACTATTTTTAAAAGGACAGGCTAGTATCTTAATCCTTTTTAGTTCCTAAACTTCTACAAAATATCCCTAAGAGGGTCCTTGTTTTGTTACAGCTGCAGAGCCCGAATCCGGAAAGGGCTCCTCTGCATAATTATCAGCGAGCAAATATAGTGGAAAAAAATCAAACAACTGGATTTCAAACCAGGAAAAGAGACTCTGTGGCCTGGTCTACACTACGCGTTTAAACCGGTTTTAGGAGCGTAAAACCGATTTAACGCCACAACCGTCCACACTAAGAGGCCCTTTATATCGGTATAAAGGGCTCTTTAAACCGGTTTCTGTACTCCTCCCTAACGAGAGGAGTAGGGCTAATATCGGTATTACCATATCGGATTGGGGTTAGTGTGGCCGCAGATCGACGGTATTGGCCTCCGGGCGGTATCCCACAGTGCACCACTGACCGCTCTGGACAGCAATCTGAACTCGGATGCAGTGGCCAGGTAGACAGGAAAAGCCCCGCAAACTTTTGAATATTTCCTGTTTGCCCAGCGTGGAGCTCCGATCAGCACGGGTGGTAACGCAGCTAAAAATCAAAATAAAGAAAGAGCTCCCGCATGGACGATGCAGACGTGATCGCTCTAAGGGCAGGCAAATCTGTTCTATCAGCGCTCCGTTACAGAAGACGAAATTCAAAATCATTTTTTAAATATCTCCAGACAGATGCCATAGCAGGGACTCAGCGCACTGCTGCGTGGCAAGCGTAACGGAAAGCCAAAGAATCAAATGGACGCTCATGGACTGGAGGACTCAAGCTATCCCACAGTTCCTGCAGTCTCTGAAAAGCATTTGCATTCTTGGCTGAGCTCCAAATGCTTCTAGGGTCAAAAACAGTGTCCGCGGTGGGTCAGGGCATAGCTCGGCAATTTACGCACCCCCGCACCCACCCCCAGAAGTGAAAGGGAAAACAATCCTCTCTTGACTCTTTAACATGTCACCCTATCTTTACTGAATGCTGCAGATAGACGCGATGGTGCAGCACTCAACAGCAACATCCTTGCTCCCCCTACGCTATGGCTGGCTGATGGTACAATACGACTGGTATCTGTCCTCGTCATCAGCCTATTGGCACATGGGGCAGTGCAAAAGGACTGGTAACCATGATGACCAGCATCTGTTAGGTCAATCAAGGGCACCTGATCCTAATTTTTCCTGGTAGATGGTGCAGTATGGCTGATAAACATTGTCGTCATAGCAACAGGGGGCTGAGCTCCATCAGCCCCCACCCTTCATGTGTAAAGAAAAGATTCAAGTGCCCCTGAACTAGCAGAGGGATGCTGGGCTCCTCTCCTACACACTCCTTACTGTCCTATCTGGACTATCATAGCAGCTGGAGGCTGCCTTCCACTCATATCTCACTAACAAGTCACTGTGTCTTATTCCTGCATTCTTTATTACTTCATCACACAAGTGGGGGGACAATGCTACGGTAGCCCAGGAAGGCTGAGGGAAGAACGGAATCAACAGGTGGGGTTATTGCAGGAGCACCCAATGTGAATAGAATACAGCTCATAATTTCTGCAGGATCTGACACAGAGCAGCTGTGCTCTCTGATACAGTGGTTCTCTAGTACACTTGCCCATATTCTAGGCAGGACTGATTCTATTTTTAGATACCAAAAAGGAGGGATTGACTCAGGGAGTCATTCCCAATTTTGGCTTTTGCGCCCCTGGCTAAGAGCAGCCAGGGGCACTTATGACAGCAGCAAATGGAACAGTGCAAAAGGACTGGTAGCCACGATCATCTTATTACCAATTTATGGATTGGTAGATGGTACAGTATGGCTGATAACCATCTCTGCTGTCATGCAAAAGCAAAAGCATGCTGCTGTGTAGCGCTGCTGAATCGCCTCTGTCAGCGGCATCTAGTACACATACGGTGACAGTCACAAAAGGCAAAACAGGCTCCATGATTGCCATGCTATGGCATCTGCCAGGGCAATCCAGGGAAAAAAGGCGTGAAATGCTTGTCTGCCGTTGCTTTCCCAGAGGAAGGAGTGACTGACAACATTTACCCAGAACCACCCGTGACAATGATTTTTGCCCCATCAGGCACTGGGATCTCAACCCGGAAATGCCAAGGGGCGGGGGAGGCTGCGGGAACTATGGGATAGCTACGGGATAGCTACCCACAGTGCAACGCTCCAGAAATCGACGCTAGCCTCGGACCATGGACGCACACCACCGATTTAATGTGTTTAGTGTGGCCACGCGCACTCGATTTTATAAAATCTGTTTTACAAAACCGGTTTATGCAAATTCGGAATAGTCCCGTAGTGTAGACGTACCCTGTGTGAGAGACACGGCAAAGCCCTGGATCTGTTCTGTGCAGAGGATGGGGAAGCCGTGTATGTGGTTTGTGAGAGATCCCCGGAGCACAGATCTCACATGGTGCTTCTCATGGAGGAGGCTGCCTGGAAATACAAGATAGGACACACTGTGGATTTGGCTTAATTCAGTTCTTTCCTTTTCAGACTCAGTCACTCAGAGCCACAGAATCTCCTAATTTCCCAGATTTTCTCCCTGATTCCTGGCTCCACCTAAATCTCTGCCCTGCAGGCTCCTTCCTCTGGGCAGGTGCAGGGAGCCTTGGCCACTGATGGCCGGCACCCAGCCTGTCATTAGGGAGATGTGGGCACTAGAGCTCCATGTGAGGCACTTTCCTCACACAGAGGACTGAAACATGTCTGTGCTGCTGCCAGGCCAGGCATGGAAGGCATGAGCTGTGCTCCTCACACCCCTGTCAGCATGGGCGGCGGGTACCAGAGGCAGGGCAAGGCAATGCCTTCCCAAAGTGCCAGGCATAGCCCCACCCACACTCTGCCCCCAGGCACCTCCCCTGCTTCCGCCACTGCTCCTGGACACAGTCTCCTGGGGCTGCCTGGGCTTTAGGCTGGGGCAGGCTGGGGCCGTGCACCATCCCTGTGCTCCAGGGCCACGGGGGGCTGGGGCCACATTCTGCCCACTTAGCGGGTGAGTGGGAGATTGGGGGTGCTCGGGGCTGGGGTCCTGCCCCCATAGAAACAGCTGAGTTTAGAGGCTGCACAGGGGGCAGGAGGGAAGAGGGTGTGTTGGGAACACCAGGAAGAGGCTCTGAAACTGTTCTGTGTGAAGAGGATCTAAGTTCAATTTGTCGGGTTTCGCGTCTGTCCTGGGCTCACAGAGCTCACACGGTGGTTCCCATCAAGCAAGCTGTCCGGGAGCACAAGATACAGAGTTGCTGTTTACTCTCATGGGTAATAACTTTGGATTTTAATTACAGGCTAATGGCATCACAAGTTGCCTGACACCAGGGCTGCTGACAGACTTGCCGGGCCTCTGGGCACAGGGTTGGGGGAGGGGAGAGGAGGGGGGACAGCTCTGGTCCTCTCCCATTCCTTGGTGGGAGTTACACCAGGCCCTTCCAGTTTCACGCCCTCCTGTAGGTCGAGTGTGGTTGATGGCACTCGCAGGCTGCATGTGGGAAGGTTTATGCAGCCCATGCCCTTTTGCCACCCCAGAACCCCTGCGGTTCAAACTTAGTTCAGGTCTTCTCCCAGCACTCCAGTCTGGAGGGCTGTGATTCGGGTTCTCTTGGTTAAGAGCCTCCATCTTGACCTTGGCCACCCTCTGAACAGGTGTCTCTGGCTCCAGCAGCTCGGCATCAGCACCCTTCATTTGGTGCAGCCACGACAGAGGAGAGTGGTCAGTATACACAGCAAAGTGCTGCCCAGATAGATACAGCTGCAGCTTTTTAAGAGCCTGCACCATGGCCAGGCATTTCTTCTCTGAGGCCACATAGTGCTGCTCCTGGGACAGCAGCTTCTTGCTGAAGTACCCAATGAGGTGTCTCTCCCCATTTGCATCGTCTTGCATCAGCGCTGTGCCCAGCCCTGTGTCTAAGGCGTCGGTGAACACTGTAAAGGGCTTGGCAAAGTCTGGGTTTACCAGATTTACCGGGCCGTGGATTAGAGCCTCCTTAAATATAGAGAGCCCTCTGGCACTGTTCAGTCCAGACCACCTCCTCTAGCTTACTCCTCTCACATAGCTCAGTGATGGGGGCAGCTAGGGAGCAACAGTGGGGTACAAGCCTCTGGTAGTACCCCACCATCCCGATAAAGGCCTGGACCTGTTTCTTGGTCTGGAGAATGGGCTGATGTCTGATCATCTCCATCTCTGGGCTTGGGCAGTCATTCCACTTTGCGGCCCAGTTACAACACCTTTGTCAACCCCACCTTACACTTTCCAGCTTTTACCATCAGTCCTGCCTCCTTGGGGCAGCCCAGCCCCCTCTTCACCTGGGACACGTGTTCCTCCCAGGTCTGGCTAAAGACACAGAAGTCACCAATGTACGGCAAGGCCACGTTCCCATCCCCCTCAGTAACCAATGCACCTGGCGCTGGGAGGTGGCCGACGCCCCCTTGAGGTCGAAAGGCAGGACCAGGAACTCAAAGAGCTTCAAAGGGGTGGTGAAGGCAGATTTCAACCTGGCATCTGGATCCAAAGGCACCTGCCAGTTGCCATTGGTGAGATACATAGCAGAGAGGTAATGAGCCCCCCCACCCCTCCCTGCCCCGCCCCCAGCTTGTTTAGAATCTCACCAGGCCTAGGCATGGGGTAGGCATCGGACACGGTGATGGCATTAAGTTTCCAATAGCCCACACAGAATCAGAGTGACCCGTCTTTCTTGGGTTCCAGCCCCACAGGTGAGGCCCATCGGCTGTTGAACGGATGGATCACCTCTAAAACCAGCATGTCCTTGACCTCTCTCTCCAGGTTCTGGGCTGTTCTCCCAGTGATTCTGAACAGGGGACACCTGATGGGAGGATTGGCTCCCACCTCAGTGAAGAGATCCATCCCGGGGGTCTCCCCACTTCTCCTCCCAATCCTCCCTTGCCCGGTCCAGAGGTCCCCTCAGTCTCCTCCCATACAGCAGCTCAAAAGGGAAGAACCCTGTGGATTCCTGGGGCACTTTCCCATACCACAGGTGGTGCAGGTACTTGTCCCAGTCCTGCAGATGCTGATTCATAAAAGTCCTCAGCATCATCCTCAGGGTCCCATAAAATCTCTCCACCAGCCTCTTGGACTGAGGGTGATATGCAGAGACCCAGATGGGCCAGACCCCACATTTCTCCCACAAGCCCTGGAGCAGGGCTGATATGACATTGAACCCCTGGTCCATAAGGACCTCGCTGGGGACCCCCACTCTGCTGAAGATGGTCAGCAGCACGTCTGCCATGATGTCTGCCTCGGTGGAGGACAGAGCTACTGCCTTGGGGTAGTGGGTCACAAAAACCATCACTTCCTTGACCGGGTTGCCTTGCTGAGGAGCCCCACTGTGTCCATAGCCACATTCTGGAAAAGTTCCTTTTTGATGGGCAGGGGTCTCAAGGGAGCTTCACCCTTATCCCAGGCCTTCCCCACCCTCTGGCACCCTCAGTACTGTTGGATGGCGTCACAGACTCCAGGCCAGTAAAAGTTCTGCAGCAGCTGCTGCCTGGTGTGCTGGATTCCCTGATGTCCCGAGAGAGGGACATCATGGGCCAGGTACAATAGCCTGCAGCAGTACGTCTGGGGGACCACCAGCTGCCTCCCCCTTCCCCACAGTTCTACTTCCCTTTGGGGAGCCCATTTCTGGTACAGGAATCCCTTCTCCCACAAGACTCTGTCCCTGCAGTCTTCCCCAAAGGGGTTTGCAGTGCTGTGGCCAGCAAGTTCCCTCAGCTTCTCCAAGGAGGGATCCTTCTGCAGCTTGGTCTGGGATTCAGCTGCTGAGGAAAGGAGTGGGACCTGTTCCCTCACGCTGGCTGGGCCTGGGGTCATAGCCAGTGATGAGCTGCCAAAATCTTAACAACCGGTTCCCTATAAAAAGTTCTGATTTAAGTGGGGAAGGGGCTTGGGCAAGGGGAGACATACCCGTGGGGCTGGGAGCCTCTGCAGAGCCTGGCCCCCCCAGCAACCCTAGAACTTGCAGTCCCCTCCCCCTTACTTTGCCTGCAGCTCAAAGCAGCAGGACGACTCAGGAGCTCAGCTGAGCTGCCCAGCTGCTGGCCATGCTGCGGCTCTTAGGGTTGAGGGAAGCAGGGGAGGGCCCAGAGGAGAGATACTCATGGGGCCAGGGACCCCTGCAGGGCCTGAGCCAATTGCCCCACTTGCCCCCCTCCCCTCTAGCCAGTCCTGGAGCTTGCAGCAGGCTCCCCCCACACCTTGCCGGGCCTCTCAAAAAGCAGCAGCAGGACGACTCTGGAGCTCAGCTGAGCTGCCCAGCTGATGCCAGCAGCTGGCCACGCTGCAGCTGGGGCAAAGCAGGGGAAGGGCCGGGGGAGCCTCAGTCTCCCCAGCTGGGAATCCTGGGAGCAACAGGATGGTCCGGCCCACAGACCAGAGTTCTTTGCCCACTCCCTGGCCCTTTAACAACCAGTTCTCCACGGAGGTCCAATTTTAGCAACCGGTTCTTGGGAACCTGTGGGAACCAGCTCCAGCTCACCACTGGTCACAGCCCCCCTGAGCCTTGACCCTGGTTGCTCCCTCCCTGCCGTGCCCGTGGGATCACCTCCCAGCAGCATGTCTGGACCAGGCAAACCTGGTTGGCAGCTGTCCTACCCTGCCTGTGTCCCCCCTCTGACTCTGCTGGGGTCTCAGCTCCCCCCATGCTGAGCGCTGCCCTTACTGTCCCAGTGACAGCAGGCAGCGAGCTCACTGCTTTGGTCACAGCATCAGAGCCAGCATGAGCCCCCTCTCTGGTGTGCAGGGGGGCGGGGAGCATCTCTCCAACACACTCAGCCCCAGGGGTCTGGTTACAGGTAGGCAGGTATCCTGAGCCCAGCAGCCCCTCCCTCCTGCCAGCTAGGTCATTTGCATTTTCACTGACAATTTCAGTCTCAGCCAATTGGTTCTCTAGATTCAAATTCAAATCCTCGGCCATTACAGGAGCACGGTCTGGATCCTGTCCCAAAGAGAGACAGTCATCCCCCAATAGGACATCACAGCTGATATCTTGGAGAACCCCAATGACCAGCCAGCCTGACCTCTCCTGGGTCTGCACAGTGATCTGAGCCATAGGCAGGGCAAATGGCTTCATACCTGGGACCTTCACCCAGGTCACACAGCCCTGCAGCATCTGGGGGAGCTGCACCACCCAGGTTCTGACAAGTTTTCTCTGTCCCAGAATCTTGCCACCCCAGGAATGTCTATCACCTTCTGATCCCACTGGGGGTCCAAGGGGCCTGAGTCCAGGAGAGTCCACACAGACATATAGGCCTGGGCCGGGAGTGGAAGTCTGTCTACCACCTCACCCATGTGGTGGATCGCATCTATAGCCTTGGGACCCAGCAAGGGAGCTAGATTCTGGGGCTCTTCCACAGGGTTCCCCTGGTTCAAATCTCCAGCCTGCTCAAAAGCATTGAGGTGAGCATCCACATTCCCCCCACCCCACCCCTTAACCAGGGGCAGCAATTTAGTATCAAGGTTCCCTCACCCCTGGGAAGTCCCCTATGCCTCTCCACTCCATCACCAGTTCATGCTGCTGCTACTGCTTCTCCTATAGCTCTTTCTTGGGCTCCCGCTTTCACAGTCCTCTCACTCCTTCTCACTGTCCTCCAGCTATCTCAGACTCAGCTCCAATCCCATCCTTCTCAGATCCCCTGATGGGGAACCCGATTGTGAAGACCCCCTATCTGGTTGGGGACAGGAGTCTTGGGGATGCCTGGCTACTGCTCCAGCTGCTCCCACATCCTCTTGTAGCCCCATTTGGGTCAGGAATCTGCTCCTTAGAGTGGTCATCATCCTCCACTGTGGTCTGGTGAACTTTCCAATGCAAAACCCTCTCTTTTTGCACAGGTTTACAATGTCCTTCTTAAGGAGCTGTTGATAGGCCATCACTTTGCTGTTCCCAGGCTGTTGTGGACTCACAGGCCTGTGTGCTGTCAGCTCCCCACAGTTTCCAGGAAGAACCTCTAGTGTGCCAGCCCTTCTCAAGGTCACCACCTCTCCCCCAGGGTGAAGCAGCAGACTCCTCCACCCCTGGGAACTGCTCACTGCAGTCCCCAGTGGGACCCTGTTACTGCAACAGTCATTCTTGCTGATCACACACTCCCAGGGGTTAAACGTGGCTCCTTCACCACCTGAAACCACTCTTCTCTCAGCCTTCAGCACACCTGGTTCTCATTAATCTCCCCTCGTGTTACTGTTCCCCAGTCACTTACTGCAGGAAATGCCATCCACGGGGTGCAGTAGATCCCACCACTTCCACCAGTTGGCATGGAGTGTTGGGGAGTCAGGGTCATGCACCCCCCACTTCTTTCAATTCACTGTGACTCTCAGCCAGGAAGTAAAGCAGAAGATTTATTAGATGACAGGAGCATGGTCTAAAACAGAGCTTGTAGGTACAGAAAACAGGACCCCTCAGTCAGGTTCATCATGGAGGGTGGAGAGTCCATACACAGGTTCTGGGCCTCCCCGCATCTCCCCAGCCAGCTCCAAACTGAAACTCCCTCCAGCCCCTCCCCTCTGGCCATTGTCTCTTTCCCAGGCAAGGAAGCCACCTGACTTCTTTGTTCTCCGACACCTTCAGTTGGCACCTTGCAGAGAAGGGGCTCAGGCTATCAACTGCCAGGAGACAGGGTGTCGGCCATTCTCTGTGCAGTCCCCTGCACACCCCTGCCCTCTAGGGCTCTGTAATAATCACATCCCCTTATCCCATCACCTAGACACTTAAGAAATGCATAGGGGAAACTGAGGCACCCACACAGTATTTAGATAAAACATTAAGAACATTCCCACTTCATCACACCTGTCGCTCTGCAGTGTGGGCAAAATTTCTGCAGCGCCTGCATCAGCCAGTGCTGGGAAGGATCAGATACAGCCGCCTCCTGCCCTCAGTGCAGAGAAACTGTGCAACAGGGAAACCTCAGGCCCAACAGGAAGCTGGCAAATGTAGACATAGCCAAAGGGCTGACTTTTCAGGCAGCAAAAGGAGCAGGAAGGGATGGGGTGTGTGGGGAGCACCAGGAGGCTCCAAAACTGTTCTGTGAAGAGGCTCAAATCCCCATCTGTCTGGTGTGTGACAGATCCCAGGCACACAGAGCTCAAACAGTGGTTCCTATAGAGGAAGCTGCCCAGGAGTACAAGGTAGGGAATAGCTGTCAAATTTAATGGGTAATAACTTTGGATTTTAGTTACAAGATTAATTTCACTGGAAGTTGCCTGTCACAAGTGTATCTAGGGCCGGCTCTAACATTTTTGGCGCCCCAAGCGAAAACAAAGAGCGCCGCCCCCCTCTGAGCGTCATGACGCCCAAGGCCCCGCCCCCGAGCGGCGCCCCGCCCAGTCCCCACCCTGAGCGTCGCGTCGCCCAAGTCCCCGCCCCCCCAAGTGTTGCGTTGTGCCACCCAAGTCCCCGTGCCCCGAACAAAGCACCGTGCCTCCTAAGCCCCGCCTCCCCCCAGCGCCGCCTCGCCAAACAAAAAAAAAAAACAAACAAACCCCGAGTGCCGCCCCCTTCCAAGGTGCCGCCCCAAGCACATGCTTGGTAGGCTGGTGCCTGGAGCCAGCCCTGAGTGTATCTGCATCATTCAGCTCTCCAAAACCTTCACTGAATGGGAGATACTATTAAAAATAAATGATCTGGCAGAATGGCAAGAAGGGGGAAAAATAGTCTTTAAAGGTACCTGACATGGGGGACTTTTATCTGAGAAGCTGAATCCTTGTCAAACCCAGCTTCCACTGGGGAAATAAGGGAATTTTTTTACCATAGGTGCCAACGCGTGAGTCCTGCTGGCAGGCCCTGCTGATCAGTGCCTCCCCATGCCAGGGCTGCCCAGAGGATTCAGGGGGCCTGGGGCAAAGCAATTTTGGGGGCCCCTTCCATAAAAAAAGAGTTGCAATACTATAGAATACCCCACTTGTCACTCCCTCTGGGCGACCCTGCCCTGTGCCTCCCAGCTGTTAAGCTCACGAGGAGTAAGGAGTGGTGCCCTCAGGGGACAGGGCAGAATGGTGAGAGTAGAGTTGGGGTGGGCTTTGGGAAAGGGGTGGAGTGGGGGCGGGGTGAGCCCCTCTCCCCCAACCGACACATTGGAAAGTTGGCACCTGTGCTTTTTACAGAATAGAAGCTTTTAAATGATCAGTGAGGCTTGAATCACAAGAGCTGCAGGCCGGTCTATCTGAGAGTGTTGCCTTCAGGCTGGAGATGGGGAAGTTACAAGCTGTTGATGTTGTTACTGATTTGTATCATAAAACTTATTATTAGTTTTATTTGGATCACAGCAGCTCCCACAGCCCCAAAATGAGATCTGGGCCCTGCATAAAACACAATGAGGGACAATGTCCACCTTCAGCAGGTTGCACACAAAGAAGACAAGACAAAGGGTGAGGAGGGAAACTGAGGCACAGAGAGGGCAGTGACTTGTCCAAAGTCATGCAGCAGGTCAGTGGCAGAATTGGGAATACAACCAAGGTATCGGAAGGCCCAGTCCAGTGCCCGAATTGCTAGACCAGGTGCCACCCCCACAGCAGCATTGAGCAGTGATGAAGTGCAGCCATTAGGAAGGAAAGACTCCTTGATAAACACCCCAGGCCCAGCAGGGAAATGAGGTTTCTCACTGGGATTCTGAATTCCATTTTTGGTCCATGAAGGGTTAAACTCAGATGCCGGCCTGCACTAGAGGAGATCACTGGGCTAAATGCTGCATTGACCTTAGCACCTTGAATATACACACAAAAGGGCTCCAGCCAGCTCAGGTCCCTGCCAAATACCACTGGGATTACACTGGATTGCAGCAAAACTAACCCCTGGTCGGTACTGACCTGGGTCAGTCTGACCTGTTCTGTGATGTATGTGAGCAAGGACCAGCCTCACCATTTTTCTAGCCTTCACTTTTGATCCCTGTTTATCTTCCTGTGTCTCTTCCACTCTCCTCTCCTCCCTCCCACAGATCATCCTCCTTGGCTTCTCCCTTCTTTCCCCTGATCTTATCCCTTCCCCTCTTGCTGCCCCCAGGAGACCTAATCCCACAGATCTGAACAAAATGCTCCCTGGAGCGTCCAGCTGCTCCTCAACCCCCCAAACCCGATTAATTAATTCTGTGTCCCTGCCACCCCCATATTTGCCTGTCCCCAACCTGGCTGTCAGTGCTACCCCCTGCCCAGCCCCCCTCCCTGCCCCTCCTGCAGCTCCAGGGGTTCTTCCCCCCTCGTATCCCTGGGGCTGAAGGGAGGGAGGGGGAGGAGCTTCCGGGGCCATAGAGATGAGGAGCCAGGGATTGGGTAGATGGGAGTCCTCCAAGATCATAGAGACTGGGGTTCATGAGGCTAGAGAGGCTGATTTCCGGTCCCCCCTCTGCTGCGTGTCTCAGGGACAAAGTCTGAGCTGGGATCCCAGCACCCAGAACCAGGGTCGGATTCTCTCCCCAGGGACGGAGCCTGGCGGGAAAGTGAAGATCGGGGCCTCATCACCAGCATCGATAAATGTCACCTGCCCCCGGTCACAGTCCAGACAAACCCGGATCCTGCTGGGGGCCCGGCTCAGTGGAAGGGAGGTCACAGGGGAAGTGAGAGCCTGGAACTTACCCTCCCACCGCTCCACAGCCCAGATCCCCCCCTCAGGGCTAAGGCCGATCCCTCCCTTCCTCCCCACAGACTCTCTGGCCACCCCCACAGCCCAGCATCCTCCACCCCCCACCTCCACTTCCACCTCCCAGCAATGTCTCCCCGAGGTGAATCCCTCACAGCCCAGCACACAGCCCCAAGAGTCAAATCTCTCAGGGGTGTCAGGCAGTCGCTGCCGTTTCTCCCCCCATCTCACACTTTTCCAATCCTCAGACAGGATGAGGTTGGGATGAGCCGTGTCTGGATCCAGAGTCACAGTCACTGGGGAGAGAGAGAGAATCAGAGCATTAGGGGCAGAGCTCGGCCCTGGGGGAGGGTTTGATGGAGTCAGTGACAGAATCTGCCCCAGCTGGAGAGTGACTCAGGGAATCTCCTTCCTCCAGGATGTACCCGACTGACGGGGAGCAGCTCTGAGATGTCAGCACAGTGCAAGGGAGAGTCACTCTTCAGGGAGGCGACAGAGCAAGATTTGCTGAGCTGAGACTGAGACTCCAAATGATTTCATCCTGTTCTTCCCCTGATGGGGACTAGAGACCCTGGAATCATGGGGAAACCCCAACAGATTTCCACTCATATTCACATTGTCACAATTATTTTTTTTCCCTGATGTGCCCTCCCTCACTTCATTTTAAAACCCTGGAGCTTAGCTCTCTCTTGTTGATGCCAGCATGATGCCTGCTCCATCCTGCCACATATCTGAGCTCTGTAGATAATGACAAGATTTCAATAAATCTCAAACTGAAGTTCTGTAGCTAGTCATCAGGGCCAGCCAATGAGAATGATCAGTCCAGATTTCAATTTTTAAAATTGGGATTTTGATTTAGAAGCAAGGAGCTTCTCCAAGAGACGGAAGTTAGGGGTAGGGAGGGGAAAAAGAGGGTTTGGAAATTACTCCATGAAGGAGAAGGTGGCAAGGATGGTTAAAAACAGCAGAAAGTTGGGATTTGGTGGAGAGAGGAAAAAGGAGAGAAGACAAAAGATGCAGAATTTGAAGTCTGAGTAGAGTGACTCCTTGGTTTGAACTCTGGGGGCTGGTCACTCTTGTTCCTCCACCTGACACCAGGGCTGGGATCCTAACGGACAATAACTGCTCAGTCACTTGGAGCAGGATTATGGGAGAAATGTGTAAGGAGGGCGTGTTGTGATAGTCCTTTCCTCTGCGTCCTTTGAACTTCAGGACTCTGTCTTCTCTCAACAGGAACAATATTATACTACACTTCCCTCGTTTTTTGTGCAGTGAAAGGAAGCAGGATCTCCCATTGATTAAATATGAGTTGTAATTACCTGCATTGCTTAGGGATCTCCTCCACTCTAGAAGCAAACACATAGATGGGGATGAGAATTAAGCCAGACAAATTCAGCATCAATAGGAATCATTATCACAGAATAGGCTGCATGAGAGAGAGAAACAAAACAAAAAAATGCCCTTACCTAGGTCTACTTGAAGTTTACCTAAATAATAAATAGAAACAAAAGGACATCCTGTAAAAGCTTCTCCTGGGTGGAATTAACCACTGCCTGCCCCCCAATCATTGATCAATTGGCCTGTCTACTGTGCATTGTTTTACATCAGTACAATCCTAGGGATTGGACACAGGATAAGCCAAACTAGTGCAAGTCACTTTTCACACTGGTGTAGCTGCATTAGGGGTCTGACCAGGTGCAGCTCTATAAGGAAAGGAGAAGGCAGCCCAAAACTCCCTCAGTGGCCTTTATGCCAGCCTCGAGCTGAGTGAAAGGTCACACTTATAACTCACATGACTCACCTACGTGCCAGGGCTGTGGGCACTCAGTGCACAGAATCCTGACCCAGGTGACCACATCCTCACTTTGATCCTGGGCTGCCACCAGCCCCTCTCGCAAGTTCTTTTTATGGAGCTGGCCTGGAGTAATTTTTGCCATGGGCATCAAGTGCAGTGTCCCCCCAGTCACCCACTCTATGCTGCCTCCTGAAGAGACATGTCCAATACTGGTTTCCGACTCATTACCGATATATCAAGTTACGCAGTTAGTATTACTTATGATTTTCAAGTTGACATTGTCACATTCATTCAAAAATCTTTCAGAGCATATCATTGGTTCTAACAGAAGAAAATTGAACTTACTGATAGTGTCGAGATGTTTCCCTAAAAAAGAAAATATAAATAAAATTATGTGAGGACTTTTTCAGTGACTCTAGATTGAAAAGGATCTTTTCATTATGAGTCCTTGTATAATAATAATGACACTGCTCTACCAAGCCGTTGCAGCTCTCCAGGGACTTGCAGGTTGTGTGCCCAGTGAAGGAGAAATTGGGTACTTTCTAAGTGTAATTTGAGTTATTTACACACATAGACCTGTCCTAGAACAGCGATGGTCACAAACAGCACACAGGCAATCCTGTCCCTCGAGAACTTCACTGAGCACCAGGGCTTGGTTCCCAGGGAACACCAAGAATTGATGTCAGTTGACTAATAAATCTTACTCTGTTTTGAAAAGGCTGTTTCGTGTCACTGCAAAAATTTGCTGTGGCACATAAGTCCCTGAAGAGCATACATGACTCTGTTTAGGAATCTAAGGGCAGGTCCATACTCACTGCGCGGGTCGACGCGGTGAGTTCGACTTCTCGGAGTTTGAACTATCACGTCTGATCTAGACGCGATAGTTCAAACTCCGGAAGCGCTGTGGTCGACTCCGGAACTCCACCACCGCGAACGGCGGTGGCGGAGTCGACCTTGGAGCCGCGGAGTTTGACTCCGCCGCGTCTGGATGGGTAAGTCAGTCGAACTAGGGTACTTCGAGTTCAGCTACGCTATTCGTGTAGCTGAACTTGCGTACCCTAGTTCGACCCCCGCCCTTAGTGTAGACCAGGCCTAAGTGTAGACTAGCTGGGGAGAGCTCGTGGTGTGAAAACCCGAGTTCTGGAGCCCAGAGGTTCAGTTAAGGAGGTGATCAGGCCATGAGGCCTACTGTGAAGGAAGAGTGAGATCCTTTGGGTGTGTGGCAGACTGAAGGGGTTCCTCCAAGAGACTGTTTAAGAGCTGGAGTGTGGATCCATGACATTTGGTTCCTAGAGAATCTCAAGAATTGACTCTAACTTGAGATCAAGAGAATGAGCAAACTCTCCTGTTTCTTGTTCAGCTCCCTCTTCCTGAAAGTTTGCAGAACTCAAAACTAACACCACCACCACCACCACCACTACATCCTGTCTTCCCCAAGACTGACCATTTGCTCACACACTAAAACAAAGTAAAATAAAAGAAAAACTTGGAAGACTGGGTACTAGCATTCCTGGATGGAGCCTTCCATAATAACAAAAATAAAGCCATTCCTTAATACTGTAATAATCTTTTGAACACACTAGAATTAAACAGCAGAAACTCCATAAGACAAGGACTTTTGTTTGAGCCAAGGGTACTTAAAACCCCAAACCACACTGAATTACAGGGGGAGTTGGGAACCTAACTCCCTCAGACTCCATTGACAATCTAATTAAACTGCTGCAAACCAAGTGGTAGGCTTACTTTAAGATGAATAGGAACAGGTTTAAGTTAACCTGATATAAACGCCACTTAAATAGATGTGTCCGCACAGAGGTTTGCATTGGTTTAACAAAATCCATTTAATTTCACACTTTAAGCTGATGTAACTTTTCCATGTAGAAAACTCTAAATGGTCTTTTCTAAGGAGAAAATCTCATTCTGATTACACTGCATTTTCCCCATTAGAGCTTTACCTCTTAATTTGAAGAGAAAAAGAGTAAGGCTGATGAACACCAACAAAATCACTAGAGTCACGCTGCAAACCACCGGCCAAGGAGACATTCTTGGGAAAAAGAAATCTGAAAGACAAAGCCCACATTAGTTTGGAAATAATAAATACTATACTATAGTTTGGAATGACAAACAATGTGTACTTTTATTCTAGAAAAATGTATTACATCAGGATTTGTTTGAAACAAGGGAAAAAATGCTCCCTGAAAGATAAAAATTGGCAGAAACCAATTTTAAAGAGAGGTACTGCTCACACACTTTTGATAGTATTTAATACACCATTCAATACTCTGTGACATGCTACCAGCCTCTCCCTGTCTCTGTCTTCCTCTCTCCAGCATACAGAGGCACCAGTAGAAAAAAGGGCCTACAGGGCACTGCCAGAAAAGTGTGTGGGGGGGGACATGGGACATGGGGGAAAAGGGGAGGGGCCTGCATGGGCCATGCCATGCTGATGCGAGGGCTTCACGTGATCCACATCACCCCCCCGCCTCTGACAGCATATATAGGTGGGCCTGGTCACATGACCTGTTAAGGTGCCTCCAGCCTTCCCATTATAGGGCCTTCTTTTCAGTTGCTCACTGCTTTGCCAAACTTTAGCCATCTGGGCAGAAAAGTTCCATGCTGGGTATCTGCCTCAGGTGGACTTTTTTATTTATTTATTTATTTTAACAAGTTTCAGCCAAAATGGTTCACTTTTCCTAAGAATGAGGTCAGAGAATAACACATTGTTTTCACATTCTAAAAAAAAAATCTGATGATCTTTTCTAGGAGAAGCTTTAGTGCCCCAGGCTTTTGAGCAGAAACTTGATATTCAGCAGGGTGTGACCTTTGAGTCAGGGATGCCCTCTCCTTGTGAAAATCCATCCAATAACTGGCCAAGTGATAAGCCTCTGAAAAATTTTAGTTTGTGAGCACTTGGTAGAATTCTTAGAGCTTAGCCGCTAAATTCTCTGATGGTTTTGTCCTTACAGAGTATGCTCCATCCCCTCAGAGCCCCTACTACTGACCAGACTTCACAAATGACATCCCCACACTCCAGGTCAAGGATAAAAGGGCAAAGCTGAGCTTTCCCTGTAATTGCTGCTCCAAGCTGGTGTGGGGTTGGGCACTAGAATGGACAGCAGGGGGCCTGTATCTCCTGTGCTCTCAGTGCCCACTCTGCTGGTGTCTAGGCAGAACGGAGGTAGGTGACTGACTAGAATATAAGACGGGGGGGGGGGAGGGGGAGGGGGGAGCTAGACCTGGAAGGAGGTTAAGGAATAGATTATAACAAAGTGCTTGGTGAGGCTGGTTCTGGAGTGAGAGAGTAACTGTGATTGGGAATGAGGTGGAGCTGGACACTGGGTAAGAAGACTGGGAACTAGTTAGGTGAATGGGAGTGGCAGGACTGAACGTGAGAACTGAGACCAGATGGGGAACGGGGACAAAGGGACAGACTAGAACAAGGCCTGACAAGGAGACTGGGACTGGGAACCAGTAGGGGAACGGGGAAGAGGAAGGGGAGTCAAATCTGACAAGGAGCTGGAGTGTGGGGTTACATCTGAGGCTGGTTGGACAAAGAGACAGTGCAACCAGGTTTCAGAATGGAGAGAGGAAATAGTGGTGTCCCCCAGGGGTCTATTCTGGGACCAGTCCTATTCAACATATTTATACATGATCTGGAAAAAGGGGTAAACAGTGAAGTGCCAAATTTGCAGATGCTACAAAATTACTAACTATAGTTAAGACCCAGGCAGACTGTGAAGAGCTACAAAAGGATCTTTCAGAACTGGGTGACTGGGTAACAAAATGGCAGATGAAATTTAATGTTGATAAATGCAAAGTAATGCACATTGGAAAACATAATCTCAACTATATATATAAAATGATGGAGTCTAAATGAGCTGTTATCACTCAAGAAAGAGATCTTGGAGTCACTGCGGATAGTTCTCTGAAAACAGCCACTGAATGTGCAGCGGCAGTCGAAAAAGCGAACGGAATGTTGGGAATAATTAAGAAAGGGACAGATAATAGACTGAAAATATCATATTGCCTCTATATAAATCCATGGTATGCCCACATCTTGAATACTGCGTGCAGATGAGGTCACGCCATCTCAAAAAAGATATATTGGAATTGGAAAAGGTTCAGAAAAGGGCAATAAAAATTATTAAGAGTATGGAACAGTTTCTGTATGTGGAGAGATTAATAAGACTGGGACTTTTCAGCTTGGAAAAGAGACGGCTAAGGGGAAATATGATTGAGGTTTATAAAATTATGACTGGTGTAGAGAAAGTAGATATGTGTTGTTTACTATTTCTCATAACACAAGAACTAGGAGTCACCAAATGAAATTAATAGGCAACAGGTTTAAAACAAATAAAAGGAAGTATTTCTTCACACAACGCACAGTCAACCTGTGGAACTCCTTGTCAGAAGATGTTGTGAAGGCCAAGACCATAACAGGGTTGAAAAAAGAACTAGATAAATTCATGGAGAATAGGTCCATCAATGGCTGTTAGCCAGGATGGGCAGGGATTGCGTCCTTAGCCTCTGTTTGACAGAAGCTGGGAATGGGCGACAGGGGATGGATCACTTGATGATTCTCTGTTCTGTTCATTCCCTCTGGGGCACCTGGCACTGGCCAAGGTCAGAAGACAGGATACTGGGCTAGATGGACCTTTGGTCTGACCCAATATGTCCATTCTTATGTTAACCTTAATTTGGTCCCTTTGTGCATATGCCTTATGACACAATCTTTAATTAAATGATCACATGCTATTTCCCCCTCCCCCACACCAGAACTCTTGCCTCATTCAGTGCACTGGAGGCACCTGCTCTGGGGATGAACCTGGGTTGTGCAGTGAAGGAGGGTGTTGCTTGTAGGACCCGGGCCTCATTTCTTTCAAAAGTTGGGAAGTGTGGAAAGAATGAGGCAGGGAATTCCAGGAAGAGAAAGGACGGTCTCATGGGTACGGCAGTTCAGTGGCCCTTTTGGAGGCAAGGGGAAATAGTATGTGATCATGGCATTGGAAACTGTATCATAGTGCATAAAAAAAGGGGGTCCAAATTTAGAACGCACAGGGAACCTGAATTCTGGTATTTCCTAACATTTGAATCCAATTTTCATTGAAGGTGTTTTGTATGTGTGCACATGGCTGAGCATGTTGTGGAAGTAGAGCAAGAACTGACAAATACAATAAAATATAGGTAATTCCTCTGTTTTGCCTAAAATCAACAAGAGTATTTGTATATAAAAAAAATATTTTAAGCAATAACTGACTGCCCAGGAGGGGTAAACCTCTGTTCTTTTGTCTTTCAAATAATTAAAAAAAAAAAAAAAAACGGATGCCAGCTGAACAGCATTCAACGTACCACGCATTTACTGGCACAATAGGAATTATGTTCTGTGTTTTATGTCCTGTCTTGTGGTGTTTGTCTCGTGGCCAAAATTATTGTGTTTAATATTTTCATAAAATAGTCTAGTTCAAAATTAAATAAAAAAGTTAAATAAAAAAGCAAATACTTGTTTTATTCAACTTGAAATACGAAGTGTTTGAATAAATCAAAAAAATGTAATATACTAAAATCTAATACATTTGCTTAAATAAAAAAAATAAAAAAAACTTCATTGGCCAAATCTTGTAATTAAAAAATTGTTGTTAAAATTTGCACACCAACAGTCTTTGGAAGCAAGGACATGAAAGGTTAACCCACTCCCCATATAGCACATGGAATCCTTCTGGCTACCTCAAATTTCTAGCCAGAGGGCTGAAAAAAAAAAGGGAAAGCTATTAAACACCAAAGGTTGTACTGAGTGGACTCCTCAAAAGTGGATGTGCTTGTCCTGGCTTGTTGCTCCAAAGCTCTGTAATGAAGTTATTTTACTGAAAAAATATATGTGGCACACATTAAATAATAAAACTAATGTACTGTATAATGGCAATGTGTATGTGTTCATTGATTAAAAAAATGTATAAGTAAAAAATAAAAGTTTCCTTTGTAGGTTAAAAAAAGCCAAAAAAACCAAAACAAATTAACTAAAAAAAAAATAGCTAGCAAGCTCAGCCCAAAAATAAAATGCTGTCCCCCGTTCAAGGATACTGCTCACAGCTAAGACTTGGCTGACAACCAAGAAAAGGGGGGGCCTGAATGTACCCAAGCAGCTATAAGATTTGCAAAACACTGCCAGGCATTAATGTGTGTTTCTTTTCTCACAGGTAAAAAAGTGCTATCAAAAAACCCTAGCAGCCCTGCCACTCCTTGGAACAAAAAAAATTAAATCTATGTAAAAGTCCATCAGCAAAAAACTGCCCTGGCTCCACACTGGAAGGGCCCTTTCCAATTCCTGTTAACCACCAACACTGCCGTAAAGTGCCAAGGACTGACTGCCTGGACCCATGCTCCTCACTGCAGAAAAAAACAAAAACAAAAAAGACCCCTCCACCTCAAAAAAAAAATGCTCCTACTACTAATTAGCCTATTTCTCCTTCTAGCTCTGCTGTGCCTTCTAAACAGGAGGGGGAAAAAAAGAACAAGGTAAAGTGCTAGTAACCTCTCCCTTGTCCACTGACAAACCTACTATGCCTTTAAATTTTTCTAAAAAAAGCAAAACCATTACAGGCTGATGTGCTGGTAACCTCTCCTCTGTATGATGCTAAACCACAACTGTTTCAAAAACAAACAAAAACCAACTCGCTCCATTAAAACCACCAAAGTCCAAAAATTCCTGCCTACAAAAAACATTAAAAACTAACCCTAATAAAAAAAAACAAAAAAGTATACACTGTCAAAAAAAACCTTATGGAACCCATGCTTAAAAATGTGGTATTACTTGAATTTTGGGGTTTATTCTACAGGCTGCGCCCTGTGGTTTAAATAAGTGCTTCAGCATGTATTGCTCTCCCTAGTTAAATTTTAAAGAACAAGTACCAAAGGCACCTTGTTGCCAATGCCCCTGCCATCTCCTCAATTACACTATTACCCCGTAATACATCCAAATACAAACAATGCCATATATTCAATAAAACCAGTGGCCAAGGCCTTCACACTTTAGTAATTTATTTAAATATTATTTAAAAAATTATTTTTAAGGTTCAAAATATCCCATATAAGCAAACAATTAAGTAAAAAAATAATAATAAAAAAATAAAAGTATATAATATCACTACAAATAAACCCCAAAATTTGTAATTAAAATTAATAAAATCTATAGTAAAATAAATATGATGGCTGTCTCTAAAGTTTGCAATGTGTTAAATTAAAAAGGCCCTTATTGTTATTTGGTCACCCAATTAGTAAATAATTAAACAAATACCCAAAAAGTTTGTTCTGCCACCACAAATTTTACCTGTATTAAAATTATTCCAGTGACTGATAACATAACTCTATTGCAATATACCCCCTCTTATGACATTAATATTAATGCCCCCCAAAAGTATATAAAGGTGTACAATCAACAAATGTAATATAGTACACCACCAAAAAAAAAGTATTAAAATATCAATAAACTGTAATTAATACTACTCTAAAACCTGTCAAATTTACACTGCCCTTATCCATTTTCCAAATCACCTCTACCTACCCAAGTTGCTCACATAAAGCTGCCATTAAATTAGCACAACAAACGGCCTGCGTTAGTTCCTCTAAAAAAAAAAAAAGGAGGGGGCGTAAACAAATCTCTATGAAATGGGGCCAATAGTGCAGCAGCAATTTAAAATATTTTTAAAAGTGAAAAACAATAAAAAATTGGGGCAACTAGCAAAGGCCACTGGTCTTATTACTGGAGCACAGCTGATCTAGGTGCAAGCTAAAGTTGGTAAATTACATGTTATTTTTACTCTTAGTTAATAACCAAAAGCTATTAACAAAAATTGTATTAAAATCACTAAGGGTAAAATAAAATTGCAGTGAAATTTAGCATGTTCAAAATTCAAAATTTCCTAAATGACCAACTAATGACCATTCGGAGTAATCTCGAGCACGAGGCATAGCCTACTGCACTTACAAATACCTCAAAAATGCCATCTAATGTGTAGCCATAAAAACATACTTACAATTTTTCAAAATAAAGTATATACTCACAGTGCTCCTCCCAAGCATATAGGAAGCATATGGGCTCCCACATACCGAACCCTGACGGGTCCATGGGGAGGATGCATATGGGACTGAATTATTCACCGTAATAGGTAAAAAATTAAACCACCTGGTATGCCTAGCCAATTTGTTGTTAGTGCTCCTGGAATAACACCCAACATTTAAATAAAAATAAAAAGTCAATAAACATTTTGGCCGTTAAAACCTCCACAGCTTCAGTGTATATGTAAACTGAAGCCAAAAAAAGTTGTCACTGTTCATAACAATATTTGCTTAAAAAAAACAAACAAACAGACAAACAAAAAACTACCCTAACAGAACACCTACTTTTTCAAGCTAATAATAGCTATGTGTATGTTAAAACCATCAAGTTGCAACATATACATTTTAATCTCACTTCTGCTGCAGGCAATCATATTATTTACTGGCCTGCAAATAAAATCTTACAAGTAGCCCTTAGGTTTCAAATACGCTTTAATTGAACTAGTTTAGTGCCTAATCAATTTCAAAATTTGCATTCACTGTTACCAAATGTTCAAAAATATCTCTAAATTACAAAAGCAAATTCATATGCTTCAAAATATTTATCAAGTAAAAAATGCCTTTCATACAGCTTATAAAGTGTCTACTTTATGTACTAAGTATAACGTATTGTGCTTTGTAACTAAAACTGTACAACAACCCCATCATATTATTACTATAAAAAAGTTATTGCTTTTTTTGTTATTTGGTTTTAAATTATGTTATTGTTATTGTAAAAAAACATAGTAGTAATACCTTTCATGCCCATGCTAATAATGCATTGTCATTGCATCCAATCAAAACCCCTAAGGTTAAAGCATTTAATCTAAAATCCAAAGCTTAATGCAAATGAAGGTTTAAAAACGTTAGTTGTACTAGAAGTACAAAAGGGGTGTGTGTGGAAGTAGAGCAAGAACTGACAGGGATTTGAAGGGGATTTCAATGAAAACAGTCACCACTGTGAGCAAGTCAGGCTAGCTGTTAGCCTAATAATGCGAGATTTGTAGAAGTGAGGATTGTGTGAGGCGAATGGGAAAGAACTGTGTGAGAAGCTGTTGCGACCTGCGTAAATAAGTATAAAATGTAGACTAAAGTCTAAATAAATGTAAAAAATAAAATATCAGAATGACCTATGTATAAAAAAAATGCTGCTGTAATTGTTTACCTATAAAAAGACCTACCTAAAAAAACCCCTGTCTCCTAGTGCACTCTCTCCCTCTATGCAATTGCTTAAAAATAAAATATCTGACTTTGCTGCACCCAACAAAAAAGTTAAAACTTTGTTTTTCTCTGACAATGTGTATGAATAGTGGGTTTGTCTGTTTATATTTTAATTCTGGTTGTCCTTATGCACAGTCTTCATGCTGTTGGATAACCGGGCTTCTGAACCCATCATCCAACCCAGGAGCCAACTCAGGGGAAAGTGCCTCCTTCTTTTCATGAAATTAATGCTACAGTTAAAACATATAGGAAGAGAAATTGTAGGTAATCATTATATTTCCCAACAGAAATCTTATATTTAAGTAAAATTAAAACTTTTGTAACAGCAAGAAACTTCCATAGTAAAAGAAAATCTGATGATTTAAGAGTGGAAATAAATAATGAATGGAGGGCAAATAAATATTAAAATACTCTTCACTTCAGCTGGGATAGGAGCTGATCTGCTAAATGGGTGTGTAGGAACTGATCCAAATCCTATTAACGTCTTTAATGGGCTTTGGATCAGGCCCACAACATTTTGTTGTTATGGCAACACCCTTCCCTGTGTGAAGTTTGCTAGAGGGTGAGAAACCAAATTTCATATTAAAACTTGGACCTTGTAGTGAGTGACACACTCACATGACTGTTCCCAGGGCTCCAGACTTTCTTGGCCCTGCCTTGCTTCTGACCCTTCATGAGCCAGAGTCTCAACAGTCACAAATTTCCTCCATGTTGAAGAGATCACAGCATATCACATCTCCCTCTCCATAGGCATTGGGGCAAGAAGCCTACTCCTTGATGCACCAGACCACCAGGAGGTGGAAAGTCCAACCAATCAGTAGGACCCCCAATATACCTTAACACTGCCCTGTGATGGCTGTATGAGAAAAAGAAATCAAATTTCAGCTTAAACATACATTTATAAAAAGAGATGTAAATAAAAGACCAGTTTATTCTTATATGGGATTTCAAATACCAACCATCTTGTTTTTTATTACAATCATACCCATAGAGCATTTCTAGGCAGAAATACATTTGGATTTCTTTTAAATTTAACCTTAATTCTGAATTTCCTGTGTCAAAACTGCTTGTTTCTAGGATAATTACTATATCCCTGGAATGTATTTTAACCTAAATTGTGTTCTGAACCTTAACTTAATGTAGTTTTTGGTGAGGAAATATTTTAACTTTTGTATTATTTAGCAACCTAGATTTTATTTCTTCTCCCCCTTCCCCAGTTTGGGATATCAGTGTTTGGTTTTGGTGGTAACTCACCTGATATATAAAAAGTTGAGGGTTCCTTTTCTAGGTTGAAGTAAGCGTTCCTTATACAACAGGATAAACTCTGGTTTGAATTTTCTGTTATAATGATAGAACTTTTTACTTCAAAGAGCCCACGTCCATCTTTGGATTTTGTTTTAGTAGAGGAAGATAAAAGCTGCCCACTGCGATCTCGCCACAGCACCTCGGGTTCTGGGTACCATCCAGCCAACTGACACACCATTCGGATCCCTCCATCCTGATAACCCTCAACAGAGATTTGAGGTGCAGACCCTGAAGCTAGAGTAAAATGAATCAGTGTTAATGATATACATATACAGCCTAGCATATAAAAGTTTTCATTTTCAATAAATTGATTGAATACACTTTATGATGGATATTCGTAGAAACAGGAAACTTGACTTTAATGAGACTTAAGTACTTGTTAAGCATTTTGAAGTCCTGTGGCCTCAGAGATGGAAGTGAAAGTCTTACAGAGCATGGGAATGTGTAATCAGCAGCTTAGTAGGTGATGTGAAGTGGGCAAGGAATGCAAAAGAATTTCCCTTAGATTTCTGATTTCTAGGGTTTGAAGGTTTTTTGTTCACAGATTCAATAGATTTTTAAGACCAGAGAGGACCACTGTGATCATCCAGTCTGACGTCCTGGATCATACAGGCCATATGTCTTCCATGAATTAATTCAAGTCCAAAAGCTGTGGCTGACCTCGCACACCCCTTTTCACCAGAGGTGTTCAAGCTGGTGCAGTGGGTCCTGGTGCAATTGTAACTCTCACTGAACAAAGGTTTTGTTTTGATTGTAATTGAGGTGAGGAAATTGTGTTTTTTTCACTACTGTGCCACCCGAGATCAACTTATACCTGCAGTGAAGAGTGGCATTGAGTATTTAACCTCTAACTTAGCATGAACAGATAAAGTGAAGGATTATGACACAGAAAAATGTTGCCTCTCTCTCTCTCTTTCCCAATGACTGTTCTATTGTGTACAAATACTTAAATAGTCACTGGGCCAGAGAGACAGGCTCCATTGCCCAGAGGTTAGTGCACCCCCCTGGGAGGTGAAAACCCTGGGTCCAGTCCCCCTGCTCCAGTCACTCTTTCACTATTTATCCAACCTGGAACAACTTCAACAGCAGAGACTGAGGGAGCCTCACATCAGAATTTCCCATAACTCAGTGTTTAGAGCACTCTCCTTAGAGATGGATGACCCTGTTTGATTCCTTTCTCCACCCTGCAGAATGAGGAATTGAAGGTGGGTGTTACACAACCCAGCTGAGTGCTCTAATCACTGGGCTAAAAGTTATAAGGTGGGCACCTCCTCCTCTGGTTATTTTGCGTGGAGTGGGGCAGGCACCTACAGTAACTCCTCACTTAACGTTGTAGTTCTGTTCCTGAAAAATGCGACTTTATGCAAAACGATGTTAAGCTAATCCAATTTCCCATAAGAATTAATGTAAATTTGGGGGGAGGGGAGGTTCCAGGGAATTTTTTTTTGCCAGACAAAAGCCATTATATACATATACAGTATACATTTTAAACAATTTAAAACAGTTTAATATTGTACACAGCAATGAATGATGTGAAACTTGGTTGAGGTGGAGGAGTCAGAGGGTGGGATATTTCCCAGGGAATGCCTTAGTGCTGAATGATGAACTAGCACTCGGCTGAGCCCCCGAGGGTCAACACCCTGCTGTTAATGTAGCCTCACACATTACAAGGCAGCATGGACTGAGGCAGGAGGGAGGAAACACAATAGATGCAGGGCTGTGGCTGCAAACACTGAACATGATGATGAGCCCACACTATCCAGCTGGAGCGCACCACTTCCTCCTCCTGGTGGCATATGCATGGCTGCACAGGTGCTGACTTTCCAAAGTGCTGGGGGGGTGCATGCATGAGTGAAAGAGAGAGATGTGCATTACCCCTTTAAGTACACTGACCCCACTTCAAGCATGCTGCCTTTAAAGCAGTTCAGACAGGAAGCATCAGCTTCCAGCAAGCTCCCTCCATTCTGTCCCAGAGCCCTGTCCCCCTCCTCTGCTTTGTGGAGAGGGGGTACCGAGTGGGGGGACAGGAGCAGGGGGACATCTTGACATCCACACCCCTCTTCCCCTCCCTCCTAACCCCCAGCAAGCAGGAAGCTCCTGAGAGCAGCTGCAAGGAAGAGGGCAGGAGCAGTATGGCAGTGAGGAGAGAGCCACCTGAACTGCTGCTGGGCAGCTGTCAAGTTGCACACCTTACAGGGAATTTAGGGGAGCTGATGGGGGGCTGCCAGCCCCCCCATGGTTCTAATACCCCCAAGGAGGGGCTGCTCTTCCGGGGAGTCCTGCAAGCAGTGGACAAAGCAGGCAGCTGCCAAAAGACATTATAAAGGAGCACTGTACAACTTTAAATGAGCATTTTCTCTAATAGATCAGCAACATAACAATGAAACAACGTTAACTGGGACAATGTTAAGTGAGGAGTTACTGTAATTAATTCTTGCATGAAATGCAGGGCCGGATTAGCCCCGGGCCCTCAGAAGAGTTATCAGATTTTCTGGGGCCCCTCCCTGTATACAAGTCTTCTTCCTAATTTAAAACAAAATGATAACATGGGGGACAGAGGCTCAGGGCTTCCCCTAGGCTCTGGGGTGGGGCCAAAATGAGGGGTTCAGAGTGCAGAAAGGGGCTCCAGCTGGGGCAGAGGGTTGGGGTGCAGGAGGGGGTTCAGGGCAGGAGATTGGGGTCTGAGTGGGAGTTGGGGTGCTGGGGTCAGGGTTGGGATACAGGACGCTTACCTCAGGCAGCTCCCCTTTGGCGGCACAGCAGGGCTGAGGCAGGTTCCCTGCCTGCCCTGGCCCATGCTGCTCACAGAAGCTGCCGGCATGTTCATGGCTGCGACCCCGGAGGGTGGGGCAGGTGGCTCCACATGCTGCTCTTGCCAGCAGACTCCAACCGTGCAGCTCCCATTGGGTGAGATTCCCGACCAATGGGAGATGGTGGGGAGGCACCTGCAGGCGAGGGCAGCACATGGACAGAGCTTCTTTCCCTGATTGTTGTGAGCCAGTGCTCGCAGCTCCAGCCCAGCAGAGGGGGAGGAATGGCAGCTCGTGGAGCCTCCACCCCCCCCCCCCCCGCCAGGCAGGGCTGGATAACGCAGGGGCTTTAGTGGCCCCTGCAAAATGATCTGGACTTTGGCAGCCCGGAGATCTTTTTGCAGGGCCTCCCTCAGCCTGGGGCCCTGGGCTGCAACCCCGAAAGCCCCAGCATTAGTCCAGCCCTGAAGAAATGACTTCATAGGTGCCTATGCTGTCTGGCTTCTGGTTTCCCACTCATGGATCACCAGCTGAGACGGGAACCTCCCTGCAGCCTGCACTTAGCTGTCCATCTGTCAGTGTGGGGCCGGGGCTTAGGACACACCTCTGTGGTTGACATTTCCCATTGGCTGGCTTAGGCACCATCATCTCTTCTGGCTGTTTTGTATGAAGTGACTCAGAGACCTAACTCGTTGCCATAGGAAACATGTTGGGCATTTTCCATTTTCTTCCTGAATTCTAAAGGAGGGACAGAATTTGTCTTCTGAAAGAAACTGAGCTTGGGCCAGTAACTAAGAACCAGCTGCTGCTATTGCTAAATACCCAGTGAAGATCTCCCTCACCCCTGGGATAAAGAGAAACCCACTATTTGTGAGTGTCTCGGTCTTTTGAGGATGAGCAACTCCCTAATGTCTAGGGACATTGTCCATTCCCTCATTTGGATAGAAAGCCTGTAGAGAGGCTGAAATGTTTCAAGGCACAAACATCGGCACGGCTGATAGGGAAAACGTGGAAGTGAAAGGGGATTTACGGGTAACAAAATGATAAACACTAAGGCCCAACTCCACAAAGAGAATTGGTGTTGCAACACCAAGCACCAAATGGCCTAACTTTTAAGACACTTAGAAAGCCACTGGAATCCACAAAGCCTGAGTTAGGGGAAAGATCAGTGCCTGAGAACATAGGCGGCAGGTTATATCTGTGTGCGGTGCCCGGGCTCCAGGAATATTCAGGGCCGGGTGCCCTGCTCCAGCAATAGTTGGAGCTGGGTCTCTCCCCCGGCCCTGCCTGGATCGGGCCCCAGCCCCGCAGGTCTCCCCCCGCCGCCGCGATCCTGCCTGGAGCAGGTCTCAGCCCCCGCCTGCCACCCCGCGTGTCCCCCTGGCCGCGCCACGTCGCGTCCCTGCCTGACAGAAAGCAGCGCCGGCCTCTCCCCTGCCTGCTCTGTGCTGCTGCAGGGCTCCCAGCAGAACTGCTGTCTGCTGCCGCAGGGTCCTAGTGCCTGCCATTCACTAATGGGAGCCTTACCCTACCCTCACCCTGAGCCTCTCCAACACCCCAAACCCTCATCCCCAGCCAGAGCCCTCATCCCCCCGCACCCTAATCCTCATCCCCAGCCAGAGCCCTCATCCCCTCCGCACTCTAATCCTCATCCCCAGACAGAGCCCTCATCCCCCCGCACCCTAATCCTCAGCACCAGCCCTGAGCGCCCCCACATCATGAACCCCTCATCCCCCTGCACCCTAATCCTCAGCGCCAGCCCTGAGCCACCCCGCAGCATGAACCCCTCATCCCCAGCCCCACAGCCCTCACCCCACATCCCAACCCTCTGCTCCAGCCCTGAGCCCCCCCCCGCAGCATGAACCCCTCATCCACAGCCCTCACCCCACAGCCCAATCCTCTTCCCAAGCCCTGAGCCCCCCCGCATCATGAATCCCTCATCCACAGCCCTCACCCCACAGCCCAACCCTCTTCCCTAGCCCTGAGCCCCCTCCTGCATCATGAACCCCTCATCCTCAGCCCCACAGCCCTCACCTTGCACTCCCTCCTGTCCCCAAACTCCCTCCCCAGAAGGTGCACCCTCTCCCCCTTCCCACACACCCCTTCCCAACCTCAAACTCCGTCCCAAAGCCTGCACCCTTCACCCCCTCCTGCACACCCACCCCTACCCCAGCCCAGAGCCTGCACCCAGCACCCAAACTCCATCCCAAAGCCTGCACCCTGCACCTCTCCTGCACCCTAATCCCCAGCCCAGGATCTGCACCCCAGACCTCCCCCGCCAAGCCCCCTCCCAGAGCCTTAGGCAGGTGGGGGCAGAGTTTGGGGGGCAGGTTCTGGGCACCACCAAAATTTTTACAAACTTGCCACCAATGCCTGAGAATGGGATCCACAAAATCCAGAATCTGGGGAGGAAACTGCCTAAAAGAGCCCAGAACAGATGTTGATAAGAGTGGTATATCCTAGCGGTCCTCTGTGCCAGATTTCAGAGCCTGAACCCAGGCTAGATTGAGGCCCCTATCTCTGCTTGTGACTCACAGCCTGGCACACTCTCGTGGAGTCAGTCACCTAAGCCACTTTTTACAATCTGCACTGGTGCTGGTACCTCCCATAGAATTTTCATCCCAGTTTTTAGAACACTTGAACCAGGGGTGTTCCACATCTTCAGCAACTACCCCTTCTGCTTAAAGGAAGGGGAAAGGATGTGAACAGGGGCCTCCTACTGCCCATGAGTGTGCTCTGACCCTGGGCTCTGGGATATTCTGATGTGGGGCTCTTTCATTCTCTCCTGCTGAAGCTGTTTCACTTAGGACAAATAATCATTTGCAGTCATTGGAGCAGGAGGATTAGACCTTGGGTCTCCTTCTAACATGTGAGAACCCTGATCATCGGCCTACAGATTATTCTCACTCTCTCTCTCTCTGGCCCAATGACTAATTTAGGATCTCATTTAATAACTAATTGGAGGATTTATGGGGCACCTGAATTTTAGACTTCAGTGTCTGACATGGGGAGTTAGGTGCCTAAGTACTTTTGTGGACTTTTACAGACACATTTTACTGACCTTCTACCTTCAGGTCCAATACTGCTTCTTCATAAAATACATCATCTTGAACAAAACAGCGGTACTGTCCTTCATCAGAGGGTCTGACATTCACAATCCTCAAGGCAACATTCCCATCCATGATGCTGGCTTTCAAAAGCTCTGTTCTTTCATGATATTCTGGCATCTGCTGCTCATACTGATCCTTTCCATGCTGATACAGGTGCACAAACGAAGTGAACTCAGACCGGAACCATCTCACCTCCATGTTCTCAGCGCTCATCCTGGGGGACAGGTGACAGGGTAACACAGTGGCCTCACCCACAATGGCAGTGACAGGCTGATCAGGTCCAATCACTGTGAACCGAGCTGCCAAAGGCACAAAGAAGATAAAACAAATAAAGTAAATGTACATCACATTCCCTATTAATCAACGATACTCATAAATTAGAATCTCTTTGTGCGTATTTCCTATTCTGTGCCTCTATTGCAATGCTCTGTCATTGACTAGGATGTGTCCTGAATTTATAGATGAATTTTACAACATACTGTGCATTTGGATAACCATAATTTATATTAGTTTTAATGGAAGCTGAAATACTTTCTGCCATTATCCTTATAAGCAGCTCCAGATAGAATTAACTTGCATTTGCAAACCTTTCAAATTGTTGCTTTCTGTTTGAAACAGTTTAAGTTTTTTGAATGTTATAAAAACATATAAACTAAGTTAAAGAACATTATTAGGGTACCATTCAGGAAAGAATCTTTCTTCAGGAAGGAAACTTCCGCATGTGTTTAACTTTAAGCATAAGCTTAAATGCTTTACTCCAGTGGTTTTCACACTTTTGTACTGGTGACCCATTTCACACAGCAAACCCCTGAGTGTGACCTCCCTTATAAATTAAAAACACAACTTTTAAACACTAGTATTTAAACACTATTATAAATGCTGGAGGCAAAATAGGGCTTGGCGTGGAGACTGACAGCAACATGACCCCCATGTAATAACCTCGCAACTCCCAAGGGGTCATGACCACTAGTTTAAAGGTAATAATTGTATTGTTACCCCATCTCAGCAGCTAGTCCAATTTTGGGGCCTGTTGGAAGTAGACATTGATAGAGCCTGATATTCTCTTTGCTGCAATTTTTTTTATTCATAAGGAATGTACCAAGTCCTGCTTCTCCAAATGCAGGAGGAACCAAAAGCGAAAGGAGAAGTTTTGTAGCTTACAGCCCCAAGCCTTTCTAGCCAACAGACTCAAAAGTTCTCTCTGTAGCTTTTTCCAGGGTCACACTGTGGTCACAGGCGCCTGCTTGGCTTCTTTGCTTTTTTTTTTGTCTCTGCCTCTCTCTCTCTATTCTTGTCCGCTGTCAGTTCTGTGTGTTCGCTCTCTCAAATCTCACTCTCCCACACTCACCGGGTCACAATACCCAGTGGAAAACCTTCTCCCTGTCTTTGCCACCTCCTCCAAACACCCAGCACATCCACAGTTCTAGGTGTGGTCTACACTAGCACTTTTCTCGGTCAAACTTTTGTCAGGCAGGTCACTCCTCTGACCGACATAAGTTTCACCGATAAAAGCGCCGGTGTGGACAGAACTGTGTCAGCAAGAGAATGTCTCCTATGCTGCTCGTTAGGGATGGTTTAATTATGCATGGAGCAGCTACTGGGGTGTATGGGGTGTCCAGGGAGGGGTAGTACCTTTGATGGGGGGACTTGTCGTACCCCTTCGGGGGTGGTCCGTCCACTTTGGTCCCCACCTGTCACTCAGCTCTCACTTGTGGCTCCAAGTAGCTGCAGCATGCGCAGTGGCCACACCCCGGGCAACGGCTTCAACAGGCTGGCTAAACCAGGTGAGTGTAACTGATGGGACTCAAACCCTCAGTGAATTAGGGATATGCCTACCCTGCATGCAACGTCAGCTCTGGCGGACTGGGTGAAAGAGATCGCTAAGATCCAACAGCCAAGAAGGCGGTTCTGCAACGCTTTGTGGACAGCGAAGGGCTTGACGAGGCACGAAAGACATCAAGGCCATCCACTGCAACTAAAGAAGTTACCAGTCATGATGATTTTCCGTACAATTGGTGTCTGGCTTCTAAGGTCGAGAGAGTGGGATTGCTCCCATGCAACGGCTCTACCACTTAAAAAGCTTTCACGCACAGGTCCTGTGCAAATCTTCAAACATCATCATCATACCACCCAAGTCCTGCGGCAATGGGGGAGCGGCAAAGCGACAGGTGGAGGTTACCACTGGGAGTCATAGTCCCAATCCTGCACGCAGGTGGCCTGTGGATAGCTGGTCATCCAGCTCTGTACCTGGGGCAGCAGAGTTGCCCGGCAGCATCCCAGGCGTCTGAACAGCCCTCTTCAGGACAGCACTGCTCACCCTAGTAAGGGAGGGGCCTAGAAAAGGTGGCCTAAAAATTGCCTGCCCTACAACAACTGGCCAGCAAGCCGTGGCTGGCAGTTTAACCCAACCTGCGGCCGAAACCAAAAGAAAAATTTGAGGAAACTCACCATTGGTGTATGGAATGTTCGTACCCTCATGGATCGAGAAGCGGTTGCAAGACCTGAGAGAAGGACAGCTCTCATTGCTCGAGAACTAGCCCGCTACAACATCGATATAGCGGCATTAAGTGAAACACGATTGCCTGGGGAAGGTTCCTTGAGCGAACCAGGAAGTGGTTACACCTTCTTCTGGAAGGGTAAGACTGAGACAGAGGACAGAATACATGGAGTTGGTCTGGCAATAAAAACCTCATTGATGCATCAACTCCCAGACCTTCCAGTGGGTATCAATGAAAGATTGCTGAAACTACACTTCCCACTAAATGCCAAACGTCATGCCACCATCTTCAGTGCATATGCACCCACTCTAACATGCTCTGACAACTCAAAAGAACAATATTATGAAGATCTTGACAGACTGATCAAGGCCACACCTGTAACAGACAAACTACTCCTACTTGGACATTTCAATGCCCGAGTCGGGGCTGACAGCGAGAACTGGAAAGGAGTAACCGGGCCACATGGTGTAGGCAAAATGAACAGCAATGGACTACTCCTTTTGAGCCTTTGTTCTGAAAATGACCTGACCATTACCAACACTCTGTTCCGACAAGCGGACAAATATAAAACGATGTGGATGCACCCTAGGTCCAAACAGTGGCATCTGATAGATTATGCCATTGTCAGAAGGCGAGACATCTGAGACGTACTGATCACCAGAGTAATGTGAGGCACAGAGTGCTGGACAGATCACAGATTAGTCAGGAAGTCTCTTCAACTTCACATCGCTCCCTCTTGGTACAAACGTCCTAAGCATGTGTGACCTGCTTTCAACATAGCCAAACTGAAGGATGCACAGTGTTTCAACAATTTCCAGAGGAGTCTTGATGAAAAACTGACATCCCACGGACAATTGATCGGTACTGTAACCAAAAAGTGGGACCAGTTCAAGCAGATAGTGACTGACACAGCAATAACATCTCTTGGACCAAAGAAAAGAACACATCAGGATTGGTTTGATGAGAACCAAGAAGAAATATGCTCAGCACTGGAAGTAAAGAGAAAAGCCTTTATCAAATGGCAGAATGACCCCTCCTCAGTCTCTAAATGGGACCATTTCAAGTACCTTCAGAGCAAAACACAGAAAGACCTCCATCAGATACAAGACAACTGGTGGGAGAGCAAAGCCAAAGAAATTGAGCACTATGCTGAGACTCACAACTCAAAGATGTTCTTCAGTGCTATTAAGACTGTCTATGGACCTTCTAAACCAAGGACCACCCCATTGCTCTCATCAGACAACACAACGCTGATTAAAGATAAAGAAGGCATCAACGAAAGATGGCGAGAACACTTTAGCAACCTTCTCAATAGACCATTAACCTTGAATAATGTCCTCAATGAAATTCCACAACAACCTGCTCTGACAGATCTTGACTTTCCACCCACTATAGATGAGATTAAGAAAGCTGTTAGCCAGATGAGTTCAGGAAAAGCTCCTGGAAAAGATGGGATACCAGCAGAGATATACAAAGCAGCAGGTCCAGCAGCACTAGCAGCGTTCCACAGAGTGATCATCAGCATCTCTGAGGATGAAAACATATCACAGGACCTCCGCGATGCTACTATTGTCTCTCTTTTCAAGAACAAAGGCAGCAAAGCAGAATGTGGAAACTAAAGAGGCATATCCCTCCTCTCCGCTGGTGGAAAGATCATCGCCCGCATCATCTTGAACCGCCTAATAGCCAGTATTTCCGAGGCAAATCTACCTGAAAGTCAATGTGGTTTCCGACCTGGCCGGAGCACAGTCGACATGGTGTTTGCTGTCAGACAAATACAAGAGAAGTGCATTGAACAGAATATGCACCTGTATGCTGTCTTCATAGATCTGACAAAGGTGTTTGATACCATCAACAGGGAAGCCCTTTGGACCATTCTAACACGACTTGGCTGCCCAAGAAAATTTGTCCAGGTTATACGCCTTTTTCATGACAGCATGACAGGCGAAGTGTTGTCTGCTGGAGCCACATCAGCCCCCTTCAACATCACCAATGGCATGAAACAAGGATGTGTTCTTGCTCCTGTCCTATTTAACCTGTTCTTTGCATGCGTCCTTAACCATGCAATGAAAGATCTGGACCGAGGTATATACTTGAAATACCGGCACGATGGTTCACTTTTTGACCTCCGTCGCCTGAATGCAAAGACTAAGACAGTGCAGAAACTCCTTCTTGAGGCACTCTTTGCCAACGACTGTGCCCTCATGGCTCACGCTGAAAATGATCTTCAGCACATTGTCAACAAGTTTGCTGAGGCCTCGCAACTCTTCGGACTAACTATCAGCCTCAGAAAGACAGAAGTTCTTCATCAACCTGCACCTGGATCAAATGCTTCTGTCCCGAGTATCTCCATTGACAGCACTCAGCTTAAAGTAGTGGAGAACTTTAAATACCTGGGTAGTGTCATATCTAGTGATGGATCACTGGATAATGAGATCAATGCACGAACATCCAAAGCAAGCCAGGCACTTGGCTGTCTGCGTGTCAAAGTTTTAAAACACCACAACATCCGGATGTCAACAAAACTGCTTGTGTACAGAGCTGTTGTTCTCTCATCTCTTTTGTACGGGTGTGAAACATGGACACTATATAGGCGTCACATCAAGCAGCTCAAAGCATTGCACATGCGCTGCCTCCGCAACATCATGAAGATCCGCTGGCAAGACAAAGTGCCCAATCTCGAGGTCCTCAAGAGAGCCCAGATGACAAACATTGAAATGATGATCATGAAGTCACAGCTACGTTGGACCGGTCATGTCAGCCGCATGGATGCCAACAGAATCCCCCGCCAGCTTCTGTATGGTGGGCTCTCTCAGGGCATCCGGCATATAGGTTGTCCACGGAAACGTTACAAGGACACCATCAAAGCCAATCTGCAGTACAGCAGTATCAAACCTAGGGACCTTGAGGACGCCGCCAGCGACAGAACACAGTGGCGTGCAACAGTTAGAAATACCTAAATCGCCTTCGAGGAAGACCACTGCCGGCGTCTACGAGAGACACGCGAACCACATCACAGAGCATCAGCAGCACACAATCCATTGACCGCAAACTTCCCATGCACCATCTGCAGCAAAATGTGCACCTCTAGAATTGGCTTGTACAGTCATCAGAGGACACACCATGAGACCAACAATAGATGATCTGCACAGATTTGTCATCATCGGATCGATGGACTAACAAGAAGAGCAGCTACAGGGGAGACTTTACAGTGGCGCAGCTGCAGTGCTACAGCTGTGCTGCTCTAAGGTCTGTAGTGTGGACATAGCCCTAGCCTCTGTGCAGACTCTATTCAGTCTTGTTTTAGGTTACTTTATTCTCTTTTACAGCTATATTAAGCGAAAGGGTGCATGAACACACCAATTTGAACATGGTCAACTCAATACAGAACAAGATGTCGCCCAGCTCATAATAATTCATTTATTTTTTTACTGATGTTGATACGCTTGGGAACTTGTGCTGATTTTTGTTCAGTTTTGTAAAATGTAGTTAAATAGGGTTATTGTTGTTACGTTGTACTCCATATCCTTTACGGAAATATGCTTATGAATACAACATGACAGAGTTTGAATAAAGCATTTCCAGTTATGTGACATATCCTTGGAAAGGTTATAATCTGCTGAATGTGTTCATCCTCTTTGTATGCATGTGTCATAAACAGATAGTTAAGGGTTAATGTCTCTTTTATCTGTAAAGGGTTAAGACGCTCAGTAAACCTGGCTGACACCTGACCAGAGGATCAATAAGGGGACAAGATACTTTCAAATCTTGGTGGAGAGAAGTCTTTTGTTTGTGCTCTTTGTTTGGGGGTTGTTCGTTCTCGGTACTGAGAGGGACCAGACATCAATCCAGGCTCTCCAAATCTTTCTGAATCAGTCTTTCATGTTTCAAACTTGTAAGTAATAGCCAGGCAAGGCATGTTAGTCTCATTTTTGTTTTCTCAACTTGTAAATGTTCCTTTTTGCTGAGAGGATTTTACCTCTGTTTGCTGTAACTTTGAACCTAAGGCTAGAGGGGGTTCCTCTGGGCTATAAGAATCTGATTACACTGTAAAATATTTTCCATCCTGATTTACAGAGATAATTTTTACCTTTCTTTCTTTAATTAAAAGCCTTCTTTTTAAGAACCTGATTGATTTTTTCCTTGTGTTAAGATCCAAGGGGATTGGGTCTGGACTCACCAGGAATTGGTGGGGGAAGGGATGGGGGATGGTTAAATTCTCCTTGTGTTAAGATGCAAGAGGTTGGAATGGTGTTCACCAGGAACTTGGTGAAAAAGCCCCTCAAGGCTGCCCAGGGAGGGGAAGGTTTTGGGGGGACAGAAAGTGATCCAGACACTGAAATTTCTGGATGGTGGCAGTGTTACCAGATCTAAGCTAGTAATTAAGTTTAGAAGTGTCCATGCAGGTCCCCACAGCTATACCCTAAAGTTCAGAGTGGGGGAGGAACCTTGACATGGTGAGCAGCGGTGAGGGATTTTTTAGGAACCAAAAGCCAGTAGGATTTTTTTTCTCCTTTCTAGCTGCTTAGAAAGCAACCTGAGGGCAGAGGTGTTAAGTTTTTTTAACAAGGGTCTTTGTTAAGAGAAGGCTTCAAGCTGTGAGCAAACAGCCAGCAAAAGGAATTTACAAGCTGAATTGTTTTTCTTTCTTTCTACCTCATGGGTATAGCTAGTTAGAAAGTCTCTGAATACATCCCAGTTTCAGTGGACTGCAGAGGGGTGTGGCCAGCACAAGAAAGCAGGAAAATGAGTACCAGTGAAGCAACTAACAAACTAGAACTGGCTAGGCTGGAAGCAACAGAGAAAGACAATGAACATAAGAGACGGATGGAACTAAAACAATTAGAAATTAGTGTTTTGGAGGCAGAAAATGCCAGGGAAGAAGCGGCCCACAAGAAAGCTATGGAGATGAAACAAAAAGGCCTGGTATGATAAACATACCAGAGAGTGTTCCTTCAAAGTAGGGGACCAGGTTATGGTCTTAAAGGCGCTACAGGCCCATAAGATGGAGGCATCATGGGAAGGGCCATTCACGGTCCAAGAGCGCCTGGGAGCTGTCAACTATCTCATAGCATTTCCCACCTCAACCCTAAAGCCTAAAGTGTACCATGTTAATTCTCTAAAGCCCTTTTACTCCAGAGACTTAAAGGTTTGTCAGTTTGTCAGGTTTGTCAGTTTACAGCCCAGGGAGGAGATGACGCTGAGTGGCCTGAAGGTGTCTACTATGAAGGAAAAAGTGATGGTGGCGTGAAAGAGGTGAACCTCTCTACAACCCTGGAACGTCTGCAGCTACAGCAGATCAAGGAGCTGTGCGCTAGTTTTGCACCAATGTTCTCAGCCATTCCAGGATGGACTGAACGAGCATACCACTCCATTGACACAGGTAATGCTCACCCACTTAGAACCCCACCCTACCGGGTGTCTCCGCATGCCCAAGCTGCTATAGAACGGGAGATCCAAAGCATGCTACAGATGGGTATAATCTTTGAAGTTTGAAGTTTCAGAAGTGTGTGGCCAAATATTTGCTGCTTGCTGTGTTTGATTGTTTAAAGAAACAATAAAAAAAATCTGCTTAAAAAAAATCCAAAACTTCTGAACCACCTCAGCTTGTGATCAAATACCTGAACCCATCCAGTCAGATTTTTCCAGGTTTCTGATACTCTGTTGGCTTCCTTAACTCATATCTGTCTCCATAACTTTAGATTCATTTAGGTTAGAACATAAGAACAGCCATACTGGGTCAAATCAAAGATCCATCCAGCCCAGTGTCCTGTCTACCGACAATGGCCAATGCCAAGTGCCCCAGAGGGAGTGAACCTAACAGGTAATGATCAAGTGATCTCTCTCCTATCATCCATCACCACCCTCTGACAAACAGAGGCTAGGGACACCATTCCTTACCCATCCTGGCTAATAGCCATTAATGGACTTAACCTCCATGCATTTATCTGTTTCCTAGAGATTGGCTCCATGGGATACCTCACAAACTGAAGACGGTTACTGTGGGTTTGTCTTTAGTATAGCTTATGTACATACTCCACAAACTGAGCATTTGAGCTTGTTCTAGAATCTGGGATGAGCCTATGTTGTGAAAACTGAAATGCTCAAAATAGCACATGCATGTGACTGGACACAGTGTGCTAAAATTAAATTAACCCAGGGGTTATCAAACTGGAGGTCAGGACCCCTCAGGGGGTCACAAAGTTATTACTGGGTTTTGCGAGCTGTCAGCCTCCACCTCAAACCCCACTTTGCCTCCAGCAGTTATAATAATGTTAAATATATAAATTGAAAACCCTTTTTTGTAAGGGATGGGGGGGGTCACACTCAGAGTTTTGCTATGTGAAAGGGGTCACCGGACAAAAGTTTGAGAACCACTGAATTAACCCCTCTGGAGCCTCAGGGAATGCAGGGGAGGGAGGTCTTCCTTGGTAGGGTTGGGAAGGATATTGCTCTTCTCATGTGATCCCTCCCCCACAGGGCCGGCTCCAGACCCCAGCGCGGCAAGCACGTGCGTGGGGCGGCATTTGCCGGCAGGGGTGGCAGGCTGATCCGGTGGACCTGCCGCAGTCATGCCTGCGGGAGGTCCACCGGAGCCCCGGGACGACCGGACCTGCCACAGGCATGACTGCAGACGGTTCGCTGGTCCCGCGGCTCGGCTGGACCTCCCGCAGGCATGACTGCGGAAGCTCCACTGGAGCCACCGGACCAGCCAACTGTCCGCAGCTGCGGGAGGTTCAGCCGAGCCGCGCGATCAGCGGACCCTCCACAGTCATGCCCGCGGGAGGTCCGCTGCTCCCGGGGCTCCGGGGCGTCTCCCGCACATGACTGCTTGGGGCGGCCGAATATGTAGAGCCGCCCCTGCTCCCCCAGTGGCTAATTTTAAATGAAGCTGCCCTCCCCTGACATGAATCTCCCTATGGCACTGAAATTAAATGTAGACTATAATTTGGCATTTGAGAAGTGAAAGGGATGGCAGCCCTAATGGAAAACCTAACAGCTTTGCACTTCTGCAAGTGTAAGGGGACTGTTGCCCCCTTACTAACATTCAGTGGGGGTGTTTTGGCTGCTAGCTCCCAGCACTACAAGGGGAGGGATCGATGGCAATCAGGACCCTGAGACTGACAGTCCCCAGGAACAATGGCAAGAGGCCAATGCTCCAGGTCAGCCTGATTGACAGGGCAGGCCGGCTAATCAGGAAGACAGAAGGCCAGGGTGGGTCCCGTCCTCCGTGTGAGCAGGAATGTGCCGGAGGCAGACGAAGTGGGGCCGAGCTAAGGAGGAAGCAGGGGCCCAAGCTGAGCTGGAGAACAGAGCCAGGCCAGATCCAGAGGCACAGCCCAGAGAGAGCAGATCCTGTGCTGGGAGCGGAGCTGCAGCCAGAGAGCCAGAGGCACAGCGCAGAGAGAGCAGACCCTGTGCTGGGAGCGGAGCTGCAGCCAGAGAGCCAGAGGCACATCCCAGGGAGAGCAGATCCTGTGCTGGGAGCAGAGCTGCAGCCAGAGAGCCAGAGTGTGGTGAGCAACTGGGGCCAGCCAAGGGGGGAACCTTGGTAAAAGGGCCCAGCGCAGGAAGACGCTCCAGCCAAGGGTCCATGCAGGCCAGGCTGGGAGGGGGATCTTAACCTGCCGGGGGGCTGGCACTGGGAAGAAGGGTCCCACCACTCAAAGCCCGGAGGTGTGTGGTCACCACCATTGCAAGTGTCCCACCCACAGCATCCCTGCAGCACAGCCAGGGCCTGAGAAGGAGGCCTGGGGCCTACAAGGAACAGACTGCAAAGTGCCTTGATGTCCAGAGACATTGTTTGTAATGTTCCCTGCCACAGAGCAGGGTGATGTGTTTCCCTGTAACCGTTCCCATTTATTCTTATTCTTTTCTTTAAATTGATTGTTAAGTAAACAACTTGTATTTGCTTTAAATTGTCTGGAATAATCAGTGGGTCAGGGAGGTGCCCAGTGCAGAGAGGGTACCCTGGAGTGGGGACACCTTAGCCCCTGTCCTAGGTGGCCACAGCAGGGTTGGGGGTTGAGGCCCCCAGGAATCCTGGGCCCAGTCTTGTTGGGGCTACGAGAACTCTGCCAAACAGGAGAGTCCTCAAGGGCAGGGAGGCCTCTGGGTAAAAGAAGTGGGAGCGAGGACTCAGATCCTTTCGCTAGCCCACTTCACCGGGGTAGCACAGAAGCCAGGAAAGTTACCCACAATAGCGGGACCATTCCCCCGCTTACACAAGCCTCAAACTGCTGAATGAGCTTTAGGGTAGGGAAGGCTGTGCCTCCCAAACAGCCTGGCCCTGCCCCTGCCCCCTATTTGACCTTCACCCACTTCCTCCCCCCCCCTCAGAAACCCCAACCAATCCTGCTCCTTGTCCCCTCACCGTCCCCCAGAGACCCTACCCCCAACCACCACCCCGGGACCCCACCCCTGCTCCCTGTCCCCTGACTGCCCCAACCCCTATCCACCCCCATGCTGAGTCCTGACAGACCCCCGGAACACCCACAATCCAACCCCCCCATTCCCTGTCCCCTAACCACCCTCCAACCTCTGCCCAGTCCCTGTGCCCTGACTGTCCCCAAGACTCCCTGCCCCTTAGCCAGCCCCCCGGCCCCAGCCTCTTACCTCCAGCTCCCCCCTTACCCGGAGCAGATCGCTTTGCTCCACAGCTGCAGCATGGCTCCGGCGGGCCCCCTGAGCCTCTCCCCGCTCAGAGCCGCGTGGTCAAGGGCCAGGGCCGGGGCTGCAGGCTCCAGCAGGGCCTTAGCTCCCACCGCTCGGCCTGGAGCTCGCAGCCCCGCCCCCTCACCATGTGGCTCTGAGTGGGGCGGGGCTCAGGGGCCCCGCCGGTGCCACGCTGCAGCGCTGTCTGGGGATGCTGCTTGATACACTGAGGTTGTAGGAGAAGGGTGGAGGCGGGAGCCTTGGCCGTTCTCTTGGGAGCCCCTGCAGAGCCCGGGGCAAATTGCCCCACTTGCCCCGCCCTCTGGGCGGCCCTGCTACCATGCACATAATACCTAATAACACGGTGTATACTACATCTAACATATTAGCTAACAGGCCCAATAAAAAAGTCATGTGACATCAATATATTTTGATTCTTATGTTTTTGGGCATATGTGAGTCTCAAATTATGGCTCTGATCTTTTTTACATCTGAAACCCACTAAGTTAATTTATTTATTTTATTATTATTATTTACTGTTATTATTAAACTTTTCAATAAGTGTCTGTCCAATGCTTTGGGCATCCTTGACAATCTCTTAAAAATGCCTGTGTGACGAGACAGACGTGCACTATTCCATGAGGAAATAAATTAACCCAGCAGCAACAACGCAATCAGAGCAAACAATGAATAATAAAGCTGCTGATCCTGCTGTGAGGTGAAGTTTACACACTGTGAGCAGTTACACTGACTTCGAGTGAAGCACCTTAAGACACTTCGGGGGCCTAAATAAATCCTCTAAGAAACAGCAGACACAGTGCAGATTCCTACCTGATTCCATCTTGTGAACATAACAAATAAGGAAGAAAACAATAAAACCAGGGAGAGGGGAGCTGGCTGTGGATCTGTGGCAGAATGACAGAACCTCCATCTTCACTGTAACTTGATCTAGACAACAGGAAGAGGAAAAAACTCATCATAATGAGCATAACACACTGATTAACATTAAAGTCAAACATTAACAAGGACACATTAAATAAAAAGAAATAAATACATTCTTAAGTGAACCCTTTCATATTACGGAGTTAGAACATCCCTTCAAAAATCCATATTAAAAAAGAAGTCAGATCAGTGTAAAAAAACTGGAAGTAATTCCATCAATGGAGAAACATTTTAATGAATGAGAAACACTGTGTGTGTGTGTGTGTGTGTGTGTGTGTGTGTGTGTGTGTGTGTGTGTGTGTGTGTGTGTGTGTGTGTGTGTGTGTGTGTGTGTGTGTGTGAGAGAGAGAGAGAGAGAGAGAGAGAGAGAGAGAGAGAGATTATTGGGGGTTTTTTTTACTCATTTATTTTCTTTCAACATATCAGAGGCAGAATTATTAAATAACAGGAACAAGAGAGAAAGATGCTTCCCAAAAAGTTGGATTTGCAAAGGTTTATAACGTACTTTACAAAACAGAAATATACAATTAGTTAATTCATAACAAATCTCCCTTTGAAGGCATTGAGATCAGGATCAGGTCCAGTTTTCTTGAATAAAATATAAAAGGAAATAAATAAATTCTTAAATCAAATAACCACAATAGCTTGGTGTTAAATTACAATGAAAGGAGAGGGGAAAATAGCTCATGTATCATTTTGAATATATAGTTCAAAAGCAAAGTTTATATTCAGAGTAAGAGAAATTTATCCTGGGATTATTAGATCATTTTGCAGTTAATAATTTGCCCAAGGTCAGGAATAAATACTAGGAAATATCAAAGAACAAGGGAGATGGTATTCAAGTGACAGATTTCACCTACCTGATAAATCCTGGGAGTAAGCTTTGTAAGAGTTTTAATATCTCTCTGTAGTCCAAGACTTTCTAAAATCCTCATCCATTCTCCTCTAGTTATCTTACATTGACCATGACTATTTCGGCTATGAGGCTGCAAAATTAATTCTTAATAAAACATTACAGAGACAAAGAGATGAATTCCAGTCTTTCCTTGCATATTTCTGCAAAAATGGTATTTATTCTTTGTTGGACATTGAAGTGAAATGTGTCTCTCTTGATGCCTTCACCACAATAGAAAGAGAAAGTAAAAAAGGAACAGGAATGCTGTGTGATTTCAGTCCCTATCACTCCCGCATTATGGTTTGGAGATAAGTATCCTCTCCCACAGAAGCCCTCCTAGTGTGCCAATGTTGGTGGCAGCAGGCTCAGATTTCCAAGTGCCCCAGTCTGGCTGAAGGCAATGAGAATTTTGAAGAGGCTCTGCTTCCTGCTCCTTCAGAACTGCTTAATAACTGTCATAATAATTGTTGTATTTTCTATCTCATCCTCCGAATGGAAACTCGCCTTTCAATTACTTCAGTTGTAACAACCTTTGTCCTGCTACGGTGGAGTTTCTGGTGAAGTCAATGCCTTTATTGCTGAAAGGTCTGAAGGTAAAGCCCAACCCAGCTCTGTTCTCAGATAATAGTCTAACCAGGACCAAACAGTGTTAGTTGGTTCTCAGTTCTGATTGGCCAGCAGACACAATGCTCTCCTAGTCTAAGTCATCACTGCAGGTTACTGAATCCTTGACTCACAACAGCCCATGTGCTGGCTGTTCCTTTTCAAGTGGGCAGCACATTAATGGGGTCAGACGGAGACTTTTCACAGATGAAGACTATGGTACAAAGAAATGCTGTGACTTGCCTGAGGCACAGAGAAAGTTTGCCAGAACAGAGAATATAACCTGGGTCTCCAGTTACCACTGGATAATGCTGCTTCTGAAGTTACAGCTCTTCTTTATGCAGTTCTAGCCCTTGTGCTTGATATAGTTGAATGAATTTCTGATGGGGAAGAGGTGATATTCAATGCACTGGAAACTTGCTGGGGCTCATCTCAGCTGTGGAGCTGTCTTACAAGAGATAGATAGATAGCTAGAACAAACAGAGCATTTTAAAGTTAGAATCCTGTCACCACAACCATTGAAGACAGTGGTCAGAGTCTCAGCGGGTGCAGAGTTCTGCTGAGGAAGTTATGGAGGCGCTGCTGGCAATTTCCTTTGTAAGAACAAAAACTCCTGTCCCACAGCCAGAACAAGGAGGAGCACTTCTGGGTGGTTGTGAGCAGGGCTAGCTCTCATGCTCAGAGAGACTGAAGATTCCCACCCTCAGACTGTACCATTGTTCAATGGCTGGAGCACCCACCTAGCAAATGCAAAACCCCTGTTCAAATCCTTTCTCTCTCCTCCCCCACCCCCCGACCAAGAGGGGGCATTGAACCTGGGTTTCCCACATCCCAGGAAAGTGTGCAAATCACTGGACTAAATGTTATAACATGTGTGGCAGCACCTCTCGCCCCCACCCCGGTGTTGTGTGCAGCGCAGCAGGAGCCTAACTCATTCCCCCAGGAAACACCTGAGACGGTTGGCTCCCATTCCTGGATTGATATGCGGAGGTAGGCACCCCCAAGCAGTCCAGACTTATGGCACGTTTACACACACAGTGCTGCAGTGAAGAAGCTGTACCAGTGCATTGGTGCTGGTGCAGCAGGTCTGGTGAAGACACCAGGAGCGACAGACGCTCACTAAAAGTGGGGTGGCCACCGACGTTTGAACATGGCCCACCCCCCATTGCCGGTCCTTTTCCCCAGGCCCCTGCCTTCGCACCGCCCATCTCTCCAAGACGCTGCCCTTGTGCCATCTTGTGATGGGGCAGATCGGCCCCGCACTAGTATCGCAGGGATTAACTCTTCCTTCCTAGAAGAGGAAGCCACGCCCCTGAGGCTCTGCTGGGCATGCTCCAGCTGGAGAGCTAGTATAAAGGCCTCCAGAGCTGCTCACTCTGGGCTGACTGCTGGAGGGGAAGGAAGCACACTGCCAGCTCCTGAAGAGGGACAGCCTTTGCTCCAAGACCTGATGTCCAGACAGAGTATGTCATAGAAGGGGAGCAGACTGGGGAACCTGGAAGTTATGGGGGAGCTTTAGAGGGAAATGGTGTTAAAGCTGTGCTGAGTCTTGGTGTATTTTGGGAGGATTCCTGCTGAGCTGGTGGCAAGGGGAACTTGCCACCCCTAGGGCCCTGGGTTGGGATGGAGGGCCTGGAACCCCTTATACCCCCAACTGCCTGTCCCCTGGGGGGGGCAGGTCTGACATGTGAATCATATGGACTGTGGCCATTGGGCTGCACTGCCCTGATGAGGAGGTGATTCCCATGGACTTTAGCCATTGGGCTGTAGTGCCCTTACTTGGGAGTGGTTTCAAGGGACTCTGGCCTTTGGGCCACATTGCCCTGAGAGCAGTGACTGTGTGCAGACAGGCCATTAGACTGAGTTGTGCCAACCTCAAAGAGGTGAGCACCCAAACATGGGAGTGGTGAGGCACTGATACTCCCCTTCACCCTTGCCCCAAAGGGCCATAAGGTGTTGGCCTTGCCACACACCCCCTCCCCCTGAGTCCTCACCTTCGCACCATCTCTTCCTTCCCCCTCCCAGACTCTCACCCACTCCCCTGTTGCTCATCCTTGCGGCCAGTAAAAAGTGGGAGGGCACTTTTAAAGGTGATGGGGCCCTGGCCCCACTCCATTCCAGCACCCCTGGAAGATGCTCTGTGCTGCCAGGCAACAAAACCACCATTGTGAGAGGCAGAAGCTATGTGAGTGAGAGATGCTGTCCCACTGACATAGCGCCATACATAATGGTGCTTATGTCACTGTAACTTATGTCACTTAGGGGGGTGGTTTATTCACAACCCTGAGCGACATAAATTATGCCAACATAAGCTATAATGTAAACATAGCCTTAGACACTTATGTTTGCGATGGGGCAGGGCTTAAGATACACCCCTGTTGTGAACATCTCCCACTGGCTTGTTTAGATGGCTCCCCACCTAGTGTGCTGGCTCTCGTGGGTGGCATTGTAAGGCAGCTGCCTGTCTCTGTTCATTGTACAGGGAGACTAGGCACTTAAGTCAGGCTTCGTGGGTCACAGTGGTGATCTTGTGATGTTCTAGGCACCTAAAAATTAGGTGTGGTGATGCTCAGCGTTGTAAAGCCTACATCCCTTCATGGATCCCACCCCTAGTCATTTAAATTAAAAGCTCATAGAAGACAAAGCCTCCGCCCTGGCTGAGGGTGGGGTGTCTCCCTTTAGATATCATCTTTTAGCTTAGGGGTAGGCAACCTATGGCACACGTGCTAAAGGCAGCATGCGGGCTGATTTTCAGTGGCACTCACACTGCCTGGGTCCTGGCCACTGGTCTTGGGGGCTCTGCATTTTAATTTAATTTTAAATGAAGCTTCTTAAACATTTTAAAAACCTTATTTTACATACAACAATAGTTTAGTTATATATTATAGACATAGAAAGAGATCTTCTAAAAACGTTAAAATGTATTACTGGCACGTGAAACCTTAAATTAGAGTGAATAAATGAAGACTCAGCACACCTCTTCTGAAAGATTGCTGACCCCTGTTTTAGCTCTTGGCCACCCTAGGAGAAAGGGTGTGTTCCTCCCTTCCCCCTCCTCATGCGAAAACAAACACAAGGCACCAATTTCATTATACAGTCCTAATGGACATGAGGCAAGTTACGCTTTCACCTCAGTGTAGCTAATCAAGGTGATCGTTAACCCTCCCAAACACCCCCCAGCCCACAGAATTCTTCTTGACCAGTTACACTGAGGTGAAACCACCATTTGCCTTGTCTCTACACTGATTGTACAATGAGACGGGGAAACCTGCATCGTAGTGTAGACAAACCGCCAGAGACCGTCTCTGGGAGCAGGTCCCATCCCATGAAACCCCCAGTGGACACCACAGCAACTGCTGATGGGCAGAAGAAATGTGAACAACATAGTTCATGCATCTTTGGCCACCTTTTGAATAAATTCAACACCTCTGGAAATAAAGAGGAGAGTCAGCACCCTGTGTTCAGCTCCCCACTCCACAGAGCCCAGCTGAGGAATTCCTGATTGACATGGCTGTAGACAGCACAAGGGACAGAGCACAGGCTGGATAGCAACATAGCCCAGCAAAACCCCAGCTCTCATCAGAGGGACATGCCGGTGTATTCCCTGTTGGTACTGGGAGGACACAACCAAATAGGGAAGCAAATCCCACAACTCTGCCCCTGACAATTGCAGCTGGAAAATTCAAAAAGAACAAATCAGAATTGTCTTTCCTGCTTTACTTCCTGTCAATACCCATCAGAGTGAAAAGGAGCCAAGAAGCAGCTTCAATACCCACAACAATGGAAAAGAAACCCACAGGTTTTGGGAACAGTTATTTTTAATGACACTAAAATGGCAACAAAGTCAAGGAAGTAACATATGAAATGAATGAGTTAGTCTCACCTTCAGTGACGCTTTATAAATCTGTCCCTATTGTGTTCCCTTTTCTTCTCCCTTCTGTCACTGTTCATTTTTATTCACCATTTTTCTAGCCCTCATTTCCCATCCCTGTTTATTTCTGTGTCCCTTCCTCTGATCCCTGTCACAGATCATTCCCCTCATGGTTTCCATTCTTTCACCTGAGTTTATCCCTTCCTTCCTCGCTGCCTCTGGTTCCTTCCCCTCTTCACAGTGTTTTCCTTTCATTGTTTTTATACTTAATGTTCACCCTTTCTCCAGGACTGTTTGTTTTGTTTTACTTTATCTTTTCCTTGTGTTTTCTCTGTTCTCTCTGGTTCAGCCTCTCTTGTCCCCACCCCACATTGTCAACCCCAGAACTTAAATCATGAGTCACAACCAAAAACCATGAAATTGACTCTCCAAAACATGAGGGCTCAAAACAATATATAACTCTCCCTGCCGATCCCCTGTGGGTGTGACAGTTAGTGTTGCCGGCTCCCTAGTAGTTACAGGGGAAGGTGACTTGGCTCCCTGCGGCAGGAGCTCTGGCTGGGAGACCCCAGTGAGATCTAAGGACACAGATCTGTACAAACTGCTCCCTGCTGCTGCTTCTCCCCAACCCCCCCAACCCTGATTGATTCACGCTGTGTCCCTGCCACCCCCACCTCCGCCTGTCCCCAGCCCGGCTGCTAGTTCTGCCCCCTGCCCAACCCCCACATCAGCCCCTGAGGGCCTCTCTAGCCCCCTGCAGCTCCAGGGGTTCTTCCCCCTCCCCCTCTCTGGTGCTGCAGGGAGGGGGAGGGGCTTCCAGGGGTCATAGAGATGAGGAGCCAGGAGATGGGAGTCCTCTGAGGTCATAGAGACTGGGCTGTGTGTGGCTAGAGAGGCTGATTTCCAGTTCCCCCCTCTGCTGTGTCTCAGGGACACAGTCTGAGCCGGGATCCCACCACCCGGAACCAGGGTCGGATTCTCTCCCCAGGGACGGAGCCCATCAGGAAAGTGAAGATCGGGGCCTCGTCACCAGCATCGATAAATGTCACCTGCCCCCGGTCACAGTCCAGACAAACCCAGATCCTGCTGGGGGCCCGGCTCAGGGGCAGGGGGGTCGCAGGGGAGGTGAGAGCCCGGAACCGACCCTCCCATCGCTCCACAGCCCAGATCCCCCCCCTCAGGGCTGAGGCTGATCCATCCCTTCCTCCCCACAGACTCTCTGGCCACCCCCACAGACCAGTATCGCCCACCCCCCACCTCCACCTCCCAGCAATGTCTCCCCGAGGTGAATCCCTCACAGCCCAGCACACAGGGCCGAGTGTCAAATCTCTCAGGGTTGTTGGGCAGTTGCTGCTGTGTGTCTCCCCATCTCACACTTTTTTGATCCTCAGACAGGATGAGGTTGGGATGAGCCGTTTCTGGATCCAGAGTCACATTCGCTGGAGGGAAAGAGAATCAGAGCATTAGGGGCAGCGCTCAGCCCTGGGGGAGGGTTTGATGGAGTCAGTGACCGAATCTGCCCCAGCTGGAGAGTGACTCAGGGAATCTCCTTCCTCCAGGATTTACCCCTCAGCTCTGAGATCTAAGCACAGTGCAGGGGAGAGTCACCCCCCTGGCAGAGAGGGGTCAGTGACAGGGTGAGAAGATCAGTTGGGCCAGGTCTGACACTGGATATCTTTCCCCTCCTGCCGCCACTTCTCCCCAGGGACGGGACTAGAGACTCTGGTATCATAGGGGAGCCTCGAAGAGTATTATAGAAACTCTCAGTCTGCTGAATCTATGATCTTCCCCATGCTGAGCCCCCTCCCCATCTTGGGCAGTGAGTATGAAAGGCCAGGGCAGTGAGTATGAAAGGCCTAATCCTCCCCTAATCCAGACTGTGACCCCGCCCATGTTCTGCCCCAAGGCACCACCCCCCCTCCCCCTCTACCCTGAATCTGGTGGCAGGCAGGGGCTCAGCTGCAGTTAGTGGCCTGGACCTCAGGCCTGCCAGGGGCTGGGGCTGTCCTAGGCAGCTGGGTCTTCTCTGGGGCTTGGCTGGGGGTCAGGCCAGCAGCTGAGCCCAGGGGCCAGCAGCTAGGACCGGTGCTGGGGCTGACGTTGTGGCTGGCCAGCAGTCCAGAGCTTGGGCTGCCCAGTGCCTCGGGGAAGCTGGAGTAGACAGGCCGGGGCTCCTCCAGCAGCAGGGGAGGGCTTGGGCCCCACCATCTATGCTCCCCATCTTAAATCTCATTGAATCCCAGCTGCCTCCATGCAGGATTTTGTTGTTTTTCTTCCCCTTTGACACATCTTCAGGAACAAAACACATCTCAGATCCGCTCCTTTCCTGATAGCAATGGGACTCCAGCTACCAAGGTTTGAGGTGCCCCAGACTCTATTGTTCAGCAGCAGGCACAAGTCCCATAGTCTGCAGAACCCAGCAGAAATGTTTAAATAATGGTCCACAGCTCTTTGTGGAAAAGGTGAACAATGTATCTCCCTATGTCAGGGGATTTAATAGGAGTGGTGAGGGGGGAAATGGGAGGATGGTGGTTCAGTGGCTGTTGGAAGTAAGTAAGAAGAGGGTCATAGTGAATGTAGGGAAGTTAGTGCTGCCTTGTTAGCAGGAGAGAGAAGCTGACATTATGGTGGGTTGAGAGAGAAGAAAGGGAACATGCTTAGAGCTCTGATCACAGTAGCTCCTTGGCTGCCTGTAATAGATCCAGGACTCCTCCTGTCTGTGCTCAGTGACATGGTTTTGGGTCAGATTGATCCCGTCTCCAGTCAGAGGAGGGACCATTAAATGAACTCTGGGGTTCTCTGTACAGGGCAAAGGAAAGAGCAGCATCACTGATTCCTCTAGAGTCCACATAGGAAACACATTGTCAGTCCCTATGGGCAAAGAGAACTCCCCTCTTGTACCCCCCACTCCACCAGAGAACAAGGGAAGTCCAAGACCAAGAGCTGTCAAGGGGAGCAAGGCAAGGCCAAGAATAACAGGAAAAAGAGAGAGATCAATGATGGAGGGACAAAGGGAGATATCCCCGAGGAGAGAGGGGGAGAGACCAGTGACAGGAAAGTACATTGGATGTGATGGAAAAGGAGTTGAGGAGAGGTACAGTGGTTGGAAGGGGATGGAGGAGTAGCAGAAGGAGGAAAGGAACACGCAGAGGGCTGTGTAGGGCTTCCCCAATGCTGGATGCAACCAGCCTGGGAAGGGAACAGAGTCTAAGGCTTTGCTTCATCAACTTTTATTTTATTTTGTTAGAGGTCTTTCTCCCACCCATCTCTCTCCCTCACTTTGCTATAGGTACAGTTACAGCTTCCTACCACTTTTCCTACCCATTCCTCTCTCTCTGTTTATTCCCCTTTTAAATTATTTTTGTTACTATATTTTTTTCTCTTGACTGAGTTTTGCTCCCCTCTCCCAGTGTCTCCCCATCCTGACCCCACCATTCCCCAAAGGGCTTCGTGCTGCTCGGGTTTGGGGTGGGAGGGGTCTCTGTGGCAGTACCAGGTTTACAATGGCGCTGCACCTGGAGCAGCTGGCTCCGCTCTAACCCGGCTCCTCTCCTGCCCCTATTGCTCGCTCCTCATGGCCGGCTGGCCAGGGCTTCTCTCTGCACCCTGACCTCTTCCCCATCCACTGCTTGTTCCTTTTTTGTGGCAGCCAGCTGAGGGCTCCTCTCTGCCCCTGTCACTGTCAGCCAGCAACCGGCAGAGCCAGGGGTGGAAAGGAGCCCTCAGCTGCTGCTGCTCCAGTCCGGTGACCATCCTCTTTGGGCTCTCCACGGTGGGTGGGGTCCTCTCCTAGTCCCTGCCACTCTGCGGAAGTGGTGGGCTGGTGAAGTTGGAGGCTGCCTTCCCCCTCCAGTCCAGGCAAGGAAACACCTCCTCCACTGCAAGCACCATCAGCGCCAGGCAGGTAAGGCTATGTTGGGCCCCAGGGATGGGCCGACTCTGTGCTCCTGAGCTTCCACTGTCCCTGCTCTGCGCTGACTCAGCAGGGTCGGGGGCAGGGTGTGGGGAGTGGGTCTGTGGTGGGATGCTGGGATGTGAGGGGGTGGGAGATGCTGGGCAGTGGGGGAGGTTTTTGTGAGTCACTGTGTAGTTGTGGTGGGCTCTGGGGAAGGATAATGGGAAGTGGAGATTGGGGAGATCTGTGTGCTGGGCAATGGGGGCTCTGTGTGGGGTGCAGAGCAATTGTGGTGGGGCTGACATAGCTCCATCTGCCCCTCCTGTACAGACCAGGGTCGTTCCCCACAGCCACGTTCCCAGGCACTGAGAGTGGAAGATGATCTAGGAAGAGGTAGAAGCAATAGGAACAGAGACTGAGTGGGCCTTGGTTTTTGCGTAGTGTCAAGGGAGAGCTTTACCCTTCTCAGGATTGTTTTGCTTTCCTTCCCCTCACTTTGTGCTGCAGATCTGGTGGGAAGCACTGGAGGGTGCAGTGCCCAGGCAGAGGAGAAGCAGATGCAACAACATCTGTATTCATTGCATTTTGGTGTGGGACAGCCACAAAACCTGCTTTGCCCTGTGAGCAGGGTCTGCATGATCCCTCCCCTGACATCCAGTCACAAACTGGGAGGGAAAAATTTCAGGAGCAGACCCACCAACTCTGCCTAGATGCTCAGGCCCTAGAGCACCTTTGCCCAAGTGATCCATTTTGTCCTGTTTTGGGTTACCGTCCACTTCAGCATTGAATGCAGGGGCAATGAAATGCTATTATCCTCACTGTGTGAGGAATGGGCAGCAGAGCTCTACTTGGCATGCCCTGAGTGAGGGGGAGGTCACCCTAAGCTGGACCTCCCTTGCTAAGCAGAGTGGGGATGTCAAATCACAGGGAAAGGACAGGAGTGGAGAGGAGGCTGTGCCATGTCTGCATAAAGAGTTCTAGACACCATTTGAGCTGTCCCCCATTGGCATGGGTAGCAGGTGGAACCCCCCCTTGGGGAGGCTATCCCCAGCCCCGCCCCTTCTGCCTGATCCCCACCAGTGGCTGGAGCCCTGAGGCCCCACCCCCATACACAGCCAGAGGAGCACTGGGGTGGCCTGAGACCCCAAGCCACCCAGCAGGAAAAGTGCTTGTCTCTTCCCAAAGAACCTGAGTTTTGATGTGCCCCATGCAGGTTCTGGGGCCATTGAGGAGGTTAAAAGTGTTACTCAGCCTCCTGTGTTCATTAGTAATCTCCCTGGAGATTGCCTCCTCTGCTGTCCCAGAACATGCACGGCCCATAGTAATAAGCAAAAACTCCCCACTGTGGAAACCTTCCAAAACCTGCAACTGGGCATCTAGCATCTATGGTATTATACCCGCCACTTATGCCCACCAATATTCCACAACTGCTGACTAGATTCAACTGAGAGCCCATCGTTTCTGTTCAGGGATTATCAAAGTTGAATCACCCATAAGAAGCCCTACGGGCAAGCCTTAGATGTGGTGAGGGGACAGTGTTGCAGTGAAAGACAAGGCAGAGATTATATGAGCACTGAAGTTCCCTGCTACCCAGTGAAATCACTAGGTGCGAGGTTAAGTGGTGGAATCTCAGAACATGGCATGGCAAGAGCAGCAGCAGAGAAAGCAGTTGCGAGCTGAGGTAGGCTACAGCAGCAGCGAGCCCGCTGCAGAGGCACACGGTAGCAATGGAGACATTGCTTGATGCCGCCCTTCTCCTCTTTCAGGGGTGGGAGGTGAACCCATGTGAATGCACCTCTGAACTCTGGGTGGACTTTGCTGACCAAGGCCAAGCAATGGTGAGTGGGGCGCAGTGCATGGAAAGGGGAGTGGAATGTTAGAGACATTCATTTGCTGGACTTTTTGCACCCCAAGGTGGGAAATTGAGGCAAAGGACACTGCCCAGTGCACTGTGGGGTGGGGGTTTGCTTGTGTTTACAGGCTTTGTAATTGTGGTGTGTTCCCAAATTAATGCTCAGTTCCTTTTCCCTTTTATTAAAAGTTTTTGTTACACACAGACTTAGTGCTTGTGGGGGGAAGTACTGGCTCTCAGGATGTCTACTCAGCACAGAAAAACCCTTGGCTGGCCCATGTCAGCTGACGCAGGCTCACCAGGCTCGGGCTGCAGGGCTGTCTCATTGCTGTGTAGGCTTCTGGGCTCAGGATGCAGCCTAGGCTCTAGGACACTGACTCAGTGCTTGCAAGTGAGAAGTATCACCTCTTAGAGCACCTGGGGTAGTGTTTAGTTTTCTCAGGTTACAGGCAGGGCTGGCTCTAACATTTTTGCCACCCCAAGCAAAAAAAAGAGTGCCGCCCTGCCCCCGCGAGCGCTGCCCGACCCCTCCCCGAGCATTGTGTTGCACCACTCAAGTCCCCCCACCCCCCAGCACCACCTGGCCAAACCAAAAACAAACCCCGATCACCACCCCCTCCCCAGGTGCCGCCCCAAGCACGTGCTTGGTAGGCTGGTGCCTGGAGCTGGCCCTGGTTATAGGGGCTCAAACCAGTTCAGTGTCCTCTTGTTAAGAGGAACCCCTAGATATTGAACCTGATGCTTATTGCTGCCAACACCACCTGGCAAAAGAGTTACAACCTTATGACGTCCTTTAAAATGTAGAATGCTGGTGAGGACTCCCCTGAACTATCAGGTCCAAACACACTCCTACAGTGAGGGAAAAGGTGACACATTTTCACATGAGGTGAGAGCTGAACATTGACAAAATATTAACTTTACCTTCTTCTATAGGTGCCACAAATCTTCTCCACCCTAAAACCAACCAGATAAACAAAGATGAGAAAAGTATCAGAGGGGTAGCCAAGTTAGTCTGTATCCACAAAAACAAGGAGTCCAGTGGCACCTTAAAGGCTAACAGATTTATTTGGGCATAAGCTTTTGTGGGTAAAGACCCACTTCTTCAGATGAAATGAGAAGTTATCTGAACCCATGCTCTATATACAGGATTCAACATTGTATAAACCGACACACTGAGAAAATTGGAAGTTACAAATTCTACCAGAAATGTACAATAAAACAAACCACACAGATACTGTGTGAGCATTGCTGTCTGGTTGTTTCATATTCTAAAACAATCCCATTTCCTGTAGAATTATTCCTACTAAGTTATAAATCAGATTTTACCTGCAAACACACTACACGTACACTGCAAAAAACAAACAAGCAAAATCTATTTAAGGCATGTTCCTGCTTTTATTGAAATCAATTATGTCTTCTAGTGAATTCTGTAGGAAGAGGGGTTATTATAAAAAATATACAAGAATAGGGGGAAAGAAGGTTTCTTATGTTAACATTTGAGCATTTGCTATTTCTTTGACTAATAGTCATATAACCATGCCCTCCACAACTCTACATATATCTTTACCAAAAGAGGATATGTCATGTTACTTCATTTTATTTCACTACATTTTCAGAACTAAAATTAAGGCTGAGCTACTATTTCTATTCAAAATATCAGTATTTTTTAATTTCTCAGAATGTTATTTCAAGTTAGCTTTTGGTTTTAGAATTCTCAAATTCAATCTGAGACCTCTTATTATTTTATACTATAAACATGACAAAAAACATACATGGGGAAAAAGAAAGTTATAAGGGCACAACTTTGTTCAAAAGGGTTTACATATAGGAAGAAGGAGAATGACACTTACTAAGTTCTGCTGCATGTTTCTCTGAAAAACAAAACAAAAATGGATCAATTATTAGTAGACGGGCTTATCTTTCCAGGGATATACATTTGGGGTGGGATTTCCAAAGTTCCCTAAGTTACTGAGGGGCAGAAGTCCCAATGATCCCTATATCACTTAAGCATGTTTGGAAAGCCTACTTGTAAAGGATTATATACATGATGACTGAAATTCACCTATGACGAGCAGGCTAATGCAAGGCCCTCTGTACCATTCAGTGCCTTGCATAGGCAGCAGGCTGTGTGCTGTGGATCAAGTGTCAGAGCCATTGTGCACATTGCAGCATGTCACAGGAAGAGACTCTACGTTAGCTCTAGATATTTCAGAATGACTGAGACTTAGATGCATACCCCAAAGGCAAAAAGGTTTAGTTTTGTTTTCTCCTTCTGCGTCTATAGCATTGGTCTGTGTCAGTACTAACATTCAGTGCCCAAAGCTCTTTAACACAAACTTAAGGCTGATGGTATCTTGTGCATTCCAGAACATCAATTTCAGCAAAACTGAACCTTTGGAAAAGCAGGGAATACAGAGTAAAGGTACAAGACTGAACATACAACTGGAACTCTGCTCCTGTTAAGTGATACTTCAGTACACCCAAAACACCTAGACTCTCATACTGCCTGTTCCCCGTACTGAACAGGAGCTACCCGCCATCAGCCCTACACTGAAACACCTCACCTATTCCACAGAAAACAACACATCTGCTCAATTTTATAGCTGCTTCAACCCTATGTGCACTATGCCAACTGACATTGTTTCATTTACCTTCATTAAATTCACAGACCACATCACCTCCCAACTATTGACAATCCTCCACTGCAAGAAGACCCTGTGCCCTCCTGTAGACAATCATCCAACACAGCACTGAAATGAGGCATGCTAGATCTCACCAAGCACATATGTTCGTATATGTGTGATCAAAGAAAAGAGGTACATAAGAACAGCCATACTGGGCACACCAAAGGTCCATCTAGCCCAGGATCCTGTCTTCTGACAGTGGATGGTGCCAGATGCTTCAGAGGGAATGAACAGAGCAGGGCAATTTATTAAGTGAGTTATCCCGTCATCCGGTCCCAGCTTCTAGCCATCAGAGGTTTAGGGACATCTGGAGCATGGGGTTGCATCCCTGACTATCTTGGCTAATAGCCACTGAGGGACCTGTCCTCCATTAATTTATATAATTCTTTTTTCAACCCAGTTTTCCTTTGGATCTAACATCTTCTGGCAACAAATTCCTCAGGTTGAATGAGCATTGTGTGAAGAAATACTTCCTTGCATTTGTTTTAAACCTGCTGCCTATTAATTTCACTGAGTGACCCCTGGGACAGTTCAGCTTGGAAAAGAGATGACTAAGATGGGGTATGATAGAGATCTATAAAATCATAACTGTTGTGGAGAAAGAGAATCTCCCTTACAGCCTATGCAATGAAGACGAATGCAAAGAACTCATTTAGATTCTCTGCAATGGCCTTGTCTTCTTTGAGTGCTTCTTTATCACCTCAGTTGTCCAGTGGCCCCACTGACGCTTTGGCAGCCATCTTTCTTCTGATGTACTTAGAAATGTTTTTGCATCTTTGGCTAGTTGCTCTTCAAATTCTTTCTTGGCCTGCCTAATTATCCTTTTACACTGGACTTGTCAGATCTTACTGAGGAAAATAGAAAGGAACAAAAACTCTGGCTTCCAATTTTTAAAGGATATGTTTTTGCCTCTAACCATCTAATTTACTCTGTCTAATCATGGTGGCATTTTTACAGTTTTGTGTTATTAATTATTAGTATTTATAATTATTTGGGGTACACAAATACACACAAAGGGGTCAAGGAGAGTGGCTCTTCCCTCTCCCAAGGGGCACAGTCCATGCAGTTCACCTCAGATCACAATCACAGCTCTGCCAAGCTGCTCCCATGGATCCCGACCACCCTTCAGTACAGGTGCACCTAACAGTGAATGCAGCTAGTGTGCATGCAGATAATTTCCAGTAGCTATTGCCAGCACTAGAGGAGGAAGAATAAAGGTCATTGGGGCAAATACCTCAATTCTGTATTCCCTGTTTTTCCAACTTGTCACTCCGGAATAGTACAAGATACCAGAAGGCAACTGCATTAAGAAAGGTTTTAGTCAGTGAGTTTAATCCCCTTTCCATAGCCCCTTCTTCCCTCACTGCAGCTCCAAACCTCTTTCCCTTGCTCCTCTGCTCCCTAATTCCCACACCTCCCCAATGAGCATTTACATGTGGAATTTATTTTCTTTTCAAAAATATCAGAACAACCTCTGCATATCTGCTGTACTCAGATTACATTTTCCTCAAAATAAAACCCCCTATTATAGTAAGGCACCTTCCAATTTCTATCCATCATCGGATTTAAACTCACAAGGCCTGGGTGAGTACTCAGCTGTTAGAGTCAAAACAGTTTATGTTGAGCCACACAACCTCTGAGTCAGAGCTTCCTCTCAGCGCTCTTGGACTGTCTCTCGGCAGGTGCTCAGTATAATTCATTTGGCTCCTGAGCAATAGGCTCTACAGAGAGCTAAGCCTTTTTCTACTTTGTTCTGCCAAAGTGAGCTAGGCAGGCATCTCACTCATTGTCACAAGAAATGGCTTTGGAGCCCAAGCAGCCTGACGCCAGGAGAGGGGTTCGTGGATGTGGCCAGCAAGCAGAGCTAGTCACCTCCCTGCAGCCTGGATTTAGGCACCAAACTCTGTGAGAAGGGTGTGGCTTAGGACACACCCCTCTGCAATTGGCTTTTATGGATCCCATTCTAACGTGCATCTCTCTCCACATCACGGTGGTGTTCCAGTGATTTTCTAGGCATCTAAAAGTTTGGTGTTGTGATGTTCAGTGTTGGAACACCCAAGCCCCTTTGTGGGTCTGGACTTGTGGAAATTAGTTAAGCTCCGTTGATTTCAATAGCATGATTTTGCTTTATACCAGTAGATCATCTGACCTAAGAGGTCATTTCTGTACAAAGCCCTCTTTTTTGTTGTTGCTCGTAAGGTTTTCTTATCACACTCTGATGTGCAATTTCCTCATATTCAGGCTTACCCCATTTTTAAAAATGTTACACTGAATAGTAAATCATCTAATAGAATGGGAAACCACCACCACCACCGTGCTATGGGGATACAACTGTGTACAAAAAATTGACTTATGGAAAGAGGAAGAAAGAGACTTACTAAATGGCTGTGATTTCTTTTCCTCATTCAAGAACACATTTATTTACTTACCCTACTGGCTATTCCACAGGGAGCACCAATGTAGCATGAGGGTGCACTGCACTTTATTAGCAAAACCTGATTTTAAGTATATCTATCAGGCTTTGCAGCGTCATGTGGGAAGTGAGACCAGAGAACTGGGAGACAGAAGACTGAGCAGGATGCAGATAACACAGCTTTGATCTGGGTATCTCTGGTTCAGCCCCATTGCCCAATTTTCTCCTCCTTCCAATTCCGTCCCCCACCATACATGGAAATGTCATGGTCTGTTGCATTAGGACAAGATTGTATCTTGCACAACACCCTGACACAGGGGAGTAAGGGGGAAATGAAACTCCTTAGGCCCATGCATGGGCTCCCTGGATCCTTGTCGTGTGCATTGGATTGGGGGAGGCTCTGCTGGCACAATACGCACCACTGCAAAGGTGGGTGGTGAGTGGACAGAGAGCAGTGGACAGTGGCCTGAGCTTTCACTCCACCCTACAATGCTGCAGACAAGTACTGGGGGAGATGTTCTCTGTGCCTGGAGCCAGGAGCTGGTGCAGATTACCACCCCTCCCCCCAGACCAAAGTGCTGCTGGCGGTGGTGCTGTCAGATGCTTCCCATCAGGCCTGGCCCAGTGTCAAATCTTTCACTGTACTCATTTCTTTGAAGAAAATATCTTGTGAATTGCACTGTATTTCCTGCTCCTCAAGTTACCTTTGATCTTGAAGAGATAAGCACTAAGGGCAAAGGAACCAAGCAAAACCACCAGGATCACACTCAGAGCCACCATCCAGGGATTCACCCTTGGGAAAAAGGGATCTGAAAAACAAAATCCCAGAGGGACTCATATTACTCTGTAAGCAGGGACAAAAATCAAATAACTCCATTTCATATAACACCCCCATAGGACTTGTCTAAAATAGAGGCACTACATAAAACACAGGAAACTGATGTTAAAAATGACTCCAACCAAGACAGCCATCACATTTGTACATCGGTGTATAAGTGAACCCCGGTTTGATTTGCAATGAGAGGCAACATTCTCCAGTCCCTTGGGCAGTGGGATGGGATTTGAGAGACCTGAGTTCTGGTCCCTGATTTGCTGGTGACCATGTGTGTGACCTTGGACAAGTCCTTTCCGCTCTGTGGTTCCATTTCCTCTCCAGCCTTTTTTGTGTCTTGATTATTTAGACATTTTTTCTAACCGATTCTCACTCTGGTTTTTTTTTTTTTTTGCAGTGCTCAGCACAGCAGCGCTACAATCTCATGTGAGGCATCTAACATAATACTGTTACTAGCAATAGTAGTGACCATGAGTCAGAGCAGGGCCGCCCAGAGGATTCAGGGGGCCTGGGGCAAAGCAATTTCAGGGGCCCCCTCCATAAAAAAAATTGCAATGCTATACAATACTATATTCTCATGGGGGCCCCTGTGAGTGAGATATTCAAATTGCCCCAGTTGCTCCCCCCCTATGGGTGGCCCTGGGAAAAATAAACCACCTGCATCTCGGCACAAACCCAGTTTTGAGAAAACTTCTTTACAAGGTATCACTGGTTCTCAGCATCAGCTAGTGCTAAAAGGCATAAAGCTCATTAAAAGGGTTGGACAAATATTTTCCATCAAAACTTTTTCTGGATCGAAAACTAAGGGGGGTTAAAAAGCAGGAAAAAAATCATGGACAATGTCTGCTTTCCTTCAAAATTTGTTGTGGTTTTTTTAATTGAAAAGCTGAAATTAGTCTGCCAAAACCTGAACATGGTTTGGGTTTCAGAAGTGTGTGGCCAAATATTTGCTGCTTGCTGTGTTTGATTGTTTAATGAAACAATAAAAAAATTCTACTTAAAAAAAAATCCAAAACTTTTGAATCACCTCAGCTTGTGACCAAACGTCTGAGCCCATCCAGGCAGAGATTTTTCCAGGTTTCTGATACTCTGCTGGCTTCCTTGACTCATATCTGTATCCATAACTTTGGGTTCATTTAGGTTAGAACATAAGAACAGCCACACTGGGTCAAACCAAAGGTCCATCCAGCCCAGTATCCTGTCTACTAACAATGGCCAATGCCAAGTGCCCCAGAGGGTAATGATCAAGTGATCTCTTTCCTGCCATTCATCCCCACCCTCTGACAAACAGAGGCTAGGGACACCATTCCTTACCCATCCTGGCTAACAGCCATTAATGGACTTAACCTCCATGCATTTATCTGTTTCCTAGAGACTGGCTCCACAGGGTCCCTCACAAACTGGAGACAGTTACTGTGGGTTTGTCTTTAATACAGCTTATGTACATACTCCATGAACTGAGCATTTGAGCTTGTTCCAGAATCTGGGATGAGCCTATGTTGTGAACACTGAAAAGCTCAAAATAGCATATGCATGTGTACGGACACTGGGTGCTAAAATTAAATTAATCCAGGGGTTCTCAAACTGGGGGGTCAGGACCCCTCAGGGGGTCACGAGGTTATTACTAAGGGGGGTCACGAGCTGTCAGCCTCCACCTCAAACCCCGCTTTGCCTCCAGCATTTATAATAGTGTTAAATATATTTAAAAAGTGTTTTTAATTTATAAGGGGGGGGTCACACTCAGAGGTTTGCTATGTGAAAGGGGACACCAGTACAAAAGTTTGAGAACCACTGAATTAACCCCTCTGGAGCCTCAGGGAATGCAGGGGAGGGAGGTCTCCCTTGGTAGGGTTAGGAAGGAGGTAGGTGGTGTAGGATATTGCTCTTCTCATGTGATCCCTCCCCCAGTGGCTAATTTTAAATGAAGCTACCCTCCCCTGACGTGAATCTCCCTATGGCACTGAAATTAAATGTAGACTATAATTTGGCATTTGAGAAGTGAAAGGGATGGTAGCCCTAATGGAAAAGCTAACAGTTTGGCTCTTCTGCAAGCTTCAAACTGCTGAAAGACCTTTAGAGTAGGGAAGGCTGTGCCTCCCAAACAGCCTGGCCCTCCCCCTATCTGACCTCCACTCACTTCCTGCCCCCGACTGCCCACCCCCCATCAGAATCCCCGACCCATCCTGCTCCTTGTCCCCTCAACCTCCCCCAGAGACACCCCCCCCTCCAACCACCACCCCAGGACCCCACCCCTGCTCCCTGACCCCTATCCACCCCCCCGCTGAGTCCTGACAGACCCTGGAATGCCCACGATCCAACTCCCTCCCCCGTTCCCTGTCCCCTGACTGCCCCCCCAACCTCTACCCCCTCCCTGTCCCCAGGACTCCCTGCCCCTTATCCAATCCCCCCGGCCCCTTACCCCCGGCTTCCCCCTCACCTGTAGCTGCAATGAATCCAGGAGCTTCTCGACAGCTGCAGCGTGGCTCTGGCAGGGTCCCTGAGCTCTGCCCCGCTTTGAGCCGTGTGGTAAGGGGGCAGGGCTGCAAGTTCCAGGTTGAGCGGAGGGAGCGCAGGCCCTGCTGGAGCTCGCAGCCCCGCCCCCTTACCAAGCAGCTCTGAGCGGGGCGGAGCTCAGGGGTTCCGCCGGAGCCACACTGTGCCGCTGTTCAGAGGTGCTCCTGGATGTGCTGAGGCTCCGGGAGAGGGGCGGAGATGGGGTCGGGTTGGGCCGGGGCTGTGAGCCTTCGCCATTCTTGTGGGGGCCCTTGCGGAGCCCGGGGCAAATTGCCCCACTTGCCCCCTCCCCAGGCAGCCCTGAGTCAGAGTGCTGCAGGGTTAAAGTCATTGATCAGAGTGGTGTTATGCCAGGGGAGAGCAAGGCTATCAATGCTAAAGAACACAGAAATTGCCAGGTTGTCTGAAAAATTGCTTGTCAATCCACTATCTCCCCCCAGATCTTTCAATGAATCATAATCACAATTCATACAAACTTATTGTGCAGGAAACTACTGTGATCCTCCTGTTTAAACCACAGGTCTAAATCTCACTCTTCTTCCTATACATCATCTCCCAGGTCTGACCTTTTCTCTCTGCCCACACTTTCCAAACTCTGGTCTAAACCTCAATCATCCCACATCTTCACTGCTGTGATCTCCTCCTCCCAGGCCTCAGTTTTCCCCTCCAAATCAAACTGATGCAAAATACCTCTGCTAAGATGTCATCTCTCTGACTATATTACCGGCCTCTTTAAATCCCTCCATTGGCTCCCCTCTTCCAATGCACCAGACACAAATTTCTTGTCCTCACTTACAAAGCTCTCCAGGTTAGCCCCACTCCAGTATCACCACCAGATTGACTCCCTGTTTACTTCACCAGTGATGCCAACTTTCTATTTCTTCAACAAGGTGTTTTGTGCTTTCACACAAACCACTCCTTAAGAATGGGGAAAATGCCAGTCAAAAATCTACAAAGCCAATATCTTGTCCTGCTTTCAGTCTCTCTTCAAAAGTCATCTCTGCAATGGTGCAACCTGAGAATGGCTAGACAGGTGGTGAGCTGTGATCATCACTATTTGCAGTAAAGGATGTCGTCTTAGTCCTGCTGAACTCAATAAAAGTTTTGCCATTGACTTCAGCGGGCCAAGGATTTCCATGGGGGGTGAGCCTCGCAACAGAGTTAAATTCTATTCCCTCACCCCAAAATGGTCAATGGATTATCTAATAATCACACATCTATGTAAGAGTGGGGAGGATTTTGTCTACTGTGCCTTCCTTTTACTGTTCACTCAAATACAGTTAAAGGATTAGAGTGAGATATTCAAAATCTCCTAAATCAAAGAAAGCAAATGGAACATAACACATTCTTCAGACAGGTCAATTCCCTCATCATTTCTGGTAGAGAAGTAAAGTAACTAGATTGAAAAGTAATCAGACCAGTCTATACAGTATGGGTGGGTGTGACACTCCATATTCACCACTGTCATATAATTATGATAAGTTTTGTACAAAGTATGCCCTGTAAGGTACCATTTTAAGTCTTGATCTATTGAACATTAATATCTTGTTGGATTGTATGTACATAAAGTTATTAATGTTTGCTGTATGTGTGTAACTGAAAGATGTTGTAAAGTTGGAAACATCCACAACTAGCCTTTCAAATACAATGAAGAAACTAGACAGTGCTAATGGCTCATCAGCTAAGACAATGGACCATGGAAAAGGCTTATCCTCAACTGTGTATTCTTCAGCCAGATTATGGATGATGGCTGCTATGACTCATCAAGCATGCAGGGGCATGTGACCAGACCACATGATACTGAACTCCATTTTGGTACCTGTATTTTTCCACAAACTGGGCTGGGAACTTAGCTTGAAACAAAGGGGCTCTCACCATATGGGAAGACTATAAAAGATGGGGTGTGACATCACCAAGGTCCTCACTCCCTCTGCACATCATCTGGATGAACAAAGATTGAACTGGGGGAAGTGCTGATCCCAGACTAAAAAGATTTCTAGCCTGTGTATGGAAACCTGATGGTACTATCGACACTGCTTGATTCAAATCCTGTGTAGTATATTAGGCTTAGATTATGTTTTTATTTGCTATGTAATCTACTTTGCTCTCTTTGCTATCACTTCTAATCACTTAAAATCTATCTTTCTGTAGTTAATAAATCTATTATACATTTTTTTTAAACCTAGAACAGCGTGGGTATGAGTGAAATGTTTGGGAAAAATCTCAGCTCAGTTAAAGGTTTTGTGCATATTCCTTTCCACATAGTGGTATGGGCAAACTGGGTAATTTTTTTTCTGTGTTTAATTTCCTAGGTAACCTGATTTGTTCTGTTTGCTATCACTTACAATCACTTAAAAATCTCTCTGTAGTTAATAAACTTGTTTTGCGTTTTATCTTAACCAGTGTGTTTTTGATTGAAGAATTTGGGAAAAATCTTAGCTAGTTAACAAAGGCTGTTGCATATCTTCCCCACATTGAGGGGGGAGTGGGTTAATTTAAATGATCTTGCACCATACAGACCCTTGTGCAGTGCAAGATGGTAGAATTCTGGGTTTAAACTCCAGTAGGGATGCAGGGTTGGGAATCTGGGAAACTGGCTGGTGCCTCTATTGTTGATCCATGAGCGGCTTAGGTAAAGCACTCAGGTGACTGCAGCAGGGTGTGCCCCTGCCTGTGCAAATGCTGGTGGAAGTGCAGGACTGGGAGTGGTCTGCATCTTGTCACAGCAGCACAGTGTGAGAGGGAGCCCAGGCTGGTATAACAGAGGGCTCAGCTGTACCCCAGTTCCAGTTGGCAACCATGGGGGAACCCATCACAGTGGGAATTTCAAGAGTGCCTAATGTCTAGTCCAGGAGTCGGCAACCTTTCAGAAGTGCTGTGCCGAGTCTTCATTTATTCACTCTGATTTAAGGTTCCGCGTGCCGGTCATACATTTTAACGTTTTTAGAAGGTCTTTCTATAAGTCTATCATATATAACTAAACTATTTTTGTATGTAAAAGTAAATAAGGTTTTAAAAATGTTTAAGAAGCTTCATTTAAAATTAAATTAAAATGCAGAGACCCCAGACCGGCAGTGGCCAAGACCCGGGCAGTGTGAGTGCCACTGAAAATCAGCTTGCGTGCAGCCTTTGGCGCATGTGCCATAGGTTGCCTATCCCTGGTCTAATCTACAATAGAAAAAACTTTTTGCCAGCACAGCTATATCAGTTTGGGATGTGAATTTTAATCAGCATCGTTAGGCTGACAAAAGTACAGTCAAAGTTATACTGAAAAACTTGCACTTACACACAAATATAGTTTGTGTCAGTTTGGGGAACTGGCATTAGCTATACCAGCAAAAGTACAGTTTTGCCAGTATAGTTGTGTACATACTAGAAGTGCTTTGCTGGTAGAGATATCCTGGCAAAAACCTTCCTAGTGTAGACAAGGCTAAATTATTGATGTGTACAAGTCCTATTAACATTCAAGGTACTCTGGGGGCAGCGGGGGGGGGGGGGGATCACAACATTAACTAATTGGGTTTCTTGCTTTTTTGTTTGTTTGTTTTAAATACACACTTTAGCCTTCATTGCTATTGATTAGTTTTAACACAGCTAATCAGTGGGTTAGAACATAAGAACGGCCATACTGGGTCAGACCAAAAGGTCCATCTACCCTAATATCCTGTCTTCAGACAGTGGCCAATACCAGGGTTGTCATCTTATTTTTTTCTGTTCCTGTTCAGTGTGTGGTTTTTGATGATTACTGACCTGATATATAAAATAATGATTCCTTTTCTAGGCTGAGGCGGGTGTTCCTGACCAAACAGGATAAGTTCTGATTTGCATTTTCTGTTAGAATGATAGAAGTTTCTGTTTTATATAGTCTGCTGGCTTCTTGGGAATTTGTCAGAGAGGATGAAGGTAAGGGCTGTCCCTTGTGATCTCTCCACAGCACTTCGGGCTCTGGGTACCATCCAGCTGATCGGCATACCACTCGGATCCCTCCATCCTGGTAATCCTCAACAAAGATACGAGGAGCAGAACCTGAAGCTAGAGACAAATGAATAAATCCATGTTGATGCAGCTATTGAGCCTTGAGGATAAGAATTTAAACTTCCCCTTTATTCCCAATGCTCATGGACTCAGGAAACTATATGAACAAGAAATTGTAATTATTTCATGGAGGTGGAGGGAAACCTTTCTCCTCAGTATTTTTCCATCCCAGGATCCACATATAATTCAGAAATGAGGTTCTATGCTCTATGAACTCCTTTAATTGATAATTTAGTTTAGCAGATTAAAAAAACAAACAAACAAACATCCCAGAAAAATCAACCCTGTATTTCAAATGTACCTTCAGGTGAAATGTCTCCTCTTTGATCATAATCAGTCTAGTCTACTCGACCCTGCAAATACAATATCCGAGCAGAAGGGGAGAAATTTCTGGACATCCCCGTAAGCATAACCATCTTGAACTGCCTCATGATTGATGAAAATCAGTGGAGACTAGCCTGTCACAGGATCAATTCTTCCTCCTCAAAGTTTTGGGTAGCCTTCAGCAGAATGAAGGTGATACCAGAGTGTCCCAGGGCAAGCAAATCACTAGGTTCTCTTTTTCAGATATGGAGTATCTAGTGCCCATAGGATATTGAATGGGCATTCCTGGCCAGCACAGATGTGACTAGTTTAACTTGGAATTAGTTATACAAAGTGAAGACTGCGCAGGTTTGTCCCACTATAAAGGTCTGTCCCATCCTTTAGTGTTGGAAGGGTATTTTCAATAGGGCCGATTACCTCAGGAAACAAAATTTAGTCCTGGGCATTAGATTTTAGCTATGTGAAAACAGGAAATCTGGTGTTATTTCTCTATTTGACTCTCTTCCTCCATACCCTGAAAATGACAAAATAGCTACATGACTATTGATGAAGAAGGCACAATAATTCAAGTGCCCTTTCTCCAATTGTCTTCACATTTGGTACAAGAATTCTGCAACAGCAACAGACCACGGGTAAAATATTCAAAGTTATCTGACTTAGGAACTTACATCCCATTTTCAAAAGTGACACACTGGAGTTCCTGTGAGGAAATGAATGCAGGGGCGGCTCTAGGAATTCTGCCACCCCAGGCACGGTGGCACGCCGTGGGGGGGCGCTCTGCTGGTCGCCGGTCCCGTGGCTCCGGTGGACCTCCCGCAGACGTGCCTGCGGAGGGTCCACTGGTCCCACGGCTCCGGTGGAGCATCCGTAGGCACGCCTGCGGGAGGTCCACCGGAGCCGCGGGACCAGCAGACCCTCCGCAGGCACATCTGCGGGAGGTCCACCGGAGCCGCCTGCCGCCCTCCCGGTGACCGGCGGAGTGTCCCCCGCGGCATGCCGCCCCAGGCACCAGCTTGAAATGCTGGTGCCTGGAGCCGGCCCTGAATGAATGAAGGCTTGTTTTGTTTTTTTTTTAATTTAAATTAGGTTTGTGAACATTAACTGTTAAAGAATAATTATTCTAAAATAATTGTGTGCACATGGCTGTCTTTTACCCATTTTCCTTTGAATTAGCATATAAATAGGGCAGAGACATTTTGGAACAGGCAATCAGCATTCTGGGTTGCCCTGCTGCCGGGCTTTACGCATTCTGGGATTTCTGTCCTGGTGCACTGTGAAATACCTTCCAGAAGCCACCAGAATTCTGTAATTTGGGGTCACAGTAGCAAATTCTCATGAATTCTCTTCACACATCATGTGATTCTTCTGTTTTTTGTGAGTTAGTACAATTTTCAAACTGCTGTCAGCCAGCACGGCGGGAACATGCTGTGTGTCATGGTCCAGGCACTCATTAACACACAGAGGCTGTTGCACGTGTATTTGTGATCACATAACCCGGTGGCTTTGGGAGTCTGACACCAAGCTACTGCACCGATTTCGGTAGAGAGGAGGAAGCAACTTAGATAATTGTAGAAAAAAATGTTTCTTGGAGCAGCTTTGCTTGACTGAGCACTGCGTTGTGAGCTCAGGAAGTCAGCACTGACTGGTAGGAAAGGCTCATGATGTGGTCCTGGGATGACCAGCAATGGAGGCAGAATGGCCAGATGACAAGGAGCACTTTCCTAGAGATCTGTGCAGACCTCACCCTGCAGCTGCAGCAGCATCACACCAACATGAGAGCTCCCCTCTATGTGGAGAAGCACGTGGCCATCGCCACCTGAAATGTCTCCATCCCTGATTGCTACCAGTCAGTAACTCACCAACCTGATGTTGGTAGCTCAGCCATCAGGGCTGGTGCTATGGAGGCATGCACTGCTGTAAAGAAGGTGCTGATGGCACAGGTCATAAAGCCTGGCCATGCACAGGGGATTTGTATGGCTTTTGAAGTGGATTATCCAATTTGCATTAACTGGGCAGTTATTTTGGAAGATTTGCATCCTGTGGACACAGCCCATCTCTATTAAAAAGCATTGCAGTTAGTACAAAATAAACCCCAGGGTTGACAAGCCCTTCAAATCACTCAGAGTCATCCCAGAGAGAAATACAGACACAAGATACTGACCTGCCACCTTTAGATCCAGTAGTGCTTCTTCATAAAAGATACCATCTAGAACTAAACAGTGGTACTGTCCTTCATCAGAGGGTCTGATACTGAAAATTCTCAAGGCAACACTCCCATTGATCAGACCATCTTTCAAAAGCTCTGTCCTCCTCTGATATTCTGGCATCTGCAGCTCGTACTGGTCCTTTCCATCACCATAGCGATGAACAAATGGGGAGATCTGGGACCGGAACCACGTCACCTCCATCTTCTCAGCACTCATCCTAGGGGACAGGTGACAGGGTAACACAATCTCTTCACCCACAATGGCAGTGACAGGGTGGTCAGGTCCAACCACTTGAAACTGTGCTGTGGAATGTACCAGGAGACAAAGAAAATAAACTCAGAGAGAAGATCATGTACATTTACTCAGTGCTACACACAAGACAAGTCCAGTTTTATGTATTTTATATTTCATGGAGCTATTTCATAGATTCAAAGGACAGAAGGGACCATTGTGATCACCTGGTCTGACCTGCATAACACAGGCCATAGAATTTCCCTATGGGAAAGCACTAGCCTTCCCTCACCGGGAATCAAATCCACACTATGGCAATGACAGCACCAAATGCTGATCACTAGAACACCAAGGAGAAGTGCTCTGTGAATGAACACTCTGTGTTATGGATTTTTCAAGTCAAAAATGTGTAATTGTTATTCACACACACACACACACACACACACACACACGCACAAATAAATGTGGACATATTCTCAGTGCTCATCCTGGGGAGTCGGATAACAAAACATGATTGTTGACAGTGTCAGTGACAGCATGCTCAGGTCTAATCATCATACACTGTGTTGTTAAAGGTACCAGGACCAGGACTGGCCCTACACCAAATCATGCCCCAGGAAAGAAACATCTTCGGCATCCCCCCCACCCCTCGTTTGTTAAATACCTTTTATTTTTTAAACCACATTTGTAGCTCATTTCATGACTTTGATGCACAATTTATCTCTGTCTCATAAAATGATAAATTTGCATGCTAGGATCTGTAAAACTTATAAAAACTTTTTAGTTTTAAGAATAACCGAAATGTACTAACATCAAGAAACTGAACTATGCACCAACACCGGGTGGACAAGTAGTAAATAGTGTTACAGTATGTGACAAACTTAGAATGTTAATAGGGCCAGTTTTAGGAGCATTTTACTTCAAACATTCTATTTTCTCTTTGATTGCTATCAACAAAAACAGCACCCTGAGCCTGGCATCCCTCATGTCCAGCACCCCAGGCAGTCACCTGTCCCTAAATCTGGCCCTGACCAGGACACAAAAGAAAAGTAATTCAAAGAGAAAAAAATATTTTACGTCTGCCCCCTCAATTCTGTTGCCCCTGGAAGTACCGTGCTCTGCACAGAGAGTAGGATTAGGCCTGGTAAACTACGGGAAGAAAGTGGAGGAAATGTTAAGTGGCTGGGGACTAATCCCAATCCTGCTGACGTCAATGGAAAGAATCCCAGTGATTTCAATGGAATTTGGATCAGCACCTCAGGGCCTTGCCAGCTTTCAGTGCTCAGGTTTGCAGTGTGGGAATCTCATTATCACCTGAGGAATGGTTGGCAGCTCTTGCAGGCTGTCACCTCCTGTTTCCTTATCTGTGCTCTTCAACCAGAATTCTGTGACCCTAGTGCTGGGATCTGCCCTGGCTCCCAGTATATTTCTGGTACAATTCAAGGTGTCTGGTTTTTGACACATGAAGCACTAAATGGTTTAGGACCAGGCTACCACCTCTCCCCTCATGTGATACTACAGGGGGATGGAGAGCAGCTGGGATGCTCAGTCTTACAGTCCCACTGGATTTAGTGGGAGAAGAATGGTGGTGGGAAGCTTTCAATGAAGGATCTTCAGTTCTGTAACACCCCATTGGTCTGGTACATCTAGAGTCCATTCTCTGTTGGGAAGGGAATGGCTGGAAGAGGATGTAATTGAGATAAGGTGTGTTGGGGAGTTATTAGTCCTGAAGGCTTAGGGAGGCAGGAAGGTGTTTTTAAAACAAACCAAACAAAAACCAACCAACCAAACTGCTATGGGTCCATTCACCTTTGTATTTTCAACTAAAGAGAGAGTGATGGGCTCTTTTTATCAATATAAAACCTAATCATTTTAATGCTTTAGGTTTGTATTACTCCGCAGTAAAAGAGTGTCCATCCAATGATCTGGGCCTTCTTGGCAATCTTTACAAAATACATGTATGAACAAACAGACTGCGAATTACCCCTAGGTCAGATCAAATAGTCCAGCACCAACAGAAACCACAGCTAAAAAACAACAAGTAAGGCCCTGTTCCCGCTCTGTGCTTACATTTACACACTGGGATTACTTCCATTGACTTCACTGGGACTGCTCACAGTGCATAAAGTTCAGCCCATTTGTAAGGCAGTGCAGGCCTGGGGCATAAACAAAAACCTATAGGAAGCCATAGAGGCCGTGAGGATTCCTACCTGGTTCCAACTTGTGAACATAAACAGTTATAAAATAAACAACAAGACCAGGCAGAGAGGAGCTGAATCCGGAGCTGTGGCAGAACGTGAGAACCTTCATCTTCACTGAAACGTCATCTAGACAAACAACAGGAAGAGTAAAGAGAACACAACAACAGTATAACTTCATAAGTAGGCTGCAGTGATTAGGACAAGCTGAATATTAGAGTTTGAGGAACAGAAGATTGCAAAGGACCCATCAAATAAAAATAGGGATAAATGCATTGTGATGTGTACTCATTTGCATATTATGCAGTGACAGCAGTCGTCCCGTAGTCTGCACAAAAGAGAGTAGATCAGTGTCAAATGATATTAATGTCCCATGACTCCCCCCGCAAAAGAGAGAAAGAACAAACTCCCCTGAATATGAATTAAGAAAATTAAGGGCAGGATTTTGAAAATCACTGAGCACTGGCCGAATTGTGCCCCACTGAAGTCAACGGGAAAACTTGAAATGACTAACGGGGCAGCAAGGTCAGACCAATACTGAGAGGTTTTAATAATCTGACCCTAAAATCACAGGTGTTAGGAGATTTCCTTTTTGTAATTAAAAAAACAGCTGTAGAATTTTCTCTTCACAACAATCCCATAACCCCCCCTCCCCAGTTTTTTCTGTTCCCATCATGGGAAACAATAAGCCAGTGTAATAGGTAAAGTTGAATACGCTGTACATAAAACGCAGCAGGTGGGAAATAGATAGGACCAGAAAATGTTATGGTATTTTGTTTTTATTGCCATAGCATGTAGGCACCAGTCACTGATCAGGACCCCATTGAGCGAGGCACTGTACAAAACATGTAACAAAATCCAGATCTCTGCTCATGTAGGAGATCCGCTCACTCATGGAGCTCTGTTCTTCCACACGGACAAAAAAAATACATGTGGGTTTTTTTTTTAATTGCCTTTTGGTATCTGAGATTTTAGGTCACACTCAGGTCATATTCTCAAGCTTTTTTCTGCAATCACAAGGGTTAGAAACTTTCTTTAAAAATTAAAACTGAAATTCTCTCATAATCACAGGACAAGAACAGGTGGGGTTTTAAGGAAAATATCAAATATTTCAAGACATGATAAAATTATGAGAGAACTGACACCACTTGAATAGTTCAATATCTGTCATTATACAATAAATGAAAAAAATGGTGTTCAGAACAATGCAGAAATAACCACAACGCTTTTTGGGATTTAATTTAAAAATAAATATTTCAAAATGAATTTTATTTCAAGTAAATTTCAAATGACAAGTTCAAACTAAAAGAAATGCTTTATTTATTGCTATTATGTTTCTCCTGCATCATTTCTGAAGAAGAAGAAGAAGAAGAAGGAGGAGGAGGAGGAGGAGAGCCAGAAAATGGGAAAGTCCCAAGACCCACTCCCCCAAAATTAAAGTGTGTGTGTTCATTTTTTTCCGAATGACTTCAAGCTGTTGTTTTTTTATAAAAAAGAAAGATCCATAAACATTTCAAATTAAACAAAAATTATGCAGTTTTTTAATGAGAAATAATTCCCCTTTTTTTAATCATGCCAAGAGATACCCTCTTGAATTCTCCTCCCTGATGGCTTTTCACACAGGGAATAACCTGTCTCACAGTTTGTTACATGGGCCTTTCTTGCCATTATGCCATCAAATCTTCCCTAAACCCAGGACCATCAAAATCACCCCTGCTGGCCACCCTTCTATAGCTCTGTGGCCACAAATATAGGAGGCAACATTCATTTATCACAGGATAACGATGCAGTGTGTACAAACTGATCACTCAGTGGTTGTTGTGGATCACTTGACATGCATACAGAAGACCAATACCAAAATATTCAGCAATACATTTCAAAGGGTGCTTCATTTTAGGCACATGCTTAATTCCCACAGATCTCAAAATGAATAAAGGCTGTAATTTGTTTCCGTTGATTCTGGACAAAACTGGACCTTTTTTCCTTTAAAGTATCAGAAGCAAAAGGACTCAGCCCCAGAGTCAGGTCGAAAACTACTGACAACAGGCAGGCCAGGAAACTATACTGACTGCAGTTGAGTTTGCAGCTCTATGTTTCTTCCTATATTCTAAATACAGGAAGTCACTTTGTTACAAATCTCCCTTTAACATCACTAAAAACTGGATTGAGCCCGGGTTTCTTGAGTGAAACACAGTAACAGAGGAAACAAATTACTTATTGAATGTACTGTAAAAATCCAGCAGTGCTAGGAAACTGATCTGAAATGCAGTTTGAGGGTATGTATTTTGAATGTACATGTGAGGTACTGTTTTCATAAAGAGCAAAACAAATTCTCATGGGATTATCAAATCTTTGTGTTAATAACAATCTGTCCAAGAAAAAGCCCTGAATATTACAAAGTCAAGCAGCCAGAGTTCACCTACCTGATTGATCCTTTTGAGACGTTGCATGGTGTTTAGGGTGTGGGCTGTCCTTCTGAAATCCTCATGTTTGTCGAGATAGTCCTTAAAATATCAATTATTTCATTTTCTCAAGATGCCCAGCTACTACTTCTGGATATAAAATAGCTGCAGTTTGATCAGAGCCTTTTCTAGCAAGTCTTTTTTTTTAAAAAAAAAGAATCCTGTTGTTCCACACTGATAAATGTGCTTTCCTCTTGCAGCATTTACTGAGTTTGAAAGTGAAAGTAACAGGGCATTTTGGAAATGGCGTAATTGCAAACGCTGTGTGTAATTTTAGAATCTCCTCTTAAAGAAACAGCCACATTGCTGCTGAGATAGAATTGTCCCTACCAGAAGATTCAAATATTCCAGCACTCCAAATGCCCTGAATTCAGGAGTGATTTTGAAAAGACTTGTTCTTGCATTTGTGTGAACTGTAGTAAATGTCACAAATAATAATTACTTTTTACATGATGTCACCAGAATTAAAATTCTCCTGTGGATAGTTAGAAATAACATTAATAATACCTTTGCAGTGCTAAACTGGAATTTAGGGTGAACCTCATTTTTTATGACTGTAACATCAGAAGATTGAAGCTCTGACCATCTGTATGGACAAGACTCAGTCTGAGGCTGAAAAGAGAAATTAGAGAATAGGATTAAGGAATCCTGAGTTCTGACTGGACACCAAACAAAGTTCTATCATGCAATAATTGATAGGTTGGAAATACTAATTGTGACACTGCACCCCATATTCTTCATATTATTATTATATGATTATGGTGTAACTAAAATATGTTTTATGCAATATGGGTCAGGTAAGATGCCATTGGAAAGGTTCTGAATATAGTTACTGAATATGATTATCCTATTTATATGCATGTATCAATTCTGTATAGACAGTTAGAAATATTGACTATGTAGCAATTGCAACTGTGTTTGCACCTGGTGAATGCCCACTAGACAGTATGCCCTCAACCTGGAACAATAGAGCTGTGAAGATACTAATCTCCCTCCTTCCTGAGAAGTTTCCTGGGAGGATCCTTTGACACTGCAGGGTCAGGTGATCCTGTTACCTGTCACTGGACAACATCTTAACTTGGTACTTTCCCACTGGGATGGGTGTGGGTCAGACTAAGGCTATGTCTACACTACAAAATTAGGTCGAATTTCTAGAAGTCGATTTTTTATAAATGGATTTGATACCGTTGATTGTGTGTATCCCCACTAAGCGCATTAAGTCGGCAGCGTGCATCCATAGTACCAAGGCTAGCGTTGACTTTTGGAGTGTTGCACTGTGGGTAGCTATCCCACAGTTCCCGCCGTCTCCGCCCCCATTGGAATTCTGGGTTGTGCTCCCAAAGCCTGATGGTGAAATAACATTGTCATGAATGGATCTGGGTACATATCGTCAGCCCCCCGCTCTGTGAAAGCAATGGGAAAAAATAATTTCTCGCCTTTTTTCGCTGTCACCATATGTCCACTAGATGCTGCTGGCAGACGCAGTGCTGCAGCGCTACACAGCAGCATCCCCTTGCCTTTGCAAGTTGGCAAAGACAGTTACCAGTCATACTGTACTGTCTGCTGCTGTCATGGGTGCTCCTGGCCAGCCTCGGTGAGGTTGGTCGGAGGCACCTGGACAAAAATGGGAATGACTCCAGGTCATTCTCTTCTTTAAGTTTTGTCTAATACAAATGGCTGCCCCGGGTTAGAGCCCCAGACATCCTGCAGAAATGATGAGCTGCATGCCACTCTTCGAGGTGCCCCTACAACAACCCCACCCATTGCTTCCCTCCTCCTCCACCCCTCCTGAGCTACCTTGGCAGTTATCCCCCCATTTGCGTGGTGAAGTAATAAAGAATGCATGAATGTGAAACAGCACTGACTTTATTGCCTCTGCAAGCAGAGATCAAAGGGGGGAGGGGAGGGCTTACAGGGAAGTAGAGTGAACCACCATTCTGCACTTGCTCAGCCTATAGTTGAACTGCTCCTTACTACTGTCCAGACTTCATGAGCCATGGGAGCAAGGGGTAGGCTGGGGTAGGTGTGACCACGCGGTGCTACCCTGGGAGAGCAGCCTGAGGCAGAAGCCTCCAGCTGGCATGATATTCCAGGCAGGACTGAATCTCCATTACACAAAACTTAAAGAAGAGAATGACCTCAAGTCATTCCCATTTTTGTTCAGATGCTCCCAACCAGGGGCAGCTCCAGGCCCCAGCATGCCAAGCACATACTTGGGGTGGCAAGCCACAGGGGGTGCTCTGCCGGTTGCCGTGAGGGTGGCAAGCAGGCTGCCTTCGGCGGCTTACCTGCAGAGGATCCGCTGGTCCCATGGGACCAGCGGACCCGCCGCAGGCACGCTGCCAAAGGCAGCCTGCCTGCCGTGCTTGGGGTGGCAAAATGTCTAGGAGCCACCCCTGCTCCCAACTGACCTCATCGAGGCCAGCCAGGAGCACTCATGTCTGCCCAGCTGCCCTCTACCAACCTCACCGAGGCCAGCCAGGAGCACCCATGTGACAACAATGATGGCTACCAGTCATACTACACCATCTGCCATAGGCAAGGCAAGGGGATGCTGCTGTATAGCACTGCAGTACTGCATCTGCCAGCAGCATCCTGTAGACATACGGTGACAGTGAAAAAAAGGCAAGAAACAAATTTTTCGCCATTGTTTAGATGGAGGGGAGAGGGGGGCCTGACGACATGTACCCAGAACCACCCGCAACAATGTTTTTGACCCTTCAGGCATTGGAAGCTCAACTCAGAATTCAAATGTTTGTCAGAGAGTGAGGGAATTGTGGGATAGCTACAGTTGTCAGTCGCCCCTCCCTCCGTGAGAGCAACTGCAGATAATTGTTTCACACCTTTTTTCCACGCAGATGCCATAGCAAGGCAAGCATGGAGCCCGCTCAGCTCACTGCAGCAGTTATGAGCATTGTAAACACCTCGTGCATTATCGTGCAGTTTATGCAGAACCAGAAGTTGAAAAACCAGGCGAGGAGGCAACGGCAGCATGGCGATGAGAGTGATGAGGACATGGACACAGACTTCTCTCACAGCACGGGCCCCGGCAATGTGGACATAATGGTGTTAATGGGGCAGGTTCATGCCATGGAATGCTGATTCTGGGCCTGGGAAACAAGCATAGACTGGTGGCCTTCCCTCCTTCCCTCCTCCCAACCCCACCCGGGCTACCTTGTCAGTTCTCTTCCTATGTTTATAATCAATTATTAAAGAATGCATGATTTTTAAATGATAGTGACTTTATTTCCTTAGAGAGCAAGCTGTGATCGAAGGGGGGAGGGTGGGTTGCTTACAGGGAATTAGCAAACAAGGGGGTGGGATTTCATCAAGGAGAAACAAACCGAACTTTCACACCGTAGCCTGGCCAGTCATGAAACTGGTTTTCAAAGCTTCTCTGATGCGCACCGCTTCCTGGTGTGCTCTTCTAATCGCCCTGGTGTCTGGCTGTGCGTAATCAGAGGCCAGGCGATTTGCTTCAACCTCCCACTCCACCATAAACATCTCCCCCTTACTCTCACAGAGATTGTGGAGCACACAGCAAGCAGCAATAACACTGGGAATATTGGTTTGGCTGAGGTCTGAGCAAGTCAGTAACGTGCGCCAGTGTCCCTTTAAACGGCCAAATGCACATTCTACCACCATTCTGCACTTGCTCAGCCTGTAGTTGAACAGCTCCTGACTACTGTCCAGGCTGCCTGTGTATGGCTTCATGAGCCATGGCATCAAGGGGTAGGCTAGGTCCCCAAGAATAACTATAGGCATCTCAACATCCCCAATCATTATTTTCTGGTCTGGGAAGTAAATCCCTTGCTGCAGCCATTTAAACAGAGTTGTGTTCCTGAAGATGCGAGTGTCATGAACCCTTCCCGGACATCCCACGTGGATGTTGGTGAAACGTCCCTTGTGATCCACCAATGCTTGCAGCACCATTGAAAAGTACCCCTTGCGGTTTATGTACTGGCTGCCCTGGTGCTTCGGTGCCAAAATAGGGATATGGGTTCCATCTATCGCCCCACCACAGTTAGGGAAATCCATTTCAGCAAAGCCATCTACTATGACCTGAGTCACTAACTTTGGTAGCAGCAGCTCAGTGATTGCTTTGGCTACTTGCATCACAGCAGCCCCCACTGTAGATTTGCTCACTCCAAATTGATTCCCGACTGACCGGTAGCTGTCTGGTGTTGCAAGCTTCCACAGGGCTATCGCCACTTGCTTATCAACTGTGGGGGCTGCTCTCATCTTGGTATTCTGGCGCTTCAGGGCAGGGGAAAGCAAGCCACAAAGTTCCATGAAAATGCCCTTACGCATGCGAAAGTTTCACAGCCACTGGGAATCGTCCCACACCTGCAACACTATGCGGTGTCACCAGTCTGTGATTGTTTCCTGGGCCCAGAATCAGCTTTCAATGGCTGGAATCTGCCCCATTACCAGAGGGATCTCCAAAGTGCAGGGGTCCGCGGTTTGAGAGAATTCTGTGTCCACGTCCTCATCAGTCTCATCTCCACGCTGCTCTCGACGCCTCTTCCTTGCCTGGTTTTGCAGGTTCTGGTTCAGCATAAACTGCATGAGAATGCGCGAGGTGTTTACAATGTTCATGATTGCTGTCTTGAGCTGGGTGGGCTCCATGCTTCCCGTGGTATGGCATCTGCACAATTCACCCAGGAAAAAAGGCACAAAACAGTTGTCTGCCATTGCTTTCATGGAGGGAGGGGGGAAACTGTATCCAGAGCCACTCGCGACAATGTTTTTTGCCCCATCAGGCATTGGGTTTCACGTTTCCCTAAGCTTTATTCTAAGTATTGTTTATTAGGTTTTGCTTTTAAGTTTAAGTTAGTTAAGTAAACCCTAAGTAGCATTAGCTTTCTAAGCACTGCATCCCTCACTCAAGAGCTGAGAAACCGGAACCACAAGGCTGGTCCTGTGTCTCTTACCACCAGGTTATCAAGGAAGGGTGTGAATATATTAACCAAAGCTTTGTTGCATATAATACTATATTATCACATGTATCTTCTGAATAGCAGTAATGCAATTGTAACTTTGTAACTCTGGGTATTTTACCATTTACTTACTATTACTGATTTAAATAAAAAATCTTTAAGGCTAGTTCTGTCTCAGTGTGAGCTTCCTGTCATACCCCTGAGGGTCCTTTCTAAATTCTGTGGAGCCTGATTCGGGACAAGAGCTTTTATCTTCTAATCAAACAAACTGGCAAGCATAAACCCCATACTATTAATATTAATAATTAATTATTATCAATATTGATAATCATCATTAATATTATTAATTAAAATTAAATAAAATAAGAAAATAAAATTGATAAATTAAATTAATATTATCAGTAAACCCTAAATCAGGCTCCCTGCCTTGTGAACTGGCTTTTGTGAATCGCACTGTAAGGTACCTGTGATGCCCATGCATTATGTAGGGAGCTCAGGCACCTGATTCAGCTTTCCAGAGTTGCAGACTGTGATTTTCAGGTTGCCTACAAATTAAGCCCTGTGATGCTCAGCACTGCAACACCAAGTCCTGGATCGCACCCTGTGCAACCAGCCTCCTCTCCGCAGAACACAGCTGAGCAATTCCTGATTGACATGGGTGTGCACAGGACAGAGACAGAGCACAGGCTGGAGAGTGACACATCCCAGTAAACCCAAACTGTCCTCCTAGGGGAACAGTATTCCCTGGGTGCTGAAGGGACTCAACCAAATCAGAAAGCAAATCCAAGGACTGTGTCCTCAACAACTGCAGCTGGGACAGTGAAGTGGAACAAACATGAAGAATTGTTTGTAATGTTTTATTTACAGTAAGTAACTAAAGGTGGTGAGCAAATGGAGTCGAGAAGGAGCCTTAATAACCACAGCATGGAAAGGAGATTCCCCAGCTACTGAGAACAGTTTTCTTAATGGCACAACAAAAGGACAGTCGTTCAGGAATAAATATAGGGAATTAATGAGTTACAGTGTCACTTTCAGGAACTTTTAATAAATCTCTGTCCCTCTAATGTTCCCTTTCCTTCCATACTGTCCCTTTCCACTCATTTTTCTAACTCTCACTTCTGATCCCTGTTTATTTTTCTGTCTCTCTCCCACCCTCCTCCCCTCCCTGTCACTGATCTTCCCCCATGGCCGCACCCTTCTTTCCCCTAATTTTATCCCTTCCCCTCTTGCTGCCTCCAGCTGGTTCCCCTGCCAGGGATATTTTCCTGTCCCTCTTTTCATTTCTGATTTCCATCATTTCTGATCGACTCTCCCTTTATTTTTGTTTTATTTTCATTCACATTTTTCTTCTTGCGTCTAAATCCCTCTTTTTAAACCCGCCCTGTGCCTGCCTCTCCCAGTGCTCCCAACCTCAGGAATTTAAAAGAAAATCAAGAGAATGACATAATGATGATTTTTTTAAGGTTATATAATGCTTTTGGTCAATCTGAACCCATCTCCCCATCCCCCCACCTTTTTTGTGACAGTTACAGGGTTACCAGCTCTCCTGTAGTTACAGGGGAAGGAGACTTGGAACCCTGTGGCAGGAGCTCTGGCTGGGAAACACCAGTGAGATCTAATCCCCCAGATCTGTACAAACTGCTCCCCACTGCTGCTTCTCCCCAACCCCCCAAACCCTGATTGATTCATGCTGTGTCCCTGCACCCCCACCTCCGCCTCTATCCAGCCCGGCTGTTAGTTCTGCCCCCCCTGCCCAGCCCCTGCCCCCACAGGGCCCCTCTGATCCTTATGCAGCCTCAGGGGTTCTTCATCCCTGCCCTTTCCATCCCTAGGGCTGCAGGGAAGGGGAAGGGTCTCCACAGGGCATAGAGATGAGGTGCCAGGGGCTGGGTAAATGGGAGTCCTCCAAGGTCATAGAGACTGAGGCTAGAGAGGCTGATTTCTGGTTCTCCAGTGGGATATTTCAGCCCATCTCAGGGACACAGTCTGAGCCGGGATTCCCCCACCCCGAGCCAGGGTCGGATTCTCTCCCCAGGGATGGAGCCCGGCGGGAAAGTGAAGATCGGGGCCTCATCACCAGCATCGATAAATGTCACCTGCCCCCGGTCACAGTCCAGACAAACCCGGATCCTGCTGGGGACCTGGCTAAGGGGCAGGGGGGTGCGAGGGGAGGTGAGAGCCCAGAACTGACCTTCCCAGTATGCCACAGCCCAGATCCCCCCCTCAGGGCGAAGGCTGATCTGTCCCTTCCTGCCCACAGACCCTCTGGCCACCCCCATGGCCCAGAATCCCCCACCCCCCACCTCTCCCTCCACCTCCCAGTAATGTCTCCCTGAGGTGAATCCCTCACAGCCCAGCACACAGGGCAAATAGTCAAATCTCTCGGGGTTGTTGGGCAGTTGCTGCCGTGTGTCTCCCCATCTCACACTTTTCTGATCCTCAGACAGGACGAGTTGGGGATGAGCCGTGTCTGGATCCAGAGTCACAGTCGCTGGGGAGAGAGAGAGAATCAGAGCATTAGGGGCAGAGCTCAGCCCTGGGGGAGGCTGCAGGTCTGGCTCCAGGCACCAGCCAAGCAAGCTAGTGCTTGGGGCAGCAGATTCCAAGGGGGTGGCATTCTGTCCTATCCTTTCCTTTTTTGCTCTTTGCCGCTTCCGCCACCCGTGCAGGTTTTTTTTGTTTTTGGTTTGCTGCTCCTGCCGCCCTGTAGGGGGCAGCGGCATGGAGGAGGATACCCCATTTGCTGTTTCTGCTGGCTGGCAGGTTTGTTCTCCCCCTCCCCTTCGCCACTCCGGCCCCCATGCAGGTTTTTTTTTTTTTTTTGCTTGGGGCGGCAAAATAGCCAGAGCCGGACCTGGGAGGCTGGGACCATTTCTCACACTCCCCAGCAGCCCCGTCCTGGCTGGGACAGGCCTGGATCCCAGGGAGCTGCCTCTGTCCTGGGCACCTGAGACTGAGCAGAGATGTCACTGCAGCTCCTCAGTCTTTATAATGGGACCCACTTCACTAGTTTTTCATTTGCTTGCTGAGGCTTCAGCTCTCTGCTCCCTCTGCTGGGGCTGCTCCATTCCCAGCATCAGAGACCCAGCAAGGAAGGTTTTAGTGAGGAGGGAGCAGAGGAGGCAGGTACCAGCTTTGAACTCCAGAGGGAAGCTCCCTTCCCTAAATGCAGCCTCCACTCCCCAGCCAGAGTAGGAAGAGCCAGTTAAGAAAAGAGAGTAGGAAATGGCATTGGGTGGGGTAGCCTCCATTCAGGGCCAACTCTAGCCATTCTAGAGCCCTACCCAGCCCCCTACACACATCCCCACTGTGGGTGGTGGACCCCCAGGCCTCTGCAGGGTGCAGGCTGGCTTTTGGGGCAGAGGAGAAGTGCCTCCCAGCACTCACCGGTGGTGCGTGAGTGCAGGCCCGACATGCAGTAGTCCTCAGGGGAGTGGGGGCAAGGCTGGGACGGAGCAAGAGAGGGAAGGAGTGGGGTGGGGGCAGAGCAGGGGTGGGGGCCATGGGAAAGAGGCAGGACAGGGGCAGAGCAGAGGCTGGAGCAGAACTCAGCTGCCTAGGGCACCAGGAAATTTTGTGCCCCAAATTTCCTAGTGCCCTATGCAGCTGCATACTTTGTGTATGGGTAGGAATGGCCCTGCCTCCATTCCCGGGCCAGGGAACAGAGAGGAAGGTGCAGCATTGGGGAAGAGCTGCTTAACATCAGAGAGTAGGAAGTGGCATTAGGTGGAGTAGCCCCATCCCCAGTCTAGAAAGAAGGGAGGAGCTGGCAGCATCACAGGGAGAGCATCTCTCCAATCCAGGAAGCAGGGACCAGCTCCAATGGGGGAGCCCAGCCCTGCCCAGAGGAAAGGCAGGATGTTGGAGGAGAGTGAGGGGGAGACCCCCGGCACTGGGGTAAAGCAGAGGGATGTGTCAGCCCTCAGGGCAGAGAGCTCTGTTCACAGGCTGCTCAGGGAGAGATTTTCTGTTCAGCAGTGTGGGAATGAACTCAGCACTAAGGTTGGTGTCAGGAGTGTTTGTGTGACTTCTCCTCGCTGTTCAGTGTCTTGTTTTTAGGGTTGTGTATGTCCTGGTTGGTATTGGTTTGGTTGGTAACTTTAGCTACAATCTCATGAAGATGTTTTCTGATCATTGAAAGACAATCTCCAGCTGCAATCTCACCCTGTCTGAATGTTCCTAGGGATCCTCCTCTTTTCATCTCTAGTGCAGATGGCAGAGTGTCTGGAGGGGGGAAGGAGAAAGGAGATGAGATTTCAGCCTTTCATATTTATAACAGTGTCCCCACTCACAATTCATAGAACTGTCTTAATTATGACAGTGAAACACACCAAGAAACACTCAGATATTTAATATAAAAAGGTCTGAAACCATTTCTTTCCTCTCTCATTCAGGCATCTTCCAGCAATGGAACCAACGTTCTTGCAGCCTCACAAACATCCCAGGACAGACAATCTGTCAGTGAGATTTACTTTTTCCCTCCTCATCCCCTCCCTCCCTTCAGACTCCAGCTGGTTTGTCTCATTCACTTACTGCCTTTTGTCATAACCTAGACCCAGAGCCTGCAAAGACTTTGGCATAAAAGTAACTTTACCCACTTGGGTCCCTTTGACACTAATGGGATGTTGACAGTTTGCGAAATCCTGGCTCTAATTGTGAGTCATTGGGTCTGTTTACTCAGTGTCTCTACAGAGAGCAGCACGATGGGGCCTCGTCCTCCACAGGCAGAAACAGAAATAAAAGTAAAATCATTTTATAAATGTGGAAATTGAGGTGGTGGAAGGTTGAGTTAATGGGATAGATTTACCCCTGTACCGGCAAAAGGAGAGAGGGGAGGGGCCATTTGTGACTCTGCTGTTCAGTGGCTGCAGAGGCCAGTGCAGACCTTGGCACAGGTGGAGGAAGTTCTGAAGCCAGCCAGAGCTACATCCCTGTGACAATGGCCTCAATGTGTCTTGGCCACTGTGCAGAGTGTCAGAGGCCCAGCTTTACACTGCCCACCTCCCTCTATCCCTCATCCACCCCTTCCCTCTTCCACCCGCCCTCACCACCCCCACCCCATTCCCAGCCCTCTCAGGAACACGCTTTGTGCCTGCAGCTGCTGGGAAGGAGGCACCAGAGGCCCCTGTGCTGGAGGGATCCCTGATTGTGGGGGAAGGGCTTCCCTATAGCCCATTTGGCAGAAACTAGCTGCAAACGGGACCTGAGCACAGTGATGGGCTGGATCCACCTTTTTTGAAATGTGCCCCAAGGCTGGTGATGGGCTAGTAGACAGGGAGGGCTCTGAGTTATAGAGAGTTCTTTGCCATGTGTCTGGCTGTTGGGTCTTGCCAAAATGCTCGGTATTCAACTGGAATCGGGAAGGAATTTTCTCCAAAATCAGATTGGCAGAGAGCCTGGAGGATTTCTGCCTTCCTTTGCGGTGTGGGGCACGGGTCACTTGCAGATTTAAACTCGGTCAGTGGTGGATTCTCTGTAACCTGAAATCTTTAAATCATGATTTGAGGACTCCAGTAACTCAGCCAGAGGTTAGGGGTCTATTGTAGGAGTGGGTGGGGGAGGTTCTGTGGCCTGCAATGTGCAGGAGGTCAGAATGGATGATCATGATGGTCCATTTTGGCCTTAAAGTCCATGAGTCTGAGTAATTTCTTTCTTTAACAGTAATTATAATGGCAGGACATATTTTTGGTAGAAATAAAGGTTTGAATTAATCAACCTGAGTGACTTGGACCCCAAGTGCGTGACATTCTCACCCAACAATTAAATAGAAGCATCACTTAATTGTGAACCAATTGGCCAGAGACACTCTCCTCCCTCACTCTCAGAGGCTCATCCCAATTTCCATTCCCAGATCCCTTCTAGATACCTTTGAACTTCTCCAGGGTCTCCAGTAGCACAATCGTTTTCTGGGAGAAATCACTGACTCGCTCTTCCAGTTCAGGAGAAATCTCCTCTGGCTGCTGGAACTTCCCCTTCTCACACCTGGAGGGAAACAATTTCACGTGATTATATTTTACTGTGTGACTCATTATAAGTTCTGGCTAGTGAGTCGCTGCTCTAATGGGCCTGAAGTTAGAATTCCTTGACTTCTCCCAGCCTCAGAGCAGATGCAACACAGCCCAGGGCCGTACAACCTTCCCTTCAAGGACTCATGAATATTCTTCAACTCTGGTCTGGAGAGACCAGCTCTGGGGACAAAAGGGGAATTGAGTCTCTATGGACAATTCACTCCTTGGCCTCCATGCTCTGAGGGACAGGAGGTTCCCAGGTGAAGTGCTGTAGAAATCTGCCCTCTAGGAACTAGACTGAGACACCAACTCCCCCCTCCCCAGCTCATTCCACACAGGTCTCCAACCGGTCCTCAGGCGGGAAAGACTCTTGACCACTGCTGGCCTGGGCTGAATGGTAACCAGGGCCCCAGCAGTGACAGGACCATATTCCATCTCCACTATCCTCAAGAGGCCAGTCCCCCAGGAAGGTGACATCTCTGGGAAATACTTGAGGTCAGTCCTTCCCACTGACTGGAGAATTCCAGAATTTTCTCTACAAGGGTGAGAAGCTCAGGATGAAGTTGATCAGAGAGATTTTTATCCTATTTTGCTGTAGAGCCCTGAGGAGATGCAGTACTAACATCACCACCAAGCTCTTTCCCAGTGTTGTGAAGTGTGAAGGAGAGTGAGAGAGCCATGTACCTGCTGAAGGCACTTCTAATATCCTAGAAGAGAGAGAGACAAAAGAATTTCATTCCCCCTCTAACACACACATGTGATTCCAGGGAAGGGATTTTGCAAATATGGGGAAGGGGAGGCCCTGCCCTGGCCTAGGGTCATGGATTCCCTGAGCTGATGGGGCTTTTCCATCTCTAATATCTCTATGTCTGTGACTTTGCAAAGAATAATAGTTATTCACATCAGCAATACACACACCAAGTTTCACCATGGTCTCCGACTGCTGGACTCCAGTGCTTAGGATTCAGGGGCCCGCCCTTCCCTCTGTGGGGGTCTGGCATGTTTCTAATGACAGGTGCCCCACCCCCACTCCAAACCTTCCCCCAATGCCACCCCCCAGCCCAACTCTTCCCACTCCTACTCCACCCCCACCCCTGAGCAATCCCTCCACGCTCCTCCCCCACAGCCTCTCCTTCACACAATGGAACAGCTGATCACAGCAGGAAGGGGGAGGAGTTGATCAGCAGGGTAGCCAGCACTGAGCAGAGGAAGCTGGCCGCCCTGGAGCACCCACCTCTGTTTCTTATATATATATAGAGAGAGAGAGATTCCTATCTCATAGAGCTCTAAGGGACCCCCAAGGTCATCAAGTCCAGCCCCCTGCCTTCACTAGCAGGACCAAATACTGATTTTGCCCTAGATCACTAAGTGGCCCCCTCAAGGATTGAACTCACAACCCTGGGTTTAGTAGGCCAATGCTCAAACCACTGAGCTATCCCCTTCAGTCTCACCTGCAGGAATTCACTTGCTGGCTTCTGACACTTCCCCTCCATCTCACGGATCAGCTCACTGAGATGGGAAATTTGCTCAGAGAGTTTACTGACATTTTCATTCTGGATCCTCACAATCTCCTCATCCAGCTTCTCCAGCTGGGCCAGCAGGAGTCGCTCTTGTTCCTCCAGGAATTGCCGCAGTTGCTGAAATTCAGACACAATCTTCTGCCTCTCGGTTTGTGTTTGTTTCTGTATGAAAATAGGGCAAGGGCTGGTCAGAGACATGGATGGAGCCTGGGGACTTTTCATGGAGAGCTGAGCTTGAAAATCCAAAGATTTCTGATGTTTGACTCTACCCTGTGTGTACTAGGCAGGGGATTCTCTCGCACCTTCCCCTTTGGTCCCTGTATCCCTCTGAAAGGGATGTTTCCATGCCTGTCATGGTCAGCATATTCTGTTATTTATGGTCTCTGGAAATTCAGACCTAGAGCAGCAGGAGGCAGGACTCAGCACTACACTGACAGGGACGCCAGGGGAGAAAAGAGAAACAAACATTTAACAAAATGACCAGACACAGCGGACAGCACTTCACGGGGACATTCAGTTCACTTGGGGAAGATTTTTGTGAAAGCCACAAGGGCTAGACATTAACTCATGCACTGAAATGGAAGCTTGGGGCTTGTCTACACATAGATCTAACCCAGCAATCCCTGATCATGGAGACACACACAAGATCACATTCACCGAGGCTACAGAGGAATCTTCCTCCAAACAGACCTCCCACTGCCAATCCCTGCTGGTTCATAAGAACAGGCACCTACCAGATACTCCTGGCTTTTTGCCTCTCCAGTCGCTTTCAATCCCAGCACCTTTTCTCTCTCTTCCCTCAGAGTCTTCAAATGGGCCTGGATTCTTTCCTGAAGAAACAGAAATGATTTGGGAGGTTTCATCTGGATAATTGAGAGGTGCTTGGAAGTGGGTGTTTTTCCACCCAAAACCCACAATGACTGTGGTTTTAATCGCTTTGTGACATCAGAACCACCAAGGAGATGAAACCTCATTAATAGAGACTGGGAACATGTCATATTCAGACTTGTTATCAATTCCAGTTCAGTCTTTTTAGTAATTAGACAGAGATCTCAATTATAACCAAGATTTGCTGGTATTTGTGAATTCATTAGTGGTACAGAGCATAACAGGGCACTGAAGTCACATGGGGGCGAATCAATAAACCTGTGTTTGAAAAGGTTTATCGAAGAAAGTGATACAAATCCCAGAAGCCACCAGGGTTTAAATACAGGCTGGAATTTCATCCCTGAAGTCTCTGCGACTGCACTGGCTGGACCGAACTGGGCTAAGTACCAAGGCAAACGCCACAGGACGTCGGGAGGCCATTTGTCTGGCTGGAAGCTGCGCAGTCCCAGTTTTGGGGAGCACTATCCCTGTCCGGTCGGGACTCAGCACTGGACATGGCCTTGTCCAGGATAAATGAGGGAGGAGGAGGAGACCAGGCCGGATTTGCATCTTGTGCGCCATGATGCGGTGTCCCCCCACTGACCCTGGTGGCTGGGCAGCTGTGGGAGCTCCAGCTCCAAGCTCCTCCCCCACATCACTCGCAGGGACTTAGAGCTGCAGGGGCCCCCACAGCCCGGTGGCAGACTAGAGCTGTGAGGTCACTCTGCCACCTGAGAACAGCCAGGAGCTGTTGGGTTCCCTCTCTGTTCGCAGTGGCTTGGAGCTCCTATTTGCCATGGGCATCGGGGGCACCGCCACATTTAATGTTTAGGTGCCCTGCCATCCAGCGCCCTTCCACACCCAGACCCTCTCACTGCCCAGAGCCCCTCCACAAACCCTCCCAGAGCCCCCCTCTCCCACACCCTGCCCCCTGGGCGCACTCACCAGCCCTGCTGGAAGGTGACTGTGCCCACCACCGGGCAGAGCGAGGAGCACTCCAGTAGGGTTGCATGGTGCTGTCTCCCCGTTAGCTTGCCCCCCCTCTGCCAGGACCCAGGAGCAGGAAATCTTGAATTTTTAGGTGCCCCTAGAATGATGATGCCCCATGGGAAAACCTGAGGACGCAGAAGGACACCATTGGCGGGAGGAGGGGGCACCTCTATGCAAAATGATGCAGGTGGGGGCACGCTGAGAAAGACGGGGGCATGCCCAAGTAGGCAGGTGTGGGGAAGTCCTGTATTTTGGGGATGGATCTGTGGCCACCTGAATTAGACATGCAGGGTGGTATAAAGAACAGTTGGGGTTTGCCCCAGTGCTGTCCTAACCCCTTTCAGTGGCAATGCGCTCTGGGTAGGTCCCCCACTGTCCCATTCCCTAGTAAAGATCCCGGAAGCAGTGCATTCTCGGATATTTCAAAAGGCTTCATTTGGGGTTGATGAAGCCACTGTGGCTGGTCCTTGCCCATGTAACCCCGCATGGAGCAGCACAGGAGTTCAGGATCCCAGTGAGAAACCTCCTCTCCCTCCTAATGGACAAACTTCTTCATGGGAGAGTTGTTGCTGAGTTGGCAGCATGGCCCAGTGGTTAGGGCCCTGGACTGGGACAAGCGAAAGCTGGTTTCTCTGCTGAGCTCAGCCACTGACATGCTGCGTGACCGTGGGTAACTCACTGCCCTGTTTTGTGCCTCAGTTTCCCTTCCCATCCTTTGTTTGTCTTGTCCATCTTGACTGTAAACTGCTCAGCACAGGCATTGTCCCTCGCTGTGTTTTGTGCAGAGCCCAGATCTCATCTGGGGTCTGTAAGGGCTACCGTGAGGCAAATATAGGTACTAATAATATGTTCTATGATACAAATCAGTAAGAGCAAAAACCATTTGTAGCTTCCCTTCTCCAGTCTGAAGGCAGCACTGTCACAAGGACCCACCTGCAGCTCTTCTGATGTAAACCTCACTGATTCTTAGCACCTTCCATTGTATAAAAAGTTCCCTCATTTCACAAGTGGAAGCTGGATTTGAAAAGGGTTCAGGACCTCAGAGAAAAGTTTCCCGCTTCAGTTATCTTTAAAGATTTAAGTTTTCCCTTATTTGCCACACTGCCAGATTATTACTTTTGTTATGGCATCTCCCATACCATGAAGGCTTTACAGAGCTGAATGATGTGTCACACCTGTGACATGCAACTTTCAGCAAAATTAACCTGCAATTAAAATACAAAGTTATTGCCCATTAAACTTGACAGCAGTTCCCTACCTTGTACTCCTGGGCAGCCTCCTCTATGGGAACCACCGTGTGCGCTCTGTGAGCCCGGGACAGATGGCAAACCAGACAGATGGAAGTTTGATCCTCTTCACAGAACAGTTTCAGAGTCTCCTGGTGTTCCCCACACACCCTCTCTCCTCCTGCTTCTTTTGCTGCCTGTAAACTCAGCTGTTTGACCATTTCTACCATGTTTGCCAGCTGCCTGTTCGGCCTGAGGTTTCCTTGTTGCACAGTTTCTCTGCACTGAGGGCAGGAGATGTCTGTATCGGATCCCCCCCAGCACTGGGCGATGCAGGCTCGGCAGAAATTGTGCCCACACTCTACAATCACAGGGTCCTTAAAATACTCCAGACAGACGGGGCACGTAGCTTCCTCCTGGAGACTTTCCATGGCATTCTCTGTGGCCATGGCTCCCTCTGGACAGTGTCACAGGGTTAGTTTCACTTTCCTGAGCTCAGAAATATGCCCCCGGCCCCGCCTGCAGCAGCAACTGGGTGTTTCCCTTCCTGGAACTGACTCAGGCTGTTTGCTGAGCTTCACCCAGCTGGCTGGTAACATTCCAACCCGGTGACAGATTTCAGAGTAGCAGCCGTGTTGTATCAGCAAAAATAAAGAAGGAGTTCTTGTGGCACCTTAGAGGCTAACAAATTTATTTGGGCATAAGCTTTTGTGCAAAATGTAGCAATAAGGCTCTGATCCTGCAATCAGCCCCCTGGACTGCTTTGAAGGGTCACTTGGGCTTCACATGGACATCACCATCCGCCTCTCCTGATGAGCTGACAGAACTGTGTGTCTAAGGAGTGATATTTAGGCTTGGCAGAATTAATTTGATTTAATATAAGATTAATCTCAATAAGTAGTTTATCTAGTTAAACTCACAGTTGCCCATTTTGATCAATTTAAATGTTCACAGTTGTGGGAAATTGTGGGGGGAGGGTCAGACAATATTTTAATCAGACAATAATTATTTAGTGACAGTGAATGTGGAGATTCAAAACATTAAAACTTTATAACTGTTAAAACACAAATTGTCAACATCACCTCTCAAAATATACTTGGTCAATCTCCTTATCTCAAACTCTAGTAAGTTCTCAAGCAGCATTTTTCTTACTGTGCCTATTTGTAAATTTCACTTATTATCAATGGAAATATTTTTTATCAGTTTGTGTGCGTCCAGTGAAATCAGCCTTTAGAGACATCTACTGATAAAATCTAATCCTTCCAAGTCCAGGGATATTCAATTCACAGGCCAAAAATATGGTTAAGTCGGAATCAGTTTTTCCAAAGGCCTGTTTCTAACATACACTAAGGCTGCTCTGGCTCTGTGTAAATCAGTGTTGCCAGCATTCATGATTTAATAATGAGTCTCGTGAACACAAGAATGGCCATACTGGGTCAGACCAATGTTCCATCTAGCCCAGTGTCCTGTCTTCTGACAGTAACCAAAGCCAGGTGCCCCAGAGGGAATGAACAGAACAGGTAATCATCACGTGATCCGTCCCCTGTCGCCCATAAACAGCCTCTGGCCAACAGAGGCTAGGGACACTTCAGAGCATGGTTTTGCCTGATATTTGGTGTGTTTGTTAAAACCCCAGCTCCTGGAAGCATGTGATGAAGTGAGACTCTTGGCTTCCATTTCATAAACAAAGCAAGTTTCTGGTTCTTTTGGTTGCAAAGGAAAACTTAAAATGTGATCTGTGTGCAGCTGAAAAGGCTGATAACCCAGAAGACAAATCGAAAGAACTCAACATTTATTATCATGTTTATTTTTATGTCTCATAAAAGGCATCACATCATTTTGGGGCACTGAACCTGCCCCATTTAATCCCACAGATCTGTACAAACCGCTCCCTGCTGCTGCTTCTCCCCAACCCCCCAAACCCTGATTGATTCACACTGTGTCCCTGCACCCCCACCTGCACCTGTCCCAGCCTGGCTGTTAGTCCTGCCCAGCCCTCACATCAGCCCTTCAGGGCCCCTCTGCAGCCCCAGGGGTTCTTCCCCCTCCCATCTTTGAGACTGCAAGAAAGAGGAGGGGCTTCCACAGGTCATAGAGATGAGGAGCCAGGAGCTGGGTAAACAGGAGTCCTCCAAGGTCATAGAGACTGGGTTGTGTGAGGTTAGAAAGGTTAATGTCTGGTTCCCCAATGAGATATTCCTGCCCAGTCCCGCTCAGGGACACAGTGTGAGCTGGGATCCCAGCCACACCCAGAGCCAGGGGTGGATTCTCTCCTCAGGGACGGAGCCCGGCGGGAAAGTGAAGATCGGGGCCTCGTCATCAACATCGATAAATGTCACCTGCCCCCGGTCACAGTCCAGACAAATCTGGATCCTGCTGGGGACTTGGCTCAGGGGCAGGGGGGTCACAGGGGAGGTGAGAGCCCGGAGCTGACCCTCCCATAGCTCCACAGCCCAGATCCCCACCTCAGGGCTATGGCTGATCCGTCCCTTCCTCCCCACAGACTCTCTGGCCACCCCCACAGCCCAGCCTCCCCCATCCACCACCTCCACCTCCCAGCAATGCCTCCCCAAGCTGAATCCCTCACAGCCCAGCACACAGGCCCAACAGTCAAATCTCTCAGGGTTGTTGGGTAGATTCTGCCGTGTGTCCCTCCGTCTCACACTTTTCCGATCCTCAGACAGGACAAGTTGGGGATGAGCCGTGTCTGGATCCAGAGTCACATGCTCTGGGGAGAAAGAATCAGAGAGTTAGGGGCAGAGCTCAGCCCTGGGGGAGGCTGGGACCATTTTCTCACTTCCCAGCAGCCCTGTCCTGGCTGGGTCAGTCCTGGATCCCAGGAGCTGCCTCTGTCCTGGGCACCTGAGACTGAGCAGGGATGTCACTGCAGTTCTTCAGTCGGTGTAATGGGACCCACTTCATTCATTTTTAATTTGCTTGCTGAGGCTTCAGTCCGTGCTTCCTCTGCTGGGGCTGCTCCATTCCCAGCATCAGAGACACATCAAGGCAGGTTTTAGTGAGCAGGGGCGGCTCCAGGCCCCAGCACGCCATGCGCGTGCTTGGGGCGGCATGCCACAGGGGGCGCTCTGCCAGTCGCTGGAGGGCGGCAGGCAGGCTGCCTTCGGCAGCATGCCTGCGGAGGATCCGCTGTTCCCGCAGCTTCAGTGGAGCCGTGGGACCAGCAGACCCTCCACAGGCACACCTGCGGGAGGTCCACCGAAGGCAGCCTGCCTGCCGCCCTCCCCATGACTGGCAGAGCGCCCCCCACGGCATGCCACCGTGCTTGGGGCTGCGGAATGTCTAAAGCCGCCCCTGTTAGTGAGGAGAGAGCAGAGGAGGCAGATACCAGCTTTGAACCCCAGAGAGAAGCTCCCTCCCCTAAATGCAGCCTCCACTCCCAGGCCAGAGTAGGAAGAGCCAGTTAAGAAAAGACAGACAGAAATGTCATTTGGTGGGGTAGCCCCATCCCCAACCTACAGAGAAGGGAGGAGCTGACAGCCTCACAGGGAGAGCATCTTCCGACTCCAGGAAGCAGTAAGCACTCCAATGGGGGAGCCCAGCCCTGCCCAGAGGAAAGGCAAGATGTTGGAGAAGAGTGATGGGGAGACCCCTGCACTCAGGGGCAGCTCTAGGATTTGCGCCACCCCAAGAACGGCAGCACGGCGCGGGGGGCCTCTGGTGGTCGCAGGTCCCGCGGCTCTGGTGGACCTCCTGCAGACGTGCCTGCGGATGCTCCACCGGAGCCGCGGGACCAGCGGACCGTCTGCAGGCACGCATGGGCGGCAGGTTATATATTTGTGTGGGGCTCGGGCCCCACCAATATTCAGGGCTGGGCGCCCTGCTCCAGCAATAGTTGGAGCTGGGTCTCTTCCCGCCCCCCCCCCCCCCGGTCCTGCCTGGATCGGCCCCAGCCACCGCAGGTCTCCCCCCCGTCGCCACGACCCTGCCTGGAGCAGGTCCCAGCCCCCGCCTGCCACCCCCCTCCGCGTGTTCCCCCACTCCGCCGCGTTGTGTTGCGTCCCTGCCTGACAGAACGCAGCGCGCTGCTGCCGGGAGGGCTCCCACCAGATTTGCTGTCTGCTGCCGCAGGGTCCTAGTGCCTGCCCTCCGCCAGTACTGGCAAGGCAGGCTGCCCTTACCCTGAGCCTCTCCAACCCCAAACCCTCAGCCCCAGCCAGAGCCCTCATTCCCCCCGCACCCTAATCCTCAGCCCCAGCCCTGAGCACCCCCACATCATGAACCCCTCATCCCCCTGCACCCTAATCCTCAGCCCCAGCCAGAGCCCTCATCCCCCTGCACCCTAATCCTCAGCCCCAGCCAGAGCCCTCATCCCCCCACACCCTAATCCTCTGCCCCAGCCCTGAGCGCCCCCACATCATGAACCCCTCATCCCCCCGGCACCCTAATCCTCTGCCCCAGCCCTGAGCACCCCTACATCATGAACCCCTCATCCACAGCCCTCACCCACAGCCCAACCCTCTTCCCTAGCCCTGAGCCCCCTCCTGCATCATGTACCCCTCATCCTCAGCCCCACAGTCCTCACCCTGCACTCCCTCCTATCCCCAAACTCCCTCCCCCTTCCCACACACCCCTTCCCAACCCCAAACTCCATCCCAAAGCCTGCACCCTTCACCTCCTCCTGCACACCCACCCCCTGCCCCAGACCAGAGCCTGCACCCAGCACCCTTCCTGCACCCTAATCCCCAGCCCAGGATCTGCACCCCAGACCTCCCCCGCCGAGCCCCCTCCCAGAGCCTTAGGCAGGTGGGGGCGGAGTTGGGGGGGCGGAGTTGGGGGCGGATTCTGGGCCCCACCAAAATTTTTACAAACTTGCCACCCATGCGGAGGCACACCTGCGGGAGGTCCACCAGAGCCACCTGCCGCCTTCCCACAGGACGCCGCCCCAGGCGTGCACTTGGCGCGCTGGGGTCTGGAGCCAGCCCTGCCTGCACTGGGGTAAAGCAGAGGGATATGTCAGCCCTCCAGGCAGAGAGCTCTGCGCACAGGCTGCTCAGGGAGAGTGTTTCTGTTCAGCAGCGTGGGCATGAACTCAGCACTAAGGTTGGTGTCAGGAGTGTTTGTGTGACTTCAGTGTGGGAGCTCCTCACTGTTCAGTGTGTTGTTTTTAGGGCTCTGTGTGTCATGGTCCGTATTGGTTTGGTTGGTAACTTTAGCTACAATCTCATGAAGACATTTTCTGATAATTTAAAGACAATCTCCAGCTGCAATCTCACCCTGTCTGAATGTTCCTAGGGATTCTCCTCTTTTTCTTTCTAGTACAGACAGCAGAGTGTCTGGAGGGGGAAAGGAGAAAGGAGACGAGAGTTCAGGCTTTCATATTCATAACAGCATCCCCACTCTTAACTCCTAGAACTGTGTTTTAATTATGACAGAGAAACACACCGAGAAGCACTCAGATATTTAATATAAAAGGGTCTGAAACCTATTTCCCCTCTCAATCAGGCATTTCTTAGCAATGGAGCCAGCATCCTTGCAGCTGGACCAAGGACAGACGCTCTGTAAGTGAAGAATTGTTTTTCCCCTCCTCATTCACTCCCACCCTTCAGACTCCAGTTGGTTTCTCTCATTCACTTTCTGCCCTTTGCCATAATCTAGACCCAGAGCCTGCAAAGACTTGGGAATAACACAGCTACCCCTCTGAAACCTTAAAGACATCAGACACCCAAAATGTACAGCCCAGGAGCAGTTAGCAAAGTCCAAAACCCCTATGCAGAGAACAGGGTCAAAGTGACCTAGACTTAATCCGTAGCAATAAACCAATCAGAAGAGACCTACAACATGAAAATAGCTTGTATAGCAAAAGCCCTGCCAATTAAAAAGTTAATGAATGTTTATTGTGCGAGTTATATAAGATACTTAATATTTGTAACAGTCAAAGATGATTGAAAAATCTAATATATAATTTGGATCTGTAAAGAGGAACCTGAACCTCACAGGAAATTCCCTGTGATGCATCTATGCCCCAGAAGAAGGTAACTGGCCAGTACATCTATAAGGTATGTCTGTAATTTCTTACTTGAATAGTAATTGCAATGGCAAGGCATGCTTGTGGTACAAATAAAGGTTTGAATTAATCAACTGGAGTGTCTTGGACCATTCTCACCCAACAATTAAATAGATCCATCATCTAATTATCAACCAATTGGCCAGACCCATTCTATTCCCACAGTCTCAGCGGCTCATCCCAATTTCCCCTCCTAGGTCCCTTCTCAGTACCTTTGAACTTCCTGAGAGTCTCCATTAGAGCAACAGTTTTCTGGGAGAAATCACTGAGTCTTAATTCTAATTTAGGAGAAATCTCCTCTGGCTGCTGGAACTTCCCCTTCGCAGACCTAGAGAGAAACAATTCCACATGATTATATTTCATTAATTGACTCGTTATAAATTCTGGCTAGTGACTCACTATTCTAATGGGTCTAGAATTAGAATTCCTCTACTTCTCCCAGCTTCAGAGCAAGGCTGTGGCAGTGAACCCTTTCCATCCCCCACAAAAAGTCCCATTATTATTCTTCAGCTCTGGCCTGGAGAGACCAGCTCTGGTGACAAAAGGGGAATTGAGTCTCTATGGACAATTCACTCCTTTGCCGCCATGCTCTGAGGAACAGGAGGTTCCCAGATGAAGTGTAGAAATCTGTCCACTAGGAACGAGACTGAGACACCAATTCCCTCCTCCCCAGCTCATTCCACACAGGTCTCCAAACAGTCCTCAGGTGGGAAAGACTCTTGACCACTGCTGCCCTGGGCTGAATAGTGACCAGTGCCCCAGCAGTGACAGGCCCATATTCCATCCTCACAATCCTCGGGCAGCCAGTCCTCCAGGGATCTGACATTTCTAGGAAATACTTGAGGTCAGTCCTTCCCACAGAATGGAAAATTCCAGAGTCTTCTATAAAAGGGTTAGAACCTCAGGATGAAGTTGATCAGAGAGATTTGTATCCAAAAATATGACCTTCCCACACATTTTTCTGTAGAGCCCTGGGTAGAGAGCATGGTAACATCATCTCCAAGCTCTTTCCCAGCATTGTGAAGTGTGAGGGAGAGAGAGAGAGCCACATACCTGCTCCAAGTGCTTCTGACATCCTAGAGGAGAGAAATAGAGAGGGAATTTCTGTCCCACCTGACACACTTCGAATTCCAGAAGAAGAGATATAGCAACTATGGGGAAAAGAGGCTGTGTACTGGCCCCAGGACTATGCATTTGCTGAGCTAATAAGGCTTTTCCACCTTTTACATCACAGTGTCTGTAACTTTTCAGAAATGATAGTCATTCACATCTCTGCAATACACATTGAGTTACATGGTGATCTCTTACTGCTGGACTCCTGTGCCCATGTTTTAGGAGCAGTCTTGTCCCTGTGTTGGGATCTGGAGTATTTCTAACTCAGTCTCACCTGCATCAATTCAGTCACTGGCTTCTGACACTTCCCCTCCATCTCACTGATCAGGTTACCAAGACGGGAAATTTCCTCAGATACTTCACTGACACTTTCATTCTGTGTCTTCACAATCTCCTTGTCCAGCTTCTCCAGCTGGGCCAGCAGGAGTCGCTCTTGTTCCTCCAGGAACTGCCGGAGTTGCTGAAATTCAGACACGATCTTCTGCCTCTCGGTTTGTGTTTGTTTCTGTGAAGGAAAATAGGGAAAGGGCTGGTCAGGGACATGGGTGGAGCCTGGGGTATGTTGGAGTGTGTTGGAGGAAGATTTTTTTTCTAAATTCTAAGTCATCTGACTCTGAACAATATCCTGAGAGAATTATCTCAGACCTTTCCATTTGGCCCCAGAATCTCATAAAGGGATGTTTCCATGTCTGACATGGCCTGGATAGTGCGTTATCAATGGCCTTGGAGATGGAGATCCAAAGCAGCGGGACATGAAAATAAGAAAATACTAAGGACTGTAAAACAACACATCTGGACAACACCCACAGGCATAAAAAGTGAATGACAGGAATGGAGAGATTGTCAGAGCACAATGGGACTGCAAGCCAGAAATGAGCAGAGGGATAATTGTTCAGTCATGAAACCAAGACTTCACAGCCAAGGACACATGTCTCTATTTAAGCTGGAACTCAAAATAGTAAACAAAGATTGCACAAGAGGATTCCTCAAGAACATCCCCCAAACTCTGAGCTAACAGACTATGAAAACTGTGAAACTGAGGCGTGAATGTGTGACAGCGGGAGTTTGTTTTAGTGCACTGGATTTTCTAATTCAAAATTCTGTTATTTCATTAATGTAAATTGTTTCCTGTGAAGAGAGTGTAATTAAGCTAACAGTAGTAAATATACAATAGATAAGAATAATAGTTACAGTAGTTTATGGCAGTGGGTTTCAATCTGTGGTCCATACAGACAATGGATTTCCAAAGGGGTCTCTGCACCCCCAATTCAAAATTATCAAATGCAAAAATGTTGAAACCCACTGGTTTATGGTGTAGGCCTAAGTAGTAGTTCCTCCTAAAACAACTAATTTTGATTTATTTGTGATTATGCCCCACTTAACGGATTTCTGTTTTACCCGCCCCAACGGATTGAGATAAAATGTAATTGAGCCTCTAGATTGCCCCTGCCTCTCGTTATTGCTCTGATTCAGAATGCCCCTCCATCCGGCTCATTACAAATGCAAGTTAATAATGATGGGCCCCTACCAGATATTCCAGGCTTCTCTTCTCTTCTCTCACTTTCAATCCCAGCAGCTTTTCTCTCTCTTCCCTCAGCATCTTCAAATGGGCTTGAATCTTTTCCTGAAGAAACAGAAACTGAGTTGAGTGGTGTTATTGTTAGGCGTGAGAGTGTGAGTGGGAGGGGGAGCTTTTCCAACACAAACAAACACTCTACTGATGAGTGGAGAACCCAGTAGCTTTATGATATCTGTGATACCAAGGAATTGAAGTCATATTAATGGACACTGGGAGTGTTTCATTTTCAGACTCCTTGAAATTGTTTGACCTTTTTTTCTCATTGATTTATACCAACATGACACTGGCGTCACATCCTTGGATTTTTATTTCACTGTGAAATATTCTGTTTTTGAGGAGGCTTAACAAACAAAGTGATACAAATCCCAGAAACCTCCAGGGCTTGAAATATGGACTGGGATTCTCAAAAGAGCCCAATTTCCACTGAATTTCAGCCCTGAACCCCTGGGGACTGGACTGGGTGGATAGAATTGGCTTGGGCACTAGGGCAAACCACATTTGATGTTTTCATTGTTGTCAAGAACAGTCAGGGTTTGCCCTGGTTCTGTCCCTGACCCTTACAGAGGCAGTGCTGCCTGGGCACCTGTTCCCCAGCTCAGCGCCCAGAAGCAGTGAGTTCTAGAGATTTCGAAATGCCGCACTGTGGGAGAGCAGTGTGAGGATTAGTGGAACCAGTTCGGCTGGTTCTTCAGCCTGACCCTGGTCACCACCGCCCAGGGGTTAGTTTTGCTACAACCCAGTCTAATCCCCATCATAAGTACTGACTTCTAATGGTGCCGGTGGGTGCTTCACCCCCTCTGCCTCCGGCCCAGCCCTGACTCCTCCCCTGGCTCGCCCCCTCCCAATGCCATTCCAACCCCTTCCCCAAAGTCCCTGCCCCAACTCCCCCCTCCCCGCCCTATTCAACTCCTTCCCCAAATCCCCGCCTCCTCTCCTGAGTGCGCTACATTCCCACTCCTCCCCCACATCCCTCCTGGAGCTTGCTACAGCTGTTTGGTGGTGGCCAGGCAGGAGGTGCTGGGAGGTAGGTGGAGGAGCGGGGACGCAGCATGCTCAGGGGAGGAGGAGGAGGAGGCGGGGGGCGGGGAGCTTGCCTGCCAGTGGGTGCAGAGCACCCACTAATTTTTCCCCGTAGGTCCTCCAGCCCTGGAGCACCCATGGAGTCGGCACCTATGATCCCCATTGTATTTGGCATGGACCTGCGCTGTCTGGAGCCTTTTTGTGTGAGGACTCAAGGTGCTTGGAGTCCAAATGGTGTTTAGGACAGTGATCTCCTCTAGTGCAGCCGGCAGCATCTGAGTTTAACCCCTTGTGGAGCAGCACAGGAGTTCAGAATCCCAGTGGGAAACATCATCTCCCTACAGGGCCTGCCACCTTTATCAAGGCATCTTTCCCTCCTAATGGCCTTTCTTAATTATTGCTCAGTCAGGAGACGGCTATAGCTGATTACCCCCAGGTCTGGGTGATGCAGGTTTGGCAGAAAATGTTCCCACTCTCAAGTGTGACAGGTTCTCTGAAATACTCCAGACAGATGGGACAAGTAGGTTCATGCTGGAATTTTTCCTCAGGCTCCCTCTGTGGAGAGCTGGACTCAGCCCTGCAGGACAGAAGCTACCACTCCCGTCCCCACATGGCTGCCCCTCCTCACCAAGCCCACAACCCATCTACAACTTCCCATGACTCACTGGTGGGTCACAAGCCACCATTTGGGAAATAGCACCCAAGGGGGTCTCAACTCCCTGACCCTGATTCTGAAATTCCTGCCAAGCTCACAGGAGGGAGAGAAGACTGAGCCATGGACTCCCCCACGTGCCTGCTACCACTACATCACCTAAAACATTCCCCATAGAAAAGTACAGGAACCTAAGTTTGCACCATGGAAAATGGACAGCTTTGAAATATGGAATGGTGGCCACCCATGATGCCCTATCTTGATTGCCACTGTATGCAAACACCACCCTCTTTATGTGTCCCCCACTCCCAGCCCCGGTTCTTCTTTATCCACCTGCTGCAGATCGTCTTCATTAGACTGTGACTGTGGGCTCTCTGCCTGACTTGTCGGTACAGTGCCTGGCACAATGGGGCTCTAATCCCTCACTGGGGCCTGGAGATGCTACTGCAGTAGAAATCAGAACATTCTATTGGTTATGAATTCTTATTATTGCTATTGATGTCAACATGGAAACTTTTATGGGCACAAGTTTCCCACACTGAAATCTACGGCCAAAATTTCCCAAGTGAAACCTGCAGGATGGGGACTGTCTCCCTGTGTCGGCAGGAGATGTGGAAGAGGAACGATGTCGGTCACAGGGTGGCTGGTCTCAGCCCCACCTGTGATAAACCAGTTCTCCTCCCCAGGGGGGAGAATGAAGGAGCAGTGACTAGGGGAGAGGGGGGTGCCATGTAATCCAACCAGGCCTGGGATAGGTAAAACAGAGGCCTATTGAGAGCCAGAGGGAGGAGACCCGTGGAGAGGGCAGAGGCGGCCTTGGGATCTTCTTCAGGGTGATAAGGCCGAACTCCAGACTAGAAGACCTGGGAGTCACTGCTGGGAGAGCAGGGGTGTTACTGGCCTCAGAAAAGCCTTTGTGGATTATTTCTGGGAACCTCAGAGGGAAAATGAGGTAGGGCTACCCCAGGCCATGAGGGGACACTCTGGAAGCAGTGACCCTGCTACAGTGCCCCATTGCTCTGCTGCCTGCTCCCACCCAGTCCCTGCTTCCTACAATCCCATCTCTGATTATATCAGGCAGACTTGCTGGGGTTTGCAGGACTGGAGCTCCACTCCTGTGCTCCCCACCAGTCTCATGAGGGTGTGGCTCCCTTCCTGTCTGCGTGAGGAGCTCTGCAGGAAAAAGGCAAAGGGGATGTGTGCCAAACGGGCAGCTCCTCCTGCTCCCTCAGCCCCAGGGAGAGGAGCAGCAGCATGGACATGGTGTTTATAGCTTTGGGAAAGGGTGGAAGTGGGGAGGGGCAGAGAAGGGGGGTCATTCAGTGCCCAGGACTCTGTGTATGGGGAGCAGGAGGGGTGGGGTGTGGGTTCATCACTCCCCCTCACTCCAACGTGTCAGCCTTCGGACGTTTATGGAGGGCCACACTTCTCCACCTGCATGAGCCTTGGGAGGCTTCCCAGTTGCTGGGAAACCTACTTAGGTCTGAAACCCCTCGTTCCTCTCCAATGGAGCTCACTGAGTGGCTGTCTGGGGCTAAAGGAAACGAATGCTCTGGAAATTCCCAAGGCTCTCGTTATAAAAACAACAATAAGTTATTTTCCTACCTTGAATTCTTTGGCAGCTTCCTCTGCAGGAATGACAGTGTGAGCTCTGTGCTCCTTGGATCTGTCACACACCAGGCAGATGGGGATTTCATCCTCTTTGCAGAACAGTTTTAGAGGCTCCTTGTGTTTCTCACACAGTCTCTCTGGTTCTGGTTCCTTCCCTGATGACAACCTGAGTTCTCTGGCTGCTTCCACAATATTCCTGAGCTGCCTGTTCAGCCGGAGGTTCCTCTGGGGAAAAGTCACTCTGCACTGAGGGCAGGAGACGTTGGTAGCCAATCCCTCCCAGCACTGGGTGATGCAGGCTCGGCAGAAATTGTGATCACAGTCTAGAGACACTGGATCTTTAAAATAGTCCAAACAGATAGAACAGGTCAGTTCATCCTGGAGACTTTTTGCTGGATTCGCAGCAGCCATGACCTCTAGTGCAGGAAAGAGACAAGAGAGGAGTTTAGGTTCACTTCCTTCTCCTCAGAAATGGGCTGATTGAACTTTGTACCATTAGATGTTTCCTTTCTGGGTGCGGTCTCATGTGATTTCTTTTTTGTGGACTGTAAAGAGCCCTTGAATGAAGTGTGATGAGTCTAAATTGTCACCAGCTCCTCCAAAATGTCTGCCAGGCCCCAAACTTTGGACTAGTCACTTAAGTCAAAAAGGGGTAACAAGCGACTTGGGGGTTTCACAGCCTGACATGAGGATCTGATGGGGCAGCCTGGCAAGGAGGGCGAGAATCACAGCTGCTGACTCCTACTGCCTGTTCCCTACCTGGCCTTCAGCCTCCTTAAGACCCATGTCTCTCTGGTGCTTGTGTAACCCACTGGGGTGTGTGTGGAGCTGGTACAGTTACAAAGGGTTGAATATTTAGCATAAGCTGGGGCAGCCTGTGCTTTTAGCTCTAGGGGTCCCTGGTTCAGTGCTGGGTGCACTGGCCAAGAGAGCAGCCGTCACCCCGGTTCTTAGCCTGGTGGCTCCTGCTTCTGTTTCCCTACACACTCTCCCCAGCTCTCCGGGACTCCTGGCTCTCTGCAGATGGCAGCCGGTGTGAGGGGAGCTGGCATTGGGGCTCCTGCACTGTACAGGGGATGGGCTAACCAGAGATCTCCTGTCCCCAAGGCTCTCAGGCCACTTGTCCAGCCTGGCTGCAGGAGGGGATCTGGGGACAGGGGGCCTGGGAGAGTCTGGGGAGCTGCCACCTGGGAGCAGACATGGAAATCCAGCTGTGGTGAGAAGGGAGAGCTTCCAGGGATGTGGCTGGTTACAGGGGCTGCCCTACAGCTGGATACAATGTTGCAGCTATTTAATGCAGTGCACTGGGCAATTCCTACATTCTTGCAGCTGGTTGGTGTGAGATGAAATTAGTTTCCTTAAGGGCAAGGCTGGCCCTGCTCCTTGTTTTGCTGGAGAACGCATGGCTGGAGATCTGGAGCCATCAGTCACACACCTTCATTCTGCTGCTGTTTCCTGTGGCTGGGCGCTGCAGCCAGGACTCTATTGTGGCAGAGTGGATCTGAGACCAGATTTAATAGGGAATCTCGGGAGTGGCCTTCTGGAGCCAGAACAGGAGCTGCAGCTGCGATGGGAAAGGCTTGCAGGGCAGAGATGCTGCTGGGGAAGCCGCTGGTTACTTCATGGGCAACCAGATACAATATTGTTACAGATCTTGACTCCTATTGTGAGGAGATTCATTGTTACCCTTGTGTGAGGCAAACTCATTACATGGTTGTAAACTTGCTTCTAACCAGCCTTGCAGTTTCATGGCGTCCAGATGCTGTCAGTTCTCGTGGATGGGCTCAGGCAGAGGATCTCACTGATGCTGAGGTTTCTACTGGTGAACGGATTGTCTGGGAATTGCAGGCATTAGTCAGACACACGTGACATGCAGTTATTTTTGGCCAATAGAAGTGGTCTCCAGGAGCTGTTAGGGAGAGGCTTGAGAGATGAATCCCTCAGCCCATGTCACTTGCAGCTGACTGTGCCCATGAGAATCCCCAGACTGCTTAGCCCACGCTCTCCAATAACAATGCCCAGAGGTGATGTCTTTCTAATTTCCCTGGGGGTGCTTGACCCCTGCTCTGCCCCCACTCCACCCCTTCCCCACCTCTTCCCGCCCCACTGAAATGCAGAAAACCTCTGCCTGGCAGCCCTTAACTCTGCAGACACCCGAACTCACTCAACACCAACATTTCTATGATAAAATTTCCCAGGGTTCCTAAATTTCTCTGTACCTGAGTTTGAGCGCTGCTGCCTCACCCTAAGCGTCCACAAACCTACTTCATGTGTAAATCCCAGAAGGAGCCTCAAACCAGAAGGCAGGCAGGGGAAAGCCTCTCTTGTTGGTGAGGCCCAATCCTGTAGGAGTGCGCTGAGCACCCCTTCTGGATGGGGTCCCTGACAATATCCAGGGGAGGTGCTGGGAGAGGCTCCTTTATGACTTTGAGCTCAGGAGTTAGGGCACTCGCCTGGCACATGGGAGATTCAGGTTCTGCTCCCTGCTCTGCCTGATGGGGAGGAAGGGTTTGAACAGTGATCTCCACTGCTCGGGTGACTGCCCTAACCACGGGGGTCTGGGATATTCTGATGTGAGGATCCCACAATCTCTTCTGATCACGCTGCTCCACTCTGGCTAAATAATTAAACAGTCCCTGGGTCAGAGCGAGAGGGTGACAACCAGCGGTGAGCTGGAGCCGGTTCGCACTGGTTTGCAAGAACCAGTTGCTAAAATTAGATGTGGGTGGTGAACCGGCTGTTAAAGGGCTGGGTGGCTGGGCAAACAACTCTGGTCTGTGGGCCACATCCAGCCCGTGGGACCATCCTGTCCCCCACCTGAGCTCCCAGCTGAGCTGGGACCTTCCCTGGCCCATCCCCTGCTTCCCCCCTGCTCCACCAGAGCTGCAGTGTGCTGAGCTGCCGGCAGCTCAGCTCCCCAGACCTGCTGCTTTGAGCAGCTGCTTGCAAGGTAAGGGGGGGCTGCGAGCTCCAGGGCCACCCGAGGGGGCAAGTGGGGTAATTTGCCCTGGGCCCCACAGGGGCCCTCACAAGAATCTGAGGCTCCCCCCAGCCCCACCTCTGCCTTCCCCCCTACCCAACCCCCCATTCCCCATCCCCTGACCACCCCCCAGAACCTCTGCCCCATCCAACCCCCCCCACTTCCTGCCCCCGGGATTTGCTGCCCCTTATCCAACCCCCCCCCGGCCCAGGACTCCTACCATGCCGCTTACCCTGCTCAGAGCCAGGTGGTAAGGCCAGGGCAGGGCTGTGAGCTCCAGGCCAAGAGGTGGGAGCTCAGGCCTCACTGGAGCCAGCCAGGCTGCTGCAGCGCTGTCCAGGGCTGCTCCTGGACACCGCGCACTGAGGCTCCGGGAGACGGGAGAGGCAGGGGTAAGCGGCGTGGTAAGGGGCCGGGGCCAGTGGGGTTGGATAAGGGGCAGGGAGTCCCGGGCACCAGGGGTTGGATGGAGCAGAGGTTCCGGGGGTATGGTCGGGGTGGTGGTGAATGGGGTCGGGGCAGTCAGGGGACAGGGAGCAGGGTGAGTTGGGTAGGAGCTGGGGTCCAGGGGGTCAGTTAGGGTGAAGGGTCTTGGGAAGGAGCGGTCAGGGGACAAGGAGCGGGAGGGTTGAAGGGTTGCAGGTTCTGAGGGGGGCAGTCAGGGGCAGGACATGGGTGGGGGTCGGATGCGGGGGATAGGCTGTTTTGGGAGGAGGGTGGGGCTTGTACCTACCAGGTGGTTCCCTACCGGGTCTTCAGCAGCACTTGGGCGGAGGGTCCTTCACTCACTCTGGCACTGAAGGACCCACCGCCGCTGTACCGCCGAAGACCCGGTAGGGAACTGGTTCCTAAGACTTTGGCAGCTCATCACTGGTGACAACTCTGTAGCCTGTGGGTCAGGGCACTGGGGGGTAGAAGATGCAGGTGCAGGACCCTGCTCCAATGGCTATTTAATGATAGCCCCTGTGAAAGTAGAATAAATTATATTGTAAAAATAAGAATGGATTAAAGAAATGTTGTATGTACCTTTAAGCAGAAATAAGAAATGTTGAAATACGGGTGCCAGGAAAAGAAACATTAGGCATAAACAATGGTGCTAATGGCAAAACATTAACAGAAGATGGGTAATAGTTAGTAAGGGAATAAAATATGCATGCCCAACCCAGGTAAACTTATCTGATTCTGCTCCCTTTGTTATCTTGTTAAGTTCTCATCCTTTTATCTGTATAAATAAGATAGTTTTGTGTCTTGCATGGGGCTCACATTATCTGGGTGTTATTAGCAGAAGCGCTGTGCTAATAAAACAGAGTGGTCTGACAAACTGTGAGTCCTGAGTCTAACTTTGACAATTTGGAGGTTCCACCGAGATGGCAACCGTCTTCACTGGGGCTGTGTGATTCCTGACTGTTTTTGTGGGACGACCGTGGAAGCCGGCACCTGGGCATTTGGCCCGAGCGGTCCTCCACCAGAATGGAAAGGTGCACGACCACAGTGAAGTCTACGCCATTGAACCTGTTGGTTCCCACTCTGTTCTGGTAGGGATCCCGGGATCTGACATCAGGAATCTGGTCAGGTAATTATTTCTGTGTTTTGTCCGGACTGAGGACTGTTCTGTCTCTGTGTCTATCCGTCTTCCTGTGGAGTGTTTGAGTCTGGGTGCCATCTCCGTCCAGGGATCGGCCAACCAAGGGGTTCCTGTCCCTGCGGTCTGAGTGAGTGGAATCTGCACAATTGCAGCCGCACCACACTTTGGGTAAATCCCTGGGTGTGAAAGCAAGGGCAATTGAGGCAGTAGCCTGTGGGCTCCTTTTGTGTGTTGCACTGGGCATTGCTCTGACAAACCCGAATTTCCTTCTTGTGCGATTGGTGTGTGAAGTCCTCCTGTATGGGTAACCAGACGTCTAAGTAGGGACAGTTCCCTAAACGAACGCCGGCTCATTTTATGTATTTAGGATGGGTCCAGACTCCTGTAAGAAGGGTCCGGACTCCTGTAAATTTCTGGAAAAATGGTCTAGGCTAACTCAGGGGGATCCCAAAACTCAGTGGCCACTGTTAAAATCTTGGAACAAAGACCGAGTGGACATCTTAAAACTAAATTGGCTAAAGAAGAGGTTAATTGTTTCATTCAGTGGTGGGAAGAGGCAAATCGTAGCTGGACAAAATCAAAAACTCGCCTCTCTCAAATATTCAAATAATAAGTTGAAAGCTTTATTAAAAGCCTCCTCTCCCACCACCAGACCGAGCGCTCCCCTTTACCCCGTTCTCAAAAAAACCCACCCCGGATCGATCCAACCCCCTTAATACTCCCATCTCATTGTAAAAAGGACAAAAAGCAGGATCGGGCCCAGAAAAGCAGGCAAGCAACAGATAAAAAAAAAAAAAAAAACAACTGAAAAACAGGTTGGAAGCCCTAAGGGCATAGTGTAAGGAGTAAGAAAAGCAGTAAGTGCAGGCATGAACCCCTGGAACAATACTTAAAATGGTGAAATCTGAGGTGATAAAGGTGTTATTTTGGGAGATAAACGAGTGATTTAAGGAAAGAGAGTGAAAAGTTAACTCTACAAAGGCTGGAGAGAATTAAGCAGTTAAACTTTGTGAAAATGTTAAAAAGGACCATGTTAAAGAGAGAGAATTCTTGGTTTCTTTGCAGCCATTCTGAAGGGAAAATGGGCCCTTTTCCAAAAGAATGCCTGTAAATAATCCAAATATATATAGAGCTATGTAAAAACAAAGCAGTGCAAAGGAATGTTAAGGAAAAGAAAATGTGTATGTATCTAGTTGTCTGTGAAAATATGTAAAGTTCTAAGAATCTAAACCAGCACATCTGGTTTGTAAAACTCCTGTTTTGTAGGTGTAAGATAAATTAGTTTTGTTTTTGTTTTTAATGCCACTAAAAATTCATTTGACTCTTAATTCAAAGTTGCAAAACTGACAGACCTTTTTGCAAGACACAGGTAATTAGTGTTGTTTGGCTTTGGGATTTAGCATTTAACCCTTAAGGGGTAACTTGATTCTTTATAAAATTTAAAATGTTTTTTAAATAAAAACCAAGTCATGGCTGCAATAGGGCAGTCAAAATCAGGAGAATAGGGAGAGATTCTGGAGTCTTTTTGGTTGGTTGGTTGTTGTTTTTTTTTGGTAACAATAGCAGATAAGAGCTGTAGTGAAAGAATTAAAAAAAAAATATTTTAACAGTGCCCCTCTGAAGCAACAGCAGAGGTGAGGTGCACAAAACAAAAAAGAAGCAATGTTAAAAACACTGAGCCTTAAAATGGCTCTGTGTAATCAGACTGTCACTTTTGATAAGGGTACATGAAAACTCTGTAAGAAAAAAGAAACAGTTACATCGTATGTAAAAATTGATATGGCTAATGTTTAAAAAAAAGGTTGTAATATAGAAGGAATGTGCTTTTTCCCTAGGACATGTGCAGTGTATATTGTAAAAAGGGGTAAAAGAAATACAAATGAAATATGCTACTGAATTAAAATCCTATTAGGGCTCCAAAAAGAGCCCCAATAGACTGTTTTCTTTTTCAGATCTCTGTGTGTTTTGTAAGCAGGAGTTGAAAGTGGAAAGAAATTAAAACTCTGGTGGAAGTTAATTGTGTCCCTTTAAGACAAAGTCTCTGAGCTCTGCTAATGGCTTTGAATCCACAAGCCAAGCCTGTGTTAATGCAAATTACCTAACTGATAAAGGAAGATAAAAACTGCCAGCACAAAAGAAATTGCCTAAATAAAAGACATGGTATAACAAGATCCCTTTAAGAGATTTGATGCTAAATGTTATTGTTAATATTAAACATTGAAATAAATTTAATGTTAGTAAGTACCCCTGTAACAACGTATAGTGTGTATGATTTTTGGAAAAAAACCTTGAAGGTAATATGGTAATAATGCTTCTCAGCTATTACCTGTGAATAAACTTAAAGCTTAACACAGCAGGAAAAACATTACAAACTTGGTCTGCTATATAAGAAGAAAAACTTTAGTTATTAAATTCATGAGGTGGTATACCTCAACAGTGGAATAATTTCCCCATAACTCTTAAAAAGTAGAACCCATTAAAACCTGGCCTGCCTATAGAAAAAAAAAAACCACAGGAAAATATGGGGGTAATTCCTCTGTTTTGCCTGCAATCAGCAAGGGTATTTGTAAAAGAAAGGAATATTTTAAGCAACAATCAATGCCACCCTGAAAGGGGTAGAAAAATGTTATTTTTGTCTTTCAGAAAATCAGAAAAAGCTAATACCAGCTACAGAACAACCTATTACAAAAACAAATAAGTTAAAAAAAAAAACCATACTGCAATAGCTATGAAATGTACTAAAATGAAGATATTTAGAACATAAGATGTTTTGGGTAATATCAGAAAATATTAAGGTTTTGATGCATCTGTTAAATCAAAGGAAAAGATTATTGTTTAATACCTATCAATATAACTGGATGCAGTATGTCTCCAGTACGGTAAGACAAAATTTGTTAAGTGAAGAAATTGTTGTTAAAATTGCACACCAACAGGCTCTGGAAGCAAAAAAAAATGAAAAGTTAGCCCACTCCACAGATTGCACCTGGGATCCTTCTGGCTACCTCAAACCTCAAGCCAGTGGGCTGGGGAGGAAGGGAAACTATTGGACACTAGAGGTTGTACCAAGTGAACTCCTCAAAAGTGGGTATGCTTATCCATGCCTGTTGCTCCAAAGCCCTGTAGTAAAGACACCTCACTAGGATCCTGTATGTGGGATAAAATTAATAATTAGGCCAAAGTATTGTATAACGGGCAATGTGTGTGTTAATTCTTGGAAAGAAGTGTTTTAAAAGAATAAAAGTGTTAGCAACCCACCAGTAGACAAATGTACATGTAATGTAAGTACTGTGTTTACCAATAATCACATTTACTATTTGCCACAACCAAAAAGTCTCAGCTTACTGTAAGCACTGATTTAGCTGAGTTCTCTATCAGTCTTGGCATTAAATGGCAAACAGTTACCCATTATCTGTTTAAAAAGGTAACAAAACAATGTGGGAAACAGAACCATTCATATTATCTGGATGGTCTCCCACAACTACTGGCATACTAATGTTACTACCCCTAATTGTTTTTGGTTTTAAATTGTATGTGTTTAATTAAAATGTTTAAAATATGCTGGTAAATAAAACAAATGTATGCACAGCTAAAGCCACAGGCCCAAATCACCTCCCAGTATTTTACTACATAAGAAGTGACACTGGCGATTGATAATCTTAGTGTCAAAAGGGGGATATGTAGGAGCTGGACTTTATAATGTATAATTTGATTTCATCCTACCAGCCACCCTTTTTGAATAGCAGAAAGAAATGACCCTCTGGGACTATAAGATTCTGTTTTCCCATATGCATTACAAATTGGGCCCTCTCTAACTCTTTGTTTTAAGATTTAGGTAGTAAGAGACAGGATTCTCTATTGTGTCTATGTTAAGTAAATTAGAGAAACATTGAAGGCCTGGGTCTCAATGTAAATTGTCTTGGTTAATTGTAAAACTTAGCAAGGTTTAATTTGCAATGCCTTTTTGCTCAATATAAAATACTACTGTTTGTATTCTCAATCTGTTTGTGTGAATGAGGAATGAATGCATCAGGAAAAGATAAGGTGTGAAGGCCATTGTTATAGCCAGAGTCAAGAAAAGAAGCAAAAAGACTTAAAGAGTATCAAAGAATCATCAGGCACTGCTTACTACCCAAACTGCTGTTAAACTGTCTGGCATCCGCAGCATGAATACATGCTTTGCCGTGTAAGAATGCACCACCCCAGCGAACCAATCATCACCTCAGGACCACGCAGAGTCAATTTTGACTCCAGAAGATGACGTAGAGGAACAGCCTGCAATACCTTACAATCTACGTTCTCGTAAGGGTTGCCAGAAGCAGACGACTACCTAAAGCAAGGCCCAAGAAAAAGCAGTAGTGAGCCTAGCGCCTGCTGCCTGGTGGACATAAAACTGTGACTACAGTTCCCTCAGTTGAGGTTGTCAGAACCAGAAGGGCCCTGCCTCCAACATGTGGTGCTGTTCCTCGGCTGTTGGTGTCTGAAGGTCGGGGGAGTCCACAATGACAATTCTTTTATCCAGCAGCAAGTGTGGATAGCTCAGACCCTTAATATTTCTAAATGCTGGGTCTGCAGCCACATCCCAGCCCACTGTCAAACTGATGTTCCTGTCCTGGCTATCCCACTCAATTCCCCAGACCTCACTGCAGGACCTTGTCCGTTTAATACAATATGGAACAGTAATGACACCTGGGAAGAGACTATTGGCAGTTCCTTTAACCCACTTGGGGGAGTAATACACTGGGCAAAAAGGCTCCTGAGGTTAAAAGAAGTAGTTAAAATAATGGCAAATAAAACTGGAGAAAGTTTTAAGAGCCCTGGCCAAAGAAACAGGGGCGGTCCGACAGGTGGCCCTCCAAAAACGTCAGGCATTGTACATAGTGCTGGCGGCCAAAGGAGGGACCTGTGCTCTCATTAAAAAACAAAAACAATGTTGTGTGTTTATACCTGACGATACCAATAAGGTAATAGATCACGCTAGCCACTTAGAACAAATCGCATATATTCCCCATAAAAAGCCAAGTTCTTTATGGAAGTGGCTAAGTATTCTGTGGTATAGGAAACTGGTTGTTTCAGGAAGCCCTAACTATCCTGTTTGAAATCCTAATAATTTTTGTATGTTTTCAGTTAGTCTCCTGTTGTACCCAAAATTGTGTAAGGCATGCTACTCAGGTAACTGCCCCAGAACAGAGTGCTAATACAATAATTTTAAATATTGCTAATGAACAAAGAGATAAAAAAAAACGGTTAATATGTAAAACCCAGTAAAATTTTGGTCATGGCATAAGCTTGACCAAAAGGAGGGATTGTGAAAGTAGAATAAATTATATTGTAAAAATAAGAATGGATTAAAGAAATGTTGTATGTACCTTTAAGCAGAAATAAGAAATGTTGAAATACGGGTGCCAGGAAAAGAAACATTAGGCATAAACAATGGTGCTAATGGCAAAACATTAACAGAAGATGGGTAGTAGTTAGTAAGGGAATAAAATATGCATGCCCAACCCAGGTAAACTTATCTGATTCTGCTCCCTTTGTTATCTTGTTAAGTTCTCATCCTTTTATCTGTATAAATAAGATAGTTTTGTGTCTTGCATGGGGCTCACATTATCTGGGTGTTATTAGCAGAAGCGCTGTGCTAATAAAACAGAGTGGTCTGACAAACTGTGAGTCCTGAGTCTAACTTTGACACCCCTTTCCTGTAGCAGGGAGTATTTCGTTGCAAACCAATGGATTCAATCTTTGACCTTTCTTTGGGTTGTGACCTAGGCTCAGTCGAGAGATTCCCCTGTAGATCAGTGAGTCTCAGATTTTTGTACTGGTGACCCCTTTCACACAGCGAGCCTCTGAGTGCTCCCTCCCTTTCCAGATGTTTCCCCCTTCTTGCTTCCCACCCATGTCCCTTTACCCATTTCTCTCTGCTTTCCACCTCCTGCTGGCTCTGTCTAGTGCCTGCTCCCCCACACACTCAAAGCAGCAGAGGAGTTTCCCCCTCCTCAGGTAGGAAGGGTGGCCCAGTGGTTCAGGCACAGGCCTGGGGCTCAGGTGTGCTGGGTCTGGTTCTCTGCTCTGCCACTGACTCTCTGCTTAGCCTTGGGAAAGTCACTTCACCTCTGTTTACTCTAGATCCCACCTGCCAAATGGGGCTAATGCTGACCCTGCCTCCTAGGCTGAATCCCTTCATGGCTGTGTGGTGATGGGGGAAATGGAGATACCAAGGTGAGTAGATTTGAGCTGAATTTCTCCACAGCCTGAGAGTGAGAGCCAGATCCACACAGGGGGCATGGGAGAGAGAGGGGCTCAGACCAGCTCTGCATGGGGGCGGGCAGGGCTTCAGTTTCTGCTGTTAGAGCATCTGGGGGTCCTGAACTGGGGGCTTCAGCTCCATGTCTTCTCCCAGAGTCTGAGGCTTCTTCCACCCACCCTGCATGGCTTCTGCCAGGGACCATGGCAGAGTTCCCTGTAATTTTTTGGGTCCATGTGAGGAATGACTTTTATTACGTGCACCAATATGGAGGTGTGTGGCAGGGGTGGGACCAAGTGGTTCAGGGTGCAGGCAGGGTTCAGGGCAGGGGCAGAGGGTTTGCATGCAGGGCAGGTGAGGGATCTGGCTGGGCATGTGGGGTTAGGGGTGAGGCTGGTGATGGAGGATTTGGGGTGCCAGCTGCCTCGGGGACTACCCCCAGCCCTCTCTCACTCAAGCAACTTGGGGCCACTTGAGATGCCTCTCCACGGTCACAGCTTCTCCAGCGGCCTGACTGAGGGCATCTATCCCCCCGCCAGGGCAGGTCCACACTAGGCTTGGTGGGGACCAAGGAAGGGGCGTAGCTTAGAGGGAACTTAGATCTGGGGCTTCTGGTTTACTCGGACCCTGCACAACGCAGCTCCTGCCAGGCTCTGGAACTTCTCTTCCCCCTAATCTGCCACTGCACCCGTCCAGCATATGCGTGTAGGAGCCCTGCAGCTCATCCGGGTGATTTCAAACAGCCTGGGGCTCCCAGCCACCGCTACCATGGCAGTGGTGGCAGCCAGGGTTCCCAGGCCTTTGAAATCTCCTGGGCCCCTAGGAAATTACCCCCTTTGCCCCCCCTCCTCGGTGGCCCCTGGTGGGTGAAAGCAGAATGTATTTTCGGCAGAGAAAAAGAAAAGTCTGGATGGCACATGAATTCTGCGCCTGTGCAGTGGCACAGAATTCCCTAAGGAGTATTTAATTGCTTGTATTGCACTCCCTTTTATGTAATCCCTGGTAGATGCAGTTTCACTATTATTGTTTCATTATTTATTTTATTACTCTTGTTGTTCTTAGTTTGCCATCACTTTGGGTAAGACTGTGTAGAGATATGTCATTGTGCTACCTGGTTCATTATTGACTTACTTGCACATATTCACTAAAGGCACTGGCCCATTGTTGGTTTAGAGCCCTTTAAATGGATGAATGTAGCAGCTGCCCTTTGTGCAGGTGAAAAAAAGTGAAGACCCAAGGCCACTCTGGAATTTGTGTATGTGTGTGTGTGTGTGTGTGCGCGCACGCGCGCGCCCAGTCATAAGTTAACTGATAGAGTTTGGAGCAGTGAGCAAAGGAAGATTTCTGTATTTTTTTGGATGGATGGGATGGTTTGGTGCCTCCTTAGATAATGGAAACAGAACTTCCTATATACTTTGAAAAAAAGGTTGGATTGTATGAAAGATACTGTGACGGTCCATGCCCCTAGGGTCAGGGCAGCGTGGCCTATTTGGCACAGTTTATGAAGCAGCAGGGCAACATCACCTAAAGGCCAGAGTCTGCAGCACCCCCTTTGGTGCAGAGCAGCATGGCCTAGTGGCCAGAGTCTGTAAAGCAGCCCTTTGGTGCAGGTCAGCATGACTTAGCAGCCAGAGTCTATAGCACTGCCTTTGGATGCAGGGCAGCTTGGCCTAGCGGCCAGAGTCTATAGAGTTGGGACACCCACTTTAGGGTGTGGCAGCCTCAGTAGGGGGACCCAGGCCCCTAACGGTGGCATAGCAGCTTGCCACTGACTCAGCAGGGGGTTCCTACCAAAACACGCTGAGTTTCCCCGGACAGGAGATACCACTCCGTCACCCTCCCTGGGTCACTTCCTACCAGAATCTGTGCTGGGGTTCCCCATGAGCTGTCAGATCCTCTGTGTTCAGCAGGGTCGGTCATCTCCAGGGGCTCTTCCAGTCGCTGGGGTGCAGGCGGGCCATGGATGGCTTCGATTCCCAGTGCAGTCAGAGGCTGTGGCTGACCCAGGCAGGTCCTTCCCCTGCAGCCTCCAGCCTAGAATGAGGGTACGTCTTCACTACCCGCCGTATCGGCGGGTAGCAATCGATTTCTCGGGGATCGATATATCGCGTCTCATCTAGACGCAATATATCGATCCCCGAACGCGCTCCTGTCGACTCCGGAACTCCACCAATCTGAACGGTGGTAGCGGAGTCGACATGGGGAGCCACGGACATTGATCCCGCGCCATGAGGACTGTAGGTAATTCAATATAAGATACTTCGACTTCAGCTACGTTATTCACGTAGCTGAAGTTGCGTATCTTAGATCGATTTTCCCCCGTAGTGTAGACCTGCCCTGAGCTGGGCTTCCTCCCTTTATACTACTAGAGCACTTGGAGCATGCCAGTCTCACTGGGGAGGTGGGACTTCCACTGTCCGGGCTAGTGCGGGGTAGGGAGACCCCGTCACAGATACCAGACTAATCAAATTCTACTCTCAACTGGAACAGTGTGCAGGGTCTTCAACATCAGCCATCCACTCGGGTCAGCCTAGTAACACTCTCTTCAAGGCTGTCCCTAGCTATTCTATGGCCCTACGCAGCCCCCCTGCTGGGGATGGAGTGGGGCCCCAGGCCTCTGCGGGGGGTGGGAGAGGTGGGGCTGGTTTGTGGGACGGGGGGAACCACCCCCCAGCACTCACCAGCGATGCAGCTGGGGCCGGGTCACTGCACTTCCCACCACCGGTGAGTGCAGGCCCGGCCCCACTGCAGCGCTCAGGGGAGTGGGGTCAGAGCTGAGTCAGGAAGGAGCAGGAAGGGGGCGGAGCAGGTTGGAGGCCTTGGGGAAGGGGTAGGAAGAGGTGGGGCTGGGGCAGAGCAGGAAGGGGGCTTTGGGGAAGAGGCAGAGCAGGGGCTGGAGCAGCACTCAGCTGTGCAGGGCACCAGGAAATCTTGTGCCCCAAATTTCTTGGTGCCCTACGCAGCTGTGTACTTTGCGTATGGGTAGGGACGGCCCTGACTCTCTTGCATGAAATCTCTCTCAGAGACAAATTTCTACTGTAATTTTGATTAAACATAGATATACAGTAGTGATAACCCCAAGAAATCATATGGTACATCATGCACCAAAGAACTGATTTAAAACCAAATATGTTTGGGGTTCTTTGTATTTTCATTTTGGTGTCTGAGCATTTAGGGGTGCACCAGACTCATATTTTCACTTTTTTTCCAAAACCACAAGTTAAAATCTTTTTTTATCGGTATACTTAATGAAAACTGTGATTCTCAAGCAATCATTTGATCCCAGAAGCGTGTGCTTTCAAAATAAAAACACCAAATACTGCCATCTTCATGGTAAAATTGCAATAGTCGGTAACACTGGTTATATGTATTTGTCTACCTAGACACATATGATGCTGGTATCAATGACAATTGCACTGAATACAGTTAAGGATGTGTTTACATTTTTTTTCTGGATACAGGCCTTAGTTTGCAAGCTGAAATTGCAACCACTGATTGACTGTTACCGCTCCGAAATGTTCCATATATCTAAAGTGGCCTTATGTTCCAATGACAATTAATACCATTTTGGACTTCCCATTTTATGTTCCTTTCATAACTTTTAAATTAAAAAATAATAAACCTAATGTCTGTAACTAATTCTCCCATTCTGTGAACACTGAACCACAAGCTTTTTGGAGGTAGCTGCCCTGGGACATCTGTAAGGTGTTTGGTAGATGCTGCCAGGTTTATCGGCTGAGGAAGTGCTGATTTTTTGTACCTCACAGGTGCCAACCTTAGTTCAAAGGCTTTACTCTTTGGTAAATATTTGCGTTTGGATACATTTCGGCGCTGTCCTTCATTCTGACAAGTTTACTTTTTTTCCCTTCCAAACAGGGGCATCGTTTGCTGTTGGCAGGTGCCCCTCCAATCTTGGTTCCCCAGCCCCCCAAATTTTCGTAGCCCTTCGCCAGGGGTTGTGTGAAAAACAGCCACCAGTCAGATTTAGCCATCAGGTTTAGGTATCAGTGGTGGTTTCTGATACTTTCCATATCATGTCTTGCTTTCCTATCTGAATTAACTACCACATGGGCAGGGCCGGCTCTAAGATTTTTGCCGGCCCAAGCGAAAACAAAAAGCGCTGCCCCCCCCCGAGCGTCGCGTTGCCCAAGTCCCTGCCCCCCCAGCATGGCGCCACGCCTCCCAAGCCCCGCCCCTGCCAGTGCTGCCCGGCCGAACCAAACCCCCCCCCCCCCCAAAAACAAACCCCGAGTGCCATCCCATCCCGAGGTGCCGCCTCAAGCACGTGCTTGGTGGGCTGGTGTCTGGAGCTGGCCCTGGCTATCCCAATATGCAACTGGCTGCAGGGTGCTTTGGGAAGGGTTTGCAGTGCCTCATGAGCAGGTACAACGTCACATGATGCAGGTTTCTCAGCCCCATCGTTCCATGGGCATCCTACTAGGTTTCCAGTCACGTTTCAACTGCCCTGGTAACCCATGAGCCAGCCATCTGGGTCAGAAAGCAGGATCCTGCACTGCTCTAGAGCACTGTGCTGTGCGTTATGTGCACAAGGCTGCAAGAGGAGCTCAATGTGGGGGCGATTCACCATCACCCTGACCCCAGCCTCCTCCTTGTAGAAGTGACAGGTCTGTCGTTCCGCACCAGGGGCAATTATTTGCCTCCTGCTCTGCCTGCCACAGCTCTTTGGGTTTTACACGGCCCTGCCGCGTGTCCGTATCACAGCCCTTCCCCTCCATCCCTGAACAAGTTCCGGTGGCTGGATCGGAGCTGGGCCTGCACAGCCTCCTCTCCCCACAGACCCATGAGATCCACCATCTCCTGCAGACTCCAGGCAGGAGCCATTTGCTGCGTGGAGCCGACCTGCTCAGCTGGGCAGTTGCTATGTGAGCTCTCCACGCTGAGCAAACAGGAAGAGCAAGTTCACACCTTCCTGGGGCTTTAACAGGGGAGCAGAGTTCACCTGGGTACCTGGCTGCCGGGCAGCAGGGTTCAAAATGGTGACCAGGGCGGGATTCTGGGATTGACACCTCATGGAGGCCACTTAGGGCAATACAAACAACACAGAGTTCACACTGACATTGTGTCACTCTAACTACGTCGTCCTAAGCTCCACGCCTCTCCTCAAGGGGGGGTTATTATGCCAGCATAACATGCGAGTCGAAGCAGCGGGAGGAGCATTGCAGTGTGTACACCTGCATAGTAAGGTTGATGTCAGCTGCCTTATGTTGACAAAACCGTGTCATGTAGACAGGGCCTTTGAAAGACCAGGAAGTGGTTACGGTGAATAGTCCTGGGGCAGCCAGATGTAGCTCTGCTGGCCCAAACACGCTTGTTAAGGATTCACAAAGGAGCTCAGGCACCTAGAAAATCAATCAGCTGCCAGTCTTGTGAGTGGGGCCTGATCCTGCCAGCTTGCCAATCAGATTGGGTCCCATTCAAACATCTGTCCAGCGGAGGTGGAGAAGGTGGTGTTCCAATCACTCTGTCATTATTTATCTAAAGGCGGCGGCGGCAGCTATCTCTCGATACAAGGATGATGTCTGCCAGGGGGAAAAGATGTTAACACCCTTGGCAGAAGCCTACATGTTGTGAAAGTTACTGGTAACCCCCCTTAACAACTAACAGTTCAGCCATTAGGGGGAAGCAGAAGCCTCACATACACAGTAACCTGAACTTTTGAACTGTCTTCTCTCTTCTGCCTTAAAGCAGGAGAAACTAGCTCCAAACCGGTTTTCACTGACCAGATAACAGAAGTACGGGGTCTGACAACCACCAATCAAGTGTTAACACGGCAAGGGTCTTTGTCTGAATGTGTATAAAAGGTTTGTGAAATTTGTATAAGACAGAGTTTTTTTGTACCAAGGTACAAGGCTCTCCTTTCTTCTGCAGAATAAATCAACCTTTCCTTATCCCTGTCTGGCTGTCATTGGCTCTCAGCTAGGCAGACCTGATATTTTGGTAACAATGTGAAATCTTTTAATGTGAGGGAGCCAGTGTGCAGGTGGCAACCTCCTGAAACTTGAGAGGAAAGAGCCCTGGATTCGGTAGCAGAGTAGTCCAAAACAGTCAGAGGTCTCTGTGCTGCAGCAGCCCTCATCTGCCTTTACAGTCGCAGAGAATTGGCACATCCTCAAATAGACCTGTTCTGCCATTGGGGTCTTCAGAAGTTTGGACTCCCATGGGGTTGAAGACCCCCCACCCCACAGGGCTGAAGCGCCAAGACCCCATCCCCACAGGGCTGAAGCCCTGAGCCACAACAGGTGCCTTTCATGGGGCTGAAGCCCCAAGATCCCCTCACCACAGGGAGGAAGCCCAGAGCCCAGGCAGGCCCCTCCCATGGGGCTGAGGCCACAAGCCCCGACTCTCAAATGCCACTTTCTGTCTGAGGGGTGGCCAAACTTACTGACCCTCCAAGTCACAGTGTCCGGTGTCTTGTTCTCCTCGGAGGGCCACCCTCGGCGAACAGTTCTGAGGGGCTGTTCAGACAAAGCGCAGTCCAAACTTCTGAAGCTTTCCTGGGTGAATCCTCACTTCTTGAGTATTCTGAAATTAACTAGGTGCAGCAGGGGTGGCCAACCTGTGGCTCTGGAGCACATGCAGCTCTTCAGAAGTTAATATTCGGCTCTTTGCATAGGTGCCAACTCCAGGGCTGGAACTACAGACACCAACTTTCCAATGTGCCGGTGGGTGCTCACTGCTTTAACCCCGGCTGTGCCCCAGGCCCTGACCCCATTCCATTCCACCCTAAGGCCCCCACCCCTTCCCATGCCCTCACTCCTCCCACCTTCCCCCTCAGAGCCTCCTGCCCACCACAAAACAGCTGATCGCGGTGGGCAGGAGGTGAGGGAAGGGAGGGGGAGGCGCTGATCGGTGGGTCCACCAATGGGTGGGAAGCGCCGGGGGTGAGGGAGGGAGCTGAGGGGGGGCTGCTGACGTATTACTGTGGCTCTTTGGCAATGTACTTTGGTAAATTCTGGCTCTTTCTCAGGCTCAGGTCAGTCACCCCTGAGTTACAGTCTCATCTTCAGTGATGTTGTATAAATCTCTGTCCCTCTTGTGTTCCCTTTTCTTCTCCCTTCTCGTTCATACTGTTCATTACTCACCATTTTTCTAGCCCTCGTTTCCCATCCCTGTTTATTTCTCTGTGTCTCTTACACTCTCCTCTGATCCCTGTCACAGACCATCCCCCTCATGTTCTCCATTCTTCCCCCCGAGCTTATCCCTTCCCCTCTCACTGGCTCTGGTCCTTTCCCCTCTCCAAAGTGTTTTCCTTTCATTGGTTTTATATTTAATTTTCACCCTTTCTCCAGGACTCTTTGTTTCTTTTGTTCTACTTTATCTTTTCCTTGTGTTTTCTCTGTTCCTTCTGACTCAGCCCAGCCTGGCCCCTTTGACTCTCACAGTGTTGCTAACTCCAGAACGTAAAAATCATGAGGCAGAACTGAAATTGACTCCCCAAAACATGAGGTTTCAAAAAAAAAAAAACATTATATAATGTAGCCTGGTTTATTTTATGATTTTTTAACACTCCCTGTCCATGCCCCATGGGTGTGACAAATACAGTGGTGCCAACCCTGCATCTACAGGGGAAGGTGACTCGGGCCCCTTCGGCAGGAGCTATGGCTGAGAAATCCCAGTGAGATCTAATCCCACAGATCTGTACAAACCCCTCCCTGCTGCTGCTGCTTCTCCCCAACCCCCCAAACCCTGATTGATTCACGCTGTGTCCCTGCCACTCCCACTTCTGCCTGTTCCCTGCCCGGCTGTTAGTTCTGCCCCCTGCCCAGCCCCCACATCTGCCCCACAGGGCCCCTCTGCCCCCCTGCAGCCCCCGAGATTCTTCCCCCTCCCATCCCTGGGGCTGCAGAGAGTGAAGGGAAGGAGCTTCCAGCAGCCATAGAGATAAAGAGAAAGGGGCTGGGTAGATGGGAGTCCTCCAAGATCATAGAAACTTGGGTCCATGTGGCTAGAGAGACTGATTTCCAGTTCCCCCTTCTGCTGTGTCTCAGGGACACAGTCTGAGCCGGGATCCCATCCCCACCCGGAGCCAGAGCCAGGGTCGGATTCTCTCCCCGGGGAGGGAGCCCAGCGGGAAAGTGACGATCGGGGCCTCATCACCAGCATCGATAAATGTCACCTGCCCCCGGTCACAGTCCAGACAAACCCGGATCCTGCTGGGGAACCGGCTCAGGGGCAGGAGGGTCGCAGGGGAGGTGAGAGCCCGGAACTGACCCCCCAACCGCTCCACAGCCCAGATCCCCCCCTTAGGGCTAAGGCTGGTCCGTCCCTTCCTCCCCACAGACTCTCTGGCCACCCCCACAGACCAGTATCGCCCACCCCCCACCTCCACCTTCCAGCAATGTCTCCCCGAGGTGAATCCCTCACAGCCCAGCACACAGGGCCGAGTGTCAAATCTCTCAGGGTTGTCGGGCAGTCGCTGCCGTGTGTCTCCCCGTCTCACACTTTTCCGATCCTCAGACAGGACGAGTTCGGGATGAGCCGTGTCTGGATCCAGAGTCACATTCACTGGGGGGAGAGAGAATCAGAGCATTGGGGCAGAGCTCAGCCCTGGGGGAGGCTGGGACCATTTCTCACACTCCCCAGCAGCCCTGTTCTGGCTAGGACAGGCCTGGATCCCAGGGAGCTGCCTCTGCCCTGGGCACCTGAGACTGAGCAGAGGTGTCACTGCAGTTCCTGGGCATGAACTCAACACTAAGGTTGGTGTCAGGAGTGTTTGTGTGACTTCAGCGTGGGAGCTCCCCACTCTGCAGTGTGCTGTTAGGGCCATGTGTGTCATGGTCGGTATCGGTTTGGTTGGTAACTTTAGCTACAATCTCACAAAGACATTTTCTGATAATTTAAAGACAATCTCCAGCTGCAATCTCACCCTGTCTGAATGTTCCTAGGAATCCTCCTCTTTTTGTCTCCAATGCAGACGGCAGAGCGTCTGGAGGGGGAAAGGAGAAAGGAGATGAGATTTCAGGCTTTCATATTTATAACAGCATCCCCACTCTGAACTCCTAGAGCTGTCTTTTAATTATGACAGAGAAATGCACCAAGAAATTTAATATGAAAAGGTCTGAAACCATCTCTTTCCTCATTCAGATTCAAGCATCTCCCAGCAATGGGACCAACATCCTTGCTGCCTCACAACCATCCCAGGACAGACAATCTGCAAGTGAGGTTTACTTTTCCCCTCCTCATCCCCTCCCTCCCTTCACACCCCAGTTGGTTTGTCTCATTCATTTGCTGCCTTTTGTCATAACCTAGACTCAGAGCCTGCAAAGACTTTCGCATAAAAGTAACTTTTCCCACTTTGGTCCCTTTGACACTACCAGGATGTTGAGAGTTTGTGAAATCCTGGCTCTAATTGTGAGCTGTTGGGTTTGTTTACTCATCATCTCTATGGAGAGCAGCACTATGGGGCCTTGTCCGCCATAGGCAGAAATAGAAATAATAGTAAAACCATTTTATAAATGTGGAAATTGAGGGGTGACTCTGCTGTTCAGTGGCTGCAGGGGCCGGTGCAGACCTTGGCACAGGCTGAGGAAGTTCTGAAGCCAGCCAGAGCTACATCCCTGTGACAATGGCCCCCGTGTGTCTTGCCCAGCGTGCAGAGTGTCAGAGGCCCAGCTTTACACGGCCCACCTCCCTCTATCCCTCATCTACCCCCCTCCCTCTTCCACCCACCGACCCTCACCTCCCCCACCCCATTCCCAGCCCTCTCAGGAACACGCCTTCTGCCTGCACCTGCTGGGGAGGAGGCACAAGAGGCCCCTGTGCTGGAGGGACATTTGGCCCAGACTAGCTGCCCATACGGGACCAGAGCACAGTAATGGGCAGGGTCCAGCTTTAACAAATGGCCTTTAATTTAAGGTCTAGATTTTGGGTGATGACTTTTAGGCACCTGGGGCCTGGTTCTCAGAGGGGCTGGGCATCTGCAGCTCCACTAACTCTACCTGCAGCTGTGGAGGCTACATGGTTCAGGAGCACCTGCCCTGCAGCTCTCTAGTTGGGAAGAGAGCAAACCAGGTGTCCCAGATTAGGCCATTTTGGGGAATTTGGGACTGAGTGTTGTGAGCTTTGGTAAGTCGTGAATTCATGTGAGACGTCCTGATGCCTGGGCCTCTGCTACATCTGCTTCATTTGTCTGCTTTCTGCTAGTTATTCAGTTAAGTATTGAGAATTGGTACAAGGATCATTTCTTATACACCTCTACCCAGACACTCAAAATGTACAGCCCAGGAACAGTTAGCAAAGTCCAAAACCCCCTATGCAGAGAACAGATTCAAAGTGACCTATATATAATCAGTGGCAATAAACCAATCAGAAATGAGAACAATAACATGAAAATAGCTTATATAGCAAAAGCCCTGCCAATTAAGAAGTTTGTGCATGTTTATTGTATGAGTTATGTAAGATACTTAATATTTGTAACAGGCCAAGATGATTGAAAAAACTAAAATATATAATTTGGATCTGTAAAGAGGAATCTGAACTTCACAGGGAATTCCCTCTGGCTCACCTATGCCCCAGAAGAAGGTAACTGGCCACTACTTCTTTCAGTATGTCTGTAATTTCTTACTTTAACAGTAATTGCAATGGCAAGGCATGCTTGTGGTACAAATAAAGATTTGGATTAGTCAACTGGAGTGTTTTGGACCCCAAGTATGTGGCACTCTCACCCAACTATTAAATAGATCCATCATCTAATTATCAACCAATTGGCCAGACCCATTCTATTCCCACAGTCTCAGCAGCTCATCCCAATTCCCCTCCTACATCCCTTCTCAGTACCTTTGAACTTCCTGAGAGTCTCCATTAGAGCAACAGTTTTCTGGGAGAAATCACTGAGTCTTAATTCTAATTTAGGAGAAATCTCCTCTGGCTGCTGGAACTTCCCCTTCTCACACCTAGAGAGAAATAATTCCACATGGTTATATTTCATTTATTGACTCATTATAAGTTCTTGCTAGTGAATTACTGTTCTAATGGGTCTGGAATTCCTCTACTTCTCACAGTCTCAGAGCAAGGCCGTGGCAGTGAACCCTTCCCATCCTCCACAAAGGTCCCATTATTATTCTTCAGCTCTGGCCTAGAGAGTCTATCTCCGGGGACAAAAGCGGAATTGCATCTCTACGGCTAATTCACACCATGGCCTCCATGCTCTGAGGGACAGGAAGTTCCCAGATGAAGTGTAGAAATCTGTCTTCTAGGAACTCCCCCCTTCCCAGCTCATTCCACACAAGTCTCCAAACAGTCCTCAGGTGGGGAAGACTCTTGATCACTGCTGGCCTGGGCTAAATGGTGACCAGTGCCCCAGCCATGACAGGCCCATATTCCATCCTCATTATCCTTGAGCAGCCAGTCCCCCAGGGAGGTGACATCGCTAGGAAATACTTGAGGTCAGTCCTTCCCAATGAATGGAGGATTCCAGTCTTCTATAAAAGGGTGAGAACCTCAAGATGAAGTTGATCAGAGAGATTTGTATCCAAAATATGACCTTCCCCACACATTTGGCTGTAGACCCCTGGGGAGAAGCGGTGGTAACATCACCACCAAGCCCTTTCCCAGGGTTGTGAAGTGCAAGGGGGAGTGAGAGAGCCACATACCTGCTGAAGGTGCTTCTGACATCCTAGAGGAGAGAAATAGAGGGAATTTCAGTCCCACCTGACACACTTAGAATTCCAGAAGAAGGGATTTAGTAACTATGGGGAAAAGAGGCTGTGATCTGGCCCCAGGGCCATGTATTTGCTGAGCTAATGAGGCTTTTCCACTTTTTCCATCACAGTGTCTATAACTTTTCAAAAATAATAGTCATTCACATCTCTGCAATACACATTGAGTTACACAGTGATCTCTGACTGCTGGACTCCTGTGCCCATGTTTTAGGAGCAGTCTTGTCCCTGTGGTGGGGTCTGGAGTATTTCTAACTCAGTCTCACCTGCAACAATTCTGTCACTGGCTTCTGACACTTCCCCTCCATCTCGCTGATCACGTTATTGAGACGGGAAATCTCCTGGGATAGTTTACTGACATTTTCATTCTGTATCTTCACTATCTCCTTGTCCAGCTTCTCCAGCTGGGCCAGCAGGAGTCGCTCTTGTTCCTTCAGGAACTGCCACAGTCGCTGAAATACAGACACAATCTTCTGCCTCTCGGTTTGTATATTTCTCTGTAAAGGAAAATAGGGCAAGGGCTGGTCAGGGACATGGATGGAGCCTGGGGTCCTTTCATAGAGCGCTGAGTGTGTAGAAGGGAGAATTTTTTTCCAAATTCTAAGTCATCTGACTCTGAACAGTATCCTGTGCTTACTAGAGAGAGAATTATCTCACATCTTTTCATTTGGCCCCAGAATCTCGTAACAGGACGTTCCCATGTCTGACATGGTCTGGATAGTGCATTATCAATGGCGTTGGAGATGGAGATCCAAAGCAGCAGGAGGTGAAAATAAGAAAATACTAAGGACTGTAAAACAACACATCTGGACAACACCCTCAGGCATAAAAGGTGAATGACAGGAATGGAGAGATTGTCAGAGCAGAACGGGACTGCAAGCCAGAAATGAGCAGAGGGATAATTGTTTGATCAAGAAACCAAGACTTCAAAGCCAGGGACACATGTCTCTATTTAAGCTGGAACTCAAAACAGTAAACAAAGATTGCACAAAAGGATTCCTCAAGATATAACTGCACATCCCCCAAACTCTGAGCTAACAGACAATGAAAACTGTGAAACTGAGGCGTGAATGTGTAACAGTCGGGGTTTATTTTAGTGCACTGGATTTTCTAATTCAAAATTCTGTTATTTCATTACTGTAAATTGTTTCCTATGAAGAGAGTTTAATTAAGCTAACAGTAGTTAATATACAATAGATAATAACAGTTACAGTAGTTTATGGCAGTGGGTTTCAACCTGTGGTTGGTACACACAATGGATTTCCAAAGGGGTCTCTGCACCCCCAACTCAAAATTATCAAATGCAAAAAGGTTGAAATCCACTGGTTTATGGTATAGGCCTAAGTAGTAATTCCTGCTAAAACAACTAATTTTGATTTATTTATGATTATTCCCCACTTAACGGATTTCTGCTTTACCAGCCCTAACTCATTGAGATAAAACATAACTGGGCCTCTAGATTGCCCTGCCTCTTGTTATTGCTCTGATTCAGAATGCCCCTTCATCTGGCTTGTTACAAATACAGGTTAATAATGACGGGCACCTACCAGATATTCCTGGCTTCTCTTCTCTCTGCTCACTTTCAATCCCAGCAGCTTTTCTCCCTCTTCCTTCAGCGTCTTCAAATGAGCCTGAATCTTTTCCTGAAGAAACAGAAACTGATTTGAGTGGTGTTATTGTTATTGTTAGGAGTGAGAGTGTTGGTGGGAGCTTTTCCAACACAAACAAACACTCTACTGATGAGTGGAGAACACAGTAGCTTTACGATATCAGTGATACCAAGGAATTGAAGTCATATTAATGGACATTGGGAGTGTTTCATTTTCAGACTCCTTGAAATTGTTTGACCTTTTCCCCCAAATGATTTATACCAACATGACACTGGCGTCACATCCTTGGATTTTTCTTTCACTGTGAAATATTCTGTTTTTGAGGAGGCTAAACAAAGTGATACAGATCCCAGAAACTTCCTGGGATTCTCAGAGGAACCTGATCTCAACTGAATTTCAGCCCTGAACCCCTGGGGACTGGACTGGGTGGATAGAATTGACTTGGGCACTAGGGCAAACCACATTCGATGTTTTCATTTTTGTCATGAACAGTCGGGGTTTGCCCTAGTTCTGTCCTGGGCTGTTACAGAGGCAGGGCTGCCTGGGTTCCTCTTCCCCAGCACAGCTCCCAGAAGCAGCTGAGTTTCAGAGATTTCAAAATGCCGCACTGTGGGAGAGCAGTGTGAGGATTAGTGGAACCAGTTTGGCTGGTTCTTCAGCCTGATCCTGGTCACCACCACCCAGGGGTTAGTTTTGCTGCAACCCAGTCTAATCCCCATGGTATTTGGCATGGACCTGCGCTGTCTGGGGCCCTTTTGTGTGAGGACTCAAGGCGCTTGGAGTCCACACGGTGTTTAGCCCCGTGATCTCCTCTAGTGCAGGCTGACATCTGAGTTTAACCCCTCGTGGAGCAGCACAGGAGTTCAGAATCCCAGTGGGAAACATCATCTCCCTGCAGGACCTGCCACCTTTATCAAGGCATCTTTCCCTCCTAATGGCCTTTCTTAATTATTGCTCAGTCAGGAGACGGCTATAGCTGATTACTCCCAGTTCTGGGTGATGCAGGTTTGGCAGAAAACGTTCTCACTCTCCAGAGTGACAGGTTCTCTGAAATACTCCCAACAGGTAGGACAAGTAGGTTCATGCTGGAATTTTTCCACAGGCTCCCTCTGTGGAGAGCTGGACTCAGCCCTGTGGGCTACCACGCCTGTACCCGCAGGGTTTCCCCTCCACAGAAAGCCCACAACCCGTCTACAACTTCCTACGACTCACTGGTGGGTCACAAGCCACCATTTGGGAAATGGCACCCAAGGGGGTCTCAGCTCCCTAACCCTGATTCTGAAATTCCTGCCAAGCCCACAGGAGGGAGGGGAGACTGAGCCATGGCCTCCCCCTTGTGACTACTGCCACTTAGCACCTAAAACATTCCCCATAGAAAAGTACAGGCACCTAAGTCTGCATCATGGAAAATGGACGGCTTTGAAATATGGAATGATGGCCACCCATGATGACCTATCGCGATTGCCAGTGTGTACAAACACAACCCTCTTTACGTGTCCCCCACTCCCAGCCCCGGTTCTTTCTTCATTCCCCTGCTGCAGATCGTCTTCCTTAGACGGTGCCTGTGGGCTCTTTGCCTGACTTGGGACTGGGGACGTATGTGTACTAGGGCCCCTTCTAAGGACACTAAACACCACTTTGACCCCTCCTCTCTCCACTGTGCAATAACAGAGCCAACTTTGACTCCACTAGGAGTCTTGTTACAGGCTGCAGAGCTGAAATCTCTGATGCCTGGGTCTAAGCATTAGACCTACCTTGGGCTAGTGGTGCACCAGCACTGAGGCTCCCCTGCTACCAGCTAAACTCACTGAGCGCTGAAGTTACTAAGAGTTGAGATCACTGAGAGCTGTGTTAAGTTGGGGAGGCTGAAGACAAGTTGGTGAGTGGCTAGCAGGACGGCTAGCGGAGAGGTGCGGGAGAGCGGAGCGGACAGCAGGACGGCTCATGGATTAGGTCCTGCTTTGAGCAGGGGGTAGGACTAGATGACCCCCTGAGGTCCCTTCCAACCCTGACATTCTGTGATTCTATCTCTGTACAGTGCCTTGCAGAACAGGGCCCTAATCTCTCCCTGGGGCCCAGAGATGCCACTGCAATAGAAATCAGAACATTCTATTGATTACAAATTATTAATGTCAAGATGGAAATCTTTATGGGCATATGGATTCCACACTGAAATCTATGGCCAAAATCTCCAAACTGAAATCTGCAGGCCTAGGACTCTCTCCCTGTGGTCTCAGGAGACATGGAAGAGGAACGATGCCGGTCACAGGATGGCTGGCCCTATAAAGAGACAGGGGTCTCAGCCCCACCTGTGATAAACCAGTTCTCCTCCCCAGGCGAGCACAATGAAGGAGTGGTGATCACGTCTGGGTGTGACATAGTCAGTTCTCCTCCCCAGGTGGGGAGAATGAAGGATCAGGGAAGAGGGGGGTGTCATGTAATCCAACCAGGCCTGGAATAGGTAAAACAGAGGCCTATGGAGAGCCAGAGGGAGGAGACCCATGGAGAAGGCAGAGGAGGCCTTGGAATTTCTTCAGGGTGATAAGGCCGAACTCCAGACTAGAAGACCTGGGAGTCACTGCTGGGAGAGCAGGGGTGTTACTGGCCACAGAAAAGCCATTGTGGATTCTGTCTTCCTCAAGTGTGTCGTGTTCCCCCTCCTCCCCCGTCCCTCCCAGTGCTTGCCACCACAAATCAGCTGTTTCACGGCAAGAAGCACTGGGAAGGAGTGGGGAGAAGCGGAGCCGCGACATGCTCAGGGGAGGAGGCTGAGGCAGAGTGGAAGTGAGCTGAGGTGGGTGCAGAGCACTCACCAATTTTTCCCCCTGGGTGCTCCAGCCCCGGAACACCCACGGAGTCGGTGCCTATGGTTGCAGGATGGGAGCTCCACTCCTGTGCCCCCCCACCAAAGTCTCATGAGGGTGGGACTCCCTTCCTGTCTGTGTGAGGAGCTCTGCAGGAAAAGGTTGAAGAGGATAAGTGCTAACAGGACAGCCCCAGCTACATCCTACTGCTCCCTCAGCCCCAAGGAGAGGAGGAGCACAGACATGGTGTTTATAGCTTTGGGAAGGGGTGGAAGTGGGGAAGGGCAGAGAAGGGGGGTTATTCAGTGCCCAGAACTCTATGTATGGGGAGCAGGAGGGGTGGGGTGCGGGTTCATCACTCCCCCTCACTCCAACATGTCAGCCTTAGGATGTTTATGGAGAGCCACACTTCTCCACCTGCATGAGCCTTGGGAGGATTCCCAGTTGCTGGGAAACCTCCCTAGGCCTGAAACCCCTCGTTCCTCTCCAATGGAGCTCACTGAGTGGCTATCTGGGGCTAAAGGAAACTCTAATGCTGGGTATCAGGGGGTAGCCGTGTTAGTCTGTATCTACAAAAACAACAAGGAGTCTGGTGGCACCTTAAAACTAACAGATTTATTTGGGCATATAAGCTTTCGTGGGTAGAAACCTCACTTCTTCTAATACTGGGGGAAGGTGAGTTCCCCAAGGCTCTGGTTATAAAAATAACAATAGGTTTTTTTCCTACCTTGAATTCTTTGGCAGCTTCCTCTGCAGGAATGACTGTGTGATCTCTGTGCTCCTTTGATCTCTCACATACCAGGCAGATGGGGATTTCGTCCTCTTTGCAGAACAGTTTTAGAGGCTCCTTATGTTTCTCACACAGTCTCTCTGGTTCTGGTTCCCCCCCTGAGGACAACCTGAGTTCTCTGGCTGCTTCCACAACATTCCTGAGCTGCCTGTTCAGTCTGAGGTTTCTCTGGGGAAAGATCTCTCTGCACTGGGGGCAGGAGATCTCAGTAGCAAATCCCTCCCAGCACTGGGTGATGCAGGCTCGGCAGAAATTGTGATCACAGTCTAGAGACACTGGATCTTTAAAATAGTCCAAACAGATGGAACAGGTCAGTTCATCCTGGAGACTTTTTGCTGGATTCGCAGCAGCCATGACCTCTAGTGCAGGAAAGAGACAAGAGAGGAGTTTAGGTTCACTTCCTTCTCCTCAGAAATGGGCTGATTGAACTTTGTACCATTAGGCGTTTCCTTTCTGGGTGCAGTCTCGTGTGATTTCTTCTCTGTGGACTGTAAAGAGCCCTTGAATGAAGTGTGATGAGTCTAAACTGTCACCAGCTCCTCCGAAACATGTGCCAGGCCCCAAACTTTGGACTAGTCCTTTGGCTCAAAAAGGGGTAACAAGCGACTTGGGGGTTTCACTGCCTGACATGAGGATCTGATGGGGCAGCCTGGCAAGGAGGGCGAGAATCACAGCTGCTGACTCCTACTGCCTGTTCCCTACCTGGCCTTCAGCCTCCTCAGGACCCATGTCTCCAGAGCCGTCCTCAGCCATAGGCAGAACAGGCAGCCGCCTAGGGCACCACCAGGTCTGGGGGCACCGCTCTGCTGAGACAGATGGGAAGCAGTGGAGCATGTAAGAGCAGGGCTGCTGGGTCCTAGAGAGAGCCGAATGCAGCACAGTCTGAGGGAGGGGATTGGCTGCTGGGGTCTCTGGGAAGGGGTGGGGGAAGGAACTCACCTGTAGGGTGACCAGATGTCCCGATTTTATAGGGACACTCCCGATTTTGGGGTCTTTTTCTTATATAGGCTCCTATTCCCCCCCCCACCCCGTCCCGATTTTTCACATTTGCTGTCTGGTCACCCTAGGTGGGGGTAATTGGTGCCTATATAAGACAAAGCCCCAAATATCAGGACTGGCCCCATAAAATCAAGACAGCTGGATCTGGTCACCCTAGCTGGGGAGCATGTCTCTCCCCCGGGCTGCCAGCGATCCATCTCATCTTGGGGGAGCTGCACAGGGCAGGATGAGCTACTGTGGCTCCAGGGGTGCCCCGTCCCTGAGATCAGATGCTGTGCTAACTTCACCATGGTCGTTGGGCTGGCGGTGGTGCCCATTGGCGTATGATCGGAGATGAGGGTTTGCTGCTGCTGTTGCCACTCTGCACCCCAAGAGGTGGATTTTGGGGTCCTGCAGTTTTCCACCTATCTCCTCCTCTACTGCAGCTGTTGGACCAGCAGGCTGGGGAGTGAGCCAAGCATGAAAGCAGTGCTGCGTTGCCATTTACATTGTCATTGAACAACTTTGTTTGCCAAAAGAGCTTGCTAACAACCCTGAATTAAATTTCAATATTTTTGTTTTAAAAAAATCAATATCTTAGCCAAAAACAGAAAATTAAGTTGTTGACAATTATTTGTGACAAGTTTAGTATGGGGAAGGGAGTGGGCCAGTTTTCATCAGGGAAACAAAAAATGTTGACTGACTTTCCTATAGCCCTGTTACTGCTAAATAGAGCCCTCCAACAACTGTAATATGCTCATCTCCTTACTAATGTATAGAGCAGGGGTCAGCAACCTATGGCACACGTGCCAAAGGTGGCACGCGAGCTGATTTTCGATGGCACGCAGCAGTGGGCTGAGCAGCTCAGCCCACCGCTGCTCTGGGGTTCTGGCTGCTGCCCCATTGCCACCCGGGGTCCCGGCCGCCGGCCCCACTCAGCACCCACTGCTGGCCTGGGGACCCCCAAGGAACCCCAGGCTGGCAGCGGGCTGAGCAGGCTGGCGGCTGATACCCTGGCTGAGCCATCAACCTGCTGTCAGCCTGGGGTTCCATTCACTTAGCTGGTAGCGGGCTGAGCAGGACTAAATTCAATGAAATAGGAAAACAAGAGTAACTAATGACAAAGTGCAAGAACCTAGAGCAGTGGTCCCCAACCTTTTACCGTGGCAGTGGATGAGCATCCGCCGAAATTCGGCGGCATTTCAGCGGCGACGCCTCTGGATGACACTGCTTATCGGCACCAAGCAGCATCATCCAGAGGTGTCGCCGCCGAAATGCCGCCGAATTTTGGCGGCATTTCGGTGGATGCTCGTCCACCAGCCAGTACTCAGGTGCACTGAGAGGTCCCTACAGGCGCCATGGCACCCGCAGGCACTGCGTTGTGGACCCCTGACCTAGAGAGCCTCCTGAAGCACAGCGATCGTTTTGATTTAAATGGCCTTGAACTGTACGAAGAATTGAGTACACTGTCATCAATGTTGCCACATGCAAAATCGATAATGGACATTGTACAGTTTACTCATACCAGCAAACTTGTTGACATATATCCTAATGTGTACATTGCCACTTGTATTCTACTGACAATTCCTGTAACAGTAGCATCAGGAGAACGGAGTTTCTCAAAACTAAAGCTCATTAAAAACTACCTCCGCTCTACAAGGAGTCAGGAACACTTGACTGGTCTTGCTATTCTTGCAATCAAACAAGACATCACTTTGTCTTTGTCATACAATTACATTATTACTGATTTTGCAGCCAAAAAAGCCAGAAAGATTGTTTTTAATTAAGAACTAATCCTTGTTTCAATACCTCTTCATATAAATTTCCAATAAAATGTTGACAAATTAAAAAAATTACATTATTTGCATCATTCTGTCAAATCAGATTTTTTTCTATAGTGCTACTTCTTTAGTGCTAGTCCATCAGCACTACAGTGTGCTTAATTAAGTTAAACTGGTTTTAATAACATGCATGTGGCAAGTTTTCCAATAGTGTAAGCTTATATTTGTGTTGCTAAGAGCAAGACAGGCACAGGGGCACCAGTTTAATAATCCTGCCTAGGGCACCATAAATCCTAAGGACGGCCCTGCCATTAGGACCATTAAACCAGGGATGCAGCTCTGGCTGGAGCTCAGCACTTGCCTGGCTGCTGCTAAGGTCTGCACTGGCCCTTGCAGCCACTGAATAGGGGGCCTATTGAACCAGCCTGCTCCCTGCCTCAGTTTCCCCATCTATACAATGCCTGTGTGTCTCTTCGCATTACAGTCTATCGAGGACGAGGGTCTCATGGTGCTGAACTCTGAGCAGCCGCAAAAATTTGTTTGTGAAAACCCCTGATGGGATGGGAGCCTGTGAGTGGAACAGGAGCCGGACCCCGAGATGCTGCAGCGCGATCCCTTCAGCGCTAGGACCCAGGAGCAGGCGGGAGGCGGCTCCGGGCAGCGAGCGCTGGGCTCAGGCCCGGCCGCAGGAAGTGACTCGCAGCCGCTGCGGTGACTCTGGCTCCCAGGCTCCTGGCGAGATCCCCGAGCCCCGGGGGGCGGCTGGTGCTGGGAGCCCGGAGCCCTGGCTGCAGCCGGGAGAGGGGAATCTCCAGCAGGGCCCTTCCCGCTGCTCCCCCCCCAGGAGCCTCTCCCAGGGCAGAGCCCCCAGTCCGGCCCGGCCCGGCCCCTGCCCCGGGGGGCCCCGCTCGGAGGGAAGGTGAGAGAGACCCGCCCCCCCCGGCACCCCCGGGCTGCAGGGGGAGGTTTGGCCCCGGGCTGCTCCCAGCGGAGCTGGCTGCGATTCCCGCCCGGGGCCCGGGAAAGCTGCCGCCAGCCCCGGTGGGGGCGGGGCGGGGCGGGGGGAGCCCGGCACAGAGACACATGGGGAGCAGAGAGGGGGGAGAACTTACCGGGGTACAGGTCCCGCCAGGCAGACCGGAGGGGGAAACCCAGGAATAGGGAGGGCAGAGGGGATAAAAGTTCCTCCAGATGGGCTGAGCCAGCTGCAGTGGTTGCCAAAAAAAAAAAAAAAGGCGGAGAGGAGGGAGCGGGACTTTTCCTCCCCCGTTCACCAGGATCTAACTCCTATTTTCCAGGGCCGTGTCCTTGAACGCCCAGTGCATCGCAGTGCCCCTCAGGGCCGCTCCCTGCCCCGCCCCATAAGATGTTACTGGGCTGCTAGACAGGACTTGATCCAGTGAACTATTTTCACACACACACACACACACCCTCTGCTTTAAGTGTTTACAACAGGGGTAGGCAACCTATGGCACGAGTGCCAAAGGCGGCACGTGAGCTGATTTTCAGTGGCACTCACACTGCCCGGGTCCTGGGCACCAATACGGGGGGCTCTGCATTTTAATTTAATTTTAAGTGAAGCTTCTTAAACATTTTAAAAACCTTATTTACTTTACATACAACAATAGTTTAGTTATATATTATAGACTTATAGAAAGAGACGTTCTAAAAACATTAACATGTATTGCTGGCATGAAGACTTGGCACACCACTTCTGAAAGGTTGCCGACCCCTGGTTTAGAAGAATCCGGGTCTCGGTTCCTGTGTCTGTAAAGCCGCCCAGCGCTTCATCCTGTTCCCCTGAATTTCACCCCTCTTGGAATCCAGTCTGGGCAGTTTCACTCCTTTACATCGGTTCCTTATCAAAATTTTATTTTTATTGCTCTGAGCTCTTCATCCTAAACTTCATTAGTGTTGTGTGGAGGGATGTCATTCTGCCATGGAATTCTTATTTTTAATGGCAAATCATCATGGAAATATGAATAGTTGCGAGTAGTTTCAGCAATCACATCTCACGGTGACACTGTAACAGTCCCTGTTTCTATTGCAATGTTGTAATGTGAGGGCAGTGCTGACTGATTTCATGGGCTGCTCTCAAAACTCATCACACGAATGAAGTGAGCTTGATATGTTTTTGTTACACCTGCCAGACTGCGTCACACCTTTGTGAGCATGGCAGTCACAGGCTCACCGATACGACCATCCCCATGTGTGACAGGGGTAACAGACAATTCTGTCTGTCCAAGTTACATTTCTCTGGCAGTGCCTGGTTATAAGGCAAATATCCACACACATGCCCTCCCTTCCTGAGCACATACTGCTCCCAGTTTACGTGGGATTTATTAAAAAAAGAGAAATAACAACGAGGAGTCCTTGTGGCACCTTAGAGACTAACACATTTATTTGGGGATAAGCTTTCATGGTCCTAGCCCATGAAATAAGTTTGTTAGTCTCTAAAGTGCTGCAAGGACTCCTGGTTGTTTTTGCTGATACAGACTAACATGGCTTATAAAAGCGAAGTCAAGTGGGCCTAAACTCTTGTCAAGATAACTGTGTATGTGATAAAAGGATGGGAGGGGTGATGAGGAAGCTCTGAGAAATACAATTGCAACAGCTAATCGGAAGGAAGCTGCTAACCGGGGTGGGGGGGGAACACACCTCTTTAGACTAGAAAAACTTATTTTTGCTGTGTTACTGACAAGGAAGCATTAATGAGCAAGTGTGCTCATCTGGATGTTGCTATAGATCTATATAAGCTTCTGTGTTCTTTTTTTCTTTGTGGAACAGCTCAGAATGTTGCGTCTCAGCTGTCTCTCCTTTCGTGCTTGTATTATAATAAAGGAGCTTCAGGCTGTTCTGGTCTAAACACAACGCGTGGTTAATTTCCATGAAAATTTCTTGTGCCGTGACTAGGATCCACGGTATACCGCCGAACCGGAGGACCGCAGACCGTTCCCCACCAGACCCGGGCACCATCTGAAAGGTGAGAGACCTTTTAAATCTCTATTTTGGGTTTGCGGTGGAGGACTGGCCATGGGCTCTGGGATTGGGTGAGCTGCGCGCTGGATCTGGACTCTTTTGCTGCCAGACACGCCTGACACCCTCCTGTATTGCCCCAGGAAGAACCATGGGTATGGCTAGGTAGGACTTGGTTTCTTTGTATGTGCCAGTTTGAGTGAGGGTCACAGGAGCTCTTTGCGAAACCCATAAGCTCGTGGCCGGAGATGTCTCTCAAGCAAGCCCTGTGATTGCAACTAGTAGGGCTGAAAAAAGGGCCCTGCCCGAGGCAGGCTGGCTCTGCTTGGCCTTACCGGCGAGGGGCCTGTCTGGGTCTAGGATTGTGGGACCTTATCCTTTTCCCCATCCTTGGACCGTCCATGAACTCTGTTCGATCCTCTGGACAGGAATAAAGCGCATTATCCACTCCAGAACCAAGATCGGGGGAGACCTCCTTTTCCGTAACCTCTTTCCTCCCTTTCCCCTCCCAACCTGAAGGTGGTCTATGAGCCACTGACTAGTCTGACCATCTCGCCTGAAGCAGCAGAGTAAGCAGTGCCATTCTCTCTGAGACTAGCCGATGCTCTTTGCTGAAGGGGGTGTAGGAGGGTCGTGGACGTCCTCAACAAGCCTTTCCTGTGTGAGTGAAAATTGGAGTTGGTGGGTCCAAAATGATCCCCGTCCCGCCAAAAGGCACACCCATGTACTACATTCACACGAATTACAGTCCTTTCACTTGCAAGTTTCTGGAGAAATGGAATTGATATACCAGAGATGACCCAAAATTAAAGTTTCCCTCAGGGGGAAGTTTTGGCCTTGACAAGACTGTGCACCTCAGAGGCGCACTTCTGGCCAATAAGGTTGGGCAAGGCCAGTTTAAGGCATATTTTGATTGGTATGGAAAAACAGCGCCGTGAATCTCAAATGAGGAGTCTTAAGGACTCTCAAGAGAAACTTAAAATACAATTAAGAGAGGCAAAAGAGAAATTGCCTATTCCCCAAACCTCTGCCGGCCAGCAGCCATCTCTCTACCCTTCGAGACTTCTTCAGAGTATCCCATTGGCTCCATCCGAAGATCTTATTGACTTTTATTTGGGTTGCAGACATCTGGCTGCCTCTGCATCACCTCCACAGCCACACCAGAGTCAGACCAGAGTCACTGCTGGTTTTGGCAGTGGGGGAGTATGGATGGGCCAGTGGGATCAGCCTCTGCCTGCCTGGCCCTGGAGGTTGCCAGGAGAGTCCAGGGCAGTTCATTCTTCAGGTGTTGCCACCAGAGGCTCCAGCTGTTGCTAAGGGAGAGGAGTTTACACTGCAATGGGTGGCAATCCCCCAAAGTGACCCCTTTGATTCTGCTCTTTTTCTAGCATTTGGCTCAGAGATGCTGTTACTGGGAGGGTCTGAAGAGCCTGGGGGGAATCGGGGTGTGATATGGACTGAAGTCCCTTCTGTAACCTCCCTCATCACTCCTCTTGCCCCAACAGGCTGAGGAATCACGTCCACATTTCACTCCAGATCGTCCCGTCTGCCAGGAGAAAGGGAAGGGAAATGATTGTGATGGATCCAGCTCAGGTTAGGGATTTTCAGGGAGCTGCTGGGAACGGGGAGAGAGAAGCAGGGAGGAGACAGGGTGTGATAAACCTGCTGATTTTCTGAGTAGGACCATTGGCAGTGGGGGAGAGGGACATTCACCCATGTGGCAGGGCAGGGATAAACCCCTTTTGAACTCTGCCAAAATGCTGGCTGTGGCCTGCTTTCTGGCCAGGAGACCAGGGGCAGAGTCGCAGGTATTCAGCAGGGAGCCCAGCTTCAAGCCCTAATGAGGGCTGACTCAGAGGAACATGCTGAGCTGAGTGCTGACAGCTGGGCGGAGGCACCAGGAGGGCTATTAATGCCCTGGGCAAACCTCAATCAGGAGGTTAGCCTGAGAGGCAACAGGAGGGCAGTTTCGCTGTCTCCTTACCAAGTAAGGACGCCTCAAAGGCCAGGAGGATCTGGGGGTCATTATCTGTCGGGGGATCTGGGAACTGCCCGAGCACTGTAAATAAAGACACTTGGGTGAACCAGCAAAAGAAGGCGTGGAGAACTCTTCATTACACCAGGCCAAACACAGGGTGCAGGCACCAGAGGGTGGAAACCTGCGTGAACCCTGTGACACTGGGGGCATGTCTGGGATCTTCCTAGTCACGGCTATTTGTGGCTGCCATGGGAGAGACCTTGAAGTGGCTGGTGCACACCGTGCGGGAGATGCAGCAGGCCCAGCAGGCGGACAGACAGGCGCTGATGACGTGGCAGGCGGACCAACAACGGGCCCTTCAGGAGTTCATCAGGGAGCAGTCGGCAGCCCAGCAGCAGATGCTACAGAGGGTGGTGAGTCCAGCACCCGGGGATGGATCCAGGCCGCCAGGGTAGGGGCTTTGCAAGATGGGCCCCACGGATGACCCCGATGCCTTCCTGGGGACATTCGAACGGGTGGCTACGGCAGCCGGTTGGGAATGGGAAACCTGGGCCCTGTGGCTAGCGCCATACCTGGGGGCAGAGGCCCATGCTGCATTCATCGCCTTGGGCGAAACCCAGGCTAGCGACTACGATGCGGTAAAGGCCACAATGCTGGATCGGGTAGGACTCTCAACTGAGAGATATCGCCAGTGGTTCCGGGAGCCCCGCTGGACGGAGGGCCTGCGGCCCAGGGCATTTGCCCAGAGATTGACCGATTGGGCCACCCGCTCGCTGAGGCCCACAGCCCAAATCAGGGAGGAGGTAATGGATCAAATAATCTTGGAACAATTCCTCCTGGGGGTCCCAGACCTGGTGCAGGTTGGAAGACATCAGCCAGCCCAGGTGGCAGATGCTGTCCAGTAACAGAAGAATATTTAGAAGCAGAGTGGCCCAGGCGGGTGGTGAAGCCCAGTAAGGGGGCAGGACCAGGAAGAAGCCTGCCGGACACTGCTCCCAAGAAGGGGTCAGACCCAGGGCCCACCCGCAGTCGAGAACTGACTTGTTGGCAGTGCGGACGCCTGGGCCATAAGAAACAGGAATGTCCACAAATGGAGCGTGGGCTGGCGGACTTTTGTGGGTGGACTGGGGGAGGGAGGCAGGGGGCACCCAATAGAGGGAGCAGAGGGGAGGTGAAGAGAGGGTTGAACCCCAACAAGTGCAAGGACCCCCCCCCCCCCTGTGGTGCTCGGGGAAGGGGAGGGAGAAGGGAAAGAAAACTCCTAGAAAAGAAGCCGAGCACCTCAAGGTGGCACCAAAGGACCCTCCGGGCAGGAGTGTGGCTCTCAGGGGCCCGAGGGAGATAAAGACCAGGGGGCCGGGGAACTGAAACCAGAGGGTGGGGGGGTACCCGGGCCAGCAGGCGCCGCCAGACCAGGTCTGTGGTCTCTGCCGCGCCAGGGGGCATACAAGGGAGGCCTGTCCCTACCGTGGATGCGGAGGAGGGCCTGGACACCCCGAGGAGGGCCCGCGGGGGGTACTGGCACTCCCACTGAGGGGCGGAGTTGTCCGCCTGAGGAGGGGCAGGGACAGGGTGAGCCTGGCAGCTCCTTAAAAGGGGGAGGGGTGTGGCAGGGGTGGGGTAAACCCTTTTAGAGCCCTGCCAAAATGCTGGCTGTGGCCTGCTTTCTGGCCAGGAGACCAGGAGCAGAGTCGCAGGTATTCAGCAGGGAGCCCAGCTGCGAGCCCTAATGGAGGGCTGGCTCTGAGGGACATGCTGAGCTGAGTGCTGACAGTGGGGCTGAGGCACCAGGAGGGCTATAAAAGCCCTGGGCAAAGCTCAGTCAGGAGGCTCGACTGGGAGGAGACAGGAGGGCAGTTTTGCTGTCTCCTTACCAAGCAAGGACGCCTCAAAGGCCAGGAGACCCTGGGGAGGGCCTGGGCGTCACTATCTGTCAGGGGATCTGGGAACTGCCGGAGCACTGTAAATAAAGACACTTGGGTGAACCAGCAAAAGAAGGTGTGGGGGACTCTTCATTACACCAAGCCAAACACAGGGTGCAGGCACCAGAGGGTGGAAACCTGTGTGGACCCTGTGACAGCCCATTTCAAAAACAGGACAAACCCTCCCTGCACGGGGCTGGAGCCTGACCCCACTGGCCAAAGGCTGCTGTGAAATACAAAGGGAAGCTGTTAGGATTCCTGTCCCCAGCTCAGAGCTCTGCTTCCCGGATCAGCCTGTGGCTGGCAGGTGTGAGGGAAATGAGAAGACCCTGCCCTGCTCCGTCTGCTGGGGGGACAAGGAGCTCTCACCTTCTCCCACCTCCTGAAGCCTCCTGGCTGCTCTGGGGTCAGATTTTGCTACTCTGGCCCTCCCAGAGCTTCAAGTTTTTATTTCCTTTCCCTGTGGCTAGCGGGTTTGTGGCTGGGGCAACAGGCACTGAGTGGGGGACTCTTGTTGTTCCAGATGCTGGTGACCTTCGAGGAGGTGGCTGTGTATTTCACCCAGGGGCAGGGGGCTCTGCTAGACCCCGCTCAGAGATCCCTCTACAGGGACGTCATGCAGGAGAACTATGAGACGGTGACCTCGCTGGGTAAGGGATTCCTGTGCCCTCAGCTATTAGAAGCCATGGGGTCTGCATGTCTGACTCTCGTCAGGTTCTTCCCTGGTCAGTTAGATTAGAGGTGAATGGGTTCCATAATGCACAGCTGCCGTGAGAGAGACTTGCATCTCCATGCCTTCTCGAGTGGGATACAGGTGTCAAAAGCTAATGGACATGCTAGCAAATCCTCATCCCTCCAGGTTTCAAAGGGACAGAATTTGTTCATTGTCCTGTCTGTGTTGATTCCTAGTCACATACAGAATCCCTGTTCACCTCCCTTCTGGGAAATAGCTCCAGCCATGGGGAGGGCTCTGGGCTCTGCAGGTTTAGAAATAGGCAGAAGTTTAACGCCAGAGCTGGGTGTGTGTCAGCCAGTCCCCCAGAGAGCACAGATCCTGGGAACTCCTAGTGAGGGTATAAAAATTCCCGTCACCTCCCCAGACACCTGCCTCCCCCAAGGTGGCTCAGTGACCGTGTTCCTGTCCTCTTAGGTTCCATATTCCTACCAGCACAGCACGGGGACAGGTTCCGTTCACACAGCGCCCTTTGTGACAGACACTCCCCCAGTGCTCCATGCGCCCTGTGCGAAGAGTTCAGTCACAGAGACCCCCTTGGGATTGTAACCTGATGTGCTGAAATAGTCACTGAGCCTGTTTTCCCTGCCAGCTTGGGCCCCCAGTACCTTCTCTTGTTGAACCAGACACGCTAACCTGCTGCAGCAAAGATTCAGGGTCCGGCCCATGCCCCCAAGCTGCACATCTTAACTGAAAACAGCACAGCAAGATCCCTGTCTCCAGCTCTGAGATACCCATCCCCCATAGGATCTAAACCCCAGATAAATCCGTCTTACTCTGTATACACATTATACAGGGGAACTTCCTAAGTGTTCACCCTCTTCATCACTACAAGAGAGAGATGCACAAACTGTTTGCTCTCTCCCCACCAGTAGCACTTGCACTGGGTTTATTAATAAGCAAAATGTATTAAGTATAAAAAGTGGTGGTTTTAAGTAATAACAGACAGAACAAAGAAAGTCACTAAGCAAAATAAAACAAACACGCAAGGCTAAGCTTAATACACTAAGAAACTGGTTACAAATAATAGTTGCTCACCTTCACATAAGCTTCTTTCACAGACTAGACTTCTTTCTAATCTGGGCCCAAACCTTTCCCCTGTTCAGTATCTGTTAGTTGCAGCAGACCTCTTGGGTGATAAACAGGGGTCTCCTCACCTAATTTTAAATCTAAGAATGATACATACATGCAAATAGGAAAACCATATTCAGTAGCTTACAACTTTTCTAATGATACCTTAAATGGGACCTTTTGCATAAAGAATGTTCCAATTGTGTCATATTCATATTGATTAAGCATATTTACAGTGTATGGAGCACCCCGTAACACCCTGATCTGGTCTGATTTCACTCCTGCGCAGGATTTCCCATTCCCAAACCTGAGCTGATCGCACGTCTGGAACGAGGGGAAGAGCCGTGGGTGCCCGATCTCCAGGCCTGCGAGGAAAGAGAGATCCTGAGAGGCACCCACACAGGTGAGGACTGACACAGAAACCATCTGGGGAATGAAGGAAAAAGTTGCAGGAGTTTCCTTTCCAGGCTTCCTTCCCTGTGAGTGTGTTTTGGGTGAGAAGTGGAGGCAGAATCCAATTGCTCAGTCTTTGTGTTGGGTTTTCCCTCTGTGCTAGTCCTCTTTCTCCCCAGCACAATGACTCCTGTCTGGATTGTCTCTCTCCCAGCACATCATGAGAGAATGAGTGAGAATGAAGAGGAGAATCATGATGCAGAAGTTCCTGGTAAAGTGGAATCACAGGAGACCTTTATGGGAAGTGCTGCATGGAATTTTTCCCACTGCTTGGAAGAGGGAGAAGCCTGGGGAAATTGGCACAGGTCAGAGAGGCTGCTGGGAAACCACCCAGGGCAGAAAGTGGATTGAATCTATTAATGGTGGGAGAGGAGACCAGGATCCCAGAGCTCAGCAGACAAGGAAGACACCCTGGCACTGCCTGCATGTGGGAAAAGATTCATTCTGAGCTCACAGCTTGTAACACATCAGACAATCCATACTGGAGAGAAATCCTCCCAATGCTTGAACCATGGGGAAAGCTTCAATAACAGCTTAGACCTTAATAACCACGGGAGATGCCACACAGAAGAGAAACCCTCTCAGTGCCTCGAGCGTGGGAAACATTTCATTTGGAAGTCAGAACTAATTACACATCAGAGATTCCACACACAAGAGACCCCATAAGTGTTTCGTCTGTGGGAAAAGTTTTTCATGTGGAGGTCAGATCTAGTTAAACATCAGGGCATCCACACAGGAGAGAGACCCCATAAGTGGTGGTTTGTTTTTTTTGGATAGAATTGCTGCAAAGAAACCAAGATTTTTTAAAAAATATTTTTATAAATTTTAATTGTTAAATTTTTTTAGCCTTTGCAGAGTTAATTTTTAACTTTTTTTTTAAAAGTGCTTATTTTTTAGAACAATATTTTACTTAACGTAGATGTTACCATTTTCATTATTGTTTTAGGGATGTAAATGTCCCATGCTGTAACTGCTGCTTTTTTTAAATTTTTGCCATATTTTTTTTTATTTGTTGCTTGATTGCTTACCTGGGCCCGATTTTTGTTTTTTTTCTTTTTGCTGAACCATTTTTTTTTATTATGGCTGCCTGACTTTTTGCCTGGACCCAATTCTGTGTGTGGGTTTTGGGTTTTTTTGCTGAACTGTTCCTTTTTATGGGCACAAGCCTTGTTCCACTACCAATTCAGCAAGGAGGGTGGGCTATTTAACTAGGCCCCACCTCTTCTGTTTTTTTTAAACATTTTTGCTTACAAGGGTTACCTTGGGCGGAGAGAGCTCAGTGGTTTGAGCATTGGCCTGCTAAACCCAGCGTTGTGAGTTCAATCCTTGAGGGGGCCATTTACGGATCTGGGGCAAAAATCTGTCTGGGGATTGGTCCTGCTTTGAGCAGGGGGTTGGACTAGATGATTTCCTGAGGTCCCTTCCAACCCTGATAATCTATGAGTTATTTCCCATGAGGCTTGCCACCTGGACAGAACACATGGCCAATTGGTGGCTGCATTTCTCCACTGGGTGACCAATCCCAACATAAAAATCCTTTGGGATTCTTGCTGATGAGGTACTATGGAAATGTGTTGGGCTTATCCCCTTGCTGTATTCTGCTAACCTGAGCTCTGCTTTGCTGTAGGGTTGGAATTGGAGACTCCCTCACTGGTTCCTCTAAAGAAGAACCCCAACACTGTAGTGGTGTCTGAAAAATACAACCTGATGCCGATGAAGAGACAGAGGTTGGTCTGAGCATCCTGCCCTGCTCTGGGGAAAGCATCCCGACCTTGCACCTGTGGCTTCCTCTGTCTGCCTCACCTTTACACTCTGTCCCTCAGTCCTGAGAATCACTCTGTGTGGAACTGGGAGGCAGGACTCCTGGGTTCTATCCCTGGCTCTTGGGAGGGAAGTGGGGTCTAGTGGTTAGAGCGGTGGGGGCTGGGAGGCTGGACTGAGTGCTGAGGGGATTTGCCCGAGGCCCTGTGTGTGGTACAGGCCCAGCATTGGTAACCTTCCCCAAGCCACCCCTGCTTGCCCCTTCAGCCCCCTGCAAAGCAGCTCTAGGGTTGTGTGTGCTTCCTGTGTTCTGCATGCTAGATCATCACGTGATCTGGGCTTGCCTGCTCCTTGCTCAGGGCAGTGTCTGATCCCTTTCCTGGGCCATGACCTCAGCGTCTCAGTACCATGTCTGCTTTTCCCTCTCACAGCACGTCCGCCTCCTCTGGAGACAACCCACCAGTAGAGAAGAAATGCAAGCCTCTGAACACCACCCCCAACAGCACCAAGGAAATCAAAGTTAAGATCATCCCTGCGCAACGTGAGTACATTGAGGCCCCGGTAGTCAGGATGCCTGGGTTTGGTCCTCAGCACTGGGCAGGGAGTGGGATCTAGTTGGTGAGAGTAACGGAGTTGCAGGGGTGGGGCTGAGAGTCAGGACTCCTGGGTTCTATCCCTGGTTCTGGGAGGTGACTGGGGCGTAGCATGGGGGAGGAGCAGGATAACACATGAAGTTGCAAGTGCGTGGAGCTTCAGTTTGTATAAGCTCTTTCGTTTCCCCCCCTCTCTGCAGCAATGGAGGGCTTGGGCTTCCTGGATGCCCAGAACTCTGCCCCCATCCCGGGGATCAAGATCAAAAAGAAAAAGAAAGTCTTGTCTCCTACGGCAGTCAAGGTACAAACACCTCTGGGTGGGGGCTGGTGGGTTAGAATAGGGCAGGGAGGGCTGAGAGGCAGGACCCCTTGGTTCTGTCCCCAGCTTGGGGAGTGGGGGGGATCTGGTGGGTTAGAGCAGGGGGCTGGGAGGCAGGACCCCTGGGTTCTGACTTCAGCAATGAGAGGGGAGTGGGGTCTGGTGCAGGGACTGAGAGTCACTGGTTCACTTTCCATTACACTGATCCCACACTTCTCTGTGTCCCAGGCGAGCCCGTTGGAAGGGAAGCCAGTCCCAGAAGCGAGCGCTGTTAAACCATCCTCTCCAGAACCTGGTACTGCATCCAAGCCCGTGGAGGTGGATCAGCCCAGCACTCCTGTGCCAGCAGTAGAGGTCCCAGAGCTGATGGAGACCGGTAAGGATGGGGAAGGCGTTGGAGCCAATGGGTTCTGTTGTGCTAACCCTGGGCGGGTAATGGGTAATAATTGGAGATATACCAATCTCCTAGAACTGGTGTTGGATCAGACCTGATGTTGCCACCCAGGAGGCCATAAAACCCATAATGCATGTGGCCGGGTGGGCCATGCTAGCTGGGATACAGCTGCCTTGGCAGGGGGGCAGCCCCTGTGTTAGCGTAACTGTGGGGCTGGCAGGGCTGTCTTCACCTGGGGGTCCTGGGTTGGGCTCAGGAGGCATTGGCACCGGTTGTTAGATCCAGGCTCCGTGGGGGTGTGTGATTGTTTGTGTCTGATCACTGAGCTGCTCTGTGTCCCATCCCCGCAGCCTCGTCTGAGCAGAACTCGGATGCCAAGCCCTCCGAGAGCACCGCTGACTCCATGCGGCTTACCAAGAAGGGCAAGAAGAAGAAGACAGTGACTTGGCCTGAGGAGAGCAAGCTGCGGGAGTACTTCTACTTCGAGCTGGATGAGACTGAGCAAGGTGAGTACTGGGGCATGGGCCTTTCCCTCTAGGGGGCACTAGCTCCCATCCAGCACTTGGGTTATGGGACATGGGGGGCCTTTCCCTCTAGGTGGTGCCAGCTCTGCTCCAGCACCAGGGGACTACCTGGCTTCTGCAGGTGGGCAAAGGGATACAAGGCCTTTGAACTCCTGTTGTGGAGTGGGGGGAGGGAGGGTGTCACCCTTCCCATCAGCTGGACGGCAGAGGCCTTTCTGTCCCCTGACTAAACCTCTCCCCGTTTCTTCTCCTCCCCTGGCAGTCAATGTGAACAAGATCAAGGACTTTGGCGAGGCAGCCAAGCGGGAGATGCTGAAGGACCAGCACGCCTTCAAGACGGCGCGCCGGCTCAGCCACGACGCCATGGGGAAGAAGGTGCCCTGGGTTTACCCCAAGCTCATCGACCTGCCTAGCCCCTTGGTGCAGCCGGGCAGCGGCAGCCGCGAGAAGTTCACCCAGGCCGAGAGGGAGAAGGGCATCCTGCAGGAGATCTTCCTCTTCAAGGAGAGGTGGGTGTGGCCCTGACGGGCAGGGCGCGGGGTTGGAAGGATACTGGAAGTGACGCCGAGGCACCATTTCCCAGTTGCACAATGTAGGCTCTTTAACGGCCAGTATGTCAAATTTAGGGCCACCCACCTGAATCCAGCATGTCTCTGTCCCTCTCTAGCGGCATATGAGCCGGCTGCTGCCTCTGAGCCTGTCGACTTGGTGGTTTGACTCAGGGACCACAGACCCTGATTTCAGCTCCAGACGTCCCAGCAGATGAGCCCACCAGGGGCCTCTCTAGGTTGCTGGGCACCAGGATCCAGCTCTGACCCTGCTGTCTTTGCTTCCCATGGCGGGTGGATGCTGGGTGGGTGGGTGGACCTGGCCTGTGAGGCTGTGCTGGTAGCATGGGGGTGGGGGGGCATCAGCCTGTGCCGAGAGCCCCACAGTGGGGGGGCTATGACCACATCTCTTGGTGCTGAGATCTGACCAGAATTTCTCCTCTCCACAGCGTTCCAGACAATCTCCACGAACCCGACCCGGAGTCGTACGAACCCCTGCCGCCCAAACTCATCCCGCTCGACGAGGTACGTCTGGCCCAGGGCCCTGGTTTCTCTATCCTGCTTTGAGGGACAGAAGGAGGGGGCCTGTGGGGTAGAGCAGGGGGATTGGTAGTCAGGACTCCTGGGTTGGCTCCTCACTGTGGAAGGGGTCTAGGGGTTAGAGCATGGGGTCCATTTCCCAGCTCCCTGGGGGCCCTTCCTCACTCTGTGTCTCTGTCTCCCCTGTATAAACAGGGATGGGCTAGGGAAGGGCAAAGGCCCAGGAACCCGAGCGCCCAGCCATGACCCCCAGCCCCTGAGGCTGGGGCGTCCTCCCCACCCTCAGCCCATCCTGACTCCAGTGTCTCCTCTGTCCCCTCTCTCAGGAATGCACCATGGACGAGGCCACCTACCAGGAAGGACTCGACTCAGCCGCCGCCTCGCAGTCTCTTGGCGGATCCCAGGCCTCCAAGCTGCCTCCAGTGCTGGCCAACCTGATGCCGGGCCCCGTGTTCCCCAAGAGCCCTCAGGACCCCAACCCCAGCTCCTCCATGAACGTGCAGGAGATCCTCACCTCCATCACGGTAATTGGAGCTGCTGCGTAGCCTGACTGACCCTATAGACTCCCCGTAGTGGGAGGGTCTGGCACCAAAAGGGTAAACTCTGTGCTGCTCTATGGGTGGGGCCTCCCTGGCCCATCTTCCCCCAGAGCGGACCAGTGCTTCCCCCTGCTACTTCACCACTGCTGGAGCGGACCATTGGCCTGGTCTCCCTGCCTCCAGCTTGGGTGAAGGTCCAGCACTTAGGGGGAAGGGGAAACTCCGGCAATGCACCAGCTGAGCAATCGTTGGGGTCGGGGGATGCGTGGGGCAGTGGGACTCTTTCCTATCACTCCCTTCTCCCAAAGCAGTTGGGTCAAGCCAGCCCCTGGCCCCAGCTAGAGGGGTTAATGGACTAGCACAGCGCCCTGGAGTTAAAGGTCAGAGAGAGCTCAGAGGGTGGTGTGGGGCGGGGGGGAGGAGGGACTCTCTGTCTAACCCTGCCCCTCCTGTCTCCCTTCCCTGCACAGGACGGGCCCAACAGCCACAAGACGGAGGAGCTAATGAAACAGCCAGATTACTCGGACAACATCAAACACTTGCTTGGCAACCTCCAGACACAGCCCCCGGGGCCCTCAGGAGGTAAGAGACCTGTAGGGAGGGGGCACTGACCCTGTTCTCACCTCCCGCTGCTAGGAGGAAATCCTGTCCTGCCGGTCGCCTTCTGGCTTCTGTTTCTTTGCCTTCTGTCTGTCTTGATGGGGCGCCTGGGACTTATAACCCATCAGCTCCTACAGTTCTAGGGGCTCTGGCAGGTGGGTAATCCGAAGGACGTGACCTTGCTCGTTCGAGTGGCTGGGACCAGGGGAGAGCTGGTGCACCCAGCATCCTGATGACATCATGGGTGTGCGAGTGCATGTCTGTGTGATTTCCTGCTCTGGGGGTTCCAGGAGAGGTGGCCATGTAAACATGTCCTTGGTTAGAATGGGAGGTTGCTGTGAAGGGATGGGAAGTGTAACCCCATTGGCTGTATTTGACCCCTCTGCTCTCGTCTTCCAGTGCCCCACGGGCTGCTGGGCCAAGGGCCTCTCGCCAATGGATTCCCACCTGGACCAAAGAACGTGCAGCATTTCCCTCCCGGGGGACCAGGACCCATGCCTGGTAAGCAGGGAGCTACTATCTTCTGTGGGAGGGAGGAAACGCGGGGGGGGACGGGGGGGACGTCAACCTTCAGCTGGGATGTGCCAGAGTCAGTAGGGCCTGCTGACCCCAGTGTGGTGCTAAGGGGGGTTGTGCTGCAAGGAGCAGGGTAGAGGCTCAGGAGGGGACACTGCCGTGGCAGTCAGTGCTGGCACCAATGCCCCAGTGCGGTGCTAATGGGGGGGTCAGTAAGAGGTGCTGTGTGGCATGGAGTAGAGTAGGGGTTTGGCAGCAGGTGTCTTTTTGCCCTTGGTGCTCAAACAGGGGGGTCTCTAACCTTTGTGCCTCTCTTCCCTGCTCCTAGGTCCCCATGGTGGCCCTGGGGGTCCTAACATGCTCCCAGGTACCAGCATGCTTGGTGGGCCCAGGATGATGGGCCCTCGCCCTCCCCAGCAAGGCAAGTTCTGGGATCCCCCTGACAGTGAAATGCAAGGAAACCCCCAGGGGGGTATGCAAGGGGGTGGCCCCGGCCCGATGCCCGGACCAGGCCCTTTCCACCGAGGGCGAGGCGGGGAGCCCCCCTTCTGGGATCATGGTGGAGGCCATGGAAGAGGTAATTGCAGGGGGCTTGTCTTGCCCTCTAGGGGGATCAGAGGGCCATGGCTTTGGAATGGCCTTGTCCCTTTGTGGAAGGGGCCTGTGAGTCTCCCCTCCCCCATTTTTATCCAGCAGGTGGCAAGGGCCGATGGGGGAGACCCAGCATGCATTGCACCCATTCGATCCTACAGGCCCTGTTCCTTTGGGGGCGGGGCCTTGAGTGACAGAGAGCCCCCTATAGGCCTGTGAGAACAAGAGAGACAGTTTCAGCTGCAGCATTGCATCCTGGGAGCTGTAGTCTTTTTCCCCAGCCCCCGCCCTGCTCTGCCACCACCCTCTGGCCGTGCCCTGCCGCCATGGCTGACCTGCACCCCGTTTTCTCTCACGCAGACATGTCGCACCGCCCCGTGTGTCGCCACTTCAAGTTGAAAGGCAGCTGCAGGTACGAGAACAACTGTGCCTTCTACCATCCTGGAGTGAATGGGCCGCCCCATTGCAGCACCCAGGGTCCTCCCCCCAGTCTGCCGACGCCCTGTGAAACCGCCCAACACAGCCGCCCCCGCTTCATGGACTCTGGGGTGCCCGCTGTCAGACTTGGGCTGCATCCACCACTTATGGCTTCTGTGAGGCCTTGTAATGCCCGGAAGAGGAAGAAGAAGAAGCAACCCCCCCTGATGGCTGCTGCTACTGAGGAACCACTGCGGGGGGAATTCCCCCCACAACTCCACTCCCTCCTGTATTTTAACATGATGGTGGCGCTGATGAGACATGACTTTGCACCCCCCCAGTGACTTTTTGTAAGCACTAGAGCTGCCGCCTGTGGGTTGTTACCACTGTGTACATCTCTGTGGAACTAGCAAAGGTGTAAAAGGGGGTGTTGCATGGCTGCCCTACCCAGCTCTGGGCTGTGATCTGTCCACAGGTTCGCCTGCTGCAGACCTAATCTGAAGACATTTTGCCTGGGGAGACTTGACCCTGAGGAGCAGCTGGCCACACTGCTTGGCTCCCCCCAGGGGTGAAAGTAACTTAAAGGACTTGCCGGTACGCCAGAGTCCTGCGGAGGGGGAGGGGCCTCAACCAGAAGAGGCGTGGCCTCTATCAGAAGAGGTGGGGCCTTTAAATCCCAGGGCTTTTAAATCAGGATTTAAAGGGCTTAGTGATTCAGCTAAAGCTAGGAGCTGGGCCCTTTAAATCACCCTCGGAGCTACCAGCTGCAGAGGCAGCTGGGAGCCCTGGGGTTTGGGCAGGGGTGAAAGTAATTTACGTTTCTGACCCATATGGTCCAATCACAAGCAACCCACCTCTCCTATGTACTTCATGGATCCCTCCCATTGCGTGACATAGTGGCTTTATTTTCTCTATCTATACTACTACCAGTACTGTCTGTAATAAAACTTTACTATTGGAATAAGCCTGAAAAAGTGAAAACTCACTGTCACATTTTTCTCCGTGTCTTCCCTCCTCCTCCAGCCAGGCTGCTGACACTAGGCTCCGTGCTTTCTCCCTGCCTGGCACTGAGTAGCAGCTGCAGGGGCTTCCCTCTAGCTTGCAGCAGGGAGCAGGGAGGCTAGCTGAGGGAGGGAGAAGCCTGCCTCCTGCATAAGAACAGTTTAAACTCAGCTGTTCCCTGTGCGCTTCAGTAACATTTCAAAGAGGATCTGCAAGCAGTTTGGACATCACAACCATGATCCTCTGCTGGGGAGGGAATGGGATAGATTTGAACTTGGAAATGGTTCCTGATTTTGATTGTGTTTTTTGTGTCTGGGAGATCCCCTCATCCCGGGGGCAGAAAAGAACTGCCCCTGCCATGGTCACACATTGTTCTTATGCAGGCAGCAGCAGCAGGCATCTTAGCCAGTCTCCCTACTGCAAGCTAGAGCCTAGAGGAGAACCCCTGCTGGGGGTGGGGCAGGAGGAATGCAGAGCCTTGTCTGCAGCCTGGCTGGAGGAGGGGGAGGGAGGAGATGAGAAACCAATGTGACAGTGAGTTTTCCCCTTCCACCTGCTTTGATTAGCTCTGGATTTAAGCGGTGGTGCCAAATGCTTGTATTTGTTGTGTATATTAGTATTGGAGACAAGATCCCCACATCCCGGGGGCAGACAAGGACTGCCCCTGCCATGGTCAAACACACCCTTCCCCGCTCCCCCCCAGCTACTGTGACTGAAATTAACAAGGATGCCAGAAGCCACTCCTAACCCCAAGGGCTGAACCACTCAGAGAACAGCTGAGTTTAAACTATTCTTATGCAAGGGGCAGGCTTCTCCCGCCCTCAACCAGTCTCCTTTTCTTACCAGTCCTCCGTACCGGCCCGTACCGGCTTACTTTCACCTCTGGCTCCCCCAGAAATACTGCCCTCCCCGGGCACGTGGTCAGGAGACTTCTCCCTCCATCTGGCCGCAGCACGATACCCGATCCTTCAGTTGGGGAGGAGAGGGGTCCCTTAACCACTGCTCCCCACCCACTGAGCAAAGGGGTGCTTGTTAACTCCACCCCCTTCATGGGGTCGTTGTAGATAAATCTCTGCATTCAGTATCTTCATATGACTTTGTATTATGTCTCTTCATATAACCTTGTATTAAGCCTATCCACATATAACCTCTTTGTCTCAAGTCCTTTGATATAGGAACTTTGTATCAGATCTGTGGAAGAAAACAAGCCCTTGCTCTGCGTTTGTAAGCAACAAGGTATTTTTGTTGTTACATTTTTTACAACAATAACAACATTTCTAAACTAACCAAAAGCAATAAGTATTAACATTTTTATTGTAATAATATGATGGGGTTGTTTTGGAGCCTTAGTTACATAACACATTGGGTTTCATTAGAATATATGGTATTGTGTGTATTTGGGTATATTACAGGGGTGGTAGTGGAGAAAATGTGGAGGTAGTGGCATTTGGTATTTGTTATCTGAAAGCCAATTAGGGAGAGCAATACATGCTGAACGTACTTGGCCAAAAACACAGGGTGCAGCTTGTGGAATAAACTCCGAAGTTCAATTAATACTACATTTCTAAGCATGGGTCCCACAAGTTTCTCTCTGCTAGTGTATAATTTTTTTGGTTTTTTCATCAGGGCCAGTTTTTAATGTCTTTTGTAGTCAGGTATCAGAGGGGTAGCCGTGTTAGTCTGAATCTGTAAAAGCAGCAAAGAGTCTAGTGGCACCTTATAGACTAACAGACGTTTGGGAGCATGAGCTTTCATGGGTGAATACCCACTTCGTCGGATGATGCATGTAGTGGAATAGTCTGTTAGTCTATAAGGTGCCACTAGACTCTTTGCTGCTTTTGTAGTCAGGAGTCCCTGGATTTTGGTGGTTTCAGTGGCACGAGCATTCCTCCTTTCCTAGAGCAGTTGTGGTTTAGTACCATGCAGGAGAGAGGTTACCAGCACCTCGTCCTGTGGTATTTTGGGTTTTTTTTTTAGCAGATGTTGGATGTATGGTGGTTTTATCAGTGGACAAGGGAGAGGTTACTAGCACTTTACCTTGTTCTTGTCTTCTGCTGTCCAGAAGAAGGAAAAGTACCAGCAGAAGAGAGACTGATCCGTAGTCAGAGTGGTATTATCTCGAGGTGGAGGGGCCTTTTTGCAGTGAGAAGCATGGGTCCAGGCAGTCAGTCCCTGGCACTTCACAGCGGTGTTGGTAGTCAGCAGGACTTGGTAAGGGTCTTTCCAGCCTGGGGCCAGAGCAGTCTTTTGCTGATGGACCTTTATGTAGACCCAGTCTCCTGGTTTTAACGAATGGCAGGGTTGCTTTGGATCCTTGGATAGTGCTTCTTTCACCTGTGACTAAAGAGGCCTAACCCATTGTATTAATGGCTGGCAGTAATTATTATATCACAGTGAAGGATTTTGCAGGCTTAAAGCAGCAAGAGCGGCCCCACCGCTCCTGTTCAGTGTGTCCCTGGGCTCTCGCCATTACTGCCTGTCCAGGTATTTTGCCGGGACCCCTCTGTGACAGTCTAAACCTGCTTTCTGTGGTATTTTTAAGGTTTCCAAAACAATGCAGTTTCAGGGACACGAAGCTCAGCTCCCCCTTTCACTATTTTATCTGTTTTGTATTTTTGCAGCCCCTAAACTTTTTGTTTTGTTTTTTTTCTGCTGGCCTTGCTGTTTTGCAGACTTGTGCAGCTGGATTTCTCTTTTTTTATGGCTGTTTGGGCACATTCAAGCCCCCCTCTTCCTTGGCTGTTAGCCAAGCCTTGGCTGTGAGCAGTGCCCTTGAGCGTCTTATCTTCAGACTGAGCTTGCTAGCTTCAGTGTTGAGTTAACTCATTCTGATTTTTTTGGCTTCTTGTAACCTACAAAGGAAACTTTCACTTTTCACTTACACACTTTTTTTTAATTTAAGAATTAACACGTACACATTGCCCATTATACAGTGCTTTAGTCTTATTTAATTTACGCCACGTACACCCTTCTAGTGAAATGTCTTTATTACAGAACTTTGGAGCAACAAGCCAGGACAAGCAAACCCACTTTTGAGGAGTCCACTCGGTACAACCTCTGGTGTTTTTAATAGCTTTTCTTTCTTCCCAACCCTCTGGCTTGATCCAGGGTACCCAGAAGGATTCCAAGTGTAATACGGGGAGTGGGCTAACTTTTTATGTCGTTGCTTCCAAAGTCTGTTGAGGTGCAATTTTAACAACAATTTTTTTCAATTAAAAGGTCTGGCCAGTTAATTTCTTTTTCTTTACTTTAGCAAGTGTATTAGAACTTTAGTGTGTCATGTTCCCTGATACTATCCAAAACACTGTTCCAAGTTGGATAAAACAAGTATGTGCATTTTGGTTTAACCCTTTCATTTGAATTTGAACTAGGCTGTCCTGTAGAAAAATTAAACACAACAGTTTTAGCCACAAGACAAAGAACACAAGACATAATTTCTGTTGTGCCAGTAAATTCATGGTGTGTTAGATTGCTCTGGCATCAGCTTTCTCTGATTATTATATTTTGAAAGACAAAAAGAACATATGTTCTTTGGGGGCCCCTTTGGGGGCGACCAGTCATTGCTTAACTTCTTTGTATACAAATACCCTTGCTGATTGCAGTCACAACAGAAGAATTACCCCCATATCCTCTGTTTGTTTTATAGGCAGGTCAGATTTTAGTGGCTTTTACCTTTATCAGTTCAGTAATTTGCATTAACACAAATGTTTCTGGCTTGCTTTTGGATCCAAAGCCATTCACAACTTAAAACTCTTACTTAAAGGGACACAACCTTTACCAGAGTTCTGATTGCCTTTTACTTTTAACTTCCGCTTTCAAAACGCACAGTGATCTGAAAGGGAAAACACCACCTCTTGTATTCCCTTAGAGCCTAATAGGAGTTTAATTAAGTAGCACTGTGTATTTACTTTCCTTTTTTACAATATACACTGCATGTTTTTTCATGCTGAGGGTTTGGCGGGGGGGGGGGGGGGGGAGGGTGAGAATAGGCAGAGGAGTCTGTGCCTGCTAAGACACTCCCCTCCAGGCCTGGAATGGAGCCAAGATCCTGAGTCCTGCTATACTATCAGCAACTAGCTCTGAAACCCACCTGCAAAGCATCTCCTGGCCCTGCTAGCTACTGCTATTAGTTACTCTGGTAAGTTCAAGTGGCAGAGGGCTGGGTGGTGGAGCTAAAGGCTCCAACCTTCCTGGATGTTAGTATGATGCCACAGCATTGAATTTGTTTTTTCAGTTTGCTTTTTAAAAAGGGGCCCTGTGCAGCAATTGCTCTGAGGGGACGGGTGGTGAGCACCTCCTGCTGCACTGGTTGCTCTAAGAAATGGGGGAGGGAGGTGTCAGAGTCTGAGGTTTAATCCCCTCCTGCCTGGGCAGCAGGATTCTGTGTGGCTCCTTCCCTGCACCAACCTAGAGGCCAGGGTAGAGAGACTGACATGAAGTGACCAGAACCAGCACCACACTATGCTGGTGGAATAGTGCCCCTGATTGTCCCCTGCCAGCCCTTTTATGGCTGAAGAGAAGCTTCCCCAGGTGCCTTGGCCCACAACAATTTGTACAATGGCCAACAGCCTGACGCTGTGGTGTCCCCCTCTCCAATCACCTCAGTGATATGTTAACTCTGAAACCTACTGATGGCTGTTGGGCATTCACAGGTGGTCCAAGGATGACAGCTGCACAGTGCTCAATGAGCCAATCTACTCTACTGGCCAGTCAACTTTCCAGCCATTAACTCTGAAACCTACCGTTGACAGTGCAACTGGTAAATAGGACTTGAGCTGCAGGGGGCGGTAAGATGAACAGCTCAATCTCCTCACCTTGTTTACATCATGGTGGGTGGGGGGGTGAGTCTGAAACTGACCAACAATGACTTGGCCATCATTAACTACCTCATACTGAATCATGTTCATTGACACAGCCTGGATGGTGTCAGGGGGGAAACAGACCCAAATACAAGGTCACTTCCAGCCTTGACTCACCCTTGCCATATCTAGCACCTAGAGGGCCTGTTGCAGTCACCTGCAGCTCAGTTTTTTCCCCACCCCTGCTGCTGCTGTTGATCCATGAAGCATTTAACAGCTATGCTGAGCCCCACCCCATGCAGCATCAGCTCAATGGGGTGTATTAGAATCAAGTACCCACCACAGCCGCCAAGGGCCACAGCCCAGCCTGTGCTAAAGGAGAGAGGCTGAAGGAACAGACACGCTCCCAACAGATGCAGGATGCAACAAGGGAGGGCTGAATCGGCCTGGCAGAGCTGAACATGGGGGCTACAGCTCTGAGGGCACCAGGCTAATGTGCTGACAGGTGGAAGCAGATAGGGGAAAAGGGGGTATCTACACTTGCCCAGCCTGGGTTCAGCTCCTAGGGACTGGTTCACTTAAGGCAGTGGGTCTCAACCAAGGGGGGACACACCCCTGTGAGTACACACACGTCTTCCAGGGGGTACATCAACTCATTGAGACGTTGGCCTCGTTTTACAACAGGCTACATCGAAATGCACCAGCCAAGTCAGTACAAACTAACATTTCATACAATGACTTGTTTAGACTGCTCTATACATGGACATGTAAGAACAATAGTTATATTCCAGTCAGTTTATAATTATATGGTAAAAATGAGAGAGCAATTTTTCAGTACTAGGGCTGTGAGACATCTGATTTTGTGAGCAAGTCATTTTTAAGTGAGATGAAACTTAGGGGTACACAAAACAAATCAGCCTCCTGCAAGGGGTACAGGAGCCTGGAAAGGGAGAGAGCCACTGATTTAGGGAGCAAGACACAAGGGCCTTTCCACACTGGGGGACTGGGCTCTGCTCCAGCCAGTTGTAAGAATTGGGCCCACGACTTTACCCTAATTGAAGCCCCCCAGGGTTCCCTCCCCATTCTGAACTCTAGGGTACAGATGTGGGGACCTGCATGAAAGACCCCCAATCTTATTTCTACCAGCTTTGGTTAAAAACTCCCCAAGGCACAAATTCTCCCTTGTACCTTGGATTAGGTAATGCTGCCACCACCAAGTGATTAGACAAAACTCAGGGAAAGGACCACTTGGAGTTCCTACACCTCTCTAATATCCCCCCAAGCCCTACACCCCCTTTCCTGGGGAGGCTTGAGAATAAACAAGATGAGCGCAGACCAACCTTGGGGTTTTTTAGGACACTTAAAAAATACCCAGAACTTTATTAGAAAGGAAAAAGGTAAAAGAAGCACCTCTGTGAAATTTGAATGGAAGATAATCTCACAGGGCTATCAGATTCAAAACACAGAGGATTTCTCTCTGGGCAAAACTTTAAAGTTACAAAAAGAAAACCAGGAATACACCTCCCTCTCAGCACAGAGAGAATCACAAGCCAAAATAAAAGTAAGCTAACACATTCCCTTGCTAGTACTTACTAATTCTAATGCAGTCGGATTGCTTGCTTTCTTGATCAGTCTCCAGCAAGCAAACAGAACACAGAGAGAACAGACCAAAAAAAAAAAAAAGCCTCCCCTGCACCCTGATTTGAAAGTATCTTGTCCCCTTATTGGTCCTTTTGGTCAGGTGCCAGCCAGGTTACCTGAGCTTCTTAACCCTTTCCAGGTGAAAGGATTTTGTGCCTCTGGCCAGGAGAGATTTTATTGTACTGTATACAGGAAGGTTGTTACCCTTCCCTTTATGGTTATGACAGAGCCCCCTGTGAGTAACAAGTTCATTAGCTGACACCATACCAACCCTGTGGACTGGAAAAGGTCTGAAAGGGTGAGAACTCCCCTGGCTTAGCCCAAACACACAGGCCTGGAATTCCAGTAGGAGGCCTGGACTAAGCTCAGGCCAGGTTAGAAACAGCATCAAACCAGAGCTCCAATACCCCATAACAGTGTGTCAGAAACTAGGCCCAAGGGAGTACAAAATGAGGGGGCTGGGCTAGCCTCCCCCTCCCCCCACATTCCTTGTGAGGGTTCTTAAAGAGACTCAAGGAAGAAAAATTGGCAACTGGAGTGGAATTGGCTACTGTCTGGCAGCCTTCCCCGGTGGCTTCTGGGACCCCGGGCCCACACTCAGCCAAATGGACAGAGATGGCCTGAGCAGGGTGGGTCGAAGACGGACCCAGAGACCGCCTCCGCTTGCTGCAGTGAAATCCCAGCCCTTTAAATACTGCCCGCAGCTTTGGCGGCCGGGCTGGGGCAGGCCCTTTAAATCCCAGCTCGAGCCCTTTAAATCCCAGCTGGAACTGCAGTAGGGATTTAAAGGGCCCGGAGCTCCGCAGCGGCCACTGTCCCGGGCCCTTTAATTTGCCCATGAGCCCCGGGGGCTCCCAGCCACCTCTACAGCTGAGAGCCCTGGGTTGATTTAAATGTATACATGTATAATGTATGTGATTTACTTGCGGGGGAGGGCAAGGTGGAAGTTTTGCCTAGGGCACAATATCCTTGCACCGGCCCTGACCCCAGGCACTTGCAGGTGTCCTGGTAGGGCAGGTTGAAGTTGCGCTGCAGGTACTCAGTCGCTGTCTCCTGCATGTTCAGGCAGCTGGTCGGCGTATTGCTGCCAGGCAAACGTGACCTTCTTGGCTACTGCTCAGGACTTGCTACCACCTGGTCCAGGGGTTGCAAATTAGGAGGGATGGGGGTTTGTGGTTGAAAACACTCACAATTTCCTCCCTCATTGCTAATGTGCACAGTTGATGTATTTGATGATTGAGGTGTGCTGCTGCATTTTGCATGTGAGTACATAAAAAGGGAGGTGAGACTGGGGGTACGGAGCATGGACGTGAGCCCAACATGATAGCGGAGTAGCCCATTTGATTTTTCCTCACTGGCTTCCTTCCTGCTTATTTGCAAGGACTTCGCTGCCCATCCATCGGTCACTGGTCCGGGGGTTGCAAATTAGGAGGGATGGGGTTTTGTGGTCGAAAACACTCACAATTCCCTCCCTCCTAGCTGCCTGTATAATTTGCATTATACACATGGACACAAATACAGAGAAGTATTTTTCAAATTTTAAAAACTTTATTATAGCCTGGTATATAAATAAAAAGCTAGCTTTTTGTTCAAAGATGTTTTTAACAACAACTATTTACAGATAATGTCATTTTTCTGATAAATAACTGAACGATGCACATTTTTTGCACTTGTATTCCTGCTTCTTATCAGTGAGGATTTTGTGGTTGGTTCCTTTTGGAATGCAGGGCATATGTGCCCACCTCTTGCAAGAATCACACTGGACCTTTGATAAGTAACAATTGAGAAAATGAAATCACAGAAGTTATAATATTGCACATACTTTCCATTCACTCATGCTATTCCTTCCACCTGTCAGTATTACCTAAGATATACCTATCACAGGGGTGGGCAAACTTTTTGGCCTGAGAGCCACATCGGGGTTCTGAAACTGGATGGATGGATGGATTGGGAAGGCCGTGCTTCCCCAAACAGCCTGGGCCCTACCCCTATCTGCCCCCTCCCACTTCCCATGCCCTGATGTGAACTGTTGTGAGACTTCACGTACACATATAGTGATAAGAAACTCTTTTAAATACTCAAAATGTGACACAGAGTTTGAGGGAATGTAGGTAAATTATTTCACTGCACCAAGTCACCTAAAGCAGTAAAGTAGTGCCGGGGACAGCAGCGAGGGGGTTTGGCATCAGTACCAGGTTTACAATGGCACTGTGGCGCCAGGCCCACACTGGGAAGGGGCCCATTATGGACCCCTCTAACCCATCCACAAAGCCGGATCTGGCCCCTCGCCTCCTATCAGGGCCGGCTATTGTGGATGGAGGGTTCGGATGTGGGAGAGTAGGTCTCTAGAGGGCCTGGTGGGGTGTGCTGGGCAGTGAGGGGGTGGAAGGTGCTCAGCAGTGGGGAAGGTTTGTGTGTTTTGGGGTGTTGGGGAATTAGTTTTTTGGGGGGAACACTTGGCAGTTCAAGGTGGGGAGATCTGTGTGTGTTGGGGGCTGTGCAGTGGGGGAGATCTATGTGTGTTGGGGCGCTGGGAAGCATGGGAGGTCTGTGGGGGGCACTGGGCAGTGAAGGGATCTGGGGGGGCTCTGAGTGGGTGGGGGTGTGCTGGGCATAGTGGTCTGTGGGAGGGCACTGGGCATAGGGATTTGTGGGGGTCTCTGGGTGGTTTGGCACTGGGTGTAGGGGATCAAAGGGGTGCTGGGCAGGGGTGGGGGGTAGCATAGTGTGGCATGGGCCTGCTCCCAAGGGCAGAAGCACAATGGCAGCAGCACAGGGCCAGGTGGGCCAGTGTGCATCTGGCAGTTGCCAGTTTGTAAACAGTGCCCTTGTACTGGGCTGGGTGGAGCGGGGCTGTCCCTGCCGTGCCATGACCCATCTCCCATTGCCCCCGGCCAGCCCCTCGCTCTGAGGACTCTGCTCCATATCCCCATTGCCCCCATGGGGACCCACAGAAATGTTTAGCACTGGGCCCACAAAAGGTTAACCTGGCCCTGTTTGGGGGTGCAGGCTCTGGGTGGGAGTTTGGGTGCAGGAGGGGTGCAGGGTATGGAGAGTTTGGGTGAGGGCTCTGACCTGGGGCAGGGGATTGGGGTACATACAGGAGTGGATGTGGACGTGTGGGCTCTGGAAGGGAGTTAGCAACTCAGCACGTTATATAAGAGAAAGGAGCTGCAGTGATTTCATATAGACATAGAAACTGATAGAAGACTCTTTTCCATAGTCAAAACGTGAGAGGTAGAGTTTGAGGGAGGGAGGGGGCGTCTGTACAATATTTCACTGCATTCAGTCTCCTGGCTGGCGCAGTAAGCGCCCTGCAGCACTTGTATAAGACAGAGAGGAGCTGCGGTGTCTAAGCTTTGACAGGCTAGGACAGGGGTAGGCAACCTATGGCACATGTGCCGAAGGCAGCACGTGAGCTGATTTTCAGTGGCACTCACACTGCCAGGGTCCTGGCCACCAGTCCTGGGGGCTCTGCATTTTAATTTAATTTTAAATGAAGCTTCTTAAACATTTTAAAAGCCTTATTTACTTTACATACAACAATAGTTTAGTTAGATATTATAGACATATAGAAAGAGACCTTCTAAAACTGTTAACATGTATTGCTGGCACGCGAAACCTTAAATTAGAGTGAATAAATGAAGATTCGGCACACCCATGGCTGGCACTTCCATTTAGGCGACCTAGGCAGTCGACGAGGGTGCCAGGATTTGGGGGGGGGGGGCGGCAGGCGGCTCCGGTGGACCTCCCGCAGGCATGCCTGTGGAGGTCCGCTGGTCCCACGGCTCCGGTGGAGCATCCGCAGGCACGCCTATGGCAGGTCCACCGGAGCTGCGGGACCAGCGGACCCTCCGCAGGGACGCCTGCGGGAGGTCCACCGGAGCCGCGGGACTGGCGGCGAAGTGAGTAGAGCCGGCCCTGCGCCTAGGGCGCCAAAAACCCTGGCGCCGCTCTTCGGCACACCACTTCTGAAAGGTTGCCAATCCCTGGTCTAGGAATTGGGCTGCCTGTGACTTTAAGACCCAGGCCCAGCAACCCACCCCCTGCTCCAGGGCTGACATGCAGCGTCCTGGAAGCAGAACGAAAACAGCCTCTGCACCCCCCAGACTCCCGACACCCCCACATTTGTGAGCACAGTAGGTGGCTCATCCCGAGGGGCCACTGTTTCCCCCTCCCTAAATGGGGGTTTTGTCCCCGCATAGGGTCTGGCAGTGTCTTCCCCACTGGGCTTAACCCCAGCTCCCACTCCCCACCCCCGATTTTTCCCCTTTAGCCCCTCTTCTGCCACTACCTAGAGTAGCTTGATCCCCTGCCCCCCAGCCAGTAAATTTCTGCCCCCTGCTCAGACCCTGACCCCCGCCTCCTCGTTGTGATTTGCCCCCTTGATCCTTTTAAACCCCCCGAAAGAGGAGGCAGCAAATGGCAAGGAGAAGTGAGGGCAGAGAGGGCAGTGGCAACAGCGAAAGTTACTGGGCATGCGCAGTTCGGGTGAGCGTGCTCAGTGCACCCACAGTAGGGAATTGGGAGAGGGAGGTTTTTCTGTCTTTACCCTCTAGTCCATTGTCCAACCCCCTCAGCTCCCTCCACCCCTGATTTCTCCAGAGCACTGCTTAGCTCCAGGATGCTGCCTCCTGGGTCCTAGTGCCCATTATCCTCATCTTCTATTTGTGCTGGGTCCTGTTTCTGGACAACTGGCGAGTGCCTAGGGGAGGGAGGCGCAGGGCAAGGAGGTGACAGGGGGAAGAGGCAATGCCAGAGCGCTAGGGTGGGAAGCTTGCACAGAACCTGCACACACTCTATCCAGCTCAGGCCATAACCAGTGCCCCTCCCATGTATAAGGAACGAATTCCCACACAGTTGTAGGAAAAACAAAACAAAACAGTATCAGAGCGGGATCCGTGTCAGTCTGGATCTGTAAAAGCAGCAAAGAGTCCTGTGGCACCTTACAGACTAACAGACGATGAAGTGGGTGTTCGCCCACGAAAGCTCCTGCTCCAATACGTCTGTTAGTCTATAAGGTGCCACAGGACTCTTTTTGCTGCTAAAACAAAACAGCCCATTCTTGACACCAGCACTTTCACTTTTACAGGACCTTCCATCAAGGGGCTTCAGATTTATGATGCCCTGTGTTCAGCACTGTACCAAACTGTACTGAACATCACAGAAATCCAATGGTTTTCTTTGATGTATTTTTCTGTACTGGGATGCTCAGGCAACCAAGTTCTTTCCTTTTGCTCAGTCTAGTTCCACAGGCCAACGCATCTTTGTACTTTGAAGGGGTTGCAAAAGGACTGGAGGAAGCTCAACACAGAATCTTGTATGTTTCTCCCTCCTCTTTCCCTCAAGGATTTAAAATCTATGTCTTAGGAGGCTGGTGCTCTGGGCTGTGTGGCATGGCTGGCTCTGGCTGGACAGCACACTAATGGGAAGGGGGGCAGGGGGGCTGGATAGGTGCAGGGGGCTCTGGAGGGGTGGTCAGCGGGTGGGGGTGTGGATATGGGTCGGGGCGGTCAGTGGGCTGGGAACAGGGGGTTGCATAGGGGGCAGTGGTCCAGGGGGCAGTTAGGGGACAGGGGGTGGGGTTTCGGGGTGGGGGGTGGTCAGGGGACAGGGAGCAGTGGGGGTTGGATGGGGCAGGGGTCCAGGGGGGCAGGAAGCAGGGGGATCGGATAGCGGGCAGGGACCTGGCCACACCCAGCCTCCATACCATTTCTGAACCCCCATGTGGCCCTCGGGTCAAAAGCTTTGCCCACCTCTGACCTAGGAGGAACGAGGCCTAAGAGAAGGAGAGCGGAGCATCCCTCGTGCTTCCTCTTACTCGGAAGTGTCTGTTTGAAGAACTGAGTGTAGTCAGAGTAGAATAAACTTGTTAATATTATATCAATAAATAATATGTAAATATGTATGTAGAGAAATGTTTGATGACATAATTCTTTTGCAATGTGTAATTCATACTTAGGCCCGTCCCTCACATTAGCCTTAGGTTCCTCATAACCTTCATCCAGCTCTGTCTCTAGGATAGAGCAGCTGGTGGCTTTAACCATAGATACCTGTGGTCAGTAGCTGCCCCGACTCTGCTGCTGGGAATGTGGCCGCCCCGGCCGGGGGAGCAGGGAGAACCCAAGGGGACTGTCTGTGGCTCCATGTTCAGGCTGTTCTAGTGCTTGAGTGTTCTCACTTGATACCTGGGAGGTGAAGTCTAAATACAGGACACACGACCAGTGGGAGGTCTGTGCCCTGGTTTATAACTGTTTGCCCTGAGGTCGATACTCACGTTGATGAGCTGCTGTACACAGCTTGATGGGAGAACTGAACATGGGTCTCCCACGTGCCAGCTGAGTGCTCTCACCATAGGGCTAAATGTTATAAGGCAGGTGATAGCACCAAAACCACCTCCTTCTCTCTCCCACTCCTGTGGAGCGAGGCAGGTGCTGACCTCATTCCAGCAAGAAACACCTTAGGCGCCTGAGCCACCTGACTTCAGATGCTGGGTTCCCATCTGTGGGTTGCTAAGCAGACATAGACACCCCTCTGCAGACCTGATTTAGGCACGTGTCTGTGAGAGGGGGCAGGGCTTAGGACACCCCTCCCCCCTTGTTCCCTCTCCCATTGGCTAGCTTGGTGGCTCCCCGCCTAGTAAGCTGGCTTTTGTGAATCGCACTGTAAGGTGCCTGTGATGCCCATGCATTGTATAGGGCGTTTAGGCCCCTAAGTCAGCTTTGCAGAGTTGCAGACTGTGATTTTCTAGTTGCCTACAAATTAAGCCCTGTGATGCTCAGCACTGCAACACCAAGTCATGGCTCGCATCCTGTGCAACCAGCCTCCAATCCGCAGAGCACAGCTGAGCAATTCCTGATTGACATGGGTGTGCACAGGACAGAGATAGAGCACAGGCTGGAGAGTGACACATCCCAATAAACCCCAAACTCTCCTCCTAGAGGTGCAATATTTCCTGTGGAGGCTGGAGGGACACAATCAAGTCAGAAAGCAAATCCCAGGACTCTGCCCCCAGCACCTGGGACAGTAAAGTGGAACAAACAAGAAGAATTGTTTGTAATGTTTTATTTACAGTAAGTAGCTGGAAAGTAGCAAACTAAAAGGAGCTAAGAAAGAGCTTTCATAACTGCAGCACGGCAAGGAGATCCCCAGCTACTGAGAACAGTTTTCTTAATGGCACTAAAATAGCACCAATGGCCAGGGATTAATATAGGGAATTGATGAGTTACAGTCTCACTTTCAGTAACATGGTTTTTCCATCAACCTGCACCCCTTACCCATCCCCCATCCTGTGGGTGACCATTACAGTGTTACCAGTTGTCCTGAAGTGACCATGGCCCCTGCAGCAGGAGCTCTGGCTGGGAGCCCTCAGTGAGATCTAAGGACACAGATCTGTACAAACCACTCCCTGCTGCTGCTGCTTCTCCCCAACCCCCCCAAACCCTGATTGATTCAAGCTGTGTCCCTGCCACCCCCAACTCTGCCTGCCCCCAGGCCGGCTGTTAGTTCTGCCCCCTGCCCAGCCCCCACCTCTGACCCTCAGGGCCCCTCTGCCCCTCCTGCAGCCCCAGGGGTTCTTTCCTCCTCCCCCCGCCCAATCCCTGCGGCTGCATAGAGGGAGGGGGAGGATCTTCCTGGGGCCAGAGAGATGAGGGGCCATGGGCTGGGTAGATGGGAGTCCTCCAAGGTCATAGAGCCTGGAGTCCATGAGCTAGAGAGGCTGATTTCCAGTTCCATCCTCTGCTTTGTGTCTCAGGGACACAGTCGGAGCCGGGTGTCTCTGTCCCACACCCAGATCCACGGTCGGATTCTCCCCCCAGGGACGGAGCCCGGCGGGAAAGTGAAGATCGGGGCCTCGTCACCAGCATTGATAAATGTCACCTGCCCCCGGTCACAGTCCAGACAAACCCGGATCCTGCTGGGGGCCCGGCTCAAGGCCAGGGGGGTCACAGGGGAGGTGAGAGCCCGGAACCGATCCCCCAACCGCCTCACAGCCCAGATCCCCCCCTCAAGGCTGAGGCTGATCTCTCCCTTCCTCCCCACAGACTCTCTGGCTACCCCCAAGGCCCAGAATTGCCCATCCCCCACCTCTACCTCCCAGCAATGTTTCCCCGAGGTGAATCCCTCACAGCCCAGCACACAGGCCCAATAGTCAAATCTCTCAGGGTTGTTGGGCAGATCCTGCCACGTGTCTCCCCATCTCACACATTTCCGATCCTCAGACAGGACGAGTTGGGGATGAGCCGTGTCTGGATCCAGAGTCACATTCACTGGGGAGAGAGAATCAGAGTGTTAGGGGCAGAGCTCAGCCCTGGGGGAGGGTTTGATGGTGTCAATGACAGGATCTGCCCTAGCTGGAGAGTGACTCAGGGAATCTCCTTCCTCCAGAATTTACCCGTCAGCTCTGAGATCTCAGCACAGGGCTAGGGAGAGTCACTCCCCTGGCAGAGATGGGCCAGTGACAGGTGAAAGTATCGACTGAGCCAGACCTGAGACACAGAATCTTTCCCCTCCTGCCCCCACCTCTCCCCAGGGAGGGGACTAGAGGCTCTGGGAGCCCCAGCAGATGGTAAAACTCAGTGAATATTGACACCCCCCCCCACACCTTAAATCTCACTGTGTCCCAGCTGCACCTGTGCTGGACTTTGCTATGAGGCCTTCCTACTGCACCCAGCCTGCTCTGAAATGTCACAGCTGGGACAGCAACAGGCCAAATGGTACCAGGACTGAACCTGCCTAGAATTACACTGCTAAGCAGTAGTCGCAGCCCAAAAGTACAGTATCCCGGTGTGACGTTATTGATATAAATGGGGACCATATAGAACATGGGTTGCAACCAAGGTCCTGTAGTGGCACCAAATCCTAAGTAAAGGGGGTCATATAAGGTGTCTAAGACCAGGTTCTGGGTTGCTGGTTATGATTATGCTGTCTGTATGTCTGTGTATCATTTTGTAGTTGAAGTTATAAGTATTGGCTCTGTAATGTCTATATTTTGTTTTATGCTCTGCCTCTGGGAAGTGTCCCAGACAAGCTGATGTCAGCCCTGCATAGCTGGCTTGATGGCCCATTAAGGGCCATCGGCTACACAATGGACCCATGGAGAGAAGGGAGACACGCCTTGTGACTCAGCAAAGTATGCAGGGACTGGCCCATGTGACTCCAGGCTCCATTTTGCTGTAAATTTCCACAGTGAAGACAAAGGGATTCTTACACCTGGAAAAGTCTATATAAGGCTAATGCCTCATCTCCATCTTGTCTTCAATCCTGCTTCTGACCTCTGGAGGGACTTTGCTACAAACTGAAGCTCTACACCAGGGACTGAGGACCCATCCCAGCGGGGGATGCATTCCAGAGACTTAAATTGAACCTGCAGTTTACTCCATCACTGCTGCAAGCCTGAACTAAGAACTTTGCCATTACTGTATGTAATTGATTCCATTTAACCAATTCTACCTCTCTTCTCTACCTTTTTCCCTTTGTAAATAAACCTTTAGATTTTAGATTCTAAAGGATTGGCAACAGCGTGATTTGTGGGTAAGATCTGATGTGTATATTGACCTGGGTCTGGGGCTTGGTCCTTTGGGATTGAGAGAACCTTTTTCTTTTATTGGGGTGTTGGTTTTCATAACCATTCATCCCCAGGACGAGTGCACTGGTGGTGATACTGGGAGACTGGAGTGTCTAAGGAAATTGCTTGTGTGACTTGTGGTTAGCCAGTGGGGTGAGACCAAAGTCCTTTTTGTCTGGCTGGTTTGGTTTGCCTTAGAGGTGGAAAAACCCCAGCTGATTTGGCACTCTCAGTTGGGTCCCGCCAGAAACACTCCGTCACACCTGGGTTAAGGACTGAGGGGCTAAACAAGGGAAGCAGGTTCATGGTAGAAGCTATGAGTGTGGGGGGAGCCAGGACAAATGAAGGTTTTGTGGGGCTATGGGCCATAGCAAGTAAGGGCCCCTCCCCACTCCTTCTGCCTGTAGAACCCCCCCCCACACACACACACACACTCCTGCTGGGGAATCAGAGCTGGGGCATGGGGGTGTGCTCTGCTCTGCCCACCTGGTGCTCCAGCTGCAGAGCAGAGTAAGACCCCCACACCCTGACGCCATTCCCTGGCTGGAGTGCTGGGCGGATGGGGGAGTGGGGCAAGCACCCGAGCCTTGACCCCACTCTCTGGCAGGAGCAGTGGGCAGGCAGAGCGAGGTGGGGCACAGAGATGCCAATTTTTCTGGAGCCCCTGGGCACAGGCCCCATTGTCGCAGTGGCAAATCCACCACTGGGGAGGAGGTACAGAATAGGTGGCTGGTGGAAAGAGGGAGAGGGTCGTGCTAGTGATGGGGAGACTAAAGTGACGTCCTGTTTACCAGAGACAGGACCATGCTGGATGGAGAAAGGAGAAAAGAGACAAGCTCACATCACTAATTACAGAAGCTTCCCAGATCTGTATAATGGAGCCAGGGGACCCCCTGTCTGTGATCAAGGCTCTGTTCCTCTGCTTGAGACAGGAGCAAGGGTCTCACACAGACACAGTCCCTGATCACCCCGTCAGTGTGGGGTAACTGCAGAGCTCCTGGCTTTCTTTACAGGGGAAAAGATGAAGGAAGAAACAAAGGGACACTGGAGATCGGACATCAGCACAGGGAGATAGAACAAACTCGCCCTGAAGAAGTGATTGTGGAGGTGCATGTCCTACTGGTTCTGTACATTTGGTGGCAGCTGCTGTCACAGATCTCTGCAGGGTGCAGTGCATATGCAGGCTGTGAAGAGGCAGGAAGAGTAGATGCAATATGCTATGGATTCATTATGGTGTGGTAGGACATAGGCACAAACCCCACCTCACCTTGTGATGTGCCGTGAAATGAAGGGTGCTAGGGAGGTCTGCTCTGAACTATCACCTCCACTCCCATATACAAAGGAAAAGAGGCACATTGCCTCATCGGAACGAATATTTGGACATTGATAAAATATGATCTTTCATTACCTTCTTCTATAGGTGCCACAGATCTTCTCCACCCTAAAAACAGCCACATAATTAGAGAGGAGAACAGATCTGAACATGTATTGCATGAATATTGTACAAACTAATACACCGAGGGAAAAAGTTATAAGTTCATCACAACCTCCACTGGGCTGCATGAGTGTCTCTCTCCCAGGGTTGATCTTCACTGCAGAGTTAGCTCAGGATCTTATCTGGCTGTTGTCCCAACCTGTTTAACGCGCAAGCACAAAAACTCTGGCTCAAGTTTGGTGGTGCTTTGCACCCATGTTAGCCGGCAAGACTTTGGGTAGATGTTTTAGCCCAGGTACCACTTTAATTCAGGTTGGTTACATGCCCACTTTGCAGTGTGGAGGAAAGATAATCATCTCAGGTGCTGATAGTCCGCCAGTGCCTTCCCACAATTCCTCCTGGGCCATATTTTCTTGGCCACTACGTACTCTATTACTGTATTGCTTATCACTTTTTCAAATTAGCTTTTAGTGTGAAATTTATCCAGTTTAGTCTTTCCCCACATTTTCTAAAGTTACATTAACAAACAAACCCCCAAAGAATGATGATCATCATGATGATGATAAAAAAGCAAACAAACTAACTAAAAATGTTTCCTATTGCAACAATTTTAAAATTTAAATTTAAAAACAAATAACTCCACCATAATTAAACAAACTCCCACATGAGACGCCAAACTGGTACAAAAAGTTCATTTTCAGAGGAAGGATAATGATACTTACTTATCTCGTTATCTCGTTTCTCTGAAAATGAAAGAGAAAGAAATAGGTTTTTTTTAGACATTTCCCTATTTTTATATTCTATTTCTCTTTATCATCTATATGACAGTGAAGGCTGAGAATAATCAACATCTTCTTCAGGATGTCAGACAAGAGGATCCAGGGGTCCCTTCTGGTCTTAAACTCTGTGACTCTATTTCATATCAGTTTTTCAAATTAGCTTTTGGTGTGAAATCTCTTCACTTTATTGGTTCCCCATAATTTACACAATTACACTGAACCTTCCACAAAAGAATAATAATAAAAAGTAAGTAAACAAAAAAGAGGTTTCATATTACAACAAAATTGTAGAAGTTACATTTTACAGTCAACTTCACGATTTAAACAAACTGCCACATGAAGATCCAATTACACACACAAAAAAAATCCTTGTCAGAGGAAGGATAATGACACTTACCAATTTCTATATCTCGTTTGCCTAAAAATTAAACAGACACACAATGTTTGTTAGGTGTTTTGCTTTTCTTAAGTTTTATTTCTCTTTATCATGAGTATGACAGTTAAGGCAGGTTACTTCTATTCAATCTCTTCTTCAGGAACTCAGACAAGACCAGTGGTGCCCAAGCTTTTCCAGTCACACACCCCTCGCAGTAATGGAATCTGTCTGCCCCCAACCTTCCATTACTGCCCAGTTGGCTCAGCAGAGGAGCTTGGGCTGAAGGCAGCCTGGCAATGGCAGGGAGGCTGTTCTGCGTGCTGGCGTGCCATTCCCACCCCCACCCCCACCTCACTGGGCTGGAGCTGCGAGTGCTGGGAAACTCAGTCCGCGAGCTTCCTTCACTTGCAGTGCCGCCCCCACAGCTCGTATTGGCCAAGAATTACAGCCAATGGGAGCTGTGGGGGGCGGTGCCTGCATGCGAGCACAGGACAGCGTGCGGAGACACCTGCCTCCCCTCCCCGAGGCCTGGACCACCAAAGGGGAGCTGTCCCAGGTAAGCGCCCCGCACCACAGCCCCCTGTCCTGCCCCGCACCACAGCCCTGAGCCCCCTCCTGCACCCTAACTCCCTCCCAGACCCCACACCCCCAACCTCCTGCCCTGAGCCCCCTTCTGCACCCTAACTCCCTCCCAGACCCTGCACCACCAGCCTCCTGCCCTGAGCCCTCTCCCACCCTCCAATCCCCTTGGCACTAGCCTGGAGCTCCCTCCTGCATCCAAAAGCCCTAATCCCCAGCCGCATCCCCCAAGCCCTCATCCCCAGTCGGAGCCCTCACCCTCTTCCACACCCATCCTCTGCCCCAATCCACAGCCCCCTCCTGCACTCTGAATCCCACATTTTTTGGCCCTACCCCGGAGCCTAGGGGGGCCCCACAAATGCTAATAGTCCTGGGCCCCCAGAAGAGTTAATCCGGCCCTGTGCCCGCTTGAACAGTCCTCCACATGCCCCTAGGGGCCTGCCCCACAGTCTGCAGACCTCTGGACAACAGGATCCAGTCATCCCTTCTGGTCTTACATATAATACAATAACTGTATTGCTTAGCAATTTTTCAAATTAACTTTTGGTGTGAAATTCATCCAGTTTAGTCTTTCCCCACATTTTATAAAGCCATATTAAAGTTGACCCCCCCACACACACGTTACCAAAAGACTGATAATAATAACAAAGTAAGCAAACAAAAAAGATTTCTTACTGTAGCAATTTTAAATTAAATTTAAAATCAAACACCTCCACCACTGCTCCACAAACTCCCACATTAGAATCCAAACTGGTACAAAAAGTTCCTTGTCATAGGAAGGACAATGACACTTACTTATTTCTTTATCTCGTTTGTCTAAAAATTAAAGAGAAATAAATAGATATTTTTGTTACGTATTTCCCTTTCCTTATGTTTTATTTCTCTTTATCATCAATACAACAGTAAAAGCTGAGAGAAATCAACCTCCTTTTCAGGACATCAGACAAGAGGATCCAGGGCTCTCTTCTGGTCTTAAATTCTGAGATGCTATTGCTTATCAGTTTTTCAAATTAGATTTTGGTGTGAAATCTATTACATTTAACGTTTCCCCACATTTTATACAATTATACTAACCCTTCTACAAAAGAATAATAATAAAAAGCAAGTAAACAAACAAGGGGTTTCGTATTGCAACAATATTGTAAAAGTTAAATGTAATATTAAACAACTCCAAACCATTTAAACAAACTCACACATGAAGATCCACTTTAAAAAAAATCCTTTTCAGAGGAAGGATAATGACACTTACCAATTTCTATATCTCGTTTGCCTAAAAATTAAACAGAAATACACATATTGTTTGTTAGGTGTTTCCCTTTTCTTGTTTTATTTCTCTTTATCATCAATATGACAGGTAAGACTGAGAGATTATTTCTATTCCAGCTCCTCTTAAGGAGATCAGACTAGACCAGTGGTGCCAAAACTTTTCCTGTCATGCCCCGCACTTACCAGTAATGGAGTCTGTCTCAAACCCCCCTCCCTCCTCCATTACACCACAGTTGGCTGAGTCCAGGAGCTTGGGCTGAAAGCAGAGCCGGGGATAAGGGAGGAGCTGGAAATAGAGGTGGAGCTGGGCTGGGGGTGGTGAGGGATTGAGGGCAGAGTTGGGCTGGAGGCAGGGCAGGCGGGGGAGGGGAGCTGCAATTGGGGTGGGAGCTGGGCTGGGGGAAAAGTGGAGCTGTGGCTGGGGCAGAGCAGGGGTGGAGTGGAGATGCAGCTGGGGCCAGACCTGGGCTGAGGGTAGAGCAGGGGACCGAGCGAATCTTGGGTGGGATTGGAGCTGGAATTGGGGCAGAGAGGGGCTGCGTGGCACTACCTCTCCATGCCCCATGGGGGCTGGCTAGGGCCCTGCCATGGACCCCGTCCCCCAAACATTCCTTCGTGCACTCCTAGCAGGGCACACCCCACAGTTTTTTGGAATACTGGACAAGAGGATCCAGTCATTCTTTCTGGTCTTAAACTCTGTGATTCTATTATTATATTGCTTATCGATTCTTCAAATTAACTTTTAGTGTGAAATTCATCCAGTTTAGTCTTTCTCCCCAATTCATGAAGTTTCATTTAAAAAAACCCCACACACCATGAAAAGAATGATAATAACTATAATCAAAAGCATGAAGCAAACAAATGAAAAAGGTTCTCTATTGCAATAATTTTAAAACTTAAATTTAAAGGCAAACACCTCCACCACAATTAAACAAGCTCCCACATGAGGATTTAATTTGGTATTAAAATTTTCTTGTCGGAGGAAGGATGATGACACTTACCAATTTCTGTATCTCTTTTGCCGAAAAATTAAACAGAAATACACATATCGTTTGTTAGGAGTTTCCCTTGTCTTATCTTTCATTTCCTTTTATCATCAGTATAATTACAGCTGAGATATTATTATTTCTAGTCAACTTCCTCTTAAGGATGTCACACTAGACAATCCAGTCATCCCTTCTGGTCTTAAACTCTGTGACTCTATTGCTATGAATTTTTCACATTAGCTTTTGCTGTGAAATGCATCCATTTAATCTTTCCCCATGTTTTATAAAGTTACATTACAAAACAAACCCCTATAAACTCTAACAAGAATTATAATAAAAAATAAGCAAACAAACGTAAAAGATTTCATATTGCAACAATTTTGAAAGTTACATTTGAAAACAAACAACCACCACAATTAAACTCCCACATGAGGATCCAAATTGGTAAAAAAAATTCTTATCAGAGGAAGGACAATGACACTTACTTATTTCTTTATCTCGTTTCTCTAAAAAATGTAAGAGAAATAAATATATATTTTGTTAGGCATTTACATTTTCTTGTTTTATTTCTCTTTATCATCAGTATGACAGTAAAAGCTGAGAGAAATCAACCTCCTCTTCTGGACATCAGACAAGAGGATCAGTGGGCCCTTTTGGTCTTAAACTCTACGACTCTATTGCTTTATCAGTTTTTCAAATTACATTTTGGTCTGTAATCTATCCCATTTAGTGCTTGCCCACATTTTATCATGTTACTGAACATAAGAACGGCCGTACCGGGTCAGACAGAAGGTCCATCTAGCCCAGTATCCTGTCTACCGATAGTGGCCAATGCCAGGTGCCCCAGAGGGAGTGAACCTAACAGGCAATGATCAAGCGACCTCTCTCCTGCCATCCATCTCCATCCTCTGACAAACAGGCTAGGGACACCATCCCTTACCCATCCTGGCTAACAGCCATTTATGGACTTAACCACCATGAATTTATCCAGTTCTCTTTTAAATGCTGTTATAGTCCTAGCTTTCACAAGCTCCTCAGGTAAGGAGTTCCACAAGTTGACTGTGCTCTGCATGAAGAAGAACTTCCTTTTATTTCTTTTAAACCTGCTGCCCATTAATTTCATTTGGTGACCCCTAGTTCTTGTGTTATGGGAATAAGTAAATAACTTTTCCTTAGCTACTTTCTCCATATCACTCATAATTTTATATACCTCTATCATATCCCCCCTTAGTCTCCTCTTTTCCAAGCTGAAGAGTCCTAGCCTCTTTAATCTTTCCTCATATGGGACCCTCTCCAAACCCCTAATCATTTTACTTGCCCTTCTCTGAACCTTTTCTAGTGCCAGTATATCTTTTTTGAGATGAGGAGACCACATCTGTACACAGTATTCGAGATGTGGGTGTACCATGGATTTACATAAGGGCAAGAATATATTCTCCGTCTTATTCTCTATCCCCTTTTTAATGAGTCCTAACATCCTGTTTGCTTTTTTGACTGCCTCTGCACACTGCATGGACGTTTTCAGAGAACAATCCACGATGACTGCAACATCTTTTTCCTGACTCTTAGCTAAATTAGCCCCCATCATATTGTATGTATAGTTGGGGTTATTTTTTCCAACGTGCATTACTTTACATTTATCCACATTAAATTTAATTTGCCATTTTGTTGCCCAATCACTTAGTTTTGTGAGATCTTTTTGAAGTTCTTCATAGTCTGCTTTGGTCTTAACTACTGTAACCTTCCCCAGCCAAAAAGAAACAATAATTAAAAAAGCAAACATGCAAACAAACAAAATCAGGCTAAATGTTGCAACAGAAGTGTAAAAATTAAATTGAAAAGTGAACAATTCCACAACAATTAAACAAACTCCCACATGTCAGAAGAAGGATAATGACACTTACCAACTTCTATATCTCGTTTGCCTAACAATTAAACAGAAAGACACATATTGTATGTTAGGAGTTTCCCTTTTCTTTTGTTTTATTTCTCATTATCATCAATATGATAATTAAGGTTTAGAAACTATTTCTATTCATTTTCCTCTTAAGGAGATCAGACGAGATGATCTGGTCAACTCTTCTGGTCTTAAACTCTGTGATTCTATTAGACTCATAGAATCATTAGACTGAAAGTCTAACCCTCCGCACTTGTGGCACGACTAAGAGTACATCTAGACTACCCGCCGTATCGGTGGTTATCGATCGATTTCTCGGGGATCGATATATTGCGTCTCATCTAGATGCGATATATCGATCCCCGAAAGCGCTCCCGTTGACTCCGGAACTCCACCAGTGCGAACGGTGGTAGCGGAGTCGACAGGGGGTGCCGCGGACGTCGATCCCGCGCCGTGAGGACGAGAGGTAAATCGATCTAAGATACTTCGACTTCAGCTACGCTATTCATGTAGCTGAAGTTGCGTATCTTAGATCGATCCCCCCCCCGCCCCCCAGTGTAGACCAGCCCTAAGTATTATCTATTGTAAACTACCCTGACAGATGTTTGTCTAACCTGCTCTTAAAAAGCTCCAATGAAGGAGATTCTACATCCTCCTTTATTCCATTTATTCCCTACTCTGCCTGTTAGGAAGTTTTTCCTAATGTCCAGCCTAAACCTCCCTCACTCCAATGCAAGCCCCTTGCTTCTTGTCCTGTCCTCAGAGGTTAATGAGAACAATTTACCTCCCACCTTCTTGTAACAAGTTTTCATATACTTGAAAACCGTTATCATGTCCCCCCTCAGTCCTCTATTCTCCAGACTAAACAAACCCACCTCCCTGCCCTTCTGATTAAAAGCAGAACACAGATGTATCTGCTCTGATCCGATTATATGGTTCAGTTCTATTGTCTGAGACTCTCTTCCCTTCTGTCTCTCCAAGTAGCCCATATACAATTGTGTAGCCATGGTCAAAATTTTTATTTGTGGAAAAGAGAAATTGAAACTTACCAATTTCTTCATTAAGTTTCCCTGAAAAGTACAGAAATAAATATAAATTAAATTATTCTCATCACCTTGCTTCAGGAAACAGAGTTAAAAGGCTACATCCTATAGGTACAAAATTCATTAGGAGCTTGGAGGGAAAAGGCCAATTTATTTAGAAATTGGGCTGGCATTCTTTATGGATGAAGTTCAACAGGGCATGGACAGCTGTGTCTGAGTTATGTGACCATGGTATTTTTTTTCTAACTGAGGAACAAATGTGTTTACTTACTGATTTACGACACGGGCATGTCTATACGGCCCATCGCTGTAATGTCAAGGTGCATTACACTTTATTAGCAAAAAAAAAAAAAAGAGAGAGAGAGAGAAATGAGGTGACATAGGAGAGGCTAGGCTTTGCAGAACCTTCTCTCAAGTGGGACCAGAGACAGAAAGCAATAGCTACCCGAGAACTGGGAAGAGAGGGAGATGGAGGACCAAGCAGAACAGAGATGTATCTGCTATTATCCGATTCAGTTCTATTGTCTGACACTCTTCTCCCTTCTATTCTCTCCTCTGCACCTCTGCCCCCACCCTCTATCAATAAATTCACATCTATTCTTCTTCTTTATTTAGGACCAGATCAGCAGATCACAAGTTCTTTTCATGCTAAATCCCTAAATTGCCCTTATTTATTTATTAGAAAAAAACCTTTATTTTCAGTATATTTCTCCCTCTGATATTTACCTTTCATTTTAAACAGATAAACAGTGAGGCCAATGAAACCAAACAAAACCACCAGGATCACACTCAGCGCCACCATCCAGGGATTCACCCTTGGGAAAAAGGAATCTGAAAAACAAAACACCCAGGGCTTGGCTTAGTTTGGAAGTGGTGACTAAAAGCAGATTTTTTTTCATACAAATACATAAATAGTGCCCAGCAGGATTTGTGTGAGCGAAGAGTCAAAGAATGGCCATGTCTACACTACACAAAAGACCAGAAACTGTTTTTAAATACGGCTCCAATCAACACAGCTTTACCAGTAATTTATCCTTGAAAACACAGCCCTGATTTGATTAATTTCTATTCAGAGGGCCACAGAGATCAGAGGCAAATTCTCTGCTCATAAAACCCCATTGACTCTAATAGGGTTATACCAGAAAAGAATCTGGCCTTTAGAAGTAAGCAATATTCAGAAACTGCCAGATTAATTAGCATATTTTTGAAAACTCCACAGTTACCCCCTAATATTGGGAAAAACCAAAATCACAATTTGTCCAAACACTTGTGCAGCAAATTAACTAGTTTCCATTTGCTCTTTTTGTGTTCACAGTGATTTGGTCATCTAAACAGGATGGGATTTTCAAATGTTCCTAAGATCTTTTCCACACATGGCTTGTGCTCCGATTTAGTGAACCTGGGGAAACCCTCTTACAGGGTCATTCTTTTTAAATTGGTTCAAGAGTTGACAACATAGGAGGGTTGCACCAATTTAAATAAATTGATGCACAAAACCTTAAATCATAAGTCAACTTCATAGTGCTCTATCTCCTTTTAGCTGAAGTCAATAAGGAATTGATTGAAGCTAAGTCTATTTAGGGCACTCTGAAACTGATACAAGAAGTGTTCACACAAGCAGGTGTCATCCATTAACTAGTTAATCATTACATCCTTTGTGTGTAGACAAGGGGTAAAATGAGTCCTTTTGCGGATCTGGACCAAAGTAAATTAAGGAGTGCACGTCCCATTGAATGTCAGTAAAAACAACATCACATGACTTAGGTGACATTTCACAAAAGTAATGAAGTTGGTGAAGTGAACAGATCACTAGAGCCCTGCATGGATACAAAATTGGTATCCGCATCCAATCTGCAATCCCTCAAAATGATGAGGCTATCTGTGAATATAAAGCAGATATCTGTGGGTTTACAGGGCTCTACAGATCACAATCAAGCCAGAGTAAAAATTTACCACATTCAAAAAAATCATTAAGGTGAATTTAAGGTTACAGGAGCCTAGTGCATCAGTGGATTGAGTGAAAGTTCCCTCTCAAAAAGGTTGGAAGGTGTGTGTGTGTGTGCATGCACGCACACGCGCACGCACACTAGAATATCAGGAAAGTCAAACTTAAAATTAAATTTACAGGAAATTCAAAATATTGATAGTCTGAACACTCACAATTAAGGGAATCAAATTGCTTAAAATGTAACCCTGTAAAGACACTATCTTCTGTGTATGTACATGGATTATGAAATATCCAACATAGATGTTTCAGTTCTTTTCTTCCTATGTTTTGTTTAGTTTCTAGTGATGGTGAGTTCAGTGTGGGATTTGGATGGTAACTGACCTGCTATATAAACTGCTGATTCCTTTTCTTGATTGAGAACGGTGTTCCTGATGCAACAGGACAAGTTTTGGTTTGAATGCTCTATTACAATGAGAGCAGTTTCTGTTTCAAACAGGCTGTTATCTCTTTGGGATGTTGTTTCAGAAAGTGATGGTAAATGTCGCCCACTGAGATCTTTCCACAGAACTTCAGGCTCTGGGTACCAACCAGCTGATTGACAAACCACCCGAATCCCTCCATCTTGGTGACCCTCCACAGAGATGAGAGGAGCAGAGCCCAGACCTGAGGGGAAATACATAAAGGTGTCAATTCCATATGTTAATAAAACAGAAGGGACAGTTTGTGGATCCCTTACTCACACTAGAAAGCACTAATTCATGCGGGTAGTCAGTAGACGGGATAAATGAATACTAGAATGTCTGAAATCCCAAGACTCATGGACACACAAAAATGTGAACAAATATTTAAAATAGTTTCACCGAGTCAGTGGGCGATATTGTCATCTCAACACAGGAGCAACTAAGTGCTGACACCTTTGGATATATGACAATGTAGATAACTGAATAGGATCTGAACTTTAGAAAATCTGATCATTAGTGCATTAGATAGATATAGTTATTTAAACAAAAAAATCGAATTGGTTCATGGTGAAAGTGTTAAAGCAGCAGGGGGGAAATGCTCAGTCTTGTCTAAGGCCTTGTCTACACTACAGGACTATTTCGAATCTACTTAAGTCGAATTTGTGGATTCGACCTTAATAAGTCGAATTTGTGTATCCATACTAAATACACAAATTCGAACTTCTGAGTCCACATTCACGGGGCCAGCTTCGACTTTGGAAGCGGTGCACTGTGGGAAGCTATCTCACAGTTCCCGCACTCCCCGCTGCCCATTGGAATTCTGGGATTTCCCCCCAATGCATGCTGGGGGGGAAAATGTGCCGACGGTGGTTTTGCGTTAGTGTCGTCATTGAACCGTCAATCACGCCCTCCCTCTCTTCCTTGAAAGCGCCGGCGGGAAATCTGTTCGCGCCCTTGTCTGGTTGGTTACAGCGCGAACGCCACAGCACTGCGAGCATGGAGCCCGCTGCGATCATCGCTGCACTTATGGCCGTTGTCAACTCCTCGCACCTTATCGTCCACCTCTGCAACAGTCAGCTGCTGAGAAACCGGGCGAGGAGGCTCCGGCAGCGTAGTGAGGAGAGTGGCACAGACCTCTCAGAAAGCAGGGTACGCCGCGCAGTGGAGATCATGGTGGCAATGGGTCACGTTCATGCTGTGGAACGGCGATTCTGGGCCCGGGAAACAAGCACAGACTGGTGGGACCGCATAGTGCTGCAGGTCTGGGATGACACAGAGTGGCTGCGAAACTTCAGGATGCGTAAGGGCACTTTCCTTGAACTGTGTGACTTGCTGTCCCCTGCCCTGAAGCGCCAGGACACAAGGATGCGAGCAGCCCTGAGTGTGCATAAGCGAGTGGCCATAGCCCTCTGGAAACTTGCCACGCCAGACAGCTACCGGTCAGTAGCGAACCACTTTGGCGTGGGCAAATCTACCGTGGGGATTGCTGTCATTCAAGTAGCCCACGCAATCGTTGAGCAACTGCTCTCAAAGGTAGTGACTCTCGGAAACGTCCAGGTCATCATAGATGGCTTCGCCACGATGGGATTCCCAAACTGCGGTGGGGCTATAGATGGGACTCACATCCCTATCCTGGCACCAGCCCACCAGGCCAGCGAGTACATTAACCGAAAGGGCTACTTTTCAATGGTGCTGCAAGCTGTGGTGGACCATAGGGGACGTTTTACCAACATCAACGTCGGGTGGGCGGGCAAGGTTCATGACGCGCGTGTGTTCAGGAACTCTGGTCTGTTTAGACGCCTCCAGGCAGGTACTTTCTTCCCGGACCACAAAATAATGGTTGGGGATGTGCAGATGCCTACAGTGATCCTCGGGGACCCGGCCTACCCGCTAATGCCCTGGCTCATGAAGCCCTATACAGGCGCCTTGGACAGTGAAAAGGAACTCTTCAACTACCGGCTGAGCAAGTGCAGAATGGTGGTGGAGTGTGCTTTCGGACGTCTCAAGGGGAGATGGCGGACCTTACTGACTCGCTCGGACATCAGCGAAAAGAATATCCCCGTAGTTATTGCTGCTTGCTGTGTGCTCCACAATCTCTGTGAGAGCAAGGGCGAGACCTTTTTGGCCGCTTGGGAGGTTGAGGCAAATCGCCTGGCTGCTGTTTACGATCAGCCAGACACCCGTGCTGAGAGAATATCCCAGCGGGAAGCGATATGCATCAGGGAGGCTTTGAAAGCGAGTTTCCTCGCAGAGCAGGGTAACCTGTGACTGTCCACTTGATTTTAAGAGAGCCTGATCACAAACCAAGTTTCCCCCACTTCCAAAGGACGTTTTAAAACTAAGGACATGTTTCAGTAATTAATAATAAATCTTTCGTTGACTTTGCATTTCTGTTTCTTGGTTGAAACATGGAAGCATTCTGTGCTGGGTAAGGTGTGCACTGATGGGTGGGTTTGCAGGAAGGGGCGAGGGGTGCCGTCTTTGGATAGGGGTTAACATGACGGCTGTGGGTTTGGGCGTTGGAAGGGGTGAGGGGTGTGGGGGAAGGGTGAGTATCTGCCCCTGGATGAGGTCTCTTTTTGGGGCTCAGGGCACCGGGGAGGATCGTGGCTACGGTCCAAGTGCATGTGAAGGGAAGCCTGCCTTTACATTCGGGGATGGCAGGCACCAGGACCCTGGACAAGCATACACATCAAGGAAAGACCCGGGGCAGCATACACCACACAGACTGTCCCTGGTGCCTAGTGACTGCAGTCTGTGTGTGCCCTGCAGTTGACCCTGCACCCAAGTCTGTACCATGGCACTGTGGGCTATGCACTGAAATTACAATTCAACCCCCCCACACACACCCACAGAAAGTCTTCTGACACCAGAAACGTGACGGAAACAGTGAGTAACACCAAACCGCTTTTAATAATGTAGTACACAGTGGGGGGTTTAAACTTGGAGTTGGGACTGGTTGATGCTGTAAGGAAAGAGCTTGTACAAATTTACAGCACCAGAGTTGTCTCAAACATTATCGGTCTGCTGCGGTGCAGGGACAGTTCTCACGGCCCCTACCGCCCCTCCTTCTTGTAACTTTGGGTGAGGGGGGGACAGGACTTCTTGGCGTTGGAGGGCGGTTGCAGATGCACTGCAGGGGGGCTCTCTCCTCCTGCCTGCGGTCTTGCAGAACATCTACAAGGCGCCGGAGCGTGTCCGTTTGCTCCCTCATTAGACCAAGCAGCATTTGAGTCGCCTGCTGGTCTTCCTGCCGCCACCTATCCTCCCGTTCCAGGTGTGTGCGATGCTGCTGACACAGGGTCTCCTTCCACTGTCTCTGCTCTGCCGCCTCCGCTCTGGAGCAGGCCATCAGTTCCTGGAACATGTCGTCCCTAGTCTTTTTCTTTCGGCGTCTAATCTGAGCCAGCCTCTGCGAGGGGGATGCCGGGGCAGTCCGGGAAGGAGCCGAAGCTGTGTGATGCGAAAAAGTAGGTGATTTCCTTGAACACATACATGTTTGCCAACAGTAATCACAGTCTAGTCAGTTTCAGTTAACAAGACCAAAGTGGGAACCAAGTCTCAGGAGATCTCAGAACTAGTCCGAGATTTCGGAATACGCTCTCATTGGCGGCGCCATTGCACTGGATAGCGCACAAGCGAGGAGAGACAGCTGCATCCCTCTTGCACAAAGTCCTGGTAAGCCTTACAGTACATACTGCTTATCAGTTACTGGTTAGCTGTGCTCTCCTGCTAAAGGCAATGTGCAAAGCAGAAAAGATGACCCTTTTGCAGCCCCTACCGCCAGTGCACGGGAAAGATCACTGTATGCTTTTCCTCTGTGGCATCCAACATGTGGCTGTTAAGCGAGGGTCATTCTTATGCAAAGTAAAAGTCTGTTAAGCGAGGGTCATTCTTATGCAAAGTAAAAGTCTACCATTCACAATAGTAACAGTACACTAATTCCCCTAATTAGATGCAGCACTTCCAGAACGACATTACCCTGAGGCGTGTCAGGCGGACTGAGAGAGAGCGGATGCTAACAGAAGCCCTGCACAGACCAGGACCATACGCTGCCATGCTCGTAGAGGCGATGCTTCCCCTTTACCTTCGGATGGCCTGGCGCGGAAGAGTGTGCTTCCACGGAGCACCCAATAAAGCACCTCTCCCAAGAAACCTCCTGCTGAGGCTTTTCCAGCTGCTCTCTGAGAGCTTTTTTGAACTGTCCCCAGAGGATTATTGCTCGATCCCTATATGTGTAGACTTACTGTTTGTATAGTCTGATATTTAAAAATTTTTATATAGTATTTCTATTTTTTATATATATATCTGTTTCTTAAAAAATAAATGTTTCCCTGTTTGTAGCACTTACCGCCTGATCCTTCCCCTGATTCCGAGTCCGGGTTCACGGGCGGGGACGGTTGGTAGGGGATCTCTGTGAGGGTGATGAAGAGATCCTGGCTGTCAGGGAAAGCGGGAGTGGGTTCGATGTCGCCTGCGCCGTCCTCAAAAGACCCTTCCTCATCTTCCCCATCGGCGAACATGGAGGAGGAACTGTCCCGGTACACTATTCCGTCCTCGGAGTCCACCGTCACTGGTGGGGCAGTGGTGGCAGACCCACCTAGAATGGCATGCAGTGCCTCGTAGAAGCGGCATGTCTGTGGCTGGGCTCCGGAGCGTCCGTTTGCCGCTCTGACTTTTTGATACCCTTGTCTTAGGTCCTTCACTTTCACGCGGCACTGCATCGCATCCCGGCTGTATCCTTTCTCTTTCATGGCTTTAGAGACCTTCTCGAAGGTCTTCGCGTTCCGCTTGCTAGAGCGCAGCTCCGAGAGCACAGACTCCTCGCCCCACACAGCGATCAGATCCATGACTTCCCTGTCAGTCCATGCTGGGGACCTCTTTCTATTCTGGGATTGCCCGGACTCCTCTGCTGGAGAGCTCTGCATTGTTGCAGGTGCTGCGGAGCTCCCCCCGATGTGCAACCAGAACGTCAGATTCAAACCGCCCAGACAGGAAAATGAATTCAAATTTTCGCGGGTCATTTCCTGTGTGGCTGGCCAGAGAATCGAAGCTCGGACTGCTGTCCAGAGCGTCAACAGAGTGGTGCACTGTGGGATAGCTCCCGGAGCTACTAAGTTCGATTAGCATCCACACCAAGCCTAATTCGAGCTAGCAAGTGCGAATTTAGCGTTACTCCACCTGCCGGGGTGGAGTACCAAATTCGAACTAAAGAGACCTCTAGTTCGAATTAAATGGCTTCCTGGTGTGGACGGTTGAGCGGTTAGTTCGAATTAACGCTGATAAATTCGAATTAAAGTTCTAGTGTAGACCAGGCCTAAGAGTGATAAATGCATAATTTCCCCTCCCCAGTAGGACACTTTGCACTCCATATCCACCATATTAATATGATTATGATATAATTATGTTGCATCTTGTACAAGATGTGTCAAGTAAGATGTCAATGGAAAAGTTATGATTGGCTGAATGATTATCCTATTTGTATGCATGTATTATTTTTGTATCTGGAGTTATTAATATTGACTATGCATCTGTATTTCAAATGTGCTTGTTCTGGATAGCACCCACAACTAGCCTTTCAGATACAACACTGAAGAAGCTAGACAATGCTAATGGTCCATGAGCAAAAACAATGGGCCATGGAAAGGTCTTGTCCTCACCGGGGGACACTGCAGACAGTCTATGGATAATGGCTGCCATGGCTCATCAAGCCTGCAGGGGCATGTGACTAGAACCATGATACTGAACTCCATTCTGATACCTGTACTACAAACTGGGCTGGGAACTTGGCTTGGAACAAAGGGGTTCCTGCCATATAAAAGAAACTGTAAAATGGGGAAGTGACATCACCAATTGGCCTCACTTGCCCCACAACTCAACACCTGGATGTATCTCTGGAAGAGCACAGACTTTGAACTGGGGAAGTGATGGTCCCAGGTGGGAAAGATGGAAACCCTGCCTGTGTATGAAACATCTATAAACTGCTTGTACTGTCTAACTGGGTGAGGCACTTTTTTATTCAAATCCTGTGTGGTATATTAGGCTTAGATTGGGTTTTTGTTTATTTGCTTAATAATCAACTTTGATCTCTTTGCTATCACTTATAATCAATTAAAATCTATCTTTCTGTAGTTAATAAATCTATTTGATTTCTTTTTTTACCTAAAATAGTGTGGTTTGAGTGAAGTCTCAGCTCAGTTAACAAAGGTTTTTGTGTATATCCCTCTCCACATCGAGGGAGGGGCGAAGTGGGTAATTGTAATAATCTTTACTGGTCAGGCTTTTGATCAGGGCAGGATGGTACAGATCCAGGGTCCTAGGTTGGGGAGCTGGGGGGTGTTTTGGCTGAAGCTTCGCTATTGTTGGTTCATGAGTGCCTGGCCAGATGCATTCATGCACAAAGATGGGTGTGGTCCCTGCCTCTAGATGTTGGTGTGAGTGCAAGTGTGGAGGGTTTTGCAGCTTGTCACAACATCACGATGCAAGAGGGAACCCAGACTGGTGAGACAGAGGGCTCAGCTTTATCCCAATTCCAAATGGTACCCCAGGGGAACCCATCACACCCACCACCACCATCACCATTATACAGTCTTAGCAAATAAGAATATTGCATTTGATTTTAACTACACCTGTCAGGAACAATCAACAGTGAACCAATAAGATGGTCATAGAAGTCTGTCAGTCCCATCTTAGCCACACATCCTAGAAATGACTACAGAGCAACTGGAAGGCCATATGTGTCCAGAAGTTTTTCCCCTCTTGACTAAAGACCTCTTTGGGGTCAGTCAAGATTGGGTGAGAAAGTGCCTTGGCCATCCTGAAAATGTTTTTAATAACATGTTGGGAAAGTTTCCAGCATATTTTCCTGGTATGAAAGTGGTTGTTTGCTGAAAGTTAGATACACTGTGTTATTGTGAAATATTTCACAAGCAGGGAAAGAATAAAGCCTGCAGACCACACACAGCTAAAACTGACAGGAGCTACTGACCTGCTACCTGCAGTTCCAATACAGTTTCTTCATAAAAAGTACCATCTTGAACATAGCAGAAGTATTGTCCTTCATCAGCACGTCTGATATCGAGAATCCTTAGGTGGACAATCCCATCTGTGAGTCCGGCTTGCAAAAGCTCTGTCCTTCCCTGATACTCTGGCCTCTGCCCATCAAACCAATCCTTCCCATCACGATACAGGTGCACAAAGGATGCAAACTCAGATCGGAACCATCTCACCTCCATGTTTGCAGCGCTAATGCTGGGGGACAGGTGACAGGGTAACACAGTTTCTTGACCCAGGATGGCAGTGACAGGGTCAGAGGGTCCAATCACTGTGAACTTTGCTGGAAAATGCACCATGAAAGTAACAACAACAAAAAGCAGGTCAGAGGAAAATGGCAATTTGATATGAAGGACACAGCCAAGAGGTTCCATTTCAGACAAACTTTCCAAAAACTTCAGCCAGGGACAGACACCAGCATGGAACATTTCAGCCTGAATGTTTAAGAGAGAGCAGTGCTCATGGGCAGCAGGACTGGGGCTCTGTTATAAGAACACTCAGCCTCAGTGTATGGCACAGGCACACAGCACTGAGATGGGGGTGGAGCTGATAACAGACAAGTTTAGCGCATGGCTCAGGCACAGAGCACTGGACACAGTGGGGAGCTAAGAATTGGTAGGCTCAGTGCATGACAGAGGCACACAGCGTTGACCCGGGATGGGAAGCTGAAGACAGGTGTATTCAGTCCATGTCACAGTCACACATCAGAGAAACTGAGGCAGAGAAACGGTAATGGACATTTTTGGTGTGTAGTTGAGACAAGCTTACTATTTAACAGCCCGTTTTCCTGAGTGTTCTCAAATTGACACGCTTACTGACGTTGCCATGACATTTGCTGGGCCTCAGCAGGAATAAGGGTAGGGTTGATGGGCCATATTTACTGTTCTTTCACCAAGGTGTTCCTGAGACATGGCCATATTGCTAGAGCTAATTTTTGGACAAGTGTGGTTCAATGCTTCACATGCTCAAGAGACCAAATAACCAAACTTAGTGAACATTATTGTCTAAAGACAAAACAATGCACTACATAAAAGGAGTCATATAAATCTTCCTCCCAGGAAGCAGGTCTTATCTTGCAGTATACACACTTTACACAGAAGGTGTGCTAGAAAAATACACCCCAAACCCACTTATACCATGGCTGTTTACAAGTGAAAAAGCACTTTGATCGTCATGTAAGATCCAACCCACAATTTTTGGATACCACATTCCAAACCTGATGTGTGTTGAGGTACATCCCAACCAGTGCTACGGCACATCTTTCATGGCTTTGATAGGCTTCCTATTTTCTATTGTGAACGCTAACTTCAGATTTGTAAAGAGTTGTGGGATATTAGATATTGGTGAACACAATTGTGGGAAAAGCATCATACATTGTTAACTTAATTTCCCAACTCTCTCTCTCTCATGTATATTATAGGACTACAGTGCACATCATGCTTAATAATATGGTGTATACTACACCTAACATATATGTATTAGCGAACAGGCCCAATTTAAAAAGTCACATGACATCAATATATTCTGGTTCATCTTATGTTTTTGTGCACATTAATTTCAAACTAGGGCTCTGATCTTTTTTACATCTGAAACCCACTAAGTTATTTTATTTTATTTATTATTGTGATTATTAAACACTTCAATAAGTGTCCACCCAATGCTTTGGGCATCTTTGACAATCTTTTAAAAATACTTGTGTGAAGAAACAGACCTGGGCACTATCCCAGGAACAAATAAAATAACCCAGCAGCAGCAACGAAATCAGGGCAAAGATTGAATAATGATGGTGCTGATCTTGCTGTTTGATTAAATCACACACTGTGAATAGTTCCATTGACTTTGAGTGCAGCATGTTGTTAAGACACTTCAGGGGCCTAAATAAATCCTTTAAGGAACAGCAGACACTGGGCGTATTCCTACCTGATTCCATCCTGTGAACATACCAAATAAAAAAGAAAATAATAAACCCAGGGAGAGGGAAGCAGTCTCTGGAGCTGTGGCAGAATGAGAGAATCTTCATCTTCTTCACTGTAATTTGATCTAGAAAACAGAAAGGAGGAAAAAAATGATCATAGTGAGTACAATACTGACAAACATTAAATCATTAAAGTAAAACCGTAAAGAGGGCACAGTAAATAAATACATTGTTACGTGAACTCTAACTTCTAATGAAGTTAGAACAGCCATTCAATTAAAGTTGAAAAGGTGATTTCTTTACAAGTCTGATTTTTCCCCATCTCTACAAAATCCATGTTAAAAAAAAAAGTCAGATCGGTGTAAAAGTTGCTAGAAATTCTACCAATGGAGAAAAAAGATTTAAGGAATTAGAAGGCGTGCGTTCAGAAAGAGAGATTCTCATTTGTATTTTTTTTACCCATTTCTTTTCTTTCAACATATCAGAGGGAAAATGATTCAGTCCCATAAACAAAGTTATAAGTAACATGGAACACAGAGGAAGTTGCTTCATACAATTAGATTTGCAAGAGCTTGTAACTTACTTTACAAAACAGAACTATACAGTAAGTTAATTCATAGCAAATCTCCCTTTGAAGGCATTGAGAGCAAGATCAGGTCCAGTTTTCTTGAATAAAACAAAGGAGCAAAGGAATAGATTCTTAAATCAAATAACCAGAATAGTTTGGAGTTACATTACACTGAAAGGAGAGGGGAAAATAGCTCATGTATCATTCTGAATATATCGTTCAAATGCAAAGTTTGTATTCAGAGTCAGACACATCTATCCTGGGATTATTAGATCATTTTGCAGTTAATAATTCACAAGGGAATAAATGTCTACTAGGAGATATCAAAGGACAAGGGAGATGATATTCAAGTGACAGAAGCTCACCTACCTGATACACCCTGGAAATAAGCTTTGGAAGAGTTTTGAGCTCTCTCTGCTGTTCCAAGGTTTTCTAAAAGCCTCATCCATTCTCCTCTAGTTAGTTTACATTGTCAGTGACTATTTCAGTGATGAGACTGAAAAAATAATTCTTACTAAGATATTACAGAGACAACGAGTTGAATCCTGGTCTTTCCTTCCATATTTCTGCCAAAATGATGTTTATTTTTTATTGGAAACTGAAGTGTCTCTCTCGATGCCTTCCAAAAGCAAAAGTAGAAAAGGAACTGGAATGCTAAGGTGATTTCAGTCCCAATCACGCCCTTGTTCCGGTTTAGAGATAAGGATCCTCTCCCAAAGAAGTCCTCCTAGGGTGCCAGTGTTGGTTGCAGCAGAGTCAAATATCCAAGTGCCCCCAATCTGGCTGTAGGCAATGAGAATTTCAAAGAGGCTCGGCTTCTTACTCCTCAAGAACTGCTAAATTCTGTCATATTAAGCATTATATTTTTCATCTCCTGCTCCAAAGGGAAACTCTCCTTTTAATTACTTTAGTAATAAACAGCCTTTGTCCTGCTACACTGGAGTTTATGGTGAAGTGAGTGTCTTTATTGCTCTAAGGTTGAAGGTTAAAGCCCAACCCATCTCTGTTCTCAGGTAGGAGTTAAACAGGGATCAAACTGTGTTAATTGATTCTAAGTTCTGATTGGTCAGCAGATCTGGTGCTCTCTTTGTGTTGGGATCCCTGGGGCACAATCTGGAACTGGGGTACTGCTGTGCCCCCTTAACTCTCCAGCCTAGGGTGTGTCTCTCAATGCTTTGCTAGTGACAAGAAACAACCCCCTCCAGGTGCTGTTATCACTCAGCAGAACAGCAGGGGGAGCCCCACACCCAGCTAGATTGTCTGAATGCTCCCAGAGCCACTCATGAATCACACAGAGAAAGGAACCAGCCGATTCACCCCAGGTCCCAGCCTTACTCCCCAGAGTTGTACCATCTTGCCCTGGCCAGAAGCCTGACCAGTGTACGTTTATTACCCAGTCCACCCCCCTCCCCCCTTCAATGTGAAGAGGATGTGCAGCAGCTTTTGCAAACTGAGCTGAGATTTCCCAGGCACGTCCATCAAAACACACTGTTTTGGGTAAAATATAAAATAGATTTATTATCTATAGAAAGAATTATTTTAAGTGGTTATAAGTGCTAGGCATAAAAGGTCACAGATTTTTACAAAAGAAAATAAAAGGTAAATGTACAATCTAAATCCTGCACCCCACACTTTCCAAGATGGCAGCTGAGTTTTCTCTAGCAGCATCAGGATTGGCTGCTTTAAATGCTATATTTACAATACCCCCTCACACCACCATCACTACCGCCGCAGAGATTGTACCCTGGGCCTGTAGCCCCAAAAGTACCAAACCCCTTGAGCCAAGGAAACTACCTCATTGGCTACTTGGGAGTAAGTGGAACCAGCCACTAGGGGGCACCGCACTCCCACAGCCTACCCAATGGTTACACCCATAGATGAGTGAATCTGACTCCCCCCACCACCCCTTCACTAAAAATACATTCAGGATCAATCCCCCTCCCCCACGCCAGCACAGAAGATGGCCTGGTCCTCACTGAATCCCTCTCACATATCATGCAGTCCCCCTGCATATCTGGGTTGGTGGGGTGCTCCCCACCTAATTCGAGCTCTCAGGCATCTCTCTTGCCTCTCTGCACTAAGCCTTCAGCCACTTGGAATTGCTCACTGCCTTCCCGAATGGGTTTGTAGTTGATATTCTGCACATGTCACTGGTAATACCTTTGTCTGATCTTTTGAAGACATTTTGCTGCAGTAACTGAAACTTGGGAGGGGTTTTTTTTAAGTTGTTTTTTGGTTGTTTGTTTGTTTGTGTCATAAACAGATAGTTAAGGGTTAAGGTCTCTTTTACCTGTAAAGGATTAACATGCAGTACCTGATGACCACCTGACCAGAGGACCAATCAGAGACAAGATAATTTCAAATCTCTGTGGAGGGAAGCCTTTGTCTGTGTTCTTTGTTAGACTGTTCTCTTTTTGGATCTAAGAGAGGCCAGTCATGTCTCCAAGTTCTCCTGGAGTAGTTCCTACTATTCAATAGTGAGTATTAATTAGAAAGGCGGATTAGTCTTATAATTTGATTTCTACATTTGCAATTGTGTGTTTGCTGAAGGAAATTCTTTATTCCTGTTTGCTGTTACTTTGCTCTTACTGAGAAAGAAAGGAGGGGGGATTCTCTCCAGAGATTGATAAGTTTAGACCCTGTGTATTGTTCCATCTTGGTTACAGAGACAGTTACTTTCTTTTTATTCTTTAATAAATCTTTTCTGTTAAGAACTTGGTTGATCTTTCCTTGGGTGGATTCTCAGGGAAAGGGGAGGAGGGAAGCATCCCTCTGTAGTGGATTCCGGTATCTCTCCTAGGAAAAGGGAGGGGGGAGGAAGCAGGGGGGAATGATTTATTTCTCCTAGGTATAAGAACTCCATGGATTTGGGGCTCTTGGGATCCCCAAGGATTTTGGGGAAGGACTGTGTCCCAATCCACGTACCTGATTGGGTGGTGGCAGCTTTACCAGATCTAAACTAGGATTTTAGTTTAGAGGGAAACCAAGGCAGGTCCCCACTTTGGAACCTAACAGCTCTAAGTGGGGGTGAGACCTATGACAGTTTGTTTGACTGAATGGCGCACTGGAAAGAGGTGATGGATTGATGGCTCTGGTACCTAGAGTCACCTCTGTTCCTGTAGAACTGGAGAGCAGCAGGGTCAGCCAGCCCCCGCCCCATGATTCCCCAATGATGGGCTTCTGTAGATAAATCTCTGATAATTTTCATATGAATTTACATTGTGCCTCTTCATATAACCTTGTAGTGGGTCTACCCATGTGTGATCTCCTGTTTTCATGAAACTGTGTATCAAAGCCTCATATAGAAACCTTGTATTGATGAGCCTTGGTATATGGAAACTTTGTATCAAAGCCTCATGTCGAAACTTTGCATTGCCCTTGGTATAGTGTTATAGCCCCTAAGGATATAATAAGCTAGAAGAAAAATGTCTCTTTGCTAAGAATAGACTAAAATTTCCCCCCACCCCTTAATCAATTGCCCTATTGAATGAATGAGGTGTGAATGAGGAAGGCGTGGAAGGCAGCACCTCCAGACAGCTGCAACCCTTGCAGTGGGGATGGAAGCCAGACCCAAGGACAATAAAACTTGTCAAGTGGGCTCACATACTTGTAAAACAATATCATTCTTGTGTTTGTATTTTAAGCACAAAATAAATATGTATAACTAATTTAAAAGTTTGTAATTAGTAATTTGATATGTTGTGTGGCACCTTTTTTTATGTGTTCGCTCCCCCCGATGTTAGAACCTGGCTATGCCCCTGGCGGCCACCAGGATTATGGCTACGGGAGTGGCCATGCTCCAGGTTTCTGGCCTCTCCTAGGAGGTACTGAGAACCATTCAGGAGCTTTCCTTCAGGGGTGAGACTCTTCTCAGAGAAAACTGACAAAAGGCTAAACAGCCTTAAAGACTCTAGAGCCACCCTCAGGTCACTGGGCCTCTACACTCCATCAGCTCAGAGGAGACACTTCCACCCGCAGCTCCAGCAGCAGTTTGGTCAGCAGAGCCATCAGAATGGCTCCAGAAGGAAAAATCATAGCAGCAGGAGGAGGCTGCAGCAACCCTCTGGCCAGGACTCAGGTCACCCTAACCCATCTTTGGGGGCCAAATCAACCTATCCACCCCACCTTACCTTCTTGTCCCAACTATCCCCTTTCTACCATGCATGGTCCCATATCACCTCGGACCGTTGGGTACTCTGCACAGTAGAGAGGGGATGCTTCATCCGGTTCTGTGCCTTCCTGCCCTTCCACCCTCCTTCCCCGTCCCTCTTCAGGGACCTTTCTCACAAGCAACTCCTTATCCAGGAGGTGCAGTCAGTCCTATCTCTAGGGGCAGTGGAGGAGGTTCCTCAGGAGAACAGGGGTGAGGGCTTTTATTCCTGGTATTTCCTAATTCCAAAAACCAAAGGCGACCTCACGCCCATCTTGGACCTGCGAGAACTCAACAAGTTCTTGAAGAAACTCAAGTTCCACACGGTCTCTTTGGCCTCCATCATCCCCTTACTGGATCCAGCTGACTGGTGTGCTGCTCTCGACTTGAAGGTCGTGAATTTTCATATCGCAATCATTCAACCCCACAGGAAGTACCTCAAGTTCATAGTGGACAACACTCACTACCAATTTGCAGTCCTCCCGTTTGGCATGTCATCAGCACCTCGGGTTTTTACCAAGTGCATGGCAGTCGTCACTGCATTCCTGTGCAGACACCAGATACAGGGGTTTCCATACCTCGACAAGTGGCTGATCAAAGGCCACTCCAGAACTCAGGTGGAAGCTCAAGTCAAATTCATCAGAGCCACCTTCTACAACCTGGGTCTCCTTATAAATGAGACTAAATCCACTCTGTCCCCTGTCCAGAGGATAGAGTTTATAGGGGCAGTATTGGACTTGACCCAGGCCAGGGCATACCTGCCAACAGCACAGTTTCAGGCCCTGACTGATATCATTCGAAACCTCAGGCAGTTTCCCACCACCTCAGTGAGAAATTGTCTGAAGCTCCTGGACACATGGCTGCCTGTACCTATGCGGTGCAGCGCGCCAGGCTCAGGCTCAGACCTCTTCAGCTGTAGCTGGAGTCAGTGTATTGACCAGCCCGGGACAGCTTGGACAGGATCGTGACCCTGCCTTGCCCCATCCTCGACTCCCTCCTGTGGTGGGTTGACCCTCAGTAGGTTTGCTCAGGGGTCCCCTTTGCTGTTCCACAGCCGTCTCTGTCACTCTGATGCACCAGACTTTGGATGGGGGGCTCACCTGGGGGACTTCAGGACTCAAAGTCTCTGTTCTCAGGCTGACCAGGCTCTCCACATCAATGTCAGAGAGCTGAGAGTGGTACGACTAGCATGCCCGACCTTCCGGTCATTGTGTATCAGTTATGATGGACAATACAGCAGCAATGTTCTATATCAACAAATGGGGGTAAACGCTTCTCTCCTCTGTGCCGAGAAGCCCTCATGCTGTGGGACTTCTGGGTAAAACATTCAATACACCTACAAGCTTCATACCTCCCTGGGGTACAAAATGAGCTTGTGGACCACCTCAGCAGATTGTTCCATGGCCAAGAGTGGCCCGTTCACCCAGACATCACAAATTCAATTTTATGGGGGTGGGGTTATGCCCAGATAGACCTATTCCAGTGGTCCCCAACGCGTTAAATTTGCAAATGAATTTTAGTTCTGCTGTTTCTCTTGGAAGTCTGTTTTGAAGGTTTTTTTGTTCAAAACCAGTGACTTTTACGTCTGTTATAGAATGACCAGGGAGATTGAAGTGTTCACCTACTGGCTATTGTATGTTATCATTCCTGAGGTCCGATTTGTGTCCATTTATTCTTTTACGTAGGGACTGTCCAGTTTAGCCACTGTACCTGGCAGAGGGGCATTGCTGGCACACGATGGCATATATAACATTAGACCCTTGAGAGGAACGAGTGATTTCAGACCTAAGTAGGTTACCCAGCAACTGGGAATCCTCCCAAGGCTCATGCAGGTGGAGAAGTGTGGCCCTCCATAAACATCCTAAGGCTGACACGTTGGAGTGAAGGGGACTGATGAACCTGCACCCCCCCTCCTGCTCCCCATACACAAAGTCCTGAGCACTGAAGGACCCCACCCTTCTCTGTCTGCCCTTCCCCACTTCCACCACCTCCCAAAGCTATAAACACCATGTCCGTGCTCCCCCTCTCCTGGGGGCTGAGGGAGCAGTAGGATGTAGCTGGGGCTGTCCTGTTGGCACTCATCCTCTTCAACCTTTTCCTGAAGAGCTCCTCACACAGACAGGAAGGGAGTCTCACCCTCATGAAACTTTGGGGGGGGGCACAGGAATGGAGCCCCCATCCTGCAACCATAGGCGCTGACTCCGTGGGTGTTCCGGGACTGGAGCACCCATGGGGAAAAATTGGTGAGTGCTCTGCACCCACCTCAGCTCACCTCCACTCCTCCTCCACCTCCTCCCTGGAGCATGTTGCGGCTCCGCTTCTCCCCACTCCTTCCCAGTGCTTCTTGCCATGAAACAGCTGATTCATGGTGGCAGGCACTGGGAGAGATGGGGGAGGAGGGAGAACATGACACACTCGGGGAAGACAGAATCCACACAGGCTTTTCTGTGGCCAGTAACACCCCTGCTCTCCCAGCAGTGACTCCCAGGTCTTCTAGTCTGGAGTTCGGCCTTACCACCCTGATGAAAATCCAAGGCTTTCTCCCTCTGGCTTTCCATAGGCCTCTGTTTTACTTACCCCAGGCCTGGTTGGATTACATGATACCCCCCTCTCCCCTGATCACTGCTCCTTCATTGTCCTTGCCTGGGGAAGAGAACTGGTTTATCACAGGTGGGGCTGAGACCACTCTCTCTTTATAGGGCCAGACACCCTGTGACCAGCATTGTTCCTCTTCCACATCTCCTGAGGCCACAGGGAGAGAGTGCTAGGGCTGCAGATTTCAATTTGGAGATTTTGGCCATAGATTTCAGTGTGGAAACCATATGCTCATAAGGATTTCCATCTTGACATTAATAATGACAATAATAATTTATAATCAATAGAATGTACTGATTTCTATTGCAGTGGCATCTCTGGGTCCCAGTGAGAGATTAGGGCCCTGTTGTGCCAGGCACTGTACAGAGATAGAATCATAGAATGTAAGGGTTGGAAGGGACCTCAGGGGGTCATCTAGTCCAACCCCTGCTCAAAGCAGGACCTAATCCACTAGCCGTCCTGCTGTCCGCTCCGCTCTCCCGCACCTCTCCGCTAGCCGTCCTGCTAGCCACTCACCAACTTGTCTTCAGCCTCCCCAACTTAACACAGCTCTCAGTGATCTCAGCTCTTAGTAACTTCAGCGCTCAGTGAGTTTAGCTGGTAGCAGGGGAGCCTCAGTGCTGGTGCACCACTAGCCCAAGGTAGGTCTAATGCTTAGACCCAGGTATCAGAGATTTCAGCTCTGCAGCCTGTAACAAGACTCCTAGTGGAGTCAAAGTTAGTTCTGTTATTGCACAGTGGAGAGAGGAGGGGTCAAAGTGGTGTTTAGTGCCCTCAGAAGGGGCCCACACTACCAGGTACACATACGTCTTGAGTCCCAAGTCAGGCAAAGAGCCCACAGTCACAGTCGAATGAAGACGACATTCAGCAGGTGTCAAGTATCAGAGGGGTAGCCGTGTTAGTCTGGATCTGTAAAAGCAACAAAGAATCCTGTGGCACCTTATAGACTAACAGACGTTTTGCAGCATGAGCTTTCGTGGGTGAATACCCACTTCTTCAGATGCAAGATGCAGGTATTCTTGCATCTGAAGAAGTGGGTATTCACCCACGAAAGCTCATGCTGCAAAACGTCTGTTAGTCTATAAGGTGCCACAGGATTCAGCAGGTGGATAAAGAAAGAACCGGGGCTGGGAGTGGGGAACAAATAAAGAGGGTGGTGTTTGTATACACTGGCAATCGCAATATGTCATCATGGGTGGTCACGATTCCATATTTCAAAGCTGTCCATTTTCCATGGTGCAGACTTAGGTGCCTGTACTTTTCTATGGGGAATGTTTTAGGTGATGGAGTGGTAGCAGGCATGAGCGGGAATCCATGGCCCAGTCTCCCTCTCTCCTGTGGGCTTTGGAAGAAACTTCAGAATTAGGGTTAGTGAGTTGAGACCCCTTGGGTGCTATTTCCCAAATGGTGGCTTGTGACCCGCCAATAAGCTGTGGGAAGTCGTAGATGGATTGTGGGCTTGGTGCGGAGGGGCAGCCCTGTGGGGACAGGACTGGTAGCTCCTGTCCCGCAGGGCTGAGTCCAGCTCTCCACAGAGGGATCCTGTGGAAAAATTCCAGCATGAACCTATTTGTCCTACCTGTCTGGAGTATTTCAGAGCACCTGTCACTCTGGAGAGTGGGAACATTTTCTGCCAAACCTGCATCACCCAGACCTTGGAGTAATCAGATATAGCCGTGTCCTGACTGAGCAATAATTAAGAAAGGCCATTAGAGGGAAAGATGCCTTGATAAAGGTGGCAGGCCCTGCAGGGAGATGATGTTTCGCACTGGGATTCTGAACTCCTGTGCTGCTCCATGAGGGGTTAAACTCAGATGCTGCCGGCCTGCACTAAAGGAGATCACTGGGCTAAACGCTGTGTGGATTCCAAGCACCTTGAGTCCACACACAAAATGGCCCCTGACAGTGCAGGTCCATGCCAAGTACCATGGGGATTAGACTGGGTTGCAGCAAAACTAAGAACCAGCCAAACTGGTTCCACTAATCCTCACACTGCTCTCCCACAGTGTGGCATTTTGAAATCTCTGAAACTCACTGCTTCTGGGAGCTGAGCTGGGGAAGAGGCACCCAGGCAGCCCTGCCTCTGTAAGGGCCAAGGACAGAACTAGGGCAAACCCCGACTGTTCTTGACAACAATGAAAACATCTAATGTGGTTAGCCCTAGTGCCCAAGCCAATTCTATCCACCCAGTCCAGTCCCCAGGGGTCCAGGGCTGAAATTCAGTGGAAATTGGGCTCTTTTGAGAATCCCAGTCCATATTTCTAGCCCTGGAGTTTTCTGGGATTTGTATCACTTTGTTTGTTAAGCCTCCTCAAAAACAGAATATTTCACAGTGAAAGAAAAATCCAAGGATGTGACGGCAGTGTCATGTTGGTATAAATCAATGGGGGGAAAAGGTCAAACAATGAAACACTCCCAGCATCCATTAATATGATTTCAGTTCCTTGGTATCTCTGTTATTGTAAACCTACTGGGTTTTCCACTCATCAGTAGAGTGTCCATTTGTGTTGGAAAAGCTCCCACCCTCACTCTCACTCCTAACAATAAAAATAACATCACTCAACTCAGTTTCTGTTTCTTCAGGAGAAGATTCAAGCCCATTTGAAGATGCTGAGGGAAGAGAGGGAAAAGCTCCTGGGATTTAAAGTGAGCGGAGAGAAGAGAAGCCAGGAATATCTGGTAGGGGCCTGTCATTATTAACCTGCATTTGTAATGAGCTGGATAAAGGGCATTCTGAATCAGAGCAATAATGAGAGGCAGGAGCAATTTAGAGGCCCAATTATGTTTTATCTCAATCAGTTGGGGCGGGTAAAGCAGAAATCCGTTAAGTGGGGAATAATCACAAGTAAATCAAAATTAGTTGTTTTAGCAGGAATTACCACTTAGGCCTACACCATAAACCAGTGGGTTTCAACCTTTTTGCATTTGATAATTTTGAATTTGGGTACAGAGACCTCTTTGGAAATCTATTTTCTGTACCGACCACAGGTTGAAATTGACTGCAATAAATTACTGTAATTATTATTCTTATCTATTGTATATTTACTACTGTTAGCTTAATTACACTCTCTTCATAGGAAACAATTTACATCAATGAAATAACAGAATGTTGAATTAGAAAATCCAGTGCACTAAAACAAATCCCCACTGTTACACACTCACGCCTCAGTTTCACAGTTTTCATTGTCTGTTATGCTCAGAGTTTGGGGGATGTTTAGTTATATCTTGAGGAATCCCCTTGTGCAATCTTTGTTTACTGTTTTAAGTTCCAGCTTAAATAGAGACATGTGTCCCTGGCTGTGTAGTCTTCGTTTCTTGACTGAACAATTATCCCTCTGCTCATTTCTGGCTTACAGTCCCCTTGTGCTCTGACAATCTCTCCATTCCTGTCATTCACCTTTTATGCCTGAGGGTGTTGTCCAGATGTGTTGTTTTACAGTCCTTAGTATTTTCTTATTTTCACCACCCGCTGCTTTGGATCTCCATCTCCAAAGCCATTGATAACGCACTATCCAGACCATCTCAGACATGGGAACGTCCCTTTATGAGATTCTGGGGCCAAATGGAAAGGTGTGAGATAATTCTCTCTCTAGTAAGCACAGGATATTGTTCAGAGTCAGATGACTTAGAATTTGGAAAAAAATTCTCCCTCCTACACACTCAGCGCTCTATGAAAGGACCCCAGGCTCCACCCATGTCCCTGACCAGCCCTTTCCCTATTTTCCTTCACAGAGAAATACACAAACCGAGAGGCAGAAGATTGTGTCTGAATTTCAGCAACTGCGGCAGTTCCCGGAGGAACAAGAGCGACTCCTGCTGGCTCAGCTGGAGAAGCTGGACAAGGAGATAGTGAAGATACAGAATGAAAATGTCAGTCAAGTATCTGAGGAAATTTCCCGTCTCAGTAACTTAATCAGTGAGATGGAGGGGAAGTATCAGAAGCCAGTGACTGAATTGTTGCAGGTGAGACTGAGTTAGAAATACTCCAGATCCCAACACAGGGACAAGTCTGCTACTAAAACATGGGCACGGTAGTCCAGCAGTCAGCGATCACCATGTAACTCAATGTGTATTGCAGAGATGTGAATGACTACTATTTTTGGAATGTTATAGAAACTTTGATGTAAAAGATGGAAAAGCCTCAGCAAATGCATAGTCCTGGGCGAGATCACAGTCTCTTTTTCCTATCGTTGCTAAATCTCTTCTAGAATTCTAAGTGTGTTAGGTGGGACTGAAATTCCCTCTCTCTATTTCTCTCCTCTAGGATGTCAGAAGCACCTTCAGCAGGTACGTGGCTCTCGCTCACTCCCCCTTCACCATGTTGGGAAAGAGCTTGGAGATGATGTTACCACCCAGGGCCAGTGCAAGGAAGTTTCGCGCCCTAGGCGAAACTACCACCTTGCGCCCCCCCTCCCCCAAGCCCTGCAGCATCTCCGCCCCCCCATGACACCTCGCCCCCGCCCTGAGGCGCCCCCCGTGGCAGCTCCCTCCCCCCCGGGAGCCCTCTGGCACCTCCCCACCCCAGCTCACCTCTGCTCCAGAAGCCCTGCTGTTGCGCCCGTCACTGGGCTCGTGCCACGTGCGCTAAGCAGACCTGCGGAGCTCTGCCCAGCCGCCGGCGCCCCTGCCGGCAATGAAAAGAATCACATGGGATGGGGCGGCCGCTGTGCTGGGAGGGAGAAGGAGTCTGAGCCACCAGCAGGCAGCCCAGGGGTTCTCTTGGGTCAGTGCGCCACTGCTGGCAGTCTGAACCCCTGGGCTGCCGGCGGTGGTGCCCTGACCCGGGGGAACCCCTGGGCGAGCTGCCGGCGGCTCAGACTCTCTCTCCCTTCCAGCGCAGCAGCCACTGAAAGGCTTTAAGAAAATATTGGGGGCGCGGCTTTTGGCGCCCCCAAATGTTGGCAATTACTATTAAAGTAAAAAATTACAGACATATTGAAAGAAGCAGTAGTGGCCAGTTACCTTCTTCTGGGGCATAGGTGGGTCACAGGGAATTTCCTGTGAAGTTCAGATTCCTCTTTACAGATCCAAATTATATATTTATTATATTTTTCAATCATCTTGGACTGTTATAAATATTAAGTATCTTATATAACTCATACAATAAACATTCATGAACTTTTTAATTGGCAAGGCTTTTGCTATACAAGCTATTTTCATGTTATTGTTCTCTTTTGTGATTGGTTTATTGCCACTGATTAAGTATTGGGCACTTTGATCCTGTTCTCGGCATAGGGGTTTTGGACTTTGCTAATTTCTCCTGCCCTGTACGTTTTGGGTGTCTGTTGTCCTTAAGCACATTGTGTGGTCAAAACGTCTTTGTCCCACAGAGCAACTGATGGACACATCACTTAATAACAAGGTCCTTAAGGCAACATTTCCCTTATGTCCTGCAAACTGCTCACCAGGCCAAAGTCGAGTAGTCGGTACAAACACACAATCTCGGTCTGTCCAAATTGCTGCATAGGAAATTACCCTTGTACCAATTCTCAGTACTTAACTTAATAACTAGCGGAAAGCAGACAAATGGAGCAGAGGTAGCAGGGGCCCAGGCATCAGGACTTTTCACATGAATTCATGATTTACCAAAGGTCACAACATTCAGTCCCAAATTCCCCAAAATGGCCTAATTGGGGGCACCTGGGTTTCTCTCTCCCCACTAGAGAGCTGCAGGGCAGGTGCTCCAGAGATGTGTAGCCTCCACAGCTGGAGGTGGAGTCAGTGGAGCTGCAGGTGCCCAACCCCTCTGAGAATCAGGCCCCAGGGGCCTAAAGCTCAGCACCCAAAATCTAGACCCTAAATGAAAAGCCATTTGTTAGAGCTGGATCCAGCCCATCACTGGGCTCTGGTCCCATAAGGCAGCTAGTCTGGTCCAAATGGGCTGGAGGGAAGGAGAAATTCCCTCCCCCATGGTGAGGGATCCCTCCAGCACAGGAGCCTCTTGTGCCTCCTCCCCAGCAGCTGCAGGCACAAGGCGTGTTCCTGAGAGGGCTGGGAATGGGGTGGGGGTGGTGAGGGCGGGTGGAAGAGGGAGAAGGGTGGACGACAGACAGAGGGAGGTGGGCCGTGTAAAGCTGGGCCTCTGACACTCTGCACGGTGGGCAAGACACTCAGGGCCATTGTCATAGGGATGTAGCTCGGGCTGGCTTCAGAACTTCCTCAGCCTGTGCCAAGGTCTGCACCAGCCCCTGCAGCCACTGAACAGCAGAGTCACAAAGGGCCTCTCCCCTCTCTCCTTTTGCCGGTACAGGGGGGAATCTGGCCCATTGAGCCAACCTTCCCCTGCCTCAATTTCCACTTTGATAAAATGGTTTTACTGGTATTTCTATTTCTGCCTATGGAGGATGAGGCCCCGTCATGCTGCTCTCTGTAGAGACGCTGAGTAAACAGACCCAACAGCTCACAATTAGAGCCAAGATTTAGGAAACTCTCAACATCCCGTTAGTGTCAAAGGGACCAAAATGGGTAAAGTTACTTTTATGTCAAAGTCTTTGTATGATCTGGGTCTAGGTTATGATAAAAGGCAGTAAGTGAAAGAGAGAAACCAATTAGAATCTGAAGGGTGGGAGGGGATGATGAGGGAAAAGTAAATCTCTCTTAGAGATTGTGTGTCCTGGGATAGTTGTGAGGCTGCAAGGACGTTGGTTCCATTGCTGGGAGACGCCTGAATGAGAGAGGAAAGAGATAGTTTCAGACCTTTTTATATTAAATATCTGAATGTTTCTCTGTCATAATTAAAATAAAGTTCTATGAGTTGAGAGTTATAAATATGAAAGCGTAAAATCTCATCTCCTTTCTCCTTCCCCCCTCCAGCCACTCTGCCGTCTGCACTAGAGACAAAAAGAGGAGGATCCCTAGGAACATTCAGACAGGGTGAGATTGCCGCTGGAGATTGTCTTTAAATTATCAGAAAACGTCTTCCTAAGATTGTAGCTACAGTTATCAACCAAAGCAATACTGACCATGACACACATGGCCCTAGAAACAACACACTGAACAGTGAGGAGCTCCCACGCTGAAATCACACAAACACTCCTGACACCAACCTTAGTGCTGAGTTCATGCCCAGGCTGCTGAACAGAAAATCTCTCACTGAGCAGCCTGTGAACAGAGCTCCCTGCCCTGAGGGCTGACATATCCCTCTGCTTTACCCCGGTACAGGAGGTCTTCCCGTCACTCTTCTCCAACATCCTGCCTGTCCTCTGGGCAGGGGTGGGCTCTCCCATTGGAGCTGCTCACTGCTTCCTGGATTGGGGAGACGCTCTCCCTGTGAAGCTGTCAGCTCCTCCCTTCTCTCTGGGCTGGGGATGGGGCTACCCCACCCAATGCCATTTCCTACTCTCTTTTCTTAATTGGCTCTTCCTACTCTGGCTGGGGAGTGGAGGCTGCATTTAGGGGAGGGAGCTTCCCTCTGGGGTTCAAACTGGTACCTGCCTCCTCTGCTTCCTCCTCACCAAAACCTTCCTGGCTGTGTCTCTGATGCTGGGAATGGAGCAGCCCCAGCAGAGGAAGCAGGGAGCTGAAGCCTCAGCAAGCAAATGAAAAACTAATGAAGTGGGTCTCATTACACAGACTGAGGAACTGCAGTGACGTCCCTGCTCAGTCTCAGGTGCCCAGGACAGAGGCAGCTCCCTGGGATCCAGGCCTGTCCCAGCCAGGACAGGGCTGCTGGGGAGCGGGAGAAATGGTCCCAGCCTATGGCCGGCTGCAGTGAGGGGACAGAATCTACTTTGGCCACCTCTCAGCTCATCAGGCCGGGGTAGTAACACCTACAGCCCTAGGTGCTGGGGATTACCGAGGTCATGCCAGGTCACCTGCTGCACCTCCTGGCTCGAGTGAAAGGGCTGACATTGCATCTTCTCAACGTCTATGCCCAGACATCCAGCCTGGAGCGACTGCATTTCTTCCAGCAGGCATCCGCCTTCCTCGGTTCTTTAGATCAGGGCTGGCCCACAATATTTTGGCATCTGAGATGGGGAGCTCAAATGATGCCCCTATGCCCTCTCGCTTGGGCCAAAACTTTGAAAGGTCTCAGTTCTGCCTTCTTCCTGTAAGCAGAGTCAGGATGAGATCTACCCTGACATCTGGTGGTACATTATGAGGAGTGGGCAAAGGAATTTTAGGAATGTGCATTTGCATTGGTAAACCCACTCCATTTAGCATAACACACAGCAGCTTGGGATGGTTATTTTCACACTGTGGAATCCCCAATTTCTTTGTTATTGGGGCAGGAAGGAAAAAAAGGGGCTGTTACCTTAATTATGTGAATGAGGAACTATGAGACTGCTTTATGACAGAAATGACTCAACCTACATTAAATAGTACTTGCTAGACAAGGGACATGGGTTCCAAAACCCAGTGAAGGGAGAGAGGCTGGGGACTGGTGTGTGTACCTGATGGTATGGGCCCCTTTTGAGGGCCTGGAACACCAATTGCACTTCCTCCTCTCTCCACTGTTAAAGAGCAGAGCTAATTTTGAATCCTTTAGGAGTCCATCTAGAGGTTGCTGACCTGAATTCACGTTGGGCCATGTGGCAGTGGGGCTCTCCTACTACACGTTGAAATCACTAAGAGCTGAAATCACTAAAAGAGCTAAGCTTACTAAGCTGAGATCACTGAGTGCTGTGTTAAGTAGTGGGAGAGCCTGAAGATCTATCACCAAGCAGCTGGCAGAGCGGAGCAGTCTGCAGCACGTTGGAGCAGCCCATGGAACAGTGAGCAGTGTGGAGCGGTTTGTGGGGGACGGCTGACGTGGTTCACGGGTCTGCTGGAGGAGCCGCACAGCTGGTGGAGTGGAGCCAGTCGTGGTGAAGGCTGCAGCAGAACTCCACGGAGAAGCGGGGCAGTCGGCCCTGGCCCACGTAAGGTGTCCCTAGCACCCTGTGTGCGCGACCCCCCCCATTTCCACCCAGGCTGGGGGGGAGTAAAACTCTGCAGATAAGCTTTTGAACTCTGGGGTGGCACTGACCGGAGACTGAGACTTTTGGGTTGTTGGACTTTGGGGTGATTGGACTTAAGACCCTAAGGACAGTGCCAAATGTACTTGGAGGTGGGTTTTGCTTATGGTTTGTGTATAGTCCTGTTTGTGGTGTCTCTCCAACGTGATGCCACATTGTTTCCCTCCTTTATTAAAAGGATTTTGCTACACTCAGACTTCGTGCTTGCGAGTGGGGAAGTATTGCCTCCTAGAAGTGCCCGGGGGGGGGGTGGTAGGTAATTGTCCCAGGTCACTGGGTGGGGGCTCGAGCCGGTTTTGCATTGTGTTATTGAAACGGAACCCCTGGATACTGAACCCGGCCCTTGTTGCTGCCAACTCAGAGGGGCAGAAGGGTTACATTCCTGTTCTACTCCTCTCATGGTACTGCTCTGCTACCTACCCCGATAAAGGAGAACTAACAACTTAAAATGCCTTGTTCAAAAATTTTAAGTAACACTTTACTATGCAGACAAGAAAAGTTACATTTGCTGTTCAGACATTTGAAAGTTAACACTGGCATTTTTATCTGTGTGAATAATCAAAGTGGTGCTTTCCGTGCCTTCTTGGTTGCAAAGATTTGAACTGCTTCCTGCTGAAGGGCCAGTCTGGGCCAGCTCATGCTCTATTGAGATGGTTGCAAGACCGACCAGCCTCTCCTGTGGAGCGTAGATGTGTTTTATTAACTTCAGCTTGGAGAAGCTGTGTTCTCCACTGGCAACTGTTAAAAAAAGTATTAGAAGTATGAGCAGAGCAACAAAAGCATTTGGAAAGAGAGTGGTTATCTTATTTCTGCACATTTATTCCAGAACAGCCTTTGGAGTTGATCCTGCTGAAATGTATCTTGAAAGGGCTTTCAGTTCATCACCTAAATCACTTGCATCAATATCCAGGGCCGCCCAGAGGGGGGGGGCAAGAGGGGCAATTTGCCCCAGGCCCCGAGCCCCACGGGGGCCCCCACCAGAGTTTTTCAGGGCCCCCGTAGCGGGGTCCCTCACTCGCTCCGGGGTGCCCGGCAAACTCTTGTGCGGCCGGGCGCAGGAGCTTCTGCCGCTCCCGGTCTTCGCCGGCGGGGGGTCCTTCCGCTCCGGGGTGGAAGGACCCCCCGCTGGCGAATTACCGCCGAAGACGGAGCGGGACCCGCCGCCGAAGTTCAGCCCGGTCTTCGGCGGTAATTCGGCGGCGGGGGGGGTCCCCGCCGCGGGTCTTCGGAGCACTTCGGCGGCGGGTCCAGGAACGGAAGGGCCCCCCCCCGCCGAAGACCCAGGGCCCCCGGAATCTTCTGGGCGGCCCTGTCAATATCGCACATGTCATCATGCGTCAACACTGTCTCTAGTGCCCTGCATTGCTGGTGTAGGTCTTCAGATATAGTGAGGAGTTTTGGAATATCATACAATATCCCAAATATACTGCTGTGTTCCTTGAGCTGCATGAAACGTTCTTCAACTGGCTGCATTGCATAATCTAGCACCTGGTAAAATAATTCAACTTTGAATTGTTGTTTGTGGGTCTCTTATGGGATTATTCCATGTCTTGTCATCAAAATGTCTTCTTCGGTGACTCTTGTATTCTTGAATGGGTGGGAAAATAGCTTCAGTGTGAAGTTCCTCTGCCAACTTCTGTGCACTCTTGAGAACGTTTTGAAATTCCTCATCTGACCGGTAAGACTGTAGGTATGAGTTTGCTTTGTCCAGTTGTTCCATTGCTCCAGATATATCAAGGTCGACACCTTGCAGTCTCTTGCTTACATTTATTTCAAACAGTATGTCATGCCACAACACTAAGCCACACAGAAATGTGAAGTTATGTATGTTTCTGGTGGTTCCATTTCCCTCTGCCACGGTTCTCCCATGAACAGTTCCTGTCATAGCATTATCCTCCATAATGGCAACTGTGGCATCATCTATCTTCCCAATTTGGTGTTTGATAGGCTTTATCGCCTCCACTCGACTTTCCCATCATGTGGCACTGAGTGATTTCAGTGTCAGAGAGGATGTTCCCAGATGTTTCTTCAAAATTTGCCATTGATGAAGCTGATGCTGCATCACTGACCACCAAGTTCAATGAATGAGAGCTGGGACAAAAAAATCTCGAGGGTTTAACTCTCCGATCCATGTTTGCACTCCTCTGTTCTTTCCTCTCATGTTGGCACCATTATCATAGCCCTGACCTCTCATGTCAGCTATCACAATTCCCATATCTTCCAGTTTTAAAGAAGCACATTTGTCATACCAGTCCTGTAGTATCATCAATGTCAATAAATTCTAGAAGATGTTCTCTAATAGTCACCACTGTAGGGACATTTTTACTAGGTTCTACAAAACGCACCATTAAAGTAATTTGTTCCATATGGCTGATGTCAGGTGTGCAGTCCAGAAGAACAGAGTAATATCTTGCTGACTTCAGATCTGCCACAATCTTCTGTTTGACTTTTGTTGCCAGTAACTGTATGATCTCATTTTGAATTGTTTTTCCAAAGTAGTGGGGTGTGTACATTTCTTGGGTGGTGACTCTTCTGAGATGCTCCTGGAGTACAGCATCAAACTCAGACATCAGCTCCACAATTTTAAGGAATTTTTCATTGTTTGGCACATACAGCTGATCTGAAGTGCCACGCAGTGCTAGGTTTTGGGTAGAAAGCATTCTCACAATGGCATGAGCCTTTTCAGAACATTTGGCCAGTAAAGAGACTCTGATGCAATCTTCTCTTAATGCTGATCATCTATGGTGGCCTTTAACAGTAGTCTCGTCTCAAGCTCTTTCCACCTATGGAATGCTCTCCGGTGATTTGCTGCCTTCTCATGGCATGCCAGATTTCTAGCCAGATTTTTCCAGTCCTTTGTTCCCGTAGAACCCAATGTGGCTGGAATATTAGACTGGACGAGTTTGCAACACCACTCACATCCTCACTGGGGCCGGAAGGCTCACCGTGAACATTTGTGTCTATGTATCTCAGGAGAGTTCCTTCCTGCTTAGATAGAAAAGCTTCCTTTGCTTTCTTTCTTTTTCTGAATGCTGCCCCAGAGGGACATTTTCTTCTTTCACTCATGACTGCTGTTCTGTGCCAGCTAGAGTGGCTCTCAACACTCAATTGAAGGGGACAAATAAGCAGGCTGGTAGCAGGGCCTGAGTGAGGGAAGATATCAGCAACTTAAGGGCCTAACTGGCTCCTACTACTTCAGTTAACTGCCTGTTCTCCTCAGGTGGGTTCAGGGAAGCAGCAGGAAACAGGAAGCTCCCTGTCACTGAGAAGCTGGTGTTAATCAGTCAGGCTCCTGGGGGTGCTCGAGAGGTACATAAGAGGCTCCTCCTCCTCTCTCTCCCTGCAGCTCATGCTGCTTTCTGTTATTTCCTTTCCCCTTTTCTCTTGCCTGCCTGTTATGTCTCTTGTGTCCTCCTTCCTCCAGCACAGCACTCCACCATCTCTGTGCATCTAGAGCAGAGAGAGTACATATGCACCAGCAGCAGACACAATTTTCTACACTCTGGGTCCTAGTGGTGCCCCCTCCTCCCACCCCCAGTCTGGCACCTGAGGCGACCACCTCAATTCACCTCTTGGTAAAGACAGTCTTATCCCAGCCTCCCCCCGGCCTGATTTCTTCCCCTAACGCTCTGATTCTCTCTCCCCAGTGATTGTGACTCTGGATCCAGACACGGCTCATCCCAACCTCGTCCTGTCTAAGGATGGGAAAAGTGTGAAACGGGGACACACACGGCAGCGACTGCCCGACAACCCTGAGAGATTTGACCCTTGGTACTGTCTGCTGGGCTGTGAGGGATTCACCTCGGGGAGACATTGCTGGGAGGTGGAGGTGGTGGATGGACGACACTGGGCTGTGGGGGTGGCCAGAGAGTCTGTGGGAAGGAAGGGAGGGATCAGACGTAACCCTGAGGGGGGGATCTGGGCTGTAGGATGGTGGGGGGTTCAGTTCTGGGCTCTCACCTTCCCTGTGACCCCCCTGACCCTGAGCCAGGTCCACAGCAGGATCCGAGTTTGTCTGGACTGTGACCGGGGGCAGGTGACATTTATCGATGCTGGTGATGAGGTCCGGATCGTCATTTTCCCGCTGGGCTCCGTCCCTGGGGTGAGAGTCCGACCCTGGTTCGGGGTGTGGTGGGGATCCCCACTCAGAGTATGTCCCTGAGAGTGGGGTATGCAGGAATATCCCACTGGGGATCCAGAAATCAGCCTTTCTAGCCTCACACACCCTGGTCTCTATGACCTTGGAGGACTCCTGTCTACCCAGCCCCTGGCTTCTCATTTCTATGACCTGTGGAAGCCCCTCCCCTTGCTTGCAGCACCAGGGATGGGAGGAGGAGGGGGAAGAACCCCTGGGGCTGCAGGAGGGGAAGAGGGGCCCTGAGGGGCAGAGGTGGGGGCTGGGCTGGGGACAGGCAGGGGTGGGGGTGGTAGGGACACAGCATGAATCAGTCAGGGTTTGGGGGGTTGGGGAGAAGCAGCAGCAGGGAGCGGTTTGTACAGATCTGTGGGACTAGATCTCACTGGGGTCTCCCTGCCGCAGGGGCCCAAGTCACCTTTCCCTATAACTACAGGATAGCTGGTAACCCTGTAATTGTCTCACATGGGTGGGAGGGGAAAATGGGCACAGATTGACCAAAACCCCATTATATAACCTTTAAAAAATGATCATTGGGTCAGTCTCATGATTCTTTTTAAACTCCTGAGGTTGGCAGCACTGGGGGAGGCAGGGACAGGGTGGGTTTAACCAGAGAGAATTAGAAGAAGCAAGAAGAAAAATGTAAATGGAAATAAAGCAAGAATAAAGGGAGAGTCCAGAAGAAATGGTGAAAAACAGAAATGAAAAGAGTGACAGGAAAATATCCCTGGCAGGGAACCAGCCCGGGGGGAGCAAGAGGGGAAGGGATAAAATCGGGAAAGAATGGAACAGCCATGGGGGATGATCTGTGATAGGCAGGAGAGGAGAGTGGGAGAAACACAAGAAAATAAACAGGGGTGGGAAGTGAGGGCTAGAAAAATGATGAGTAGAAAAGGACAGTATAAAAGAAAAGTGAGAAGAAAATGGAGCGTAAGAGGGACCGAGAGATTTATGACATCTTACTGAAAGAGACTATAACTTATTAATTCCCTATATTGATTTCTGAGCAACTGTACTGTTGCAGTGCCATTAAGAAAACTGTTCTCAGTAGCTGTGGAATCTCTTTTCCATGCTGTGGTTATTAAGGCTCCTTCTCTAAGTTACTACAGAGAATTCTTTCCTGGGTGTCTGGCTGGTGAGTCTTGCCCACATGCTCAGGGTTTAACTGATCGCCATATTTGGGATTGGGAAGGAATTTTCCTCCAGGGCAGATTGGCAGAGGAAGGGGAACCACGAACCACAGCCACTGGGTGCTGCGAATGGTGGTGCCTGTGGATACTCAGTTAAACAAAGCATCTTTCCAGTGGCTTTCCCTAACCAGCCATGACCCAGACTTTGAAAACCCCTGGTCTACAGTAGCTGAGGAACATGAGGCCCAACCTCAGAGCAGTTACAAAGCAGGCACAAACCTCATACTGGTGGTGAGTTCAGTATTTAGATTTCACTGCCAGGTATCAAATGTGAACCCCCTCAAGCACTAAAACTGCCTTAACATGGCTGTGGGCGAAGCTTCCCCTGGGGGAGCCTAGTTCCCTGTCTCACTTCTTGCACCCACATTCCCTCCCTCCTCCATTCCAGGCCCTACCCCCTCCCTGCTCAGCCACCGTGACTCGCCGTATCCCTTCTCTTCTGCCTCTGTGAGGGTGGGAGTTGAGAAGGGATGGGGGGAAGGGTCTCAAAGGGAAAGAGGGATGAGGAAGGATGCAGCAAAACTGGTGGACGGGTCACCTGGGAATGGGAGTGTGAGGAGGGATGTGATGAGCAGATGGGGGAGTGCTTTGTGGGAAGAGGGTGGGGGAGGGGCCGAACACAGCAGGTTGGGGGGTTAAAGTTACCAGCTGCTCTCTCCTAGCCACAGAGGATGGTGGAAGATGTAGAACAGGAGGAAGTCTCTCCCCAGCCCAGGAAGACCCCTTCCCAACTCAAGGCAAAGGGAGCAGGAGGTGGCAGCACTGGAGGGAGAGCCTCTCCCAATACAGAAACCAGGAGAAGCATCCAGGAAAGAGCCCTCCACAGCCAAAGGGGAAGGGATGTGACAGCCTTGAGGGGGAGAGGCCTCCCCGTTCATGTCTCTGAATTTAATATTTCAGACATGTCGGCATCTCCCATTGGCTAGCTTACATGGCTCCCCGCCTACTGAGGTGCCTGTGTTACCCATAGATTGGCATTGTCTAGGGAGTTTAGACCCCTGACTCAGCTCTGAGGGTCACAGTGCTGCTGTCCCCAGGGGTGGCTCCAGGCCCCAGCATGACAAGCGCGTGCTTGGGGCGGCATGCCGTGGGGGGCGCTCTGCTGGTCGCCGGGATGGTGGCAGGCAGGGTGCCTTTGGCGGCATGCCTACGGATGGTCTCCTGGTCCTGCGGCTTCAGTGGAGCCACGGGACCAGAGGACCCTCCACAGGTGTCCACCGGAGCTGCGGGACCGGCAGAGCGCCCCCTGCAGCATGCCACCGTGCTTGGGGCGGCAAAATGTCTAGACCCGCCCTTGGCTGTCCCTGTGATTTTCTTGCTGCCTAAAAGTTATTCACAGTGATGTGCATCATTACAACACCCAAGTCCCTTCATGGATTGTACCCTGTGCAACCAGTCACCTCTCTGCAGAGCACAGCTGAGCAATTCCTGATTGACATGGGTGTGCACAGGACAGAGACAGAGCACAGGCTGGTTAGTGACATATCACACAGTAAAACCCAAACTCTTTTCCTAGAGGTGCACTCAGTGCCGGCTCCAGCTTTTTTGCCTCCACGAGCGGTGAAAAGAAAAAAGGAAGAACCCGATTGAGCTGCCACCGAAGAGGAAGACAGTGAGTGAAAGACCCACCGCCAAATTGCTGCCAAACTCTGAAGTGGACAGATAAAGCTGCAGCCGCTGATCTGGACATGCTGGCCTGACAACTGATGCACTGCAGCCACTTTCTATTGGCTGCCTCAGGCACCTGTTTTCTTCGCTGGTGCCTGGAGCTAGCTGGCCCTGGGTGCAATATTCTCTGTGGGTGCTGCGGGGGACACAACCAGGTTGGGAAGCAAATCCCATGATGCCCCCAGCACCTGCAGCTGGGACAGTAAAGTGGAACACACAAGAAGAATTGTTTGTAATGTTTTATTTGCAGTAAGTAGCTGGAAAGTAGCAAAATAAAAGGAGCTAAGAAGGAGCTTTAATAACCGCAGCATGGAAAGGAGATCCCCAGCTACTGAGAACAGTTTTCTTAATGGCACTAAACTAGCACCAGTGGCCAGGAATTAATACAGGGAATTAATGAGTTACAGTCTCACTTTCAGTAACGTGTAATAAATCTCCCCGTCCCACTTACATTCCCTTTGCTTCCACATTGTCCTTTTCTATTTATTATTGTTCTAGTCCTCACCTTCCATCCCTGCTTCTTTCCCTCCCTGTCACAGATCATCCCCCTCGGCTGTGCTCTTCCTTCCCTGATCTTATCCAGGGGCGGCTCCAGTCCCCAGCACGCCAAGCCTGCCGTGCTTGGGGCGGTGAAATGCCTACAGCTGCCCCTGATCTTACCCCTTCCCCTCGTGCTGATCCTGGGCTGGGAGCTCATTGAGATCTAAGGACACAGATCTGTACAAAACGCTCCCTGCTGCTGCTTCTCCCCAACCCCCCAAACCCTGATTGATTCATGCTGTGTCCCTGCCACCCATACCCCTGCCTGTGCCCAGCCCGGCTGTTAGTTCTGCCCCCTGCCCAGCCCCCTACATCAGCTCCTCTTCCCCTCCTGCAGCTCCAGGGGTCTTACCCCTCCCCCCTCCCTCCCTGGGCTGCAAAGAAGGGGAGGAGCTTCCAGAACTCAAACAGATGAGGAGCCAGGTTCTGGGTAGACAGGAGTCCTCCAAGATCATAGAGACTTGGGTCCATGAGGCTAGAGAGGCTGATTTCCGGTTCCTGCCTCTGCTGTGTGTCTCAGGGACACAGTCTGAGCCGGGATTTCCACACCCAGAACCAGGGTCGGATTCTCCCCCCAGGGACGGAGCCCGGCGGGAAACTGAGGATCGGGGCCTCATCACCAGCATCGATAAATATCACCTGCCCCCGGTCACAGTCCAGACAAACCCGGATCCTGCTGGGGACCCGGCTCAGGGTCAGGGGAGGTGAGAGCCTGGAACTGACCCCAGCACCATTCCACAGCCCAGATCCCATCCTGAGGGCTGAGACCGATCCATCCCTTCCTCCTCACAGACTCTCTGGCCACCCCCACAGCCCAGAATCGCCCATCCCCCACCTCCACCTCCCAGCAATGTCTCCCCAAGGTGAATCCCTCACAGCCCAACACACAGGGCTCAGTGTCAAATCTCTCAGGGTTGTTGGGCAGTCGCTGCCGTGTGTCTCCACATCTCACACTTTTCTGATCCTCAGACAGGACGAGGTTGGGATGAGCCGTGTCTGGATCCAGAGTCACAGTTGCTGGGGAGAGAGAATCAGAGCGTTAGGGGCAGAGCTCAGCCTTGGGGAAGGGTTTGATGGTGTCAGTGACAGAATCTGCCCCAGCTGGGGAGTGACTCAGAATCTCCTTCCCGCAGGATTTACCCATCAGCTCTGAATGGGGAGCAGCTCTGAGATGTCAGCACAGTGCAGGGGAGAGTCACACCCGTGGCAGAGATGAGCCCTGCAGCAAAAGGTCTGGGACTCAGGCTCTTTCAGGTCCTGCTGCACATCTCTCCAGGGAGGGGACTAGAGCCCCAGGTGTCACGGGGGGCGGGGGGGGGGCATGGAGTTGTTGGTGTCATCAGGCATCTGTACTAGTCCTGAATGAACCAAAGTTATTTTATGCTTGCCCAGAGTGCCTCCATGTTTAAACTCTAATCGACCTAGCAGGCCAGTGAACCGAGAAGGGAATGTGTAACAGCTAGCTCAACCCTGGTACTGCCAGGAGATACTGATGAGGCCTGCTTGCACCTGGCTAAGGGGGGCAGAATAACAGATCAAGGAAAGTAAAACAAGATAACAGTTGAAGAAAACGTCACTAACGAGATGATTTTTTTGCTGCCAAGTATGATTTAACCTGCTTAATGTAATTGCTACTTGCATGATGTATCTGCTATAGAAAAATAGACGGGAGGGGGGAGACGGGGGGTAGTGGGGGTAATAGGAATGCTTAGCTGAAGTTATGTATAAAGAGGGAAAAACTGCTTGTAGGTGTGTGCTTGATCTGAGATGTGTCTGTGTCTCCGAGCACCGCTTTGAGATCTCAAATAAACTTTGTCTGCTTCTCCACCTTGGTGTGTTTATTGGAGCGAAGCACACCGGGCAACGAACCGCTGTTGCTGCCTTGGGCACTCTGTGCTGGCAACAGTTTTGGCGTCCCTGGGTGAGCTCAAGGCAAAATTGTGCCTTGCCCGGACTCCTCCAATGGCCGGCGGACGATGGTCACAGCCGACGCCCAGCGTGCACCAGTGCCTTTACCGGGGGCCTCGGCAGAGACGAATCAGGCTGACCTTAGAAGACACAATGGTGCAACGTGCTCGAGTAGTGGAGAAGCGGCTGCGGGCGACAGTGGGGAACCGGTCTCGCAGATAAGGTAGACTGCGGGCGACGGTGGGGAACCGGTCTTGCGGATAAGGTAGGAACAGTCCAGTGGTGTGGACTTTTGCCTGTTAAGACCTGGGGATGCCCAGTGTCTCCCTAGAGTATGGGGCAGGGACAGAGTACAGGCAGGGCATGGTGTACACCCTTAGAATGCATTCTGACGAATTGGAAGGTGTTTGGTTTGGATCCAATGACTAAGAGTAAACTAAAGAGGTTCTGTACAGTTGACTGGCCCCAGTATCAGCTAGAGGACCAGGAAAGGTGGCCACCGGAAGGATCACTTAATTACAACACGATCCTTCAATTACTCCTGTTTTGTCAGTGAACGGGTAGCTTCTAAAGCTGTTTGTATGGAGAGCTCTTGTAAAAATCCCCCATCATATGCCCCAGAGCTGCACTGGGAGGAGAACTGTCCGTGGGGATGTCTGTCTCTGTTGGGCTCACGCAATCTGAACTTATTGACTGTGCAGCAAGATAAGATGCATCGTGGTAATAGGAAATAATGGCCTTGGTGTGTGTGTGTGTGTGTGTATACCAGTGTGAGTGACTGTTACCGGAAGACGCCCAGAGTACCCTGTGAAGCGAAAGCTCGTGACCAGGACTACTCTAACGCAAGCCCGGTAACTAGTGGATCTTTAGGAGATCCGACCCATGGTGGGCTGACTCGGCCTGGCATCGTCCGGCGAGGAAGCTACCTGGGTCTAGGAGGGTGTGAACCCATCTTCCCTCCCCCCCTTCCTTTCCGTGTGGGCTACTGACAGTCTGATCATCTCACTGGACGCAATCAGAGTAAGCGGCGCCGTCTCCCAGAGACTAGCCGATGCTCTTTGCTGAAGGGAGGTGTAGGAGAGTCGTGGTCATCCTCATTAGTCTCTCCTGTGTGAGTGCCCTGTAGGGAGAGATCCTTAGTTTATGAGCTGCTAGCGCGGACAGGGCACCCTCTCTGTGTGTGTAAGTGGAAAATGGGGGAGGGACAGTCTAAACCTTCCACCTCACCCCCTAAGGGTACCCCAGCATATTACATGTACGTACATTATGGTCCTAAAACCTGCAGGTATTTAGAGAATTGTAATCTTTACACGCTTGAAGATCCATCTAAACAATGCCCATTAGAAGGTACCTTCAATCTAGATAAGATCATACATCTCAGAGGAGCTTTTAATCACCAAAGAAGAGCCTCTGACACAGTGTGAGCAATTTGTCTAGGAACGGGTTAATTTGAAATTCAGCTTGGCCCAGAGATAAAGAGAAAGTTGCTTTGCATTCAAGGTCAAAAATCAACGCAGACTATGCTAAGCACAAAGAAAAACTGCTTTCGGCCCCAGCTGGCTGTGGAAAATAGAGACAGAGGCAAACCAAAGGCAATCCAACAGTGTGTCTTTGCGACCCTGGAGCTGGTGTGGCTTGGTGACACTGGAGAAGCCACAGGCAGCTGACCTGGACTGGAATCTCTGAAAGAGACACCACAGGAGATTCCAGGGTGTAAAAGAACAGCCCTCCCAAGAGCGGAAGCATGTTGGAAATTCTGGACAAGCTGTATACAGGATAATCTCCCGTCCACCTATTCCCCTTCTCTGAATGTTATACACAGACGTGGCCAGTCTGGACATGTGTGAGTATTGAAGTGGCTTAGGGCTTGGGGCATTCATGTTTTTCCTGAGTGATGTGGGAGCGTTCCCAACACTCTCCATTGTTGTTTTATTATTTTTAATGAAGCTTTAAAATTCGGTTATATGGTGTGTTTTCTTTATCCTCCAACGTCCTGCAGTGTCAGCCTGATCACCTGACATGAGGGATTGATTGGTAACAGAAATTTGTCACAGTTTGGTGAGCAATTGAGAATGGGGGAGCCCTGCAGAATTTACACCATCTATCTGTTTTACCCTTGTTATTTTATGTTTGCTTTGTTTGGTACTGTTGGTGTTATATGTTGAGGATTGCATGATTAAAGGTGAGCCCTAATAGAATAAGGAAACACTATCTGGTTCTGCTCTGTTTAACCGGTTACTGTTGTTTTTCTGCTCTGTTCATTTGGGCGTTAGGTGTGTGGGTGGAACTGAACTTCTCGTTCGTAATTCCTCAGGGTGGAAGCCATTGTGTGTGATGAAGCTCTGAGGTTGTATTGAGATCCTTCTGTCCCACCCCCTGTAACAGACAGTGTAATAGAAGTAGAAAAATCTGGCTTGGACTGTAATTCCCTCTGCTCTCTGTGTAATTTTCTTTTCTGTTTAAGTGTCAGCAGACAGATGGCCTTTACCCAATGGCCATGTATTTTTGCCCAGGTGGCAAGCCTCACAAGGGAGGACTCAGGTAGTCTTGTGAGTAAAAATGTTTTAGGGAAAAGACCAGAAGGGTGGGGGCTAGTTGAGAAGCCCACCCTCCTAGCTAAACTGGTAGTGGAACAAGTTGGTGCCCATGGAAGGGACGGTTCAGCGAGAAAAGCAGGATCGGGCCCAGGCGGGCAGGCAACAGAGAGAGAGACTGGAAAACAGGTTGGAAACTTTTGAGGGTCTAGTGGAAGGAAGGAGTAAGTAAGTGTAAGCATGGGGATTTCAAATACCCAAGAGGATACTTAAAGTGGTGATTTGAGTTAATAAAAGTAGCTGTTGGAAGACAAGCAAGTGATTTAAGGAAGAAGTGAGAAGTTAACTCTGTAGTTACTGGAGGGAACAGCAGTTGAACTTCGTAAAAATGCTAAAGGGAAAAGTTCTTGGTGTCTTTGAAATGTTTCTAAATAAATTCAGGTAAAGAAATTATTAGATTGTAATCATTTGGCTATGAACCATTTAGTTGAATTATCTAAAGAATGTATATAGTGCTATGTAATTGAAATTTTATTAGGCTCTAAGGCACTATAAGTGGTGATGTTTTCTTTCAGTGTTTAAAAGCAGGAGTTAAAAGTAAAAAGCAAGCCAGAAAGCATCTGTATTAATGCAAATTATCTAACTGATAAGGTAGAAGCCACTGAAACCTGGGCTGCCTATAAAACACATACAAGAAAATATGGGGTAATTCCCCTGTTTTGCCTGAAATCAACAAGTGTATTTGTATATTTTAAGCAATGATTAACTGTCCAGAAGGGGTAGACCTTTGTTTTTGTCTTTCAGATAATCAGAAAAAACTAATGCCAGCTGAACAGCATTCAACATTTACTGGCACAGTAAAAATTATGTTTTGTGTTCTATGTTCTGTCTTGTGGTGTTTGTCTCATGGCCAGAATTGTTTTGTTTAATATTTTCATGGGATAGTCTGGTTTGAAATCAAGCGGAAGGGTTGGACTGGAATGCAGATACTTGTTTTGTTCCACTTAAAATACAAAGTGTTTGGATACATCAAAAAATTGTTATTAAAATTTGCATACTAACAGTCTTTGGAAGCAAGGACATGAAAAGTTAACCCACTCCCCATATTGTACATGGGATCCTTCTGGCTACCTCAGATTTCTAGCCAGAGGGCTGGGGATGGTGGGAAGCTATTGGACTAGAGGTTGTATTGAATAAACTCATCAAAGTGGGTGTGCTTGTCCTGGCTTGTTGTTCCAAAACTCTGTAATAAGGTTATTTTAGTGAAAGGGTATATGTGGCATACATTAAATAATAAGACTAATGTACTGTATAACGGCAATGTGTATGTGTTCATTGTTAACAAAAGGTGTATAAGTAAAAAGTAAGTTTCCTTTGTAGGTTAAAAAAAAAGCCAAGAAGGGAAAAGGAAAAAGAACGAGTTAAATGAGAAAAAATAGTTAACATGCTCAGTCTAAGGATAAGGTGCTGGCCCCATTCAAGGACACTGCTCACAGTTAAAACTTGGCTGATAACCAGAAAAAGGGGGGGACTTAAATTTGCCCACGCAGCTATGAGATCTGCCAAGCACTAATGAAATGTGTTAGGTTTCTTTTCTCACAGGTAAAGAAGCGCTACCCGAAGACCCTAGCAGCCCTGCCACTCCTTGGAACCAGGAGACCGGATCAATGTAAAGGTCCACCAGCGAAAGACTGCTTTGGCTCCATGCTGGAAAGGCCCTTATTGAGTCCTGCTGACTACCGACACCGCTGTGAAGTGCCAAAGACTGACTGCCTGGACCCAGGATTCTCACTGCAAAAAGACGCCTCCATCTCAGAAGAATTCTCCTACTGATGATTAGCCTATTCCTTTCTCTAGTTTTACTGTGCCTTCTGGACAGCAGGGAAAAAGGACAAGGTGACGTGCTAGTTAACCTCTCCCTTGTCCACTGACAGATCTACTGTGCCTTTGAATTTTTCTAGAAGAAGCAAAACCATTACAGGATGATGTGCTGGTAATCTCTCCCCTGTAGGGTGCTGAACTACGACTGTTTCGGGAAAAAGATGAAACACTCACTCCACTGACATTGCCAAAGTCCAGGAATTCCTGACTAAAAGGACATTAAGAACTGACCCTGGTGAAGAAACCAAAAAAATTATACACTGGCAGGAAGAAATTTGTGGGACCCCTGCTTGGGAATGTGGTATTGACTGGATTTTGGGGTTTATTCTACAGACTGCGCCCTGTGTTCTGAATAAATCTTTCAGTATGTATTGCCCTCCCTAATTGGATTTTAAATGACATTGCCCTTATCCAGTTTTCAGATCACTTCTACATACCCAAATTGCTCACAAAGGGCTGCCATTAGATTAGCACAACAAAGAGCCTGGGTTATTTCCTCTGGGAGAACAGGGAATTGACCAGTTCCCTGTGGGCTGGGGCCAATAGTGCAGCAGCCATTTGGAATATTCTTAAAAGCCAAGAATATGATGAGAAATTGGGCCAACTAGAAAAGGCCACTAGCCTTATTTCTGAAGTTCAGCTAACCCAAGTATAGGCTGGAGTTGGTGAGTTACATGTCATTTCCACCCTTAGTTCTATGACCCAGAAGTTACTGACAGAGATGGTGTTGAATATCACTGAGGCTGGGAAGGCATTGCAGTGGGATATAGTATGTTTAGAAATTCAGGATTTCCTGAATGACCAGCTCAAGATCATTCAGAGTGATCTTGAGCACCAGACTTGGCCCACTGCCCTTAGAGACATATCAGGAGTACCATCTGATCTGTGGTCAGGAAAACATACTTGGACACTTTCTGGGTGGAAGTGTGAACATTTACAGTGCTCCTTCCAAGCATATGGACTGGTTAGGGTGGGTGTGGGCTCCCACATACTGAATCCTGCCGGGTCCATAGGGAGGATGAATGTGGAACTGAATACCCCCTCATTAATAACCCCAGCTCCCTAGAGCTTAATTGCTTTTTGTCCTCAAAGTATGAGAAAACTCAGCCAAAAGGTTTGTTGAGTATTCTCAAAGGAGGGAATTGTTGGTGTCATCAGGCATCTGTACTAGGCCTGAATGAACCAAAGTTATTTTATGCTTGCCCAGAGTGCCTCCATGTTTAAACTCTAATCGACCTAGCAGGCCAGTAACCAAGAAGGGAATGTGTAACAGCTAGCTCAACCCTGGTACTGCCAGGAGATACTGATGAGGCCTGCTTGCACCTGGCTAAGGGGGGCAGAATAACAGATCAAGGAAAGTAAAACAAGATAACAGTTGAAGAAAACGTCACTAACGAGATGATTTTTTTGCTGCCAAGTATGATTTAACCTGCTTAATGTAATTGCTACTTGCATGATGTATCTGCTATAGAAAAATAGACGGGAGGGGGAAGAAGGGGGGTAGTGGGGGTAATAAGAATGCTTAGCTGAAGTTATGTATAAAGAGGGAAAAACTGCTTGTAGGTGTGTGCTTGATCTGAGACATGTCTGTGTCTCCGAGCACCGCTTTGAGATCTCAAATAAATTTTGTCTGCTTCTCCACCTTGGTGTGTTTATTGGAGCGAAGCATAATGGGCAACGAACCGCTGTTGCTGCCTCGGGCACTCTGTGCTGGAAACAGAGTGGTGAGAAACTGAGCTCCCTCTGCTCAGTGCTCACTGACCCGCCTCACCTCTCCCTGCAGTTTCCCATCTTAAACCCCACATTTCCAGATGAGCGAGATCATCGCTGGGAGGGGAGAACAGATACATCCTAGCCCTGTGCCCTCAGCCTACGTGAGAGCAAGGGGAGTCTTGGGGGAGAAGGAGCGGGAGGGGAAGGAGGGTGAACAAGCAGAGAGATGAATGGAGACATGAAGGAAGGGATCCCAGAGGGGAGACAAAACCATATTGGATGAGGAGGAGATGGGGCAGGGGAGGCCCAGGGCAGCAGGATGTGAAAGGTTATAGAGAGTTTGCTGTGAGGGTGAAAACAGCAACTCACCTGCCTGTTCCCTCCAAGCAGCCACCATCACCCAACCTCCAGGCCCTTCCACCTGCCCCCACTCCTACTGCCTCCGCACCAGCCCCATTCAGCTGACAGCCTGATGCTCTCCCCACCCTCCTGTTCCTGCAGGCACTGCCGGCCCTCCAGACCCTTCCAAACGCCGTCCCATCCCTCAGCCTTCTGGGCTCTTCCCAATCCCGCTGTGTCTCCCTCTTTGCACTCTCATGACTTTCCCCCGGGCTCTCCTTGTACTCTAGCACCAGGGTTCTCATGACTTTGCATATTTTATTTCCTCACCTCCCCGTTTTGTCACTTGAAATATCTTTGTTTCTCTCTCTAATAGTGTCTGTTTACTGCTGTACTCAGGCCATGGCTACACAACCTCCCTCCCCTCCCGATGTGCTGTGAAATGCAGGATGCTTGTGAGCTCTGCCCTGAGCAACGAACTCCCCTCCCATGGCCACAGTCAGGGGAAAGCAGCAAAGCGTTCTCACAGCAGCTGAGACTGGCACATTGATAGAATCTGAACTTCAGTTACCTTCTTGTACAGGTGGCGCAGAACTTCCCAGCCCTGGAAACACAGAATCAGAGAGGAGAGCTCATCTGAACAAGCACATTAACAGAAATTAATGTTGTAGAGAGGGAGGCACTTGTCCGGGATTTAAATGGACAGGCCTCTGTTTGAGATGTTTGTCCGCTGTCCAGCACCGGGTCTAAAATGGAGGTGATTTTGTCCAGTGCTGAATGGGGGACATCACTCCGCCCCCTCTATCTCTGAAAAATGATGTCCCCCATGCGGCATGACCTCACACGCACCATCACGCCAATGAGGATGGGGTGGCACAGGGGGGCTCAAACCAAACCCGACAGTCTGGAAATATCCAGCCTTCTGGGAGTGACTGAGTGGCTCCTTATGTGTATAAAATGTTACACTGGGAAAAAGATACGTTCTAGAGTTCAGCATAAAGTAAACAATCCCCAAATACACGTGTGAGCATTTCTCTGTTAGCGGCTACAATTTTAACAGACTCTTTTTTCCTTAGGAGAATTTCTATCACTTTTATAATGATTAATAATCATGAATTAGACTTTCCCTCCTGACACTCTGAAGTGACATTGCCAGCCTGCTACCAAAGACCTGGTCCGGCTGCCATTCATGTTGCTGGCCAGTCTCCCCTGGAATTCAATGGGAGGCCTGAGGCATGGAGGGGAATTTGGAAAGGGACGGGAGCAGGGCTGAACTGAGAATAATTCAGAAAAACAGAATTGAGGGATAGTTTCCCTCGCCCAACCCTGCAGTGCTGACCGGCCCGTGGCCCAGGACTCTGGCAGTGATGTAAAGGGCCTGGGACTCTAGCCACAGCCATGGCGGTCAGAGGCCCTGGGTCCTTAATAATCTCCAGGCCCCAGGGCAGTTGCCCCTTTTGCCTCCTCAGCCCTGAGTGAGACAAAAGGGTTTTCTTTTGGCTCCTGTGAATATGATATAAAGGCCAGAGGGCAGCTATGGCATAGGAGAAGATTTGATATTTTCCCTTCCAAGTTGTCCACTGTCTGGAGCAGGTTTTTGTCCCTGCAGACAGTCGCTGGGGTCAGGGGTCATCCTCCTTAACTAAAGATAGAGAATGAGCATGAACTTGTTGGCTTTGGGTACAATTTTCAAAATCCAGAGTTCCTAGGCCCCATTTTCCAAAGAAGCCTGGGAGTTTAAGTCCAGTCTTCTCTCCCCACCACCAAACTCATGTCCATTTTACCTTTCCCCAGTCTACTGACCCTGACCCACTCCTCAGGCTTTTACCTCCTTCACTGACCAATCTGTCCCACCCAGTCTGTGCTGTTCAGTTTAGGAGTTGGGTAGGTGGCTGGCATAGATGTCTCTCTCTCTTAGTGCACTGATTCTTAGCACACACAAAAGATAAAGAAACTCTCTGGCAAGCATGTGGTTTGTGGTGCAAAAATGAGCAAATGCAAATAAGGTGTGTCCATTTCTTTGGCTCACATCCCTCTGCTGTCCTGTTAATTTCCAAAGCTGGATGGTTCATCTTCCTGTTTGACACTGGCAAAGACCGGACTAACTCAGCAGACACGTTAACATACACACAGACACCCATTGGTTCAGCCCGATGCTGTATCGGCCCCGTCACACACTGATTGCAAAGACCACAGGCCAGAGGTACATGAGGAGCTGGAATAATTGAAATGATGCCCACCAGTTCCCAGTGTCTGTACCAGTTACTGCCTGTAAAGCTCCTTTCTCCACTCTCGCTACTCTTCTGTTGTGTTCTCTGGCAACATATTGTGTCCCTCGGGTTGGACCATGAGCCAGTGTCGTGTGTGTGTGTGTGTGTGTATTATCATATAATCGCCAGTTACATGATCACAGACTGTTTTTGCCACAGGACCCCTGCCTCATTCTTTCACTGGCCAGGATGGAGGCACAAGGGGTGAGAATTAAGGGTGTACAGGGAAGCAGAAAACCGGCATTAACTAACTCTCAAGTCTTCAACATTCAGCCTCAATCATCTTCTGTTCAGGGGGTGTTGTGCAATATTCTGTATTTGTATCATGTCCCCTCTCGCTCCTCTCTTTTACAGGTAAAAAGTCCCAATTTTTTCAATCTCTCCTCATGCTGATACTCATTGGCTCTCTCTGAGCCCCCTTTTCTTCTTCGCTACCCTTTCTGAGATGGGGTGAGAAGTACCCAACGCTGTGCTCCAGATGAGGGCAAACCACTGATTTACATAATGGCTGTATAATATTTCCATGTTATTCACCATCCCATTTTTATGGATTCTCATATTTTGTTTGACCTTTTCCCCAGAGCTTCGCAGTGAGCAGAGGGTTTTGTCAAGCTGGTCACAGTGAATTCTGAGTTGCTTTACTGAGCTGCTGATGCACTTATTTTCAAACCTTGTAATGTGAATGAGTTGTTCAATTTTTTCCCTCCGTGGTATGTTCACTGATCACCAGTGCACTTCATATCCCACCATGTTTCCCTTTCACACAGCTTGGGGGGGTAGGTCCCTCTGAACTGCCTCACAGTCTTCACAGGACTTGACTAGCCAACCTCAGCTGTGGCCCCCTGGAAGAATCATCATTCCCCATGGGGACCACTCCCGCAATCCCCTGGGCATCCCTCTATTCCTCTCCCACTCCCTAACCTTACCCCTCCCCATATCTCTCCGCTCCTGCCCCATCTTCCCCAAGGAATTCCAGAGCCCACACGGGCTCTCTCTGGACCGTTACTGGCTTCCCTGGCTTCTCATGGAGCTTGGATCCTGCCGTGTGTTTGGGGGGTTGCAGTCAGTGTGTGATGCGGTCTCTGTATCTCTGTGTGTGACCAATGGGTGTCTGTGTGCAGTGAATGTGCTAACCAATGCTGGCTGTCATGTGCCTGTGCCACGGCTAGAGTAGTAGCAGCAGCAGCTGTCTGGGCACATGCAACCCCGTTAGGGCTTCTGAAAACTGAAACGAGCAGCCTAGACATTAACCTGGCCCTGGCCTAGCCCTTTGTCCACCTGCCCTCCCAGAGCCTCCAGCCCCATCAGGGACTCTAACAGCATCTCGCTGAGAATCCTCTGAGCTCCCAGTGTGCACAGAAGAACTCCTGAGGCACCCAAAATCAAACGTTGGCCACACAAACCTTTGAATCTTTTCACCTTACTACAGAGCCGTCCCTGCCCCAAAGAGCTAGTGTAAAACGTTAACTGTATGAGAAAAAGGGACTGGAAGTCTCGGGGCAGGGGAGCTTTGGATAGCGATGCAATAGGAGCTGTAGTTACCTGGGCAGATGACATTTCTTCTCCACTCTGAAACCAAACACAGAAAGAGGGATGAGAACTCAGCTGAGCAAATGCAGGAACACCAGGGTTCTGGGATGAAGAGCAGCCGGCTTAAGCTGAACCCAGGCAAGAGCAAAGTGATTCAGAAACATGGACACATTTTGAAGAACTAGATGAGACTCTCCCCTTCATTCCATTGAATTTGTACAGCCCCATTCACCAAAGTCGAGGTGCAAAGACTCAGGTCCTATGTGACCCTTCACTAGGTCTAGGTGACCAGGTAGCATCAGTGTCTAAACATCTCAGCTCACTAGAAAACTCTGCATCTTCCTGTGGGCAAGATTATGGCCACAGTGATCCTTGCCTCTGCCGCCGCCAGGCTGGGTTACTGCAGATCACTGAATCCACAGCTGAGTGTGAAGGCTCCAGCTGGTACCTAACGCAGCTGCCGGCCTTCTCCAGGGCTTAGGCCACAGTGACACATCAGACCCATGTTCCAGCCCCTTCACTGGCTCGCAGTCCCCTTCTGATGCCAGTTTAAGGCCTTGGTTTTAATCTGCAAATCAATTAAAGAATCCAGCCCCAGTGGAGGCTGTTTGTGAGCCGTCCAGGTAGGAGGTTACAGAGGCAGAGAATTGTATGGGACACCCAGGTTGCAGGGCGGGGGTGACACAGCCACCCCTTAGTCTGGATTGTACCCTGGGTATGTCACAGTGACACCCTAAATTAAAGCTCCCTGGCTAAGCAAGGGATAGAGATGCCAAAACCCAGTGAAAAATCAGAGCAGGTGGGAACAGGTGTTCCTGCCTGACACTATGAATTCCCCTTCGAGAGCCCTAGGTACCATTTGATCTTCCCCTCCCCTCTCCTGTGTTTAAAGCCAGAGCTGATTGGACTCCATGGAGAGCCTTTGTTTCAGCTGAGTGATGGCAAGAGCTGAAACCGCTGATGAGCAGGTCTAGGGGCCAAGTCGTAGACCTAGTGCAGGAACAGGGCTGCAGCGAACAACATGGAGACGCAGCAGCAGCTATGGCCTGCTAGAATCCCTGGGAGGTTGTGGAACCTCAGCACGCACCATTGCAGCAGCAGCCGTGATAACAGCAGTGGAGCTGAGTGGTGGCAGAGGTAACAGCACCAGAAAAACCAGCAGAACCAGCAACAGAGGCATCAGCCAGCAGTGGCAGTGAGCCAGTTCCAGAGGCAGCAGAGGCATCGCTCAATGTCCCTCACCCCTTTTCAGGGATAGGAGGCACTGAGCAGCCAGTGGCAAAGGTGCCAACTTCCCCTCTGGCCGGTGGGTGCTTGACCCCTGCTGCACCCCAAGCCCAGCGCCCATTCCATCCTCTTCCCCCAAGCCCCTACCCCACCTCTTACCACCTCTTCCCCAAGTCCCCACCCCTCATTCCACCCCCATCCCAAAGTCCCCGCCTCCTCCCCCTCCTTCCCAGAGCACCCTAGTGCCATGAAACAGCTGTTTTGCAGAAGGCAGGAGGCACTGGGAGGGAGGAGGAAGAGTGGGTCAGCGAGGCTGCCAGTGGGCGAGATGCGCTGTGAGGAGGGGGGAGCTTGGCTGTGGGTGGGTGCAGAGCACCCGCTAGTTTTTCCCCCATGGGTGCTCTGGGGCTGTCGGCACCTAGGGCCAGTGGTGACAGCGATAGCAGCAGCAGCAGGAAGCCAGTTGCAGAGGTGGAGGCAGCAGCAGATGCCTTACTCAATGCCCCCCCCCCGCACCCACACACCTTTCAGGGGTGGGAGATGAAGCTATGTGAGGGCACCTCTGAACTCTGGGTCTTGGCTGATCAAGAAAAACCAACTGTGAGTGGGCTGCAGTGGTGGGAGAGGGCAGTGGTGTGTTACAGGTCATTCACTCATCGGATTATCACATGGCAAGGTGGGAAACTGAGGCAAAGGACATTGCCCAATGTACTGTGGGGTGGGGGTTGCTCAGGGTTACATGCTTTGGAATCATGGCCATGGTGTTTTCCCAAAGCAATGCTGGGTCCCTTTGCCTTGTAATACAATGTTTCTTTTCTTACACCCAGACTCGGGGTGGGTGAGTGGGAAGTTTTGTATCTTATCCTGTGTCTACACCAGCACTTCTGTCAGTCGAGGTGTGAAAAAAGCACATCCCTGACCTACATATGTTTCACTGACAAAAGCACTGGTGTGGACAGTGCTGTGTCGGCGGGGCACACTCTCCCAGCGACGCAGCTACTGCTGCTCACTGAGGGTGGTTTAATTATGCTGGTGGGAGGTCGGTACAGAGCGGCTACACGGGAGACCCGATTGCAGGGCAGCTGCAGTGGTGCCTCTATAAGCCTTAAAAGGGACACTATAGAGCCTTAAAGAGGCCCAGGAGTTAAATTTTCCCAGATTATTGGGTGGGGTCTAAAGTGTTTTCTAGTTTGTGTTGCTAAGAGGAACCCTTGATATTGAACCCAGCCCATCTGGCTGCCGACTCCACCTGGCAGAAGGGCGAGAGATCGAGAGATCCAGAGACAGTTTCAACACCACAGAAAAGGCTGCATTCGAGAAATAGAAACACTTACCAAGTTCTCGTTGAAGATCATCTGGGTAATAGAGAACCAGAAACAAACACACACTAATTAAGTGCTGATATTCTAGGATGGAATCAACCCCAGCCTCCCATCATGCAGCCTGTCCCTCACAACCCCACTGATCCAGGCTATGGGCAGGGAAACCACTGAGGTCTGGGGAGAAGAGTCTCTTTCCAACCCACAGGCAGGGCACGGAGCACCTGCGAAGTCTCATAGGATGTGGCTACACAGCAACTGAATACCCCCAATTGATCCATGTCAGCTAAGCAGGCTCACAAGGCATGGGCTGGGGTCCTGTAAAATGGGGGTGTAGACGTTTGGGCTCATTTTGTGTCTACACTAGAGTAAAACTATCAAAAAATAACTGATTATCTGCATGGACTTAGTTCTGAAAGTTTTGAATTCCCTAGGGAATTAGGGCCAGATTTTTAAAGGTATTTAGGTTCTTAACTCCCATTGATTTCAATTTGCATTAGGTGTCCAAATACCTTTAGAAAGCTGCCCTTAGCGCCCATTCCCGCTTCCTTGCAGATTACATGTTCCCATTCACTTTGCTGGGAGCATTCGGTGTGCACGGAATGTAATATTGGGCCCTAAAATTATCAACATTATTCTGTTAGGGATGTGACTTGTGCATTTACTGTTGGATCCTACGCTCATTGAAATCCAAGGCACAGCTCTAATTGATGGTAGTGGTGCAGCATCAGGGCATTCATGTTTTTCTCATTTAAAAAATAAAACATGAGGAGACAAATTTATACGAAGTTTTCCTTATTGGAGAAAAGGGCACAATATTTAATGTATCACGTTTCCATAAAATAAAATAAAAACCCCAGAAACTAATTATTAGGAGCATTTTTCTCTTGGCTATACGGTTGTCTGAGTTTTGTGAAAGTTGAACATTGTGTATAACTTTTCATATTACCTGTTGGGGTGAAATTGATCAGGCTTAATCTCAGCCCAATTTCCTTTTAACATTAAATGAAAAAAATGAACAACTCCTCCTCAAATATAATTACACACAAGATCCATGTTGGACCAAATTATTTACTTGTCAGATGAGGCAAGAGGACATTTGAGGGCACAAAGTGCTCCTGGTCTCTCATGTCATGGTGCCTCCAGCACCATGTGGATTTCACCCTCAGAGAAGATACATTTCAAAGAACATTTCCTTTCTGATTTCCTTTTACCCATATACTGAATAATGATCAATACATTATCACTGATATTTCATGTGATTTTCAAATTGATCTCACTTTAATAATCATCATCATAAATAATAAAACAGCAAACAACGTAATGGAAAATGTTCTATGTGGAGAAAAATTGAACTTACTGATTTCTCTAAGATGTTTCCCTAAAGAAATGAAATAAATCAAACAGATGTAAATACAAGTTATTTAAGAATATTTTCAGTTAATGGAGATTTAAAGGAGTGTTTTCATGATATGAATGCCTGGCCCCTAAATACCAAACATTTTCGTTCATGTTTTACCAATGTTGTGGCCACACTAGAGTTAAGTGTCCAACAGTAACTGACTATTTTCAAGGATTTACAATTCTGAAAGTTTTGAATTCCTTATGGAATTAGGGTCTGTTTTTCAAGGCATTTAGGAGCCTAACTCCCACGGATTTCAGTGGTCAGAGGGGCAGCCATGTTAGTCTGGATCTGTAAAAGCAGCAAAGAGTCCTGTGGCACCTTATAGACTAACAGATGTATTGGAGCATGAGCTTTCGTGGGTGAATACCCACTTCATCGGATGCATGTTGTAAAAGCAGCAAAGAGTCCTGTGGCACCTTATAGACTAACATGCATCCGACGAAGTGGGTATTCACCCATGAAAGCTCATGCTCCAAAATGTCTTAGTCTATAAGGTGCCACAGGACTCTTTGCTGCCAATTTCAGTGAGAGTTAGCTGACCGTATACCTTTAAAAATCTGGCCATTAGAGCCCAATCCTGCTTCCTTGTATTGTCTCTCACACTCCCATTTGCTTTGCTTGGCACTCTGGGGGTGCAGATGGGGATTTCTGGCCCTCAAATTATCAGCATTATTTTTTTAGCAATATGACTTGTGCATTCAGTGCTTAATCCTACACTCATTGAAGTCAATGGCAAAGATCTTACAGATGTTAGTGATGCAGTATCTGGGCTTTCATCTTTTTCTGGTTAAAAAACTACTCCCAAAATTTCATAAATAAAGAAATACCCTTATGAGGAGACAAATTTGTAGAAAAGTTTTCCTTGTTGGAGGACAGAGCACGACATTTACAGATTTCTATATCCTGTTCCATCAAAAATAACCAGAAATAAATATAAATTCTTATTAGGAGCAGTTTTGCCTTGGTTATACAGTTGTCTGCATTTCATGAAAGTTGCACAGTGATTATACAATTTGTGAACCTTTGATGGGTTTCATGTTCTCAACACCAGGAGAAAAAATTTTCCCTTCTCCATCTCTGACATTGTTTCTCACCATTGTCAGAACTCAAGTTAAGGCTCAGAGCTCATGTCTATTCAGACCCCTTTTTCTACTGTGTATATTTTTTTAATATAACCTATTGGGGTGAAATTTGCCAGGCTTTGTCTCATTCCAATTTCTTTTTAACATTAAATGAAATCACAGACAACTGCTCCCAAAATAAAATCACACACAATCGTTATGGGGACCCAACTCTGTACAAAATATTTACTGATCAGAGGAGGGAAAGAGACCTTAACTAATTCCCAAAGTCCATGGGGACTGAGGAGGGAATAACTGCACAGCTGGGTGGGAAGTGGTCAGAAAAGAGGCCATCTTCCTTCCACCCCTTCCCCAAATGCTCCATTCAGCTTAACTGAGGCAGTTCTGGGGCAGAAATATTCTGTGCCTGTAAAGGGCTGGTGCAGATCACTGCCTCCTGGAGCAAATGGGAACCTTAGTAATGTTTCGTTCCCTGTGCTGCTGAGGGGAGCGCAGTGCAGCTCTGTACTTCCCCTGCTTGGCCTAGTGTAAAATTTCATTCTTCCCTTTTTTCATTTATTAGAAGAAAATTCTTGTTCATTTCACTAACATTTTCCCCTGTGACATTTACCTTTCATGTTAAATAGATAAAGAGTGAGGCCAATGAAACAAACAAAGAAAACCAGGAGAATCACACTCAGAGCCACCATCCATGGATTCACCCTTGGGAAAAAGAAATCTGAAAAATAAACCCCACAGGATTTGCATTAGTTTGGAAGCAGGAACAATGCAATTTTTTTCTCTATTGCACATAACTACGTAAATAATCCCCAGCAGGACGTATGTAAGATAGGAGTGAAAACGACCCCATCTATGCTTCACAAAAGACCAAAACCTGATTGTAAAAATTACTCCAACCAACGCAGCTTTAGCACTGATTAACCTGTGAATGAACAGGCCTGGTTTGATTCATGTCATCTAGCCAGAATGGGCATTTCAAACATGCCTAAGGCCTTCTCCACACAGGATTTGTGCACTGGTTTAGGGAAATTGGTGTAACACTCATGCAGTCATTGTTACACTGATTTCTCAGCTGACCACGTAACAGGACTGCCCCAATTTAACTAAATTGGTTGACAAAACTTTAAATTGTAAATCAGCTGAATAGTGTCCTTTCTCCATTTAGTACAAATCAGTAAGGAACTGACTTAAGCTAAAAACATAGGACACTCTGAAATTGAAATAAGAGCATTCAAACAATTCATCAATAACTCAGTAGTGAAGCTTGTGTGTGTAAACAAAGGCAAAGTGAGCTATGAGCACAACTCCCATTGAATGTCAACAGAAACAAGTCCACATAATTTGGTGACATTTCACTTGTTGAAAAGACAGCAAACAAACCATAGTGTAAAAATTGCTACATTCACAAAATCACTGTGGTGAAGTTAAGTTTTTAGGAACAAACTCTTTCAAGGTTTGGTGAATATTTCTTCTCAAAAATCACACACTTTTTTTAAAGTAAGAGTTTCAGGAGTATCAGAGTTAAGATTAAATTTACATGAAACCCAAAACTCTGATAACTCTGAATCTTCAAAATTAAGGCAGATTGCCTGAGTTGTGACCTGTTAAAGGTGCCAGTTTCTGAACTTCTTTGTTTTTATGTAGTTGTAAAATATGCACAACAGATGCTTCAGTTCTTTGTTTTGTTTTGTTTCTGCTGAAGGTGATTTATGCGTGTGGGTTTAGCTGGTAACTGACCTGCTACATAAACTGTTGATTCCTTTTCTTGATTGAGAACGGTGTTCCTGATCCAACAGGACAGGTTCTGGTTTGAATGTTCTTTTATAATAATAGAACTTTCTGTTTCAAACAAGCCACTATCCCCTAGGGATTTTGCTTCAGACAGAGATGGTAATTCTTGCCCACGGAGATTTCTCCATAGCACCTTGGGCTCTGGGTACCACCCAGCCGATTGACAAACCACCCGGATCCCTCCATCCTGGTGGCTCTCCACAGAGATGAGAGGATTGGAGCCCAAAGCTAGAAGAAAATTACATAAATGTGTGATAAATCAATGTGGTAACTTAACAGCTAAAAGGATGAGTGAGAGATTGTGGATCCCTTACTCCCACTGGAGATCACTGGATCACGTAGAAGGGATAAATGAATACTGGAATTTCTGAATTCCCAATACCCATGGATACAGGAAAAATGTGAATAAATATTGAGTGAAATTATTTTAAATAAGCAAGAGATATTATCCTCTCCACCCAAGAGCAATGGAGCACTGAACAAATTTGGAAATCTGGCCACTTCATTTAAATACCTAGCGGGATATGAATTTTTCAGAAAGCCAGTTTTTAGTATATTGGATAGATATTTTGTTTGTTCTATTTTTAAACAAATAAATAAATCTAACTGGCTCCATGGTTACTGTGTCAGAGCAGCAGGGGACAAACGCTCGGACTCATCCACTAGCGGTAAATACATAATGTCTCCCCCTCCTCACCACCATCTTTATGTGGCTTCAGCCAATCAGAAAGCTAAAACTGATTTTGACTGCACCCCAACTAACTACCTGTAATGACCACGTCAGAAGGCCTATAAACCTGGCAATCCCACCTTAGCCTCGCCTCAGAATGACTGCAGAGAAATTGGAAGACCACAGGCTGTCCACACTTGAAAGGCTGCAGCAGACACTACTTACACCAACAGAGGACTTTTCCTGGTGTCATAGGTAATACACATCTCTGAGAGGCAGTAGCTGGGTTGACAGAAGAATTCTTCTGTTGACCCAGCGCTGCCTGTATGGGGACTTAGGTCAGCTTAGTTTTGTCAGTCATGGGGTGTGCATTTTTCACACCCCTGAGAGACACAGTTAAGCTGACCTACTTTTCTTGTGTAAACCAAGCCCATATTTGTCTCTACGTCTTTTCCCTCCTTTCTCTCCCTCCTTTTGAAGTCAGCCAAAAACATCTTTTGGGCAAAAAAATCTCTTGACCATTCTGAAAATGTCTTTAATAAAATGTTGGGAAAGTTTTCAGCATATTTTCCAAAGTGTATGAACATGGTCGTGTGCTGAAATCTAGTCACGCTGAGTTATTCTAAAATAATTCACAAGCTGCTAGTCACAGTTGTTGCAGTAGAAAAGAATAAAAACTGCAGCCCAGACTAAGATAATACAGACAAGAGCAGCTGACCTGCTATCTTCAGTTCCAATGGGGCTTCTTCATAAAAAGAACCGTCTTGAACAAAACAGTTGTATTGTCCTTCATCTGAGCGTCTGATATTAAGAATCTGCAAGGAAACATTCCCATCCATTATGCCAGCTTTCAAAAGCTCTGTCCTTCCACGATAGTCTGGCATCTGCTTCCCATATTGATCCTTCCCATGCTGATACAGGTGCACAAATGAAAGGAAATCAGATCAGAACCATCTCACCTCCATGTTCTCAGCGCTCATCCTGGGGGACAGGTGACAGGGTAATACAGTGGCCTCACCCACAACAGCAGTGACAGGGTGACCAGAGCCAGTCACGCTGAACTGGGCTGTGAAATACACCAAAGCAAAAAGAGAAGATACTCAGAGGGTTCAATAGGTTTAAACTTTCCAAAAATTCAGCATGGGGCAGACACCTGCCAATCAAATTTCCAGCCTGAACATTGAAAATTTGGCACAATAACAAACAAGTGAAAGTGGGGGAGGGGAGAGTTTAATTTAAAAAAGTGACAGGCCAGCTCAGGTATGGGTGTCACTGATAACTCCCCTTATAATAATTTGACATGCCACAGAGCCATTTCAGTGGCCTGTGAACGGACAGGGTGACCTGAGTATATACACTGTATACCTGAGCTCTGTGATCTAGTCCAGCCTTCACTATATTTCTGATGTGATTCTCAGTGTTGGTTTTCATATGAGAAGGGTGAAAAGATGAAATCCTGACTCCACTGAAGTCAACAGAGATCACCTAGAATTTCACCCTAATGTTTTGGGACCCAGCTTCTTTGGAGACGACCACCTCTCACCTCGTATGAGGACACCATTTTCATTGAGATGAGCTGAGGTTCTTGAGTTTTCCTCCTTTGCCCCCCTCCACCTGTGTCATAGGTCTCACCCCCACTCTGAACTTTAGGGTACAGATGTGGGGACCTGCATGGACATTTCTAAGCTTAACTACCAGCTTAGATCTGGTTTCGCTGCCACCATCCAGAATTTTTGAGTACCTGGATCACTCCCTTTCCCCCCTAAAAAACCTTCCCCTCCCTGGGTAGCCTTGAGAGACTCCTCCACCAATTCCCTGGTGGACACTGATCCAAATCCCTTGGATTTTAAACAAGGAAAAAATCAATCAGTTTCTTAAAAAGAAGGCTTTTAATTAAAGAAAAGAAAGGTAAAAGAAAAAAAAACCTCTGGGAGACAGCATACAGCTGACTTCACAGACAACAGATAGAAAACACAGGATGTTCCCCTGGGCAAAAATCTTAATATACACAAGAATACCTAATTTGATAATTCCCTTAATGGCACCAAGACAAGTTACAAAGAAAATAAACATAAACCTATTTATCCCTTTCTAAAACTTACTACTCTGATAAGAGGCTGGTTCCTTGATCTTTCTCACTTTGCTGAAACTGACTAAACAAAGGAAAACTCCCTCCTTCCTTTTGAAACATCTTGTTCCCCCATTGGTTCCTCTAGTCAGGTGTCAGCCAGGCTAGGTGAACTTCTTAACCCTTTACCGGTAAAAGAGGCATTAACCCTTAACTATCTGTTTATGACAACCTGTTTTTTGTGAGACAAGGTCACTGCCAGGACATTTTCAGTAAAGGGTCTTCAACTCTGGGTCTCACTTGCCTTGGCCCCACTGACCCCAAATCACTTCAGCTTGAGGCCAGGTTGCCTTGGTGTTTGAGAAAGGACTGGGTCACAGAGGGTGCAAGCATGTGAAGTAGGATGCTCAGCGTGACCAGAGGTGCATAAGGCAGCCCACAGTGGAAATGCCAACATCAGGGAAGGCTGCAAAAAGGAGAGAAGATTCTCCCAAAACTGGTAGTTTACACTATAGTTAGATTCACCAACCAGTCAAAACTGTGCTCCTGATCCCCCACACTGGTTATCAAGAAAAGAAATCACACAGCCCCCTTTACTGCATTCCAGTATCTGGCTCCCAATCATCGAATAGGTTCAGTACAGTGAGAAGTTACTTAAAACTCTATTCACTTTACAAAATGTAATTTTAATTCCCCAAAGGATCAGACACATTACCAGATCAATACTAGTTTGAATCTTACCCAAAATACCATGCTGCCAGCCAGTCCTTTAGTATCTAAATCTAAAGGTTTTATTAGAAAAGAAAAGGAACTAAAAAGAAGAGAGTTGCTAAATGGTCAAAGCAGTCAGATACTTTCATATATACACACATATATACACAAAGAGAGAGAGACACTTCAGAATCCGTATATCAGGTTCTTAGCAGCACTGGTGAATTTGCTAGCTTGAAAAGTCCTTCTGGAACACATCCAAATCTTGGATGGGTCTATCAATCCTTTGTTGAAAGCTTCCGTTTGTATGGAAGTTACTCCGGAGGTGAGAAGCAGGACTGCAGACAAAATGGAGAAGATGCAACTGTCTTTTTATATCCTTTGCCATGTGGCGTGTACATCCTTTGTCCCAAACACAAACTCACAGCACATGGGCATGAAAGGTACTTGGAGTCCCCGTCCATCGGCATGTCCTCATAGGCGCTGACTGCGTGGGTGATCCGGGGCTGGAGCACCCTCAGAGAAAAATTTGCACCCGCTGGCAGCCAAACTTCCCGCCCCACAACACCTCCTCCTCTGCCTGTAGCAAGCGCTGGGAGGGAGGAGTGGGAACGTGGCATGTTCAGGGGAGGAGACAGGGAAGAGGCGGGTCTGGGGCGGGGATTTGCGGAAGGAGTTGGAATGGGAGAGGGAGGGAGTGGGGTTCGGGTGGGGACTCTGGGGAAGGGGTTGGAATGGGGGAGGGATGGGGCAGGGCAGGGGGGGAGTCAAGCACCCACTGGCACCAGTAGAAGTTGGCACCTATGCATGTCCCTACATGTCCTGAAGAACAACAAGGAGTCCAGTGGCACCATAAAGACTAAGATTTATTTTGGACATGAGCTTTTCCAAAATAAATCTGTTAGTCTTTAAGGTGCAACTGGACTCCTCCTTGTTTTTGTGGATACAGACTAACATGGCTACCCCCTGATACTTGTCTACATTGTGACAGACCCAGGCTAGTGGGGTACAGGAGTCTGGTCCTATTGGTATCAAGGAAGTGGTCGGGCCCAGCCTAAGGGGAGGATCCACAGGTCCGTGACACCAAATAATTACGTGGGACAACCAATGAAAAAAACAGGATCGGGAGTGAGGTCATAGGGCTAAACGAAGAGAACCCGATGAAGATACTGAGCAGAGAACCCCGGACAGCGCCCACTGCTCCTCGAAGGCGTCAAGGGAGCCAGTGGACGCCGCCCAGAGGAACTCTGCCCGGATGCGTGAACGGATGGAGGAGCGGAAATAGGCCCCACAGTCGCAGGAAGTCCCGTCGGCCAACCTCGGGCCGTAGGTCGGGGAAGAACAGGGTCACCACTCCAGCCGTGCGAACAGAGAGGTGGCTGAAGTAGACCCCATCCCCCCACTCCAGCCACCAGCTAGCTTCAGCAGCCGGATCCGTATGGGTCTCCTGCAGGAAAACCACTGAGTACCCCCCATCCTGAAGGAAGGAGAGCACTTGGCTCCTGCGGAGACCCAACCTACAGCCCCGGGTGTTTAAAGTGGCAAAGGTGATCGGTGCCATGAGGAGGGCTGGGGGGGGGGGGATCCTCGCCGGCAGACAGGGGGACCGAAGTGAGGTCGCTCAGATCGAGGCCCGCCGGCAGAGAGTCGTCCTCCCCCTGCGTGACCGGGGTCAGACCCAGGGCCTCGATCTCCTCGTAAATGGAAGGGAGAGCGCCGTCCGCCACCCCGGGGCCCTCCCCACCAACACCCAAAGCGACGCCCACCTCGGCGCTCGCAGGGGCTTCGGATGGCAAGGGGGCGAGAAGGGCTCCCTCGGGGGCTTCCTCGGGAAGGGACCCCGGAGGAGGGGCAGCGTCACCGTCCGGTGCTGCCACAATGTCCCCAGTCTGTACCACAAAACGGGTGTCGTCAGGGGGCAAAGCGGAAGGCTCGTCATTGGTGCCCCCCTTCCTGCTCTTCCGGGGGGTCTCCAAATCCGGAGGATGTAACGGGGCCCGAGCCTTCCACTTGCCCCGATTTCCCTGCACTAAGGACCAGCCCTCCATGGCATCATCTGGGGGCTGGCTAACAGGGGTCGGGTCGGGGGGCAAGGGCGATGGCTCAGGGACTCAGGGAGGCAATGGAGGGGCAGCATGAATGAGGGAGGAGTCTCCCTGGGGCGGGCCCTCTCCCATGCCCGGCGTTATCTCCGCCGCACCCTCCTCCACAGCGGTGGACCGAGAAGGAAGAGGGGCAGCTTCAGGTGCCGGGCAGCCAAGGGCACTGGTGGTGACAGGGCCGACGCCTTGCTGGGGCTCAGGGGTCCCGGACGCTCCTCTGTGCTGGGCCAAGGGGCAGTCCCTCTGGACGTGCCCCATCACTCGGCAAAGGTAGCACCGGTCCATAACAAGAGCGGGGAGGGGGACAGACAGCAAAGGGAGGGGAAGGAGAGGAGGCAACCACCCCTCCCCGCTAGGCTGCAGGCAGGGGAGGAGGGTGCCAGAAAGGGAAGGCTAAAGGGGCGTGGGGAGCTATCAAGGACCCAGGGGCGGGAGGGTGTCAGGTCACCGACTCATAGGGGAATTCCGGCTCCTCTAGTTGCACTAGGGAATTGGGGGGCCTAACAGCATAGGGGGGTGCAGTGAACAAGGGCAAACTCAAATGGGGGAAGGGCACAAGTGCATGAGAGGGGCATGGGCGCATGAGGGGAGGGGCCAATCAGGGCTGGGGGATCACAGGGTCGGGGGGAAGGTCGAGCTAGGAACGGGGCAGAGGGACCACGGGACTGGCTGCAGGGCTGGGGCAGGACAATCAGGGCCACAGAGGGAAATGGGTGGGGCAGACAAATGTGGTAAAGGAGAGGGGGCCAGGCCAAGGGGTTGGGGGTGGGGGTGCGCCCACGGGCACTTGTGCAAAAAGTCAATGGGTGGCTGCTGCAGGCCCAAATGGTGGAGGAGGGTGTGGTGAGAAAGGCAAACAGCTCAGTCCCAGAGGCAGAAGGTCGAGGTAGATGGAATACAGCCAGTGAGGGTGGTGGAGGGGGCAACAATGGTGGTGGGGGCGAAGGGGGACACGGATGAACTGGCGGCAGGCTCCACACCACACCCCCGGTGTCCCAACAGACACAGTCCAAACCCCCACCACAAGAGCACAGTCCGAAAAATATCAGTCCTTAAGTGCCCCCTCCACAGTGATCTTCAGAGTCTCTATGAGGTCCTTCATCAGCAGGTGTCCTCTCCTTCTCCTCCTCCTTGGGGCTCCTGCAGCTCCCCAGTAGCAAACACAGCAGCTCCAGGTGGTGGTCTGGTGGCCAGGCAGGAGGGACCCTGCTCAGAAGATGGCGGTGGTGGCGTCCCCAGCAACAAGGGCTGGAGCTGGGGTCCCTCACTCCCCTCCTCCGGGGAGCAGGCCAGCAGCCCCCCACCAAGGGGCCATAGGTGGAGTAACAGCAGCAGCTGACAGAGTGGGGGCGGGGGGAGAAATTTACTAGCCAGCCAGCAAGCAGGTAGCAGAGAAAGGGGGTGGGTGGTGGTGTCCAGCCCAGCCAGGGGAGCAGCTAGAGCAGAAACAGTAGCAGCAGCGAGGGCCCAGCAGGAACAGCAGCAACCCTCTCCCTCCTACCCTCTACAGCAGAGGAGTCAAAGGGGGATCTTCTGGCCACTGGAGAAAGAGGTTTCTGTTCCCTGAGTGACCAGAGCAGAGGCTGTACTAGAGTAATCAGGGACCTGCTAGAACCAATTAAGGCAGACAGGCTGATTAGAACACCTGCAGCCAATCAAGGCAGGCTAATCAGGGCACCTAGGTTTAAAAAAAAGGAACTCACTCCAGTCAGGTGAGGAGGAGCCAGAGGAGAGGAAGTGTGTGAGGAGCTGGGAGCAAGAGGCACAAGAAGCTGGGAGGGAGAGGGATGAGGATGAGGATGAGGATGTGGATGTGCTGCTGGAGGACTAAGGAGTACAAGTGTTATCAGACACCAGGAGGAAGGTCCTGTGGTGAGGATAAAGAAGGTGTTTGGAGGAGGCCATGGGGAAGTAACCCAGGGAGTTGTAGCTGTCATGCAGCTGTTACAAGAGGCACTATAGACAGCTGAAATCCACAGGGCCCTGGGCTGGAACCCGGAGTTGAGGGTGGACCTGGGTTCCCCCAAATCTCCCAACTCCTGATCAGACACAGGAGGAGTTGGTCCAGGCTGAGGTGAGCAAATCTGCCAATAAGCGCAGGACCCACCAAAGTACAGGAGGAACTTTGTCACAACATGCCCTGCTGACTCATAGCCCCCGGGCTTCTCTCAATGGCTCATTCTACAGCAGGTTGGATAATGCTGATGCCGGTCTGTCTGGGGGTGTCACTCAAATGCACAGCACAAGTTTGAGACATCAATATGCTGCACATATTTATACCTCACCATACAAAGATGACACAGACTATAAACAAGCTTATCATATTTAGCAAATCAAGCCTTTTCCACTGATACCTTACATAGAATCATAGACCTGGAAGGGACCTTGAGAGGTCATCAAGTCCAGCCCCCTGCACTCATGGCCACCCCAGCACCATCTAGACCATCCCTGACCTAGGTGTTGGCCTAACTAGCTCTTAAAAATCTCCAAAAATGGAGATTCCACAACCTCCCTAAGCAATTTATTCCAGTGCTTATCCACCCTGACAGCTAGGAAGTTTTTCCTAATGTCCAACCTAAACCTCTCTTGCTGCAATTTAAGCCCATTGCTTCTTGTCGTATCATATGTCGGAGAAAAACTCAGTTCTCACTTTTTCGTTTGGGTGCAGCAAAATCAAATACTTTATTATTTCTCCAGTAATTACAATGGAGGGAGAGAGTTCCATAGGACACAGGGTCGCCCCAGTCCTGGACAGGTCTCTCAACTGGTAAACAATTACAGCAAGCCTTTATACTATTGTTACAGACAATAACTAGTAATAATACAGACAATAGAGAGCAACAACTACATTTTGTTTATACATAAGCCATTCTGCTATCTTGTTTGTCTCACTCCTAAGAAAAGCAAGCCTGCATATTTGGTTATCAGTTACAAGGTCGTAATAACTTTGTACACAGTTCTTTCCCTATGTCTCACACTATCCTTGCTTCTGGAAGTCTCACGTCATTAGGGTTACAGCTGGGCTAACTCTTGCTAACTGACTGACATGTATTAAGATCCCCTTCAAATCCTTATTAATTCTTTCCCTGCTTCCACACATAAGAGGTTAAGGAGAACAATTTTTCTCCCTCCTCTTTATAACAACCTTTTAGGTATTTGAAAACTGTTACCGTGTCCCCTCTCAGTCTTCTCTTTTCCAGACTAAACAAACCCAGTTCTTTCAATCTTCCCTCATAAGAAACATTTTCCAGACCCCTAATCATCCTTGTTGCTCTTCTCTGGATTCTCTCCAATTTGTCCATATCTTTTCTGAAATGTGGCATCCAGAACTGGGCACAAGACTCCAGTTGAGTCCTAATCAGCACAGGGTAGAGCGGCATAATTACTTCTCGTGGCATATCTTGTATAAGATTTATTGTGATTTTGTAATATTGGTATCAATGGTCACCCATATTCCATACAGCCTCACACTCAGATACGATGATATAAGTACCTAGATAGAGAAACTGAGTTGCCTCATATGCAGCAGGTGGAGAATTACTCCTCCGGAAGGGTTGCGGAGGAAGTGGAGCCTTATTTACTGATACTGAGCTGTGATGAAGTGGGAATGTTCTTGATGTGTTATGTGAATGCTGAGTGGGGAGTACTGACCTGGGAAGGTTGCAGGGCAGTTTTGCTGGGGCTGCCTGCATTGGGGAAGGCAGGATACCTGAGCATGTAACTTGAGAACCCAGGACGGGGGTTGGAGGCCAGGTAACACCTCTGCCTGGGACACTGGAAAAAGGTCAAAGGCTGGGAGAGGAGCCAGGGGGAGGCAGAGTGAGAGGCTGGAGGAAGTTTCAGTTTGGAGCTGGCTGGGAAATGGAGAAAGGTGCCCCAACAGGGCTGTGGCCTCCCTGGGGGCCCCAGAGGGACCTAACTAAAGGGGGTCCTGTTGTCTGTACCGGCAAGACCTGTTTTGGGACAGGTTCCTGTCATCTAAATAAACCTTCTGTTTCACTGTCTGGGTGACTAAGGCCACGTTTACACTTACCTGCTGGGTCGACGCGGCGAGTTCGACTGCTCGGAGTTCGAACTATCGCGTCTGATCTAGACGCGATAGTTCGAACCCCGGAAGCGCTAGTTCGAACTCCGGTACTCCACCGCGGCAGGAGGAGTTGCCGGAGTCGACCTTGGAGCCACGGAGTTCGCTTCCGCGGCGTCTGGACGGGTAAGTAAGTCGAACTAGGGTAGTTCGAATTCAGCTACGTTATTCATGTAGCTGAATTCGCGTACCCTAGTTCGACCCCCGACCTTAGTGTAGACCAGGGCTCAGTAATGGTGAATCGCAGGAAGCCGGGGATGCCGGGCCTCATCTCTCCCCACACACTCTGTGAAAACTGCCAATCTGAAATTTGTTGTAGGGTGGGTTTGGGTGTATTTTGGTTTGGTTTTTTTTTTTTGGTTTTGGTCTCTTTTTTTTCCAGTTTTGTTCAAAGGAGTGGAATAGGCATGATTTATAAACCACCACCATGAAACAAATCCTACAAGGAGCAGCAGGACCAGTGGGATTCCTACCTGATTCCAGCTTGTGAATGTGATAAGTAATGAAGAAAATGACCAAATTAGGCAGAGAGGCGCTCACTGCGGAGCTAGGACAGAATGAAAGAAGCTTCATCTTCACTGTAACTTGATCTGGACAACAGGATAGAGAAGAGAAAAATACTTTACTAAAACATGTTTTGCATTCAAATTAAAGACTAAGATTTATTTGGGCATAAGCTTTTGTGGGTAAAAACCTCACTTCTTCACACACCGAGTGCAGCAAGTTTGAGCACTTTAAAGCGCTAGTGTGGACAGGCTCCTCTCCCAGTGCTCAGAGCTAATCCCCTCGTCGAGGTGGATTACCAGGAGCACAGCGCTTTGAACTCTGTAGTGTAGCCATAGCCTCAGTTGGTTAGATCAGACAAAGAGGAGCTGCAATGATGTGCCTGTGCCTTTAAGAACCCAGCCCCGGGAAGCTGATGCTGAGAGGTCCTGTCTGTCAGAGGGGACATAAAAAAGCCCCTCTGCCCCCCCTTTGCAAACACTGGGGTCTGTCACCGTTACCCCCTCTGCCCCTGACTGTGCTGGGTTTTGCCCTTGGTCACCCTCTGCCAGTGCCTCACCCTGAACTTAACGCCCCCTCCACCCCCCCACCCTGATTTTACCCTTTCGCCCCTCCCCTAACCCTGCCTCCCGCTGCTTGCCCCCCGCCCCAGACCAGCCAATTTCCGACCCCTGCTCAGACCCTGGGCACCCCCCAGCTCCGATTCACCCCCTTTGAATCCCTGTGAATAGCAGTCAGCAGAATCCTACAGCTAATACTGGCAGGGTGAACGGCAGCGGCTTCAGCAGCTGTTACTGAGCATGCTCAGTTTGTGTGAACATACAAAAAGCCACTTTGCTCAAATAAAAAAGCCTCTGGCCCCACCAACAAACTATTTTGCCAGCACTGGTGTCCCAGTGCCACTGGGGTAACTGCTGCCCCCTCTGCCCCTGCCGGGTTTTGCCCTCTGCCACCCTCTGCCAGCGCCCCCCACCCTTGGGCTTAACCCCGCCTCTTTCCCCCCCCTTCCTGATTTTACCCTTTAGCCCCTCTCCTAACCCTGCTTCCAGCTGCCTGACCCCCCTGACCAGTCAATTTCCGACCCCTGCTCAGACCCTGGCCACCCCCCTGCTCCGATTCACCCCCTTTGCCACTTTTTAACCCCCATCCAAAGCAGTCAGCAGAATCCTACGGGTATAAGGGCAGTGGCTTCAGCAGATGTACCGAGCATGCTCAGATGAACTGCTCAGGATGCTCAGCACGCCGTAAGTAGCACATTGCTACAGGAGCAGTGTCATTCCTGGGCATGGTAAGGGGAGTCCCGGAGGGGCTGTCAGGGGGCGGGGGGAGGGGTGCATGGGTGGGGAGTTCGGGGGGGGGGGTAGGGTTGGATGGGTTGGGGGGGTTGGGTTGATTTGTCATTTCTTTGTTTTGCTGAATTTTACTCAATAACAGTGGGCTCAATACTGTTCGTGGGGGAGATTTGTAGCTTTCTACATTTTGAATCCGGAAATTTACTGCACCAAACCCAGCTGCCATCAGTCTGGTTTTCTCTCTCTCTGCTGACATTGCAGTTTTCTGCCTCTTGACTGGAGGGCGGGGTGAATCCTTTTGTTTTTGTAAAAAATAAAATTATGCTCAGAATCAATTGAAATAGAAACCTGCCTCCTTTTCTCTTTCTGAACATAGTGGGAATTAAGCATGTGCCTAATATTGATCCTGTGTTCAAGAGTGTCACTGAGTGGGGACTTCAGGCCATACAGAAAAAGGGAAATTTATACATTGGAGCCTGCCCTGTATACAGACCCCAGCACGCCAAGTACGCGCTTGGGGCAGCGTGCCACGGGAGGGCGGCATGCAGCTCCGGCGGACCTCGGAGCCGCGGGACCAGCAAACCCTCCGTAGGCACGTCTGCAGGAGGTCCACCAGAGCCGCGGGACCAGTGACTGCCAGAGCACCCCCCGCAGTGTGCCGCCCTGCTTGGGGCGGCGCAATTCCTAGAGCTGCCCCTGATTGTATAACAGATTATCTCCTAGTGTGTGAAGAGCCATTCAAGGGGCAATTTCATGAAGAAACCTATAGGAGTGCAGCTATTTGAAAACAGCAGTAGTGTTGGGAAATTATTTTTGTTCTGTTTAAAAGATTGTGATTAAAAATAAGCACATATTATTGCACAGAATATTAGATTTTAGTTTTCCTTTTTTCAGTTTTCATTTTTTCCTCTCTTTTCTCCTTTGAGACAGGATAAGGGATGGGTGAATAAAATGTTTTTATTCCATTTGATGAGGGTTTCTTCATTTTGTGGAGAAATTAGAAACACTAAAATAGGAAAAATCTGTTTTAAAAAAATTCTAAACGCCATATTCTATTGAAATATCATTTTTGTTTACGTATTTTTGACCAGATTCAGTATTGTCAGCTCTGAGTTATTTGTGATTTTTATTTTGTCTCACAACATTCGGTAATTTCCTGAAAGCCCTAATGTTCTAGTTTTGAGTTTATGTGAGAGTACTTGATTTCATTTAAAGTAAAAAAAAAATTTCTAGCCTTTATAGTTGCAGGGGAAAGTATAAAATTGAGTGTGCCCTCAAGGCTGAGAAACCAAACGGCAAAAAAAATAGGAACTCAAAATGTACATCCCTACCTTGATATAAAGCTGTCCTTGGGAGCCAAAAACTTACCGCTTTCTAGGTGAAACTGTGTTATATTGAACTTGCTCTGATCCACTGGAGTGTGCAGTCCCGCCCCGCCGGAGCACTGCTTTTCCGCGTTATATCCAAATCTGCGTTATATTGGGTGGTGTTATAGCAAGGTAGCGGTGTGTTATACCAATAAAAACTAGCAGGATCTTATTAAAGGGGAAAAGACATTTGTCACATTTATTGTAAATACCATAATAAAATAGAAGATAACAGCAAACAACATTGTTTGGCTACTTATTCCTATGATTACTTCAGGGCCGCCCAGAGGATTCCGGGGGCCCGGGGTCTTCGATGGCAGGGGGCCCTTCCGTTCCGGGACCCGCTGCCAAAGTGCTCCGAAGACCCGTGGTGGCCCCCCCCCCCGCTGCCACCTAATTACCGCCGAAGCGGGACCCGCCGCCAAAGTGCAGCCCGGTCTTCGGTGTTAATTCTGCGGCAGGGGGGCCCCCACCGCAGGTCTGCGGGGCACTTTGGCGGCAGGTCCCGGAACGGAAGGGCCCCCCGCCACCGAATTACCGCCGAAGACCGAGCTGAACTTCAGCGGGTCCCGCTCTGTCTTTGGCGGTAATTCGCCAGCGGGGGGTCCTTCCACCCGGGAGCGGAAGGACCCCACCGCCGGCGAAGACCGGGAGCAGAAGAAACTCTTGCGCCCGGCCCCGCAAGAGTTTTCCGGCCCCCCTGGAGCGAGTGAAGGACCCTACTCCAGGGGCCCTGAAAAACTCTGGTGGGGGCCCCTGTGGGGCTCAGGGCCTGGGGCAAATTGCCCCTCTTGCCCCCCCCTCTGGGCAGCCCTGGATTTTATATATATATATATATATATATATATAAAATAAAATATCCATTCACACAATCATTCATACAAGTTCTGTGTAGATATTATAGTTACCAGCCTAAGGTTGCTTGTGACAGAATACTGGCCAGGTATCTTGAACACAAGAGTGGAGCCGAGTCTGGGTCAGGTGCACCTGATGCTCCTGGAGGCTGGCAGCGGAACCATTGACTCAAAATCCTCATTCTCCAGAGTCCAGTTTTATAGGGATTTTTCCCTATGTTAGTTCTTCATGCTGCTGTTGCTAGATCAATCAGCAGATAGCTGATTCCATTCTGTCCTTTGTTTCCTTTGAGGTGGTGGGGTGGATTCCATTTTGCCCTCCAGGGGTCATCTGGTTGATTCCACTTGACACCTTCCGTCGACACTGAATTTTTCAGGCTTGGTAACTCCCTAACCATTCATTCAGCATTTAAACTAGACACTCATTCACATATACTTTTTATGTTAACTATATTTATTTTACTGTCTTCTTTATCTTTTTGGGGTGTGAGACTCCTTGTCTTTTAACAATCAAGAAACATAAAATGGGATAAAAATGAATTAACAGAGGTGGGGGTCTCTATTTGTATACTATAATAGGCTGTGGCTACACTTAGCGCTTCAAAGTGCTGCCATGGCAGCACTTTGAAGCGCTAAGTGTAGTCAAAGCGCCAGCGCTGGGAGAGAGTTCTCCCAGCGCTGCCCGTACTCCACCTCCCTGTGGAGAATAACGGACAGCGCTGGGAGCCGCGCTCCCAGCACTGGGGCTTTGACCACACTGGCGCTTTGCAGCACCGCAATTTGCAGCGCTGGAGAGGGTGTGTTTTCACACCCGCAGCGCTGCAAATTTGTAAGTGTAGCCAAGCTCATAGCCACTGTTTTGGCTTACCGCAGTGGTTACAATGTAGTTACATAGTTTTGCCTGAGGCATAGGGTTAATTGACGGCTTGCACGCTGAGTTAACAAAGTCAGTTGGCCAATTAGCAGCTTACAGAGTCAATTGACAGCTCACGCATTGCGTTAACAAGGTGCTGAGTCAATTAACCAGTTAACAGCTTACAGCAGCCATTTACAAAGCAAAGTAGCGGTTACAAAGTTTCATTTAGAAAACAGGCACTTAGAGTTAATTGACGTCTAACAAGTCTTTGTACAAAGTATCTCCTTGAGCAGGGTTTACACGCACAGCTATTTCTAACAATAAATCCTCACAAATGTATAAATCATTTCTCATATAACCCATGTTTAATAAATCATTTCTTATATAAACCATTGTGGCAAAGTACCTTCTCAGTCTCCCCAGCCTCTGCTGTTTTTAGCCCTGGGGAGACAGGCTTGGGCAATTGCAGTCCCCCTTGGGACTCAGGGGAAGTCTGTTCCCTGTCTTCCCACCAGCCTTATTTAAAGTAATTTTTTTCCCCTGCCTTGTGGGAGAGCGTACTGCGGCTCCTCCTGGGGAGGCTTGCTGCTCCAACACTCCTGGCAGTCAGGCTCCTTCTCTCTCTCTGCTTCCCCTCTCCTTCCTCCCAGGAAGGGGTTTAAAAAAAAAAAGGTCTCAGGCAGCCCCAAGTTGGAATCACCTGGTCCTAATTACCTTCAGGTAGCTCCCCCTCAGCTGATTCTAATTTGCTACCTTGGTAACCCTTTCTCAGCTGAGCCTGATTGACCTGTAGTTGTCTCCCAGTTGATAAGGAGGAGGGCCTTTTAACCCTCTGGGACTGACTCCTACCCCCCCCTTGCAACTGTCTGTCCTGAGTTTATCACACCATGTTTAATGTGAACCTTCTTTAATATCCCTACTGGTTTATATTTAAAATACTGATTTTTAAAGTCAATAACATAACTTTTTTGACCCAATTTGTGATTATTTTTTTAAATGTGTGTGGGGGGATTTGTTTATCGATTTTCATAAAGCAACAAATATTCTAAAGCACAAAAAAGAACCACAGCACAAAAAAGAACCACTCCACAAAAATGTACAGCTTGTATATGTTCTCATAATTAAGCAATTATGCAGTTTTACAGCTAATCAAAGCTACAAGACCAGACAATCATAGGTGCAGGAAGTAGAGGTGTGTGTGTGGGGTGTGTGTGTGCAGTGTCCCCAGATTTTATGTGGGGCTCCAATCCTGGCCCTGCATGTGCGGATCCACTCCTGCCTGCCACTAGCTGTGGCCCCAGCCTCAGTCCCTTTACCCCTGTCTGTGCCCCACCCTTCTGCAGATACAGCCCTGCTCCCAGCCCCAGCTCTGAGGGGAGGGCGTGAACAGGCATAAAGGGGGCATGAGGTAAAAATTTGGGGGGTACTTTCACTGGCTTTAATCACCCCCACTGTAAAAACTGTTCAAGTGCCACTGCAGACAACACAAGACCATACAATACCACTCACCTAACACATTAGGGTGGGGGTTACACTGACTTTTGAATACTGAGTTTGGCAGTGCTGCTGCTCTGTTTTTGAAAGGCATGAACAAATTGCAGTTTTCTGCAATAATTCATCCAATCTACACAAACCAGTGTATCACACCTATTAATTTAATTCATAAAAGTGCTGTAGTTCTTTGGCAATAAGGGTCTGAAGGAAATGGATGAAAATTGATCTTTAAAAAATGATTTAAAAAATTAAATCAGAGGCTTTTCTTTCACTTGGATTTTTAAAAATTAAATTAAATACTGGTTTATATTTCAGATTAAAATTATGACAACTGATGCTAAGACATATAACATTCAAGCAGTATATGTTTGCTTCAAAAGTTTTCAAGAAAATCAGATCAATGAAGTGGTGGCAGTCACTGGCTAAGCACCTGGAAGCAGAATTTGTTGAAGGGCTCACCCAGCTTTTGACAGCAATAGCCTGTTCTGCAGCTACAGAGAAAATATTTTATTCATTTCAATGTACCCAACTAGCTCAATTCAATGACTTGTCCATTCAAAGTTGAGAAACCAGTTGGAAGTTGAAAAATCAGGAAAGTTTGTTTTCCACTCTGAAATTGTCATTAAAAACAAGGTGTGAGAGGATGAGATCTACCAGCTCTAAAATCTTGAAGGACACGGTGACCAGAAACAATCCATTCAATTCACTAACTACAGATAATAGTTCCTTTTTCTAACACATCAGATTTGAATGCAAAATATGTTTTAGTAAAGTATTTTTCTCTTCTCTATCCTGGTGTCCAGATCAAGTTACAGTGAAGATGAAGCTTCTTTCATTCTGTCCTAGCTCCACAGTGAGCGCCTCTCTGCCTAATTTGATCATTTTCTTCATTACTTATCACATTCACAAGCTGGAATCAGGTAGGAATCCCACTGTTCCTGCTGCTGCTTGTAGGATTTGTTTCACTGTAGTGATTTATAAATCATGCCTATTCCACTCCTTTGAACAAAACTGAAAAAAACCCAAACCCAAACCAACCAAACAAACAAAAAAACAACCCCCAAACCCACCCCTACAACAAATTTCAGATTGGCTCAATATCAGTAAATAAGTCTCCACTTCCTCCTCAACCCTTCTGGAGGAGTAATTCTCCACCTGCTGCATATGAGGCAACTCAGTTTCTCTATCTATCTAGGTACTTATATCATCATAGTATCTGAGTGTGAGGCTGTGTGGAATATGGGTGACCATTTATAATAGCATTGATACCAATATTACAAAATCACAATGAATCTTATACAAGATATGCCACGAGAAGTAATTATGCCGCTCTACCCTGCGCTGATTAGGCCTCAACTGGAGTCTTGTGCCCAGTTCTGGGTGCCACATTTCAGAAAAGATATGGACAAATTGGAGAGAGTCCAGAGAAGAGCAACAAGGATGATTAGGGGTCTGGAAAACATTTCATATGAGGGAAGATTGAAAGAACTGGGTTTGTTTAGTCTGGAAGAGAGAAGACTGAGAGGGGACATAACCGTTTTCAAATACCTAAAAGGTTGTTACGAGGAGGGAGAAAACTTGTTCTCCTTAACCTCTGAGGATAGGACAAGAAGCAATGGGCTTAAACTGCAGCAAGGGAGGTTTAGGTTGAACATTAGGAAAAACTTCCTAACTGTCACAGTGGTTAAGCACTGGAATAAATTGCCTAGGGAGGGTGTGGAATCTCCATCATTGGAGGTTTTTAAGAGCCGGTTAGACAAATACCTGTCAGGGATGGTCTAGATGGTGCTTGGTCCTGCCATGAGTGCAGGGGGCTGGACTTGATGACCTCTCGAGGTCCCTTCCAGTTCTATAGAGTGACCAGATGTTCCATTTTTATAGGGACAGTCCCAGTTTTTGGGACTTTTTCTTATATGCGCACCTATTGCCCCCCCACCCCGTCCCATTTTTTCACAGTTGCTGTGTGGTCACCCTACAGGTCTATGATTCTATGTAAGGTATCAGTGGAAAAGGCTTGATTTGCTAAATATGATAAGCTTGTTTATAGGTCTGTGTCATCTTTGTATGGTGAGATATAAATATGTGCAGTATATTTGTGCCTCCAACTTGTGCTGTGCATTTGGGTGATACCCCCAGACAGACAGGCATCAGTGCTATCCGGCCTGCTGTAGAATGAACCATTGAGAGAAGCCCGGGGCTATGATTCAGCAGGACATGTAGATTAGTATCTGGGGGTAGCCGTGTTGGTCTGTATCCACAAAAACAAGCAGGAGTCCGGTTGCACCTTAAAGACTAACAGATTTATTTGGGAAAAGCTTATGCCCAAAATAAGTCTCAGTCTTTAAGGTGCCACTGGACTCCTTGTTGTTCTTCAGAACATGTAGGGACGTGCATAGGTGCCGACTTCTACTGGTGCCAGTGGGTGCTTGACCCCCCTCCTCTGCCCCTGTCCCGACTCCAGTCCTCCCCCATTCCAACCCCTTCCCCAAAGTCCCCACCCCAACCCCGCTCCCTCCCTCCCCCACTCTGACTCCTTCACCGAATCCCCACCCTGGACCCATCTCTTCCCTGCCTCCTCCCTTGAGCATGCTACATTCCCACTCCTCTCCCCTCCCTCCCAGCTTTCTACAGCTGTTTGGCAGCAGGAAGTGCTGGGAGGTAGGCAGAGGAGGTGGTGTTGTGGGATGGGGAGTTTGGCTGCCAGTGGGTGCAGAGCACCCACTAATTTTTCCCAGTGGGTGCCTCACTCCCGGATCACCCACGGAGTCGGTGCCTATGAGGACATGCCTATGGACAGGGGACTCCAAGTACCTTTTCATGCCCACGTGCTGTGAGTTTGTGTTTGGGACAAAGGATGTCCACGCCACATGGAAAGGATATAAAAAGGCAGCTGCATTGTCTCCATTTTGTCTGCAATCCTGCTTCTCACCTCTTGAGTAACTTCTCTAAAAACTGAAGCTTTGAACAAAGGACTGATAGACCCATCCAAGCTTTGGATGTGTTCCAGAGGACTTTGCAAGCAAGCACATTCACCAGTGCTACTAAGAATCTGATATATGGATTCTGAAGTCTCTCTCTCTCTCTCTGTATATATGTGTGTATATATACACCTCTACCCCGATATAACATGAATTTGGATATAACGGGGTAAAGCAGCGCTCTGGGGGGCCAGGGCTGCACGCTCCAGCAGATCAAAGCAAGTTCAATATAATACGGTTTCACCTATAATGTGGTAAGATTTTTTGGTTCCCGAGGACAGCATTATATCGGGATAGAGGTGTATATGAAAGTATCTGACTGCTTTGACCATTTAGTAACTCTTCTTTTTTGTTCCTTTTCTTTTCTAATAAAACCTTTAGATTTAGATACTAAAGGATGGGCTAGCAGCATGGTATTTGGGGTAAGATTCAAACTGGTATTGATCTGGTAATGTGTCTCGTCCTTTGGGGAATTAAAAGAACATTTTGTAAAGTGAATAGAGTTTTAAGTAACTTCTCACTGTACTGAACCTATTCGCTGATTGGGAGCCAGGGACTGGAATGCATTAAAGGGGGCTGTGTGATTTCTTTTCTTGATAACCAGTGTGGGGGATCAGGAGCACAGTTTGTGACTGGCTGGTGAATCTAACTATAGTGTAAACCACCAGTTTTGGGAGAATCTTCTCTCCTTTTTGCAGCCTTCCCTGATGTTGGCATTTCCACTGTGGGCTGCTCTACGCACCTTGGGTCATGCTGAGCATCCTACTTCACATGCTTGCACCCTCTGTGACCCAGTCCTTTCTCAAACACCAAGGCAACCTGGCCTAAAGCTGAAGTGATCTGGGGTCAGTGGGGCCAAGGCAAGTGAGTCCCAGAGTTCAAGACCCTGTACTGAAAATGTCCTGGCAGTGACCCCGTCTCACTAAAAGTAGGTGGAGGGGGGCAAAGGAGGAAAACTCGAACCTCAGCTGTTCTCAGAGAAAATTGTGTCATCATACGAGGTGAGAGGTGGTCGTCTCCAAAGAAGCTGGGTCCCAAAACCCTTAGGGTGAAATTTTAGGTGATCTCTGTTGACTTCAGTGGAGTCAGGATTTAATCTTTTCACCCTTCTCATATTAGAACCAACACTGAGAATCACATCAGAAATATAGTGAAGACCGGGACAGATCACAGAGCTCTGGTATACAGTGTATATACTCAGGTCACCCTGTCTGGTCACAGGGCATTGAAATGGTTCTGTGGCATATCAGATTAATATAAGGGGCGTTATCAGTGACATCTATACCTGAGCTGGCCTGTCACTTTCTACTATAAATGTCTTTTTCAGTTGCTTGTAACTTTTCCAAATTTCAAATATTCAGGTTGAAAATTTGCATACTAGGTGTTTGTCCCAGGCTGAATTTCTGGAAAGTTTGAACCTACTGACTTTTTTGTTTCTAGCATGTTTTCCCCCTGAGCTTATTCTCTTTTTGTTTTGGTGTATTTCACAGCCCAGTTCAGAGTGGTGGGTCCTGGTTACCCTGTCACTGCCATTGTAGGTGAGGCCATTGTGTTACCCTGTCACCTGTCCCCCAGGATGAGCGCTGTGAACATGGAGGTGAGATGGTTCCTATCTGAGTTCACTTCAGTTGTTCACCAGTATCATGAAGGAAAAGATCAGTATGGAAAGCAGATGCCAGACTATCGTGGAAGGACAGAGCTTTTGAAAGGTGGCATCACGGATGGGAATGTTTCTTTGCAGATTCTTAATATCAGACGCTCAGATGAAGGACAATACTATTGTTTTGTTCAAGACGGCTCTTATTATGAAGAAGCCCCATTGGAACTGAAGATAGCAGGTCAGCTGCTCTTGTCTGTATTATCTTAGTCTGGGCTGCAGCTTTTGTTCTTTTCTACTGCAACAACTGTGACTAGCAACTTGTGAATTATTTTAGAGTAACGCAGCGTGACTAGATTTCAGCACACGACCACATTCATACATTTTGGAAAATATGCTGAAAACTTTCCCAACGTTTAATTAAAGACATTTTCAGAATGGTCAAGAGATTTCCTTGCCCAAAAGATGTTTTTGGCTGACTTGAAAAGGAGGGAGAGAAAGGAGGGAAAAGACGTCTAGACAAATATGGGCCTGGTTTATACTAGAAAAGTAGGTCAGTTTAACTATGTCTGTCAGGGTTGTGAAAAATGCACACCCCATGACTGACAAAACTAAGCTGACCTAAGTCCCCATGCAGGCAGCACTGGGTCAACAAAAGAATTCTTCTGTCAACCCAGCCACTGCCTCTGAGAGCGGTGTATTACCAATGACACCAGGAGAAGTCCCCTGTTGGTGTAAGCAGTGTCTCCACTGAAGCACCACAGCAGTGAAGCTGTGCTGCTGTAGCCTTTCAAGTGTTGGCAGCCTGTGGTCTTCCAATTTCTCTCCAGTCATTCTGAGGCGTGACTAAGGTGGGACTGCCAGGTTTATAGGGCCGTCTGATGTGGCCACTACAGGTAGTTAGTTGGGGTGCAATCAAAATCAGTTGTAGCTTTCTGATTGGCTAAGGCCACATAAAGATGGTGGTGAGGGAGGGAGACATTATGTATTTACTGCTAGTGGATGAGGCCGAGCGTTTGTCCCCTGTTGCTCTGACACAGTAACAATGGAGACAGTTCGATTTATTTATTTATTTATTTTAAAAGAGAACAAACAAAATGTTTTTATTATATTGGATAAACTGGCTTTCTGAAAAATGCATATCCCACTAAGGTATTTAAATGAAGTGGCCAGTTTTCCGAATTTGTTCAGTGCTCCATTGCTCTTGGGTGGAGAGGACAATATCACTCACTTATTCAGTGAAATTATTTTAAATATTTGTTCACATCTTTTCCTGTGTCCAGGCGTATTGATCTCTAGTGGGAGAAAGGGATCCACAATCTATCACTCATCCTTTTAGCTTTTAAGTTACCCCGTTGATTTATCACACATGTATGTAATTTTCTTTTAGCTTTGGGCTCCAATCCTCTCATCTCTGTGGAGAGTCACCAGGATGGAGGGATCCGGGTGGTTTGTCAATCGGCTGGGTGGTACCCAGAGCCCAAGGTGCTATGGAGAGATCTCCGTGGGCAAGAATTACCATCACTCTCTGAAGCAAAATCCCTAGGGGATAGTGGCCTGTTTGAAACAGAAAATTCTATTATTATAAAAGAACATTCAAACCAGAACCTGTCCTGTTGGATCAGGAACACCTTTCTCAATCAAGAAAAGGAATCAACAATTTATGTAGCAGGTCAGTTACCAGCTAAACCCACACGCTTAAATCACCTTCAGCAGAAACAAAACAAAACAAAGAACTGAAGCATCTGTTGTGCATATTTTACAACTACATAAAAACAAAGAAGTTCAGAAACTGGTACCTTAACAGGTCACAACTCAGGCAATTTGCCCTAATTTTGAATATTCAGAGTTTTGGGTTTCATGTAAATTTAATCTTAACTCTGATCCTCCTGAAACTCTTATTTAAAAATGAGTATGATTTTGAGAGGAAATATTCACCGATCTTGAAAGAGTTTGTTCCTAAAAACTTAACTTCACCACAGTGATTTTGTGAGTGTAGCAATTTTTACACTAAGGTTTGTTTGCTACCTTTTCAATAAGTGAAATGTCACCAAATTATGTGGGCTTGTTTCCGTTGACATTAAATGGGAGTTGTGCTCATAGCTCACTTTGCCTTTGTTTACACACACAAGCTGCACTACTGAGTTATTGATGAATTGTTTGAATGCTCTTATTTCAGTTTCAGAGTGTCCTATGTTTTTAGCTTAAGTCAGTTCCTCACTGATTTGTACTAAATGGAGAAAGGACGCTATTCAGTTGATTTACAATTTAAAGTTTTGTCAACCAGTTTAGTTAAATTGGGGCAGTCCTGTTACATGGTCAGCTGTGGAATCAGTGTAACAATGACGACTGGATGAGTGTTACACCAGTTTCACTAAACCCGTACACAAATCCTGTGTGCAGAAGGCCTTAGGCATGTGTAACCCTTCTGCCGGGCCGAAACGATAGCAGCAAGGGCCGGGTTCAATACATAGGGGTCCCTTCCCCACAACATAATGCAAAACCAGCTCGAGCCCCCACCCAGTGACCTGGGAAAATCTTACACACAGCACTGGGCACCTCGAAGAGGCAATACTTCCCCTCTCGCAAGCACAGAGTCTTGGTGTAGCAGAAAAGGTTTAATTACATGACAAACAAGCAGCATTAAATTGGGAAAATACCTCAGCTAGTGTTCATAGGTCAAACCGTGAGCAAAGACCCACTCCAGCAAATTGGGCCATGTCCTTCTCTCGGGGCCCTTGAGTCCAGCAACCCCCAAATCACCCACAGTCCCAAAAGTCCGACAATTCAAAAGTCTCTGTCCCGGGTCAGTGCAGCCTCAGAGCTCAAGAGTCTCTCTGCAGAGGTCCCCCTCCCCAGCCTGGGTAGAAAGGGGCACCTTACGTGGTTTCGGGGCCAACTGCCCTGCCTCTTCGTGGGGTTCTGCTTCCACTAGTCGTCTCCGCAAACAGCTCAGCTCTGCTTGCTCTGTGGGCTGCTCCGCCCTGCCAGCTGCTCTGGTCCACCAGCTGTCCTGTGAGCCACTCTAGCCGTCCTCGCAAGCTGCTCAGCTCCACTCACCCAGTGGCTGCACAAACTGCTCCACTCCGCTCTGCCAGCTGCTCTGCTCCACGGTATTCTTCAGGCTCCCCCACTCATTAGCACAGTACTCAGTGCTCTCAGCTCAGCAAGTCCAGCTCTTCAGTTATTTCAGCTCTTAGTGATTCCAGCTCATAGTAGGGGAGCCCAGTGCCCATGAGTTCAGCTCAGTAACCGGTATCTCGATTCTTAAGGGAATCAAAAAATTAACTCTGACATTTCACAGTGGAGAGAGGCATAGGTGGAACTGGTGCTTCTGGCTCACACAAGGAGCCTGCACCACCAAATACAGACATCTGTCCCCAGCCTCTCTCTTTTCAATGGGTTTTGGAACCCATGTGCCCCATCTAGCAAGCGCTATCCAGCTGACAATGAAACCCCCCATCACAAGACAATTTTGTAGTTCCCCATTTACTCAATCAGGGTGACAACATTTCATTCCTCCTGCCCCAATAACAAAGAAATTGGGGATCCCACAGCGGTGAAAATAGCCATCCCAGGCTGCTGTGCGCTATGCTAATGGGAGTGGGAGTGCCTATGCAAATAATTGAAATACCAATGCGAATACATGAAACTTCTTTCTGCACTCCCCATAATTTACCACCAGATGTCAGGGTAGCGCTCATCCTGACTCTGCTTACACATGTTTGAAATGCCCACCCTGGCTAGATGATTTAAATGCTGTAAACACAGGAACAGCAAAAGAAGATGAATCAATTTCCACCAGTTAATATTTGGATTAATTACAATTATAATTCATTGAAATAATTGGGGAAATTATTAGTGACTCATCAAAATACTCTAATTACTCCTGCAATTTCTGAATGTTGCTGAACAGTGAGGACCAAATTGTTTGCGCCATAACTTCACTGAAGTCAATGCGGTTTTGTGAGCAGAGAATTTGCCCCTGAACTCAATGAAGCTCTGAATACCATGAATCAAGCCAGGCCTGTTCATTCACAGATGAATCAGTGCTAAAGCTGTGTTGGTTGGGGTAATTTTTACAATCCGGTTTTGGTCTTTTGTGTAGCATAGAGGGGGTCATGTTCTCACTCTGATCTCACATATGTCCTGCTGGGGACTATTTACGTAGTTATGTGCGATAGAGGAAAAATTAGTGTTGTCCCTACTTCCAAACTAATGCAAATCCTGTGGGGTTTATTTTTCAGATTTCTTTTTCCCGAGGGTGAATCCATGGATGGTGGCTCTGAGTGTGATTCTCCTGGTTTTGTTTGGTTTCATTGGCCTCACTGTTCATCTATTTAAAATAAAAGGTAAACGTCACAGGGGAAAATTTAATGAAATTAACAAGAAATTTTCTTCTAATAAGTGAAAAAAGGGAAGAATGAAAGTTTACACTAGGCCAAGCAGGGGAAGCACCGACCTGCACTGTGCTCCCCTCAGCAGCACAGAGAAGGAAACTTTACTAAGGTTTCCATTTTCTCCAGGAGGCAGTGATCTGCACCAGCCCTTTACAGGCCCAGAATATTTCTCCCCCAGAACTGCCTCAGTTAAGCTGACTGGAGCATTTGGGGAAGGGGTGGAGGGAAGATTGAGCCAAAACCTTCTCCACTCCTCACTCTTTTCTCACCACTTCCCACCCAGCTGTGCAGTTAGACTCATAGACTTTAAGGTCAGAAGGGACCATTATGATCATCTAGTCTGACCTCCTGCACAATGCAGGCCACAGAATCTCACCCATCCACTTCTATAACAAACCCCTAGCCTGTGTCTGAGTTATTGAAGTCCCCAAATTGTGGTTTGAAGACCTCAAGCTGCAGAGAATCCTCCAGCAAGTGACCTGTGCCCCATGCTGCAGAGGATGGCAGAGGCCCTGGAGGTTTTTTGCCTATCTGCTGTGGAGGAAAATTCCTTCCCGACCCCAAATATGGCGATCAGTTAAACCCTGAGCATGTGAGCAAGACTCACCAGCCAGCACCCAGGAAAGAATTCTCTGCAGTAACTCAGATCCCAACCCATCTAACATCCCATCACAGATCACTGGGCATACTTACCTGCTGATAATCAAAGATCAATTGCCAAATTAATTGCCAAAATTAGGCTATCCCATCATACCATGCCCTCCATAAATTTATCGAGCTTAGTCTTAAAGCCAGATATGTCTTTTGCCCCCACTACTCCCCTTGGAAGGCTGTTCCAGAACTTCACTCCTGTAATGTTTAGAAACCTTCGTCTAATTTCAAGTCTAAACTTCCTAGTGTCCAGTTTATATCCATTTGTTCTTGTGTCCACATTGTTACTAATCTTAAATAATTCCTCTCCCTCCCTAATATTAATCCCTCTGATATATTTATAAAGAGCAATCATATCCCCCCATAACCTTCTTTTGGTTAGGCTAAACAAGCCAAGCGCTTTGAGTCTCCTTACATAAGACAGCTTTTCCATTCCTCGGATCATCTTAGTAGCCCATCTCTGAACCTGTTCCAGTTTGAATTCATCCTTCTTAAACATGGGAGACCAGAACTGCACACAGTATTCCAGATGAGGTCTCATCAGTGCCTTATATAACGGTACTAACACCTCCTTATCTTTGCTGGAAATACCTCGCCTGATGCATCCTAAAACCGCATTAGCTTTTTTAACAGCCATATCACATTGGCGGCTCATAGTCATCCTGTGATCAACCAATACTCCGAGGTCCTTCTCCTCCTCTGTTACTTCCAACTGATGCGTCCCCAATTTATAACTAAAATTCTTGTTATTAATCCCTAAATGCATGACCTTGCACTTTTCACTATTAAATTTCATTCTATTACTATTACTCCAGTTTACAAGGTTATCCAGATCTTCCTGTATGATATCCCGGTCCTTCTCTGTGTTAGCAATACCTCCCAGCTTTGTATCATCCGCAAACTTTATTAGCACATTCCCGCTTTTTGTGCCAGGGTCAGTAATAAAAAGGTTAAATAAGTTTGGTCCCAAAACTGATTCCTGAGGAACTCCACTAGTAACCTCCTTCCAGCCTGACAGTTCACCTTTCAGTATGACCCGTTGTAGTCTCCCCTTTAACCAGTTCCTTATCCACCTTTCAGTTTTCATATTTATCCCCATCTTTTCCAATTTAACTAATAATTCCCCATGTGGAACCGTGTCAAATGCCTTACTGAAATCGAGGTAAATTAGATCCACTGCATTTCCTTTGTCTAAAAAATCTGTTACTTTCTCAAAGAAGGAGATCAGGTTGGTTTGGCACGATCTACCTTTTGTGAAACCATGTTGTAATTTGTCCCAATTACCATTGACCTCAATGTCCTTAACTACCCTCTCCTTCAGAAATTTTTCTAAGACCTTACATACTACAGATGTCAAACTAACAGGCCTATAGTTACTCGGATCACTTTTTTTTCCTTTCTTAAAAATAGGAACTATGTTAGCAATTCTCCAGTCATACAGTACAACCTGTGAGTTTACCGATTCATTAAAAATTCTTGCTAATGGGCTTGCAATTTCATGTGCCAGTTCCTTTAATATTCTTGGATGAAGATTATCTGGGCCCTCCGATTTAGTCCCATTAAGCTGTTCGAGTTTGGCTTCTACCTCGGATGTGGTAATATCTACCTTCATATCCTCATTCCCAATTGTCATCCTTCCATTATCCCTAAGCTCCTCATTAGCCTTATTAAAGACCGAGGCAAAGTATTTATTTAGATATTGGGCCATGCCTAGATTATCTTTAACCTCCACTCCATCCTCAGTGTTTAGCGGTCCCACTTCTTCTTTCTTTGTTTTCTTCTTATTTATATGGCTATAGAACCTTTTACTATTGGTTTTTCCCTCCCCAGTCCCCATGAACTGTGGGAATTAGTTAATGTCTCTTTCCCTCCTCTGATAAGTAAATATTTTGTACAGAATTCGGTCCCCATAATGATTGTTGCGTTTTTATTTTGGGAGCAGTTGTCTGCGATTCCATTTAATGTTAAAAAGAAATTGGAATGAGACACAGCCTGGCAAATTTCACCCCAATAGATAATATTAAAAAATATACACAGTAGAAAAGAGGGGTCTAAATAGACATGGGCTCTGAGCCTTAACCTGAGTTCTGACAGTGGTGAGGAACAGCAAGTCAGAGATGGAGAAGGGAAAACTTTTTCTCCTGGTGTTGAGAAAATGAAACCCATCAAAGGCTCATGAATGGTATAATCACTGGGCAACTTTCACAAAATGCAGACAAATGTATAACCAAGGCAAAAATGCTCCTAATAAGAATTTATATTTATTTCTGTTTATTTTTGATGGAACGGGATATAGAAATCTGTAAATGTCGTGCTCTTTCCTCCAACAAGGAAAATTTTTGTACAAATTTGTCTCCTCATAAGGGTATTTCTTTGTTTGTTTATGATTTTTTTTGGGTGGAGTTTTTTTAACCAGAAAAAGATGAAAGCCCAGATGCTGCATCGCTAACATCAGTTACATCTTTGCCATTGACTTCAATGAGTATAGGATTAAGCACTGAATGCGCAAGTCATGTCGCTAAAACAATAATGCTGATAATTTGAGGACCAGAAATTCCAGTCTGCACCCCCAGAGCTCCAAGCAAAGCAAATGGGAGTGTGAGAGACAATACAAGGAAGCAGGATTGGACTCTTATGGCCAGATTTTTAAAGGTATGTGGTCAGCTATCTCTCACTGAAATCAGTGGGAGTTAGGCCCCTAAATGCCTTGAAAAATCAGACCCTAATTCCATAAGGAATTCAAAACTTTCAGAATTGTAAATCCTTCCAGAATTGTAAATAGTCAGTTACAGTTGGACACTTAATTCTTGTGTGGCCACATGGTTAATAAAACATGAATGAAATGTTTGGTATTTAGGGGCCAGGTGTTCATATCACGAAAACACCTTTAAATCTCCATTAACTGGAAATATTCTTAAATAACTTGTATTGACATCTGTTTGCTTTATTTAATTTCTTTAGGGAAACATCTTGGAGAAATCAGTAAGTTCAATTTTTCTCCACATAGAACCTTTTCCATTCAGTTGTTTGCTGTTTTGTTATGGGGGGGGGGAGCAATAAGCAATGCATCCGCTGCTACCTCCACCACTGCAACTGGCTTGCTGCTGCTGCAGCCCTCACTGTCACCACTGGCCATAGGTGCCGACAGCCCTGGAGCACCCACGGGTAAAAATTCGCAGGTGCTCTGCACCCACCCACAGCTGAGCTCCCCCCTCCCCACAGCACATCTCACCCACTGGCAGCCTCGCTGACGATCTCTTCTCCCTCCCTCCAAGTGCCTCCTGCCTACTGCAAAACAGGTGTTTCACAGAACTCAGGATGCTTCTGGTAAGGAGGGGGAGGAGCGGGGACGAAGCATGCTTGGGGGAGGAGGCGGGGAAAAGGTGGGGTAGGGCCAGGGACTTGGGGAAGGGGGTGAATGACGTGGGGAAGAAGGTGGAATGTGGGGCAGAGCAGGGGTTGAAAGAGGTGGGGTAGGAGTTTGGAGGAAGGGGGTGTAATGGGGGCAGGGCCTGGGGTGGAGCAGGGGGTTTAGCACCCCCACCCCAGCCAGAGAGAAGATCGGCACCTCTGCCACTGGCTGCTCACAGCCTTGCATCCTTGAAAAAGGGTGAGGGACATCGAGCGATGCTTCTATTGCCACTGCTGCCTCTGGAACTGGCTCATTGCGGCTTCTGTCTCTGCCACCACTGGCTGATGCCTCTGCTGCTGGTTCTGCTGTTTTTTCTGGTGCTGTTACCTCTGCCACCGCTCGGCTCTACTGCTGTTATCGTGGCTGCTGCTGGCCCCCCACTGCCACTTCTGCAATGGTGCGTTCTGAGGTTCCACAACCTACCCAAGGGATTCCAGCAGGTCATGGCTGCTGCTGCTGCATCTTCATGTTGTTCACCGCAGCTCTGTCCCTGCACTAGGTCTATGACCTGCACCCTAGACCTACTCATCAGTGGTTTCAGCTCTTGCAATCACTGAACTGAAACAAGGGCTCTCCATGGAGTCCAATCAGCTCTGGCTTAAAACACAGGGGAGGGGAGGGTCAAATGGTACCTCGGGCTCTCGAAGGGGAATTCATAGCATCAGGCAGGAACACCTGTCCCCACCCCCTCTGATTTTTCACTAGATTTTGGCATCTCTTTCACCTGGTTAGCCAGTGAGCTTTAATTTAGGGTGTCACTGTGACATACCCAGGGTACAATCCAGACTATTGAGTGGCTGTGTCACCCCTACCCTGCAACCTGGGTGCCCCATACAATGTTCTGCCTCTGTAGCCTCCTACCTGAACAACTCACAAACAGCTTCCACTGGGGCTGGATTCTTTAATTGATTTGCAGATTAAAACCAAGGCCTTAAACTGGCATCAGAAGGGGCCTGGGAGCCAGTGAAGGGGCTGGAACGTGGGCCTGATGTGTCACTGTGGCTTAAGCCCTGGAGAAGGCCAGCAGCTGCATTCAGTGCCCGCTGGAGCCTTCACACTCAGCTGTGGATTCAGTAATTTTGTTAGGGTTCCTTCCCCTCTCCAAACTCTGGGGTGCAGATGTGGGGACCCGCATGAAAGACCCCCTGAGCTTATTTTTACCAGCTTAGGTACGGTGCCATCACCAAATGATTTAGACAAAGAATCAGGGAAAGGACCACTTGGAGTCCTATTCCCCCAAAATATTTCCCTAAGCCCTACACCTCCTTTCCTGGGGAAGGCTTAAGAATAATATCGTCACCAATTGGTATAGGTGAACACAAACCCAAACCCTTGGATGTTAAGAACAATGAAAAATCAATCAGGTTCTTAAAAGAAGAATTTATTTAAAGATAAAAGAATTACCTCTGTAAAATCAGGATGGAAGATAACTTTACAGGGTAACAAGAGATTCAAAACACAGAGTATTTTCCCTCTTGGCAAAACTTTAAAGTTACAAAAAAAAACAATAGCCCAGGAATAAACCTTCCTCTTAGCACAGGGAAAATTCAGAAGCTAAACCAAAAGATAATCTAATGCATTTCCTTGCTATTACTTACTATTTCTGTAATATTAGATGTATCATTTCAGTGAGAGCTGGATTACTTGCTTGGTCTCTCCCTTTATCTCCGAAGAGAACACCCACACAGCACAAAACAAAGCCTCCCACCCCAAATTTGAAAGGATCTTCTTTCCCCATTGGTCCTTCTAGTCAGGTGCCAACTAGGTTATCTGAGCTTCTTGACCCTTTGCAGGTAAGGAGAGATTTTATGCTACTTTTAGCTGTATATTCATGACAGATATACAGTAACCCAGCCTGGCGATGGCAGAGGCAGGGATCACTGTGGCAAGAGTCTTGCCCACAGGAAGATGCAGAGTTTCCTGGTAAGCTGAGATGTTTAGACACTGATAGTATCTGGTCACCCAGGCCTAGTAAAGGGTCACATAGGACTTGAGTACTTGCACCTCTATTTTGGTGAATGGGGCTGTACAAATTCAGTGGAATGAAGGGGAGATTCTCATCTAGTTCTTCAAAATGTGTCCCTGCTTCTGAATCACTTTGCTCTTGCCTGGGTTCAGCTTAAGCCGGCTGCTCTTCATCCCAGAGCCCTGGTGTTCTGGCATTTGTAAATCCTTGAAAATAGTCAGTTACTGTTGGACACTTAACTCTAGTGTGGCCACATGGTTAATAAAACATGAATTAAATGTTGGTATTAGGGGCCAGGTGTTCATAGCATGAAAACACTCCTTTAAATCTCCATTAACAGAAAATATTCTTAAATAACTTATATTTTCATCTGTTTGCTTTATTTCATTTCTGTAGGGAAACATCTTGGAGAAATCAGTAAGTTCAATTTTTCTCCACATAGAACCTTTTCCATTAAGTTGTCTGCTGTTTTATTATTTATGATGATGATTATTCAAGAGATCTCAATTTGAAACTCACATGAAATAGCAGTGATAATGTAGTGATCATTATTCAGTATGTGGGTAAGAGGAAATCAGAAAGAAAATGTTCTTTGCAATGTATCTTCTTTGAGGGTGAAATCCACATGGTGCTGGAGGCACCATGACATGGGAGACCAGGAGGACTCTGTGCCCTCAAATGTCCTCTTGCCTCATCTGACGAGTAAATAATTTGGTCCAACATGGATCTTGTGTGTAATTATATTTGAGGAGGAGTTGTTCATTTTTTTCATTTAATGTTAAAAGGAAATTCGGATGAAATTAAGCCTGATAAATTCCCCACTCACACCACCCCCCTCCCCCAGGTAATATGAAAAGTTATACACAATGTTCAACTTCACAAAACTCAGACAACTGTATATCCAAGAGAAAAATGCGCCTAGTCATAATTTATATTTATTTCTGTTTTTTTATTATTTTAGGGAAACGTGATACAGAAATCGGTAAGTGTTGTGCCCTTTTCTCCAACAAGGAAAACTTTATACAAATTTGTCTCCTCATGTTTTATTTTTTAAATGAGAAAAACATGAATGCCCTGATGCTGCACCACTACCATCAATTAGAGCTGTGCCTTGGATTTCAACGCATGTAGGATCAAACACTAAATGCACAAGTCACATCACTAACAGAATAATGTTGATAATTTTAGGGCCCAATATTACATTCCGTGCACACCGAATGCTCCCAGCAAAGTGAATGGGAACATGTAATCTGCAAGGAAGCGGGAATGGGCTCTAAGGGCAGCTTTCTAAAGGTATTTGGACACCTAATGCAAATTGAAATCAATGGGAGTTAAGAACCTAAATACCTTTAAAAAGCTGGCCCTAATTCCCTAGGAAATTCAAAACTTGCAAAACTAAGTCCATGCAGATAATCAGTTATTTTTTGATACTTGACTCTAATGTAGACACAAAATGAGCCCAAACGTCTACACCCCAATTTTACAGGCCCCCAGCCCATGTCTTGTGAGCCTAGTTAGTTGACATGGGTAAATTAGGAGTATTCAGTTGCAGTGTAATCACATCTTATGGGACTTTGCATCTTATGGTGCCCTGTCCATGTTTGTCAGAGGGTGGAGATGGATGGCAGGAAAGAGATCATTTGATCATTACCTGTTAGGTTCACTCACTCTGGGGTACCTGGCATTGGCCACTGTCGGTAGACCGGATACTGGGCTAGATGGACCTTTGGTCTGACCCAGTACGGCCGTTCTTATGTTGGAAAGAGATTCTTCTCCCCAGACCTCAGTGGTTTCCCTGCCCATAGCCTGGATCAGTGGGTTTGTGAGGGACAGGCTGCATGATGGGAGGCTGGGGTTGATTCCATGCTAGAAGAGAAGCACTTAATCAGTGTGTGTTTGTTTCTGATTCTGTGTTACCTAGATGATCTTCAACGAGAACTTGGTAAGTGTTTCTGTTTCTCGAATGCAGCCTTTTCTGTGGTGTTGAAACTATCTCTGGATCCAGGGCCGGCTCCAGGCACCAGCCTACCAAGCATGTGCTTGGGGCGGTACCTTGGGAGGGGGCGGCGATCGGGGTTTGTTTTTGTTGTTTTTGGTTTGGCCAGGCGGCGCTGGGGCGGGGGCGGGGACTTGGGCGGCGTGACGCGACGGTCAGGGGGGCGGGGACTTGGGCGGCACGACGTGGTGCTGGAGGGGTCAGGCGGTGCTCGTGGGGGCAGGGCGGCACTCTTTTTTTTTTTTTTTGCTTGGGGCGGCACCTTCTGCCAGGTTGAGTTGGCAGCAACACAGGCTGGGTTCATCCTCTTAGCAATACAAACCAGAAAACACTTGAGAGCCCACCAAATAATGTGGGAAAATGTAACTCCTGGGCGTCTTTAAGGCTCTATAGATAGACCGGGGGTAGGCAACCTATGGCACATGTGCCAAAGGTGGCACGTGAGCTGATTTTTCAGTGGCTCTCACACTGCCCGGGTCCTGGCCACCAGTCCAGGGGGCTCTGCATTTTAATTTAATTTTAAATGAAGCTTCTTAAACATTTTAAAAACCTTATTTACTTTACATACAACAATAGTTTAGTTATATATTATAGAGTTATAGAAAGAGACCTTCTAAAAATGTTAATGTATCACTGGCACGTGAAACCTTAAATTAGAGTGAATAAATGAAGACTCGGCACAGCACTGCTGAAAGGTTGTTGACCCCTGCTCTATAGTGTCCCTTTAAGGCTTATAGCGACACCACGCTACCACTGCAGCTGCCCTGCAATCAGGTCTCCCACATAGCTGCTCTGTAGCAAGCTCCCATCAGCATAATTCAACCATCCCGAAGAAGCGGCAGTCGCTACGTCACTGGGAGAGTGTCTCCCGCTGACACAGCACTGTCCACAAGTTGCTTTTGTTGGTGAAACATATGTCGGTCAGGAACGTGCATTTTTCACACCCCGACTGACAAATTTTACTTACAAAAGTGCTGGTGTAGACACAGGATAAGAGACAAAACTTCCCACTCACCTGTCCTGAGTCTGGGTGTAACAAAACTTTTATTACAAGGCAAAGGGACCCCAGCATTGTTTTTGGAAAACACCACAGCCATGATCTGAAATCATGTAACTAAGCAAACCCCCACCCCACAGTTCATTGGGCAATGTCCTTTGCCTCAGTTTCCCATCTTGCTGTGTGAAAATCCAAACAGCGAACAACCTGTAACACACCACTTCCCTCTCCCGCCACTGTAGCCCACTCACAGTTGGTTGCTCTTAATCAGCCAAGACCCAGAGTTCAGAGGTGCCCTCACATGGCTTCACCTCCCACCTCTGAAAGGTGTGTTGATGGGGGGGGGGGCATTGAGCAATGAGTCCGCTGCTGCCTCCACATCTGCAACTGTTTTGCTGCTGCTATCACTGTCACCACTGGACTTAGGTGCCGACAGCCCCAGAGCACCCATGGGGAAAATTAGTGGATGCTCTGCACCCACCCACAGCTAAGCTCCCCCCTCCCCCCAGTGCATCTCTTACACTGGCAGCCTCACTAACCAACTCTTCCCCTTCCCTCCCAGTGCTTCCTGCAAAACAGCTGTTTCACGGCACTCAGGATGCTCTGGAAAGGAGGGGCAGGAGCAGGGATGTGGCACACTTGCGGGAGGAGGTGGGGAAGAGGTGGGGTGGGACCGGGAACTTCAGGAAGAGGGTGGAATGAGGTGGGGCAGGGAATTGGGGAAGGGGATGGAATCGGGGGCACAGAGCAGAGGTGGCAAGAGGTGGGGGAGGTGGGTGGAAAGTGGGTGGGACCTGGGGTGCAGCAAGGGGTCAAGCACCCACCAGATAGAGGGGAAGTCAGCACCTGTGCCACTGGCTGCTCACTGCCTCCCATCCCTGAAAAGGGGTGAGGGACATCGAGCGATGCCTCTGCTGCCTCTGGAACTGGCTCACTGTGGCTTCTGTCTCTGCCACCACTGGCTGATGCCTCTGCCGCTGGTTCTGCTGTTTTTTCTGGTGCTGTTACCTCTGCCACCGCTCAGCTCCACTGCTGTTATCACGGCTGCTGCTGGCCCCCCACTGCCACTTCTGCAATGGTGCGTTCTGAGGTTCCACGACCTACCCAGGCCCCAGGGATTCCAGCAGGCCGTGGCTGCTGCTGCTGCTGTGTCTCCATGTTGTTCACCGCAGCCCCACACTAGGTCTATGACCTGGCCCCTAGACCTACTCATCAGTGGTTTCAGCCAGGGGCGGCTCTACGTTTTTGGCCGCCCCAAGCAGTCATGCCCGGGAGGCGCCCCCGAGCCGCGGGAGCAGCGGACCTGCCGCGGGCATGACTGCAGAGGGTCCGCTGGTCGCGCGGCTCGGCTGGACCTCCCGCGGCTGCGGATGGCTCGCGGGTCCGGCGGCTCCGCTTGAGCTGCCGCAGGCATGCCTGCGGGAGGTCCAGCCGAGCCGCGGGACCAGCGAACCGTCCGCAGTCATGCCAGCGGGCGGTCCCCAGGAGCCGCCGGCCGAGCGTTCCCTCCGCAGTCATGCCTGCGGCAGGTCTGCTGCTCCCGGGGCTCCGGTGGACCTCCCGCAGGCATGACTGCGGCAGGTCCGCCAGCCCAGCCTGCTGCCCCCCCCGGCCGCAAAGGACGCCCCCTAGATTTTGCCGCCCTAGGCACCAGCTTGTTTTGCTGGTGCCTAGAGCCGCCCCTGGTTTCAGCTCTTGCAATCACTGAACTGAAACAAGGGCTCTCCATGGAGTCCAATCAGCTCTGGCTTTAAACACAGGGGAGGGGAGGGTCAAATGGAACCTAGGGCTCTCTAAGGGGAATTCATAGCATCAGGCAGGAACACCTGTCCCCACCCGCTCTGATTTTCACTGGGTTTTGGCATCTCTGTCCCCTGCTTAGCCAGTGAGCTTTAATTTAGGGTGTCACTGTGACATACCCAGGGTACAATCCAGACTAAGGGGTGGCTGTGTCACCCCTGCCCTGCAACCTGGGTGCCCCATACAATGCTCTGCCTCTGTAGCTTCTTACCTGGATGTCTCACAAACAGCCTCCACTGGGGCTGGATTCTTTAATTGATTTGCAGATTAAAACCAAGGCCTTAAACTGGCATCAGAAGGGGAGCTGGGAGCCAGTGAAGGCACTGGAACATGGGCCTGATGCATCACTGTGGCCTAAGCCCTGGAGAAGGCCGGCAGCTGCATTAGGTTACCAGCTGGAGCCTTCACATTCGGCTGTGGATTCTGTGATCTGCAGTAACCCAGCCTGGCAGCGGCAGGGATCACTGTGGCCAGACGGTTACCCACAGGAAGAAGCAGAGTTTCCTAGTGAGCTGAGATGAAGGGGGGAGTCTCATCTAATTCTTCAAAATCTGTCCTTGCTTCTGAATCACTTTGCTCTTGCCTGGGTTCAGCGTAAGCCAGCTGCTCTTCATCCCAGAGCCCTGGTGTTGCTGCATTTGCTCAGCTGAGTTCTCATCCCTCTCTCTGTTTGGTTTCAGACTGGAGAAGAAACGTCGTCTGCCCAGGTAACTACAGCTCCTATTGCATCGCTTCCAAAGCTCCCCCTGCCCTGAAACTTCCAGTCCATTTTTCTCATACAGTTAACATTTTCCACTAGCTCTTTGGGGCAGGGACAGCTCTGTACTAAGGTGAAAAGACTCAAAGGTTTGTGTGGCCAACGTTGTGATTTCGGGTGCCTAAGGAGTTCTTCTGTGCACACTGGGAGCTCAGAGGATTCTCAGCGAGATGCTGTTAGAGTCCCTGATGGGGCTGGAGGCTCAGGGCATGAGGGGTGGACAAAGGGCTGGACCAGGCCAGGTTAATGTCTAGGCTGCTGGTTTCAATTTTCAGAAGCCCTAACAGGCCTACATGTGCCCAGACAGCTGCTACTGCTACTACTCTAGCCATGGCACAGGTACATGGCAGCCAGCAGGGATTAGCACATTCACCGCACACAGACACTCATTGGTCACACACAGAGATAGAGACCCCATCACACCAGGGCCTGTGCAAGGAAGTTTTGCGCCCTAGACGAAACTGCCACCTTGCGCCCCCTCCCACCCAAGCCCTGCAGCAGCTCCGCCCCCCCGTGGCACCTCCCCCCCCCGCCCTGAGGTGCCCCCCCGCGGCAGCTCCCCTCCTCCCAGGAGCTCTCTGGCACCTCCCCACCCCAGCTCACCTCTGCTCCAGAAGCCCTGCTGTTGCACCCATCGCCGGGCTCCTGCCACGTGCGCTAAGCAGAGCTGCAGAGCTCTGCCCAGCCGCCGGCACCCCTGCCGGCAATGAGAAGAATCACATGGGATGGGGCGGCCACATTACTCGTTCACATTACAGGGTTTGAAAATAAGTGCATCAGCAACTCAGTAATGCAACCGGGAATTCACTCTGTTCAGCTTGACAAAAACCTCTGCTCACTGCGCAGCTCTGGGGAAAAGGTCAAACAAAATATGAGAATCCATAAAAATGGGATGGTGAATGACATGGGAATATTATACAGCCATTCTATAAATGTGGTTTGCCCTCATCTGGAGCACGGTGTTCGGTACCGCTCACCCCATCTCAGAAAGGGTAGCGAAGAAGAAACGGGGGCTCAGAGAGAGGCAATGAGAATCAGCATGAGGAGAGATTGAAAAAATTGGGAATTTTTACCTTTAAAAGAGAGGAGTGAGAGGGGACATGATACAAGTACAGAATATTGCACAACCCCCCTGAACAGAATATGATTTAGGCTGCAATGTTGAAGACTTGATAGTTAGTTAATGCCGGTTTTATGTTTGCCTGTACACCCTTACTTCTCACCCCTTGTGCATCCATCCTGGGCAGTGAAAGAATGAGGAAGGGGTCCTGTGTCAAAAAACAGTGTGTGATCTTGTAACTGGAGATTGTATCATAATGCACACACACGGATCACTGGCTAAGGAAAAAAGTCTGTTAAAATTATAGCTGCTGACAGAGAAATGCTCACACGGGTATTTGGGGATTGTTTACTTTATGCTGAACTCTAGAATGTATCTTTTCCCCAGTGTAACATTTTGTAGGCATAAGGAGCCACTCAGTCGTTCCCAGAACGCTCGACATTTCCAGACTGTCGGGTTTGGTTTGGGCCCCCTTGTGCCACCCCATCCTCGTTGGCATGATGGTGCCACACGGGGGACACCATTTTTCAGAGATGGAGGGTGCGGAGTGGGGTCCCCCATCCAACACTGGACAAAATCACCTCCATTTTAGACCCCATGATGGACAGCAGACAAACCTCTCAAACAGAGGCCTGTCCATTTTAATCCTGGACGAGTGGCCTCCCTCTCTACAACACTAATTTCTGTTAATGTGCTTGTTCAGATGAGCTCTCATCTCTGACTCTGTGTTTCCAGGGCTGGGAAGTTCTGCGCCACCTGTAGAAGAAGGTAACTGAAGTTCAGATTCTATCAATGTGCCAGTCTCAGCGGCTGTTAGAATGTTTTGCTGCCTTCCCCTGACTGTGGCCGTGGGAGGGGAGTTTGTTGCTCAGGGCAGAGCTCACAAGCATCCTGCATTTCACAGCACGGAACGGGAGGGAGGTTGTGTAGCCATGGCCTGACGTACAGCAGTAAATCCAGACACTATTGTGTCTACTCCTCCTGCCCCTCCTCTGCCTTCATGTGCAGTGCGACCTGAAGAGCTTCCTGGGCCCACAGCCCAGCCTGGCTGCACAGCCACTGACATATACCAGCCCCAAGCTCAGGGCCAAAGACACAGCTCCTTCCACCCCCAGCTCCCCAGGGCTGTCCCTGCTCATAGCCCCCTCCCTGCCTGAGGCCCTGGGGGCCAGAGCCATGGGCTGTGGACCATGACCAAACTGAATTCTGGGTCTGTTAAATGCCCAGTAACTGAGGATTAACAATTCAGAGGTTGGAAACCGAGGAAATGACGTGTAAATGCTAAAATTCAGATATGAGAGAGAGAGAGAGAGAGAGAGAGAGAGAGAGAGAGAGAGAGAAACAAAGATATTTCAAGTGACAAAACAGGGAGGTGAGGAAATAAAATATGCCCAGTGACAAGAACCCTGGTGCTAGAGCCCAGGGGGAAAGTCACGAGAGTGCAGAGGGGGACATGTCAGGATTTAGAAGGGCCCAGAAGATTGAGGGATGGGGCAGCGTTTGGAAGGGGCTGGAGGGCCGGCAGTGCCTGGCAGGAACAGGAGGGTGGGGAGAGCAGCAGGCCCTCAGCTGAATGGAGCTGGTGCAGAAGCAGTAGGAGTGGGGGCAGGTGGAAGGGCCTGGAGGTTTGGTGATGGTGGCTGCTTGGAGGGAATAGGCAGGTGAGTTGCTGTTTTCACACTCACAGCAAATTCTCTATAACCTTTCCCGTCCTGCTGCCCTGGGCCTCCCCTGCCCCATCTCCTCCTCATCCAATATGGTTTTCTCTCCCCTCTGGGATCCCTTCCTTCATGTCTCCATTCACCTCTCTGCTTGCTCTCCATCCTTCCCCTCCTGCATCTTCTCCCCCAACACTCCCCTTGCTCTCATGTAGGCTGAGGGGGCAGGGCTGGGATGTATCTGTTCTCTCCCCACAGCGATTATCTCTCTCAGCTGGGAATATGGGGTTTAAGATGGGAAACGGCAGGGAGAGGTGAGGCAGGTAAGTGAGCACTGAGCAGAGGGAGCTCAGTTTCTCACCACTCTGTTGCCCCCCATCCCCCCAAAATGTGGGTCTCTAGTCCCCTCCCTGGAGAGATGTGGAGCAGGACAGGACAGAGCCTGAGTCCCAGACCTGGCACAAGTGATCCTTTTGCTGCAGAGACCATCTCTGCCAGGGGTGTGACTCTCCCCTGCTCTGTGCTGACATCTCAGAGCTGCTCCCCATTCAGAGCTGACTGGTAAATCCTGCAGGAAGGAGATTCAGAGTCACTCCCCAGCTGGGGCAGATTCTGTCACTGACACCATCAAAGCCTCCCCCAGGGCTGAGCTCTGCCCCTAACACTCTGATTCTCTCTCCCCAGCAAATGTGACTCTGGATCCAGACACGGCTCATCCCGACCTCGTCCTGTCTGAGGATCGGAAAAGTGTGAGACGGGAAGACACACGGCAGGATCTGCCCAAGAACCCTGAGAGATTTGACACTATGTTCTGTGTGCTGGGCTGTGAGGGATTCACCTCGGGGAGACATTGCTGGGAGGTGGAGGTGGGGGATGGGGGATACTGGGCTGTGGGGGTGGCCAGAGAGTCTGTGGAGAGGAAGGGATGGATCAAACCTAGCCCTGAGGGGGGGATCTGGGCTGTGGAGCGGTTGAGGGATCAGTTCCGGGCTCTCACCTCCCCTGCGACCCCCCTGCCCCTGAGCCGGGCCCCCAGCAGGATCCGGGTTTGTCTGGACTGTGACCGGGGGCAGGTGACATTTATCGATGCTGGTGACGAGGCCCCGATCTTCACTTTCCCGCCGGGCTCCGTCCCTGGGGACAGAATCCGACCCTGGCTCTGGGTGGGGTGGGGATCCCGGCTCAGCCTGTGTCCCTGAGACATGCAGCGGAGGCAGGAACCGGAAATCAGCCTCTCTAGCCTAATGGACCCCAGTCTCTATGATCATGGAGGACTCCCATCTACCCAGCCCCTTTCTCCTCATCTCTATGACTGTTGGAAGCACCTCCCCCTCCCTCTCAGCAGCTTCAGGGATGGGGGGAGGAGGGGGAAGAACCCCTGGAGCTGCAGGGAGGGAGGTGGAGGTGCTAACAGCCGGGCAGGGGACAGGTGGAGTTGGGGGTGGCAGGGACACAGCATTGATCAATCAGGGTTTGGGGGGTTGGGGAGAAGCAGCAGGAGCATTTTGTACAGATCTGTGTCCTTAGATCTCACTGGGGGCTCCCAGCCCGGGATCAGCACGAGGGGAACGGATAAGATCAGGGAAAGAAGAGAGCAGCCAAGGGGGATGATCTGTGACAGGGAGGAGAGACACAGGGAAATAAAGAGGGATGGAAAGTGAGGGTAGAACAATGATGACTAGAAAAGGACAGTATGGAAGGAAAGGGAACGTGAGCGGGACGGGGAGATTTATTACATGTTACTGAAAGTGAGACTGTAACTCGGCCACTGGAGCTATTTTAGTGCCATTAAGAAAACTGTTCTCAGTAGCTGGGGATCTCCTTGCCGTGCGGTGGTTATTAAAGCTCCTTCTCACCTCCTTTTACTTTGCTACTTTCCAGCTACTTACTGTAAATAAAACATTACAAACTATTCTTCTTGTTTGTTCCACTTTAATGTTCCAGCTGCAGGTGCTGGGGGCAGTGTCATGGGATTTGCTTCCCAACTTGGTGGTGTCAGTTGGGGCGGCATGTCCGGATCAGCAGCAGCGGCACTTCAGCAATGGCTTAATCTGCCCACTTCAGTATTTGGTGGAAATTCAGCAGCGGGTCCTTCACTCGCTGTCTTCCTCTTTGGCGGCAGCTCAATCGGGTTGTTCTTTTTTCTTTTTCTTTTTTTTTCACCGCTTGGAGCAGCAAAAAAGCTGGAGCCAGCACTGATTGCACCTCTAGGAAGAGAGTTTGAGTTTTGCTGTGTAATGTGTCACTAAGTAGCCTGTTCTGTCTCTGTCCTTTGCACACCCATGTCAATCAGGAATTGCTCTTCTGTGCTCTGCTGAGAGGTAACTGCTTGCACGGGGGGCAATCCATGCAGGGACTCCGGTGTTGCAATGCTGAGCATCACAGTGAGTAACTTAGGCAGTGAGAAAATCACAGGGACAGCAGCACTGTGACCCTCAGAGCTGAGTCAGGGGTCTAAACTCCCTAGACAAAGCCAATCTATGGGTAGCACAGGCACCTCAGTAGGAGGGGAGCCATGTAAACTAGCCAATGGGAGATGCCGACAAGGGGGGAAGTGTTGCCCTAGGCCACACCCCTCATGGATAGGTGCCTAAATCTGGGCTGCAGAGGGGGGGTGTCTCTGCTTAGCAACCCACAAACAGGAACCCACCACCTGACCTCTGGGGCCTCCAGTCCCGGCAGCTGTCAGTGCCGGGTAGTGGTGGCAGCAGCTGGGAGCCCCAGGCCCTTTGAAATCGCCCCAGCAGGCTGCAGGGCTCCTAGGCGCACATGTTGGATGGGTGCAGTGGCACATGAGGGGAAGGAAAAGTCCTAGACCCCAGCAGGAGCCGCACTGAGCAGGGGTGGGGAGAAGCAACCCTGGATATTGGCTGCTGGGTGGGGGCAGGGGAAGTCCCAGACCGTGACAAAAGCCATGCAGGGTGGATGGGAGAAGCCCTGGACCACAGCAGGAGCCACACTGGGTGGGGAGGGGGAGAAGAAACCCAGCAGAAGATGGGCTGATGCCCCTCCCCCACAGAGCTGGCCTCAGCCCCTCCATCTCCTGTGCCCCCTGCGTGGAGCCCAAACTACTCACCTTGGTATCTCCATTTCCCCCATCACCACACAGCCATGAAGGGATTCAGCCTCAGAGGCAGGATCAGCATTAGCCCCATGTGGCAGGTGGGATCTGGGGCACCCAGAGGTGAAGTGACTTTCCCAAGACTAAGCAGTGAGTCAGTGGCAGAGCAGAGAACCAAACCCAGGACACCTGAGCCCCAGGCCTGTGCCTGAACCACTAGGCCACCCTTCCTACCTGAGGAGGGGCAACCTCCTCTGCGGATACTAGACAGAGCCCCCAGGAGGTGGGGAGCAGAGAGAGATGAGAAAAAGGACATGGGTGGGAAGCAAGAAGGGGAAACATCAGGAAGATGGGGAGCAAGGACTTAGAAAAGAAACAAGAGGGAGGGAAAGGGGCAGGGAGTGGAGAAAAGAGGAAGGGAGCGGGGAAAGATTCCCCACAGCTTGTGAGTCCCATCCACCTTCTTCCCACAGCCAACAGTGCCCCTGGCACAGAGTGAACACAGTGTCTTTACACAGGGGTGTCAGTGAAGGCAGCTTGTAGCTGAGTGTAATGATTTTAATACACTGTGATTCATGGTAATGTAATGATGTAGTTCATTACTATTTTGCTTGCTATGATACCAGTGATAGACACACATTCAATGACTAGAATATGAAGGAAGTGTGTGTATAAATATGCTGGAAATTGCCATTTTGGATGGGGAGACTGAGCCAAACACACACACCTCACCCTTAAAGCAGGAGGGGGCAGAAAGGAGTTGGCAGTGGGCAGGAGGTGCTCAGGGGAAGGGACCTAAGGGGAGGGGGCAGAGCGGAGGCGCTTGGGGGAGGGGACCTGGGGGCAGAGCAGGGGAGGAAGAGGTGGAGTTGGGGCTTTGCCTTTGGGAAGGGGGCAGAGCCGAGAGGGGGCACCCACTGGCAAAACCAAAATTCAGCACCTATGGCACATGGGGTGATATCGGTGGTGGCGGCGAAGGCAGCCGGGTGGGCATGTGGAAGCCCTGGCCATGCCGGAAGAGTGCGCCCAGCAGCACAGGTGCAGCACCACCCAAATGTCAGATGGGTCCACGTGTGCATGGCTTGTGCATGCGGGCACCAGCGGGGGCCCATTGACTGTTCTGCCCTGGGGTCTGGAATTGCTGTTGTTGGGCCTGGGGGGACTGTGCTCATGTCCTGCTTGGGGCCCACCGCCCAGCTCTGCACATTCCCATAGCTTGTCTTCAGTGTCCGTTTCCCCTTTCTGTTCACTGTGCTGGTTTAGATCAACAATGACACTCATTTAGGGGATTCCCTTGGGTAACTGAGATTTACGCTCTGAATTCTCACTGGCACGGTGCTTTAAAAATCTTAAGCAGACCAGCTCCCCCAAATCATAAGGTTTAATAAGAACAATATAGTAAGTATTAGTATTTTATTTGCCTTTTGGTGTCTCAGAGCTTTAGACTGCACTGGGGTGAAATTTTTAAGTGTTTCTCTGCAACAAGGAGAACTAGATACTTCCTTTGTTGAGAAAGCAAAAGCTGAGAGTCTCACCTCCTCACATGCTTCCAGGAGCTGGGGCTTCATCAAACACACCAAATATCACAAGACTCATGATAAAATCATGAAAGTTGGAGATCCTGCAGCCCCTTTCCACTGTAACAAGCAGCGTTAGTGTAAACGAGAATCAGGTCTTGAAAACACATATTCCAGCTTAACCAAGTTTTTAGCCTGAGAGTTTATCACCACCAGGCTGGGAAGAATGAGCTTTTATTCATAAATGTTGGCAAACGTTGCTTTTGCTGTCTACACAAAGACCAATGGCAAATATTTCAATTGATAATAAATGAAAATTACAGATATGCAAAGTAAGGACAAGGCTGCTTGAGAACTTATTCGAGTTTGACTAAAGGCCAGTGACTCTGCATCTCTTGACAGGTGAGGTGACCATCTGTGTTTTCATGGTTATAAAGCTTCAACTTTTTGAATCTCAGTGTCTGCTGCCATTAAATCATTGGGGTCTGACTTGCTATTGACATATCCCCCCCTAATTTCCCACAACTGTGAAAACTGAAATTGAGAACAATTGGAAGGAAATGCTAAACCCAGAGTTTTGTGCAAGTGTGAAAATTTAACTCAACGAACATTGAAAAATTGCTTAAAATTAGCTGCAATACTATCTGTTAATTTTACATATATATATATATATATATATATATATATATATATATATATATATATATATATATATATATAAAATGAATTCTGCCAAGCCTGACTATTCTTCCTTAGACACACACACTGTGCTCCTTTGAGGGTATCTCCATAGGGGGATGCCCACCTGCTATATCCTTGGGGGCAGCCGGTTTAGGAAGAAATCACTTGAGGCCAGACAGCAGACAGCTAACAAAACTACCATTTTATTTACAGACACAGAGTTCACCCAACCGGCCGAAACCGGCTGGGCTATCCCCTAATAATCTAACTCAGTTGCCACAGGAACAAAAACCATGACAACCAAATACACAACATATTCCTCCCCCCCAATAAGAACATCCCCTAAATAAAACACACACTAGACTAGAGAAGAAGGGTAGACTGCCTCCATTCCCGGCTAAACCCTGGGGATTATTTTGCCCCATAACCGTGGGTTCGCCCTAGCTAAAGATCCAGCCGATGAGGAGGCCTTCTGTCTCTAGGTGGATTACGGCGAACTTCTGGTGTTGTTGCACCCGAAAGTACCATGGGCTCAGGGTCCGCAGCACGAATGGGTGAGGAGGTGGTATCAGCTCGTGCTGGGCAAAGGGATGTCTCAGCCACCGGCAGTAATGGAGGAGAACAGTCAGAAAAAGGTGATTTGTGATTCGGTGTCTCACCAGAAGTGGTGAAGTCAGACCACTCAACTGCAGATGTGTCCTGAGGACTGGCATGACCTGGCAGCAGCTGATCTACATGTCGCCGCCAGGTAAGATTCTCTGCAGTCTGGACTGTGTAGGAAACAGGTCCTGTTTGAGTGATGATTGTGGCAGGGACCCATTTAGCTCTAGAAGTATAATTCCGAGCCAAAACTTGCTGTCCCGGGCTAAATGTTTGCTCTTTTGCTCTGGGTGCCCGTCTGATAACTTGATTTTGCTGCTGATGTTGCACAATTTGTTGGGGTTCAGAAGGTTTCAGCAGATCAAAGCAAGTGCGCAGCTGTCGTCCCATCATTAGAAAGGCCGGAGATGCCTTGGTCATAGCATGAGGTGTGTTTCTGTAGGAAAGTAAGAAGGTATCCAGACGCTTTTGAATGGAGTGTTGTCCCCTTGCTGATTTCAAAGCGTGTTTCATTGTCTGCACAAATCTTTCAGCTAATCCGTTGGTGGATGGATGATATGGTGCTGACGTGATGTGATGTATCCCATTTGCCTTCATAAAATTTTGAAACTCCTGAGAGACGAACTGCGGTCCGTTGTCACTCACAAGTTGTTCTGGCAGACCAAAACAACTAAAGAGTCCTCGTAGTTTTTGGATAGTACTCTCTGCAGTAGTGGACTGCATTATAGAGACTTCTGGCCATTTAGAATGGGCATCTACTGCCACCAAGAACATGCTTCCTTCAAGGGGGCCAGCGTAGTCAATGTGAATACGTTGCCACGGGTTTTCAGGCCAGTCCCATGGGTGTAGGGGTGCCCACTGGGGTGCATTCTTCACACCCTGACATGACATACAAGCTTTTCCCTTCTCTTCAATAGCACTGTCCAATCCAGGCCACCAAAAATAGCTTCGTGCAATTTCCTTCATGCGCACTATTCCACAGTGACCGGAATGTAGCTGTTCTAACATCTGTGATCTCAGTGGTGGTGGAATAATTACACGTCTCCCCCACAACAAACAACCAGATTGGACTGATAACTCCATCCTCCTGGACATGCAGGTAACAAGGTCGGGTGAGACCGGAGAGGTTTGTCGAGATTTTCCATGCATCACCAGGTCCATAACTTGGGACAATACTGGGTCAATGCGAGTTGCCTTCTTTATCTGAGTAGCAGTGATGGGTGTATTCTCTACCTGTTCAAAGTAGAAGATTTCCTTTTGGGCACTATCTTGATGTTTGACCGGCAAAGGCAACCTTGAGAGGCCATCTGCATTGCCGTGCAGAGTGTATTTCCGATATTTGATTTCATATGTGTGTGCTGAAAGTAACAATGCCCAACGTTGCATACGACTAGCAGCTAATGGGGGAATGCCTGTGTAGGGTCCAAAAATTGACGTCAGAGGTCGATGGTCTGTGAGAAGAGTAAACTTTTGCCCAAACAGGTACTGATGAAACTTCCGAATTCCAAAAACAATTCCTAATGCCTCACGTTCGATTTGGGCGTAGCTAGTTTCTGCTTTGCTTAGAGTGTGTGAAGCAAAAGCAATAGGTCTCTCTTCTCCCGAAGGCATAATGTGTGACACGACTGCTCCCACTCCATAACGGGAGGCATCGCAGGCCAATTGTAGGGGTAAGGATGGATCAAAGTGCATTAGAACTTCAGAATTTAGCAATGCATCCTTAGCTTTGTTAAATGCAACATCACAGGCTTCAGTCCACTTCCAGGCCTTGTTCTGCCCAAGGAGCTCATGAAGTGGTTTTAGCAGTGTGGCTAACTGTGAGATGAACTTTCCATAATAGTTCAGTAGTCCTAGAAACGAGCGCAGCTGGCTTACATTTCGAGGTGGGGGAGCCTCCACAATAGCTTTAACTTTTGCAGGGGCCTTATGAAGACCTGCAGAATCAATGATGTGTCCCAAATATTCAACAGAGGGCTTGAAGAATTCACACTTGTCTTTGCGAACTCATAGGCCATACTCTTCCAGTCTTTGTAGGGTAGCCTCTAAATTCTTTAAGTGATCCTCTTCATTTCTTCCAGTGACCAGGATATCATCCAGATAGCACTGAACTCCTGACAAGCCACACAAGATCTGGTCCATAGCCCTCTGGAACAGGGCGGGAGCAGACGTTATTCCAAAGGGTAGGCGACAGTATTGATAAAGCCCCTTATGAGTCACAATAGTGAACAGCTCTTGGGACTTTTCATCGATGTGCATCTGTAAATATGCTTGACTCAGATCAATCTTACTGAACTTTTGTCCCCCAGCCAGGCCTGCGAAGAGGTCATCGATGCGGGGAAGCGGGTATTGCTCTGCACACAACACTGGGTTGACAGTGACCTTAAAATCACCACAAATCTGGAGAGAGCCATCTTTCTTCACTATTGGAACGATAGGAGTGGCCCATGAGCTATGGGTAACTGGTATTAGCACTCCATTGGTGACCAGGCGCTCCAGGTCCGCTTCGACTTTCGGCTTGATGGCATATGGCACAGTTCGGGCTTTCAGATATTTTGGTGGACTGTCAGGTTTAATGTTCAATGTCACAGTGATTCCCTTCATACTTCCCAAATCATTTCCAAGAACAGCAGCATGTTTCCTTAGTATAGGGGTTAGACTGGTTTCTTCTTTAGTCATCCGGTGCACTTCTGCCCAGTTCAGTTGAATCTTCCCAAGCCAAGACCTACCCATTAAGGCTGGGTAGTTACCTCTCACCACAAACAGTGGCAGTTTAGCAGCTTGTCCATTGAGCTCCACCTTAACATCAATAGTGCCCAACATGGGCACAGCTTCTCCCGTATACGTCTTCAGAACAGTTTTTGTTGCCTTAAGCGGAAGATGCTGTAGCTTTTCTTTATACACAGTCTCGGAGACCAGCGAGACGGCTGCACCGGTATCCAGTTCCATGCGTATAGGTTTGCCATCCAACAACGGGGTTACACAGTATTCATGTGAGCCCATTGCCAAAGACAAAACATGCAGTGGCACTTCCTCTTGTGATGAGGTGTCACTTTGATCATCCTGGGTCTGCTCTAGGGTATGCAGGGTTCCTCTTTTTGTCGGCCAGACCACAGGCCTCTTTTTCTTTTGTTTACAGGCACACTCAATGTGTCCCCTTTTTCCACAGTGTCGACACACCAGGTCCTTACACCAGCATTCTGATGCCTGGTGACCCGGCTTACCACAGCGGTAACATTCTTGACTCTGCACAGTTTTGTGGGTCGGTTCTTGTGACACTTTTTGCACCCTAGGGGATGCACCGATGTATTGCGCCTCCCTTGTAGCCAGTTCCATGGAGACAGCAATATCAACAGCCTTCTGTAAGGTAAGCTGAGCCTCTGTCAGTAGGTGCTTCTGTATAGCTTCACTGTAGAGGCCACACACTAACCTGTCACACAGGGCATCATTTAACATCTCCTTAAATTCACAGTGTTCTGCTAGCTTTTTAAAAATTGCTACAAATTGTACAACTGTTTCATCTTCCTTTTGGTCTCTTTTGTGGAACCTATATCTTTCAGCAATTACCAGTGGTTTTGGGGAAAAATGGGACCCCAGGATTTCCACAATGTCACTGTAAGATTTAACAGGGTGTAGTAAGCTGCGTAGCAGGGAGTAGGTTTTAGCCCCTACAACACTTAAGAATATTGGCACCTTCTTCGCTTCTGTAATGTCATTTGCAATAACAAAAAGCTCAAAACGCTCAGTATACACATGCCACTGCTCTATATTCTCATCAAAAGGTTCCAGTGGCCTGGTCAGAGTAGCCATGATTTTTTGTTTCACTTTCACAGTCAGTGCAAACAAGCAGCTTTTTTGTTTGTTTGTTCTTTACCTTGACTTCTACTTCCTTCTGTTACTGGAGCAGCACCGGAATCCCACCCTCGTCGCCACTTGTTATATCCTTGGGGGCAGCCGGTTTAGGAAGAAATCACTTGAGGCCAGACAGCAGACAGCTAACAAAACTACCATTTTATTTACAGACACAGAGCTCACCCAACCGTCCGAAACCGGCTGGGCTATCCCCTAATAATCTAACTCAGTTGCCATAGGAACAAAAACCATGACAACCAAATACACAACACTACCAGCAAAAGGGCCCTGGGGGCACATGTCACACAAATGCCTGCAGGCTGCAATTAGGGTGACCAGATGTCCTTATTTTATAGGGACAGTCCTGATTTTTGGGTCTTTTTCTTATATAGGAAACTATTACCCCCCATCCCTGTCCTGATTTTTCATACTTGCTGTCTGGTCACCCTAGGATGCCCACCAGCCACAGGGCCCTGGTCACACAAACGCCTGCAGGCTGCAATGTTCCCCGGGGGCTCCTCCCTGCACAGCAGCAGCCGAGTCAGTCCCAGGAAGGGAAACACCCGGCGGCTGCTGCAGGAGCTGCCAAGGCAGAGCCCGGCCGGCCTCATTCGGCTTCTCTTGTGCAGTGAACGTTGCCTGTTCTGGGGCTGCCCCTGGGGGCGGGGCTTCTGCCGCTTTTGTTGGTTGGTTTTTAATTTCCCCCCTGAGAGCGTGATTGGCTCCCGGTTACCCATCAGCTTTAAAAAAGCTTTAAAGGCACATTACTGCGCCTGCGCGATTTTTGGTTTCGGTTTTGCGAGCCCCCGGCTGCTGCTGGCCCCGTTCCTCACTCCTCCTGCAGTGACACGTGGCTGCTGCGGGCGCCTGGCTCGAGTGCAGGGGCCTTGACTTGTTCGTATAGTTGGGGGGCTGCCAACTGCACCCCGCCCACCTCCTGCACCCACCACCAGCCCGTGGCTGCGCCTGGCTCGCTGCTGGGGGGTTGTGGTGGGCGGGGGGAGAAATAGCTGTAGCTGCAGCAGGGCAGCATCGATTTACCTGCCCCTACCCAGCTTGCCTGGCAGTTGCAGTGCACGGGGGGGGGGGGGAGGAGACACACACAGGCTGTGGGGTGGAGGGACAGGCAGCAGGATTTGGGGGAGTTGAGGGGGGATTGGCCCGGCTGGGGCAGGGCAGTGGCTCCACTAGTTTGTTGCGGGGAGGGGAGTGGCACCCACTGTCCTGTGCTAATTATTGGTCAGTCTTTGGGCATCTGGGGTGCACCAACTTGGCGGGGTATCTGTAATGGTTGTGTATGTGTAAGGTCAGTTCAGAGTGGGAATGATTTATAAATATGGAAGCAGGAAATCTGTCGACCCCCTGCCACAGAGAATATTGTTCCCCTAGGAGGAGAGTTTGGTGTTTACTGGGATGTGTCACTTTCCAGCCTGTGCAGCTCCTGGCCACAGCCAGAAGCCAGCGTGCTAGGCAGGGAGCTGTCTAAGCCAGTTAGTGAGAGATGCTGAGCAGAGGGGAATTGTATAGGGAGTCTAGGCCCCTCACTCAGCTTTGTGGATTGCAGGGCTGTTCCTGTGACTCTCTAGAGCCCCCGTCTCTTGATAAATTTTGTTTGTGAGATAAATGCCCCAAAATACAGAAAATTCAGACGCCATTTCTATCTTCTTAGGACCAAATTTGGAGCTGTTTGGGGAGTTTGAAGAAAGAGGGAGATGAGAAATTGGTGTTTAATTACGGTGGGGAGAAGGAAAACCCAGGAACTGCTGGTAGGTGCCATTGTTACTCACCAATAAACCTGCACAGGGATGTTATCAATGCTCAGATCTCTGTGAGTAAAAGGAGAGTAACAGCGAGTAACATGCTCCCCGTGAGAGGCTATTTATTGTTGCCTCTGTGCAAAGCAATTTCTGTTCTCGCTTAATGGAAACTAAACAGGAGAAAGGAGAATGGAGGAAATTATATTTACCTGCTGAATAATCCAAATAGTTTTCTTTAAAACATGAACAATTTGAACAATCTCTATTAGAAATCTCAATTTCTCTGCAACTAAAGCCCTCCATAATTACAGCGTGTTGACATTTTTCACGCAGAAATGTCTCTCACCTGAAAGTGTGGCTTCAGCAAAATCAGGGTTTCCCTGGAAATGTTGCTTTCTATGACCGTATGCTAGATTCTGATCAGGAGAATCAACGTGTAATTGCAAACAGTTAAATTATTTCAATTTCTGTCTAAAATATCCGTCCACATTTTCTGTTTCTACATTTCTGCAGGGAAACATTACAGGATATTTCATTCCAGGAAACAGCTTAACCCCTGGAGCTCAGCATCAGCTCATTTATGTTAAGGGTGAAAGATCAAGCTACAACACATAATGTGAAAATTTATTTCATGATGAAGTAGAAAGATCTCCAAAAATATCATGTCCAAGAATAATCTAGAGATCATGCAGCCACGAAACCACTTCAAGCCAGGGGGTGCTGCATCTCCAGTACCCCTCGTTCCAGCACTTAAAACTTATTTTTACAGGCTCTGTGTCTGAAAATAGTTCTTAGACCAAGAGTCCTGGGCAGTGTTTGAAACCTAAACATTGGAGCATCAGGACAATGAAAGTGAAATGAATTAAAACTGTAGAACTGAATTTTTTTTTTCAGTGTCTACACTTCGGTAAATGGAGAAAGTAAAGCACAGCCAGCCTGCAAGAGCCGTGCTGCAGAACAGAAAACCTGGAATCGTTCCCTGCTGGGAAGAAACAAGCATGAGCTGCCACTACTACAGATATTGCTTAAATTACACTAAAACTTTCCAATTTTTTCCAACTCTCTAATTCTGTAGTGAAATGGCCACACTGGGCACTGCCGTTATTCTACCATTTAGTCCCCCTTGTCTGTGGCAGTCTTTCCTTTGCCAGCAATGGGCTTTGGGTCAGGTCCATTGTCTGTTACACAGAAACACCAATTTCCCTGGGAATGTCTGGATGTTACCAAATCTCCCCACAGTGGGGCTACACCGGGGTGAAAGTAACTTAAAGGACTTGCCGGTACTCCAGAATCCTGAGGAGGGGCGTGGCCTCCACCAGAAGAGGCGGAGCCTTTAAATCCCCAAGCCCTTTAAATCAGGATTTAAAGGGCCCAGGGCTCTAGCTGCTGCTTTAAATTGCCGGCGGAGCCCCAGGGCTCTAGCAGCAGGGCCCGGGGCTCCGGCTGCCGCTACCTTCCAGGGCCCTTTAAATCATTTCCGGAGCCCTGCTGCCGGAGCCCTGGGCTCCAGTGGCAGTTTAAAGGGCCCGGGATGGTAGAGGCAGCGGGAGCCCTGAACCCTTTCAATAGCCACCAGAGCCCTGCTGCCATTACCCCAGGGCTCCGGCAGGCTCCGGGGGCCCTTTAAATTGTACCCGGAGCCCTGGGGTAGTGGCAGTGGGACTCCAGCAGCGATTTAAAGGGCCTGGGGCGGTAGCAGCAGCAGGAGCCCTGGGCCCTTTAAATCACCACCTGAGCCCCACAGCCGCTACCCCAGGGCTGTGGCAGCAGGGCTCTGTCAGCAATTTAAAGGGCCCTGGGCTCCAGGCCTTTAAATTGCTGCCTCAGGAAGCTGGCCCACCCCGGTATGGTGCAGCAGCTCTTTCTGGCAGGGGTGGTAGGTTTGTAGAAATTTTGATGGTGCCAGAACCTGCCCCTGCCTAAACTCTGCCCCCCCCCCAACTCCACCCCCGACCTGCCCAAGACTCTGGGAGAGAGTTTGGGTGAGGAAGGAGGTCTGGGGTGCAGGCCCTGCGCTGGGGCAGGGGACTGGGGTGCAGGAGGTATGCAGGCTCTGGGAGGGAGTTTGAGGATTGGAGGGAGTGTGGAGGGAGGGGGTGCAAGTTCTGGGAGGGAGTTTGGGGATAAGAGGGGGTGTGGAGGGAGAGGGTGCAGAGGTGAAGGCTGTGGGGTGAGGCTGGGGATGTATTTGGGATGTGGCTGAGGATGAGAGGTTTGGGGTGTGGGAGGGGACTCAGGGCTGAGGCAGAGGGTTAGGGTGCAGGGGAATGAGGGCTCTGGCTGGGGCTGGAGATGAGGGGTTTGGGGTGTTGGCAAGGTTCAGGGCTAGGACAGAGGGTTGGGGTGCGGGGGGATGAGGGCTCTGGCTGTGGGGGTGGGCTCTGGGGTGGGGCAGGGCTGAGGATGAGTTTGAGGGGCAGCCAGGCTGCCCTGGGACTGGAGCCAGAAAGAAGGACTCCCCGCAGCCCTCTCCCTGCTGGCAGCAGCGAGCTCTGGGGTAGGTACCTCCTTCTCACCCCCCCCCATCACTGCACGTGCTCCTAGGGCCCCTCCAGGAATCCCCCTCGCCTCCCCTGTGGTGGGTGCCATGCCGGGGGGAGGGAGCTGCTATCACATGTGCTCCTCCTCCCCTGCTGCTGCCCCTCACTGTAGCCTCACTGGGGCTGCCCCTTGCCCAGCGTGGGGCAAGAGCAGTGACTGCGGGCGGGGGGGGCAGCTGTACCGGTGGAGGGTCCCACTGGAAAATGAAAGGGTTTGAGGGGGAAGGGCAGCCTGCCCTGGCAGGAGTGAGGGGAGGCAGTAGGACCCTGTGGCAGCAGTTAATGCAGGCAGGCAGCATGGAGCTGCAGGGGACTGGAGAGACACACACTCTGCTCCGGGACCCAGGGAGGTGCATGGGGGCAGCAAAGGGGGGGCCAGAGCACACTCAGGGGAGGCGCAGGGGGGCAGCAGGTGGGGCCGGGAGGAGACCTGGCCCCAAACATTTGTGGAGCCAGCAGGGCTGGCTCTAGCCATTTCACCGCCCCAAGCGGTGGGGTGCTCTGCCTCTCACCGGTCCCGGTCCCGCGGCTTCAGTGGACCTCCCGCAGACATCCCTGCAGAGGGTCTGCTGATCCCATGGCTCCGGGGGAGCATCCGCAGGCACGCCTGCAGGAGGTCCACGGGAGTGCCTGCCACCCTCCCGGCAACCGGCAGAGCACCCCCCGCGGCATGCCGCCCCAAGCACGCGCTGGGGTCTGGAGCCGGCCTTGGGAGCCAGGCTCAGACCCTCAATATTGCTGGAGCCAGGAGAAGGAGTCAGAGAGGGAGAGAATGCTCCATTTTCTTGCTGGTAGTTACTGCACCTTTTCTTACTGGTCCTCCATACCCGCCCGTACCCGCTTACTTTCACCGCTGGACTACACTTTTCTAGTCTAGGACCTTTTCCCCAGATACCTTTTGGGGAGCTGCTACCCCCATGTAGCTGTTTTGCAGCTTTCTGCTGTATCTTCTCTTCCAGCTGGTAAATATTCATATGTCCTGTTGTACTCACTGTTTAACAGTTGTGAGGGTGGCAGAGGCTCACAAAGTTGATTGCAATCAGTGAATTTCAGGGAGGTGATGTTTACTCTCTCAAATCCTTACAGCAACACGCCAGAAACCTCCTTCTAACTTAATCCTTTGTATTCATTAGAACTATTTGTATAAACCCTTCAGGGAACATAAACCTAAGCCAATCTGAACAATTTGTTTGATTTGGCTGCCAAAATTTGTTATAGATCTATATGCTACTAACATCCACCATTTATACTCTAGATAGGTAATGATTCTTTTTACAGATATAGACTGTACTGTTAAAAAAACCAAAGTTTAAATAAATAGATTGGGCTACTATTGGGCTATGTTTGAAGTGACTGTGGACTATTAACGCAGTAAAAAATAGCCCTGGGAATTTAAAGCTGCCTCTTCCACCCTCCCACCCCCAAAATTTGAAATGGAGCCCCTGGCCCCAGCTCTTGAAATCATATGAATACATGAGAATCTCATTTAAAAATAAGTTTCTTGCCAGAAAATCTTGACACTTTGAAGAGTTACTTTCTCTTGGTTGAGTAGGAAAACTTGAGACTATGATGAGAGTGAAACCTCGTCACTCAGAAACAAAAAAGTTTTAGAAAAGATCTCATGATTCCTTCTGCCAGTCTCATGAATGCTGAACACTTGGTGCTGTCAGTACTGCATGGCCATTGATCAGTTTATGTTTCCAGACCTGTTATCTTCAGGTAAGACTCTAAGCCTCAGATCCTCAAAGGATGTAGACTGCTGTCAATGGGAGTTAGGAGCCTACAAACCTTGGAGGATCTGGGCCTAATGCTCTAAATATAAAAATGAACATTCTCCTTTATCTTTTTAGATCATTCCCCACTGGGGGGAGCTGTGCTCATGTCCTGCTTGGGGCCCACGGCCCGCCTCCATGTGCAGTCCCATTGCTTGCCCTCGCCGTCTGTTCCCCTTTGTATGGCCGGTGCTGTTAGATCAATAATGACGTTCCTTTAGGGGACTTGCCCTGGATAACAGATAGAGAGCTAAGGCCTGAATTCTCACTGGCACAGCACTGCCAACCCCAGGCATTTAAAAATCACAAGTCAGGCTCCTTGAAATCATGAGATTTAATAATAAATAGTAAATGTTAAGGGTTTTTTAATTTGCCTTTTGGTTTCTCAGAGCTGTAGGCTGCACTGGGGTGACATTTTAAAGTTTTTCTCTGCAACGAAGAGCGCTAGAAACATCCTTTGTTTAGAAAACGGAAGCTGAGAGCCTCACTTCATGACTTGCTTCTAGGAGCTGGGGCTTCAACAGACACAACAAATATCGCAAGACTCGTGATAAAATCATGAAAGTTGGTGATGCTGCAGCCCCTTTCCACTGAGTCAGAGCAGCCTTAGAGTAAATGAGAATCAGGTCTTGAAAACATTGATTTGGGCTTAACCAAGCTTTTAGCCTGTGAGTTTAATATCGCTGGGCTAGAAGGATTCGCTTTTATTCATAAATGTTGTTAAACACTGATAGAGCTGTCTACACACAGACCAATGACAAAATATTTCAATTGATAATGAACGGAAATTACAGATGTGGAAATTAAGAACAAGGCTGCTTGAGAACTTATTCGAGTTTGATTTAAGGAGAGTGACTGCATCTTTTGACAGGGGATGTTGACAGTCTTGTGTTTTAACAGTTATAAAGCTTTAACTTTTTGAATCTCGGTGTCTGCTGCCATTAAATCATGGTCTGACCCGCTATTGTCATATCCCCCCATAATTTCCCACAACTGTGAACAATTAAATTGATAAAAATTGGGGGGAAATGCTGAAGCCCAGATTTTTGTGCAACTGTGAAAATGTAACTTAATAAATATTGAAAAAATATTTTAAACAAACATTAATATTATCAAATATATATAAAATATATAAAAATAATTCTTTCAAGCCTAAATATCACTCCAGACACGCAGCCCCTGCTCATGCCAGCTCTTTATGACAGGGGATGCTGATGTGAAGCTCTGGAGCAAAGGGGCCCTAGTGATGCATTTCTCACCGAAGCCTCCCGGGCTGGAATGTTACCTGTTGTCTGTTTGCACCCCAGCAACCAGCCTGAGTCAGTTCAAGGAAGGGAAACACCCAATTGCTGCTGCTGCAGGGGGGGCATATTCCTGAGCTCAGGAAAATGAAACCAACCCTCTTGCACAGCCCAGAGAGAGTCATGGCCACAGAGGACCCTGTGGAACATCTCCAGGATGAAGTTGCTTGTCCCGTCTGTCTGGAGTATTTTAAGGACCCAGTGATCATAGACTGTGGGCACAATTTCTGCCGAGCCTGCATCGCCCAATGCCGGGAGCAATCGGCCACAGCCGCCTCCTGCCCTCAGTGCAGAGAAACTGTGCAACAGAGAAACCTCAGGCCCAACAGGCAGCTGGCAAATATTGTAGAAATCGCCAAGCGGTTGAGTTTCCAGGCAGCGAAGGGAGCAGGAGGACAGCGGGTGTCTGGGGAACACCAGGAGGTTCTGAAACTGTTCTGTGAAGAAGAGGATCAACCCCGCCTCTGTGTGGTGTGCGACAGATCCCAGGCTCACTGCGCTCACAGGGTGGTTCCTGTAGAGAAGGCTGCCCAGGAGTACAAGGTAGGGAATTGCTGTCAAGTTTAATGGGCAATAACTTTAGATTTTAATTACAGGTTAATTTCACTGCAAGTTGCACATCACAACTGTACCTGTATCATGCCGCTCTGCAAAGCCTTCACTGTATGGGAGCTGCTATTAAAAATAAATGATCTGGCAGAGTGGCAAGAAAGGCAAAAAGATAAGGTCTTTTAAGATACCTGACATGGGAAACCTTTACCTGAGAAGCTGAATCCTTGTCAAACCCGCCTTCCACTGGTGAAACAAGGGAACTTTTTACGCCCAGAAGCTGTTGAATCATCAATGAGGCCAGTGATGAGCTGCCAAAATATTAACAACAGGTTCCCTCCTCCTCACCTCACAAGGGGGTCGTGCCTCCCCAGGTGGTCATGCCCCATCCAACCTCCCATGTTCCTTGACACCCCCCCCGGGACCCCTGACCCATCCCCCCCCTTCCCTGTCCCCTGACTGCCCCTTGCCGCCCCATCCAACTCCTCCTCTCATTCTTGATGGCCCCCCCGACCCCTGCCCCATCCAACCACCCCTTCTCTGTCCCTGACTGCCCCCACCACCTCATCCAACCCCTGCTCCTTCCTGACTGCCCCCCGGGACCCTTGCCCCTGACCGCCCTGACCCCTATCCACCCCTCCACAACCCACCGAACATCCCCCCCCCCGCTCCCTTACCACACTGCCTGGGGCCGGGACCGGGTCCACTAGGCCGGAACCGGGACCGGTGCTGCAGACCCCGACTCCCCGAGCCAGGCCGGGCCGGGCCGGAGCCGCTCGGCCAGCACCGGGACCAACGCCACGGGGCCCAACTGCCCGGGCCGGGCTGGAGCCACTCGAACAGCACCAGGACTGGTGCTGCAGGGCCCGACTCCCTCGGCCGGGCCAGGCTGGAGCCGCTCGGCCGGCACCAGGACCGACGCTGCGGGGCCTGACTCCCCGGGCCGGGCCAGAGCCACTCGGTCGGCACGGGGGCTGGAGCTACGGGTCTCGAGCTGGGCTGGGTCGGACCCGCTCAGCTGGGACCAGCCCGAGCTGGGGGTGCTTGGCCGGGACTGGGCTGGGGCACTCAGCCGGGGCCAGGGGGAGCCGCTCAGGTGGAGCCGGACTGGGCCACGCGCGCCACCTCGCCCCCCGTGGCCCACTTACCTGCCTGCTGCTTGTTTCAGGCTTCCCGTGAACATTTGATTTGCGGGAAGCAGGGGAGGGGGAGGAGAAGGAGGGTGAAGCATTCACGGGAGAGGGGAAGGTGAGCTGAGGCCGGGGGCCGGGTGGACAGCTGCCCAAGCCTTTGTTAAATTTAAAAGCTTTTTAGAACCAGTTGTCCTGGAACAACCGGTTTTAAAAAGGCTTCCAAATTTAACAACCGGTTCCTGCGAACTGCTGCGAACCGGCTGGAGCTCACCACTGAGTGAGGCTTAAAACACAAAAGCAGCAGCCAGGCCAGTCTATATTTGAGTGTTGGGAGTTTGTCCTAATGCTCAGACCAGGTCTGTTGCACCAGTGCAGTCCCCAGGGTTTCAGAGCTGAAATTCAGTTGGGAGTTGGGCTCCTTGGAGAATCCCCACCCATATTTGCAGCCCCGGTGCTTTCTGGGATTTGTATCACTTCGGTAATCTCCTGAAAACCACCTTACTTGATTCACCACCATGTGACACCAGTTTCCTGTTATGTGCTGTGCTACTAATTAGTGAATGAATAAATACCAGTCAAACTTGGATAATTGAGGTCTCTCTCTCTCTCTAATTTATAAAAAGACTGAATTGGAAACAAGTCGGAATATGACACTCTCCCTATTTCTATTGTTCGGTTTCATTCCCTTGGTGGCCCTGATGTCATAAACCCATTAGGACCAACAGTCACCTTGGGTTTGGATGGGAAAACATCCCCCTACACACCCTTCTGAACCCTCAGAATCAGGGCCAGTTCTAACATTTTTGCCGCCCCAAGCGAAAACAAAGAGCACCATTCCCCCACCCCCGAGCGTCACGTCGCCCAAGTCCCCGCGCCCCCCGAGTGTCGCGTCATGCCGCCCAAGTCCCCCACCCCTCCTGAGCACCGCATTGCGCTGCCCAAGTCCCCGCCCCCCCGAATGTTGCGTCGTGCCGCCCAAGTCCACGCCCCCCCCCGAGCGTCGTGCCGCTGAAGCCCGGCCCAGCCGAGCGCCGCGCCTCCCAAGCCCCGCCTCCCCAGCGCCGCCTCCCCCCCAGCACCGCCCGGACAAACCAAAAAAACCCAAAAAAAACAAAAAAGCAAACCCCGAGTGCCGCCCCGACCCAAGGTGCCGCCCCAAGCAAGTGCTTGGTGGGCTGGTGTCTGGAGCCGGCCCTGCACGGAGGATGCCACCCCCCCCAGCCCCCTGATCCCCTGATTAGCCTGCCTGCCCTGTCCATCAGGCTGACCTGGAGCATTGGCCTCTCCCCATTGTTCCAGGGGACTGTCAGTCTCAGGGTCCTGATTTCCCATCAACCCCTCCCCTTTCTTTTGGTACTGGGAGCCAGCCAATCAACACCCCCACTGAGTGTTAGTCTCCTTACATATGGAAACTTAAGAAAGTTGTAAGAGACAACAGTCTGAAACCCGGTAATACTCCAGTACTTTGTTGTTCTGTGACAGCAGAGGTATTAACAGAGCATTGAACATGAAATGATCTTGAACAATATGTTCTCACTACTTACATTAAAGAAATCCATTCTACCTTGGTTAGTAAAGAGACCTTTGATTGACCAATAAGAATCTGGTGTTGCAGGTCCCCATAGTGCAATCTATATTTGCTTCTCCATTATCAGTGTAGCTTTTATTTTGGTGAGTTTTGCACACAGATGCAGCAGGAATGTGGACTTGAGCATCCAAAAGTTCTGCAGCCACTGGTCATCAGCCCAAACCACCATTGTTGCCCTTGGGAAGGATGGAAGATGACACAATATAATACACATAGTGAACATTTGTGAGTCAACTTCTACACACAAGCAATGACTGTGAACATGGGACACTAAGGGCTGGATTCACAGCCAAGATAAATGCAGCAAAAGGCAATCCTCACTGCTGGATCAAATGCAAAGGAATTGTTGAAAACAGGACAGGAAATCAGTTATACTGGAAGTTACATGACCCAGCAAAATAAACTTGTACTATTAAAATAAATAGAAAAAAGGTAGAATTAAAAACTCCTAATTATAAAGTACAAAAACCATAGCAAGTGCTATAATAGAAACACAGATGGAATTCCTAAAACCAGTAACAACTACTTACTTAAAATTTTTTTGATGAGCATTCACTATTAAAATAAAAAATAAACAGCACAATGACATGCATTGCACAGTGATAATACAGGTAAATGACAAAGTATTCAGAGTAATAGAAATAACATTTTTAAAGGAGCCAAACGATAATTAAAATGGATTACAAGGAAGAGAGTGCAATTCAGGGAATCACATCAGCAGATAAAACAAATTTGTGAACTGTTGTGAGACTTCACATAGATGTATAGTGATAAGAGACTCTTTTAAATACTCAAAATGTGACAGAGTTTGAGGGAATGTAGGTAAATTATTTCACCGCACAGGGCCGGCTCTAGACACCAGCCTACCAAGCACGTGCTTGGGGCGGCACCTTGGGACGGGGCGGCGGTCGGGGTATGTTTTTGGTTTTTTTGGTTCGTCTGGGCGGTGCTGGGGGGAGGCGGGGACTTGGGCGGCGCGACGCGACACTCGGGGGGGGCAGGGACTTGGGCGGCGCGACGCGACACTCGGGGGGGGCGGGGACTTGGGCGGCGCGACGCGACACTCGGGGGGGGGACTTGGGCGGCGCGACGCGACACTCGGGAGGGGCGGCACTCTGTTTTCGCTTGGGGCAGCAAAAATGTTAGAGCCGGCCCTGTCACTGCACCAAGTCTCCTAAAGCAGTAAAGTAGCACCGGGGACAGCAGCGAGGGGGTTTGGCATCAGTACCAGGTTTACAATGGCACTGTGGCACCAGGCCCACACTGGAAAGGGGCCCATTATGGACCCCTCTAACCCATCCACAAAGCCGGATCTGGCCCCTCGCCTCCTATCAGGGCCGGCTATTGTGGATGGAGGGTTCGGATGTGGGACAGGTCTCTAGAGGGCCTGGTGGGGTGTGCTGGGCAGTGAGGGAGTGGGAGGTGCTCAGCAGTGGGGAAGGTTTGTGTGTTTTGGGATGCTGGGGAATGGGTTTCTTGGGGGAACACTGGGCTGTGGGGAGATCTGTGTGTGTTGGGGCTGTGCAGTGGGAGAGATCTAGGTGTGTTGGGGCACTGGAAAGCAAGGGGGGTCTGTGTGGGGCACTGTGCAGTTGTGGTGGGGCTGTGGGGGGCACTGGGCAATGAAGGGATCTGTGGGGGGGCCTCTGGGTGGGTGGGGGTGTGCTGGGCATAGTGGTCTGTGGGAGGGCACTGGACATAGGGAGTTGTGGGGGTCTCTGTGTGGTTTGGCACTGGGCATAAGGGGTCAGAGGGGTGCTGGGCGGGGGGGTAGCATAGTGTGGCATGGATCTGCTCCCAAGGGAAGAAGCACAATGGCAGCAGCGCAGAGCTGGGCTAGACAGTGTGCGTCTAGCGGCTGCCAGTTTGTAAACAGTGCCCTTGTACCAGGCTGGGTGGAGCGGGGCTGTCCCTGCCATGCCATGACCCATCTCCCATTGCCCCCGGCCAGCCCCTCGCTCTGAGGACTCTGCTCCATATCCCCTTTGCCCCCATGGGGACCCACAGAAATGTTTAGCACTTGGCCCACAAAAGGTTAACCTGGCCCTGTTTGGGGGCACAGGCTCTGGGTGGGAGTTGGGGTGCAGGAGGGGTGCAGGCTATGGGGAGTTTGGGTGAGGGATGCGGGCTCTGACCTGGGGCAGGGGATTGGGGTACAGGAGTGGATGTGGACGTGTGGGCTCTGGGAGGGAGTTAGCAACTCAGCACGTTATATAAGAGAAAGGAGCTGCAGTGATTTCATATAGACATAGAAACTGATAGAAGACTCTTTTCCACAGTCAAAATGTGAGAGGCAGAGTTTGAGGGAGGGAGGGGGTGTCTACAATATTTCACTGCATTCAGTCTCCTGGCTGGAGCAGTAACCACCCTGCAGCACTTGTATAAGACAGAGAGGAGCTGCGGTGTCTAAGCTTTGACAGTCTAGGACAGGGGTAGGCAACCTATGGCGCGGGTGCCGAAGGCAGTACACGAGCTGATTTTCAGAGGCACTCAGACTGCCTGGGTCCTGGCCACTAGTCTGTGGGGCTCTGCATTTTAATTTAATTTTAAATGAAGCTTCTTAAACATTTTAAAAGCTTTATTTACTTTACAGACAACAATAGTTTAGTTAGATATTATAGACATATAGAAAGAGACCATCTAAAAATGTTAACATGTATTGCTGGCACGCGAAACCTTAAATTAGAGTGAATAAATGAAGATTCGGCACAGCACTTCTGAAAGGCTGCCAATCCCTGGTCTAGGAACTGGGCTGCCTGTGCCTTTAAGATCCAGGCCCAGCAACCCGCCCCCTGCTCCGGGGCTGACATGCAGCGTCCTGTGAGCAGAACGAAAACAGCCTATGCACCCCCCAGACCCCCGACACCCCCAGATTTGGGAGCACAGCAGGTGGCTTATCGCACGGGGTCACTGTTCCCTCCTCCCCCTCCCTAAATGGGGGTTTTGTCCACGCACAGGGTCTGGCAGCGTTTCCCCCGCTGTGCTTAACCCCGGCTACCACCCCCCACCCCCGATTTTTCCCCCTTATCCCCTCTTCTGCCACTACCTAGAGTAGCTTGATCCCCCGCCCCCCTGCCAGTAAATTTCTGCCCCCTGCTCAGACCCTGACACCCCCCCTCCTCGTTGTGATTTGCCCCCTTGATCCTTTTAAACCCCCCCAAAGAGGAGGCAGCAAATGGCAAGGAGAAGTGAGGGCAGAGAGGGCAGTGGCAACAGCGAAAGTTACTGGGCAGGCGCAGTTCAGGTGAGCGTGCTCAGTGCACCCATAGTAGGGAATTGGGAGAGGGAGATTTTTCTGACATTACCCTCAAGTCCATTGTCCAGCCCCCTCAGCTCCCTCCACCCCTGATTTCTCCAGAGCACTGCTTAGCTCCAGGATGCTGCTTCCTGGGTCCTAGTGCCCGTCTCTATCATTTTCTATGTGTGCTGGGTCCTGTTTCTGGACAACGGGTGAGTGCCTAGGGGAGGGAGGTGCAGGGCAAGGGGGTGACAAGGGGAAGAGGCAAAGAGTGATAGGATGGGAAGCTTGCACAGAACCTGCACACACTCTATCCAGCTCAGGCCAGAACCAGTGCCCCTCCCGTGTATAAGGAACGAATTCCCACAGAGTTGTAGGAAAAACAAAACAAAACAGCCCATTCTTGACACCAGCACTTTCACAGGACCTTCCATTGAGGGGCTTCAGATGTATGATGCCCTGTGTTCAGCACTGTACCGAACTGCACTGAACATCAAAGAAATCCAGTGTTTTTCTTTGATGTATTTTCTGTACTGGGATGCACAGGCAACCAAGTTCTTTCCTTTTGCTCAGTCTAGCTCTACAGGCCAACGCATCTTTGTACTTTTAAGGGGTTGCAAAGGACTGGAGGAAGCTCAACACACAATGTTCTAGGTTTCTCCCTCCTCTTTCCCTCAAGGATTTTAAATCCACATCTTAGCAGGCTACAATAGAAAGACTGGCTGAACAGGCTAAGACAGGGCTCTGTCCATTTGCTGGTCTCTAGCAGTTCAATCCATCAGAAAAGTACCTCACATTTGATTGCTTTGGAGTCTCATTCCAAAAACTTAAAGCTAAATAACCTGTAGTGAGGCGGCCTGGCCCACAGGGGCCCCAGAGGGCGAAGAGCCCAGCTGGAGGCGGGACTGGGCGGAGCTACGGGGTTCTGGGCCCGCCCCGGAAAGGGTCAAGCCCCAACCCGGAAGTACAAAAGAGGGCCTTCCGGGCTCAGTGAGGCACTAGTGGTCAGCAAGGCTGGACGCCCATGACTGAGATCCCGCTGGGGGGCGGAGCAGAAGCCAGCAGCTGACCCAGCCCCGCCCCCGCTACCTAGAGGAGAACTGGCCGAGCCTGCTCCGCTCCCGCTACCCAGAGGAGGAGTCGAGCCAGACCGTGGCCGCCGACCCCGAGGACCCGCTGAGCTCACCTGTGCACCCGTACCCTGAGGAGCCGATGGTGGTGGACCCCGCTGCCGAAGCCATGACAACTCAGGTACTCGAGGAGGGGGAACTGGAAGTAGCCCGGGGGTAGCCGACCCCAGTCTGGCTGCAGTGCTGCCGGAGCCCATGTCAGTGTATTGTGGCCTGGATCCCCACTGACAGCAGCGAGTCTTTGCCGCTGTTAAGGCCCCGGGCTGGGACGCAGTGGAGTGAGAGGGCCTGCGTCCCCCCTGCCACCCACTCCTTGGGTGACGGACTCCCCCCCTCCCCTGCCAGAGGGTCTGAGCCCTGTACTGTGTTGGCTGCCCCGCCCTGAGCTAGGGCTTGGGCCTTACCGACTTATAGACTTGAACTGCTGCTCAGCCTTGCCTGAGGGGCTGAGCCCTGCACCTGTGTTTGCTGCCCGCCCTGAGCTAGGGCTTGGGCTTTGTGGGTTCCTAGACTGTACTACCTGGGTGTAGTGAGGCAGCCTGGTCCCCAGGCGCCCAGAGGGCGAAGAGCGACCCCTCGCCCAACAGGGGGACCCTTACAAACCCTGGAGTTCATCCTTATTTTTCTGCCCCAGCTCAAACTAACTTCTTTCCCAAGTGGAAAATGCTGGGTAAGCCTGGAATGAGAGTGATTTGAGATGGGAATGAGAGCAAAGGCCAATTCCTGCTCACGGTTACACCTTGTAGTGAGGCGGCCTGGCTCCCAGCTGCATCTGAAAGGGCCGAGCCAGAACGGCTGCCGACGAGGGCGGAGTCACCGCCGCCTGTCCCCGCCCCGCGGAAGTCAAGGGGCGGGACAGGAAGTATAAAGTCCCGGCCCCAACACTCAGTTGAGGCCCGGCTGCTGGAGAGGACAGATGTGGGTGCCCAAGCTCCTGCTGAACCCTGAGGAGAACTCGCCGAGCCTGCCCCGAGCCCGGTCCCCGGGTGGGGAGTCGAGCCCGCCCGTGCACCCGTATCCTGAGGAGCCGATGCTGGTGGACCCCCCCGCCAAAGACACGACAACACAGGTACCAGTGGAGGGGGAGACTGGAAGTAGCCCGGGGGTAGCCGACCCTAGTCAGGCTGCAGACACAGACGTGCCGATGTCAGTGTGTTGCGGTCAGGATCCCCACTGACTGCAGTGGATCCATGCCGCTGCTAGGGCCCCGGGCTGGGACGCAGTGGAGTGGGTGGGCCTGCGTCCCCCCTGCCACCCCACTCACGGGTGGCAGCCTCCCCCTCACCCCCTCAATGCTCAGGCTTAGGAGCCTGGACTTACCAGTTCCTGCTCAGCCCTGCCTGAGGGTCTGAGCCCTGTACCTGCTGCTGCCCTGCCCTGAGCTAGGGCTTGGGCCTTGACAAACTGAACTGCTGTGTGTCTGCTCAGCCCCTGCCCGAGGGTCTGAGCCCCTGAACTACTGTTTGTTGCCCCGCCCTGACCTAGGGCTCGGGCTCAAAGTACTGTTTGTTTGGTCAGCCCTGCCTGGGGGTCTAAGCCTAGGACTACCGCCTGTTGTCCCGCCCTGGTCTAGGGCGTGGACTTTAAGACTGAACTGCTACTCAACCTCTGGTAGTGGGGTGGCCTGGTTCCCAGGCACCCCGAAGGCGAAGAGCGACACCTCACCTGACAAGGGGACCCGTACACGGACCCTTACACACCTGTGTAGCCTTATTGTAGCCAAGAGAACAGATTTTTACACAAGAAAAGATTTTGGTCTCTTCTGCTTTTTCACATCTAGTATAAGCAAAATCTCATTCACTTTCCTCCCCTAAACATTGAGCACTCTAAGGGGAAAAAAAGAAGCCAGGTCTGCAGTCTGCTTGATCCTTCATTCTACGCAAGCCTAGGAAACAAACACCAGATCTGATGGGTGTCACTACAGCAGCCTTGGTTGGACTGTTCTTTTGAAATATCATTAATGGGTCTTTTAAGTTGCTGATTTTCAGTGAAGACTTTTTGTTCTGGGAGGCAGAGAACACAACAGGGACTAGCTCTGTTTTGTCAGCTCCTAGTCATTCAAAAGCTGAAAGGCTTTAGATTCAATTTGTTTAATGTTTCTACGGTGATTTTGAAGCGATAACATTGCATGACTGCAACAAGGAGTCCAGTGGCACCTTAAAGACTAATAGATTGGGATGCATCTGAAGAAGTGAGGTTTTTTACTCACGAAAGCTTATGCCCAAAGAAATCTGTTAGTCTTTAAGGTGCCACTGGACTCTTTGTTGTTTTTGTGGATACAGACTAACACGGCTACCCCCTGATACATACTTGATAGCATGACTGGGCAGTGGGCAACCATCTAAAGATCTGTGTCACTTCTAGCTGTGACCTTTTTCTTACAGAATAGAAGCTGGCTGCCTCCCCGGCTGCAGTCCGAGTGAGGTAGGGTATGTGGTGTGGAGTCCATAGCTTGGGGAAAACACCTGCCCAGGGCTGGGCTTTGCACTGGGCCATGTGGAGAGCTGAGGGTAGAAGCGCAAGATTGAAAGAGGTGAGCAGAATGGGGAATGTTGCAGAGGTGTTCCCCCTCCCCCACAGCCTCAGCTCGCCGTGTTGCCAGCCCCCGCGCTGTAACAAGGGCAAGGCGAGTGAGGCACTTGCCTTGGGCGCGCAAAGCGGAGGGGTGCAGCTCTACTGCCCAAGCAGGGCAGAGGAGAAAAAAAAAGCCGCGATCGGTGGCAATTTGGCAGCAGGTCTTTCCCTCCGAGAGGGACTGAGGGACCCACCACCGAATTGCCGCCAAAGAGCCTGGAGCCGGCCCTTGCCTCGGGTGCAAAACTTCCTTATTACGGCTCTGGCCAGCGCGATGTCCTGGGCAGCAGGGCTGTGAGCTCCTGCCAGGCGGTGTGGTGCAGAGCTGCCCAGCCTGCCCTGGTGCTCTGGGCTGCGTGGCATGGCTGGCTCTGGCTGGACAGCACACTAATGGGAAGGGGAGCAAGGGGGTTGGATAGGGGGCAGGGGGCTCTGGAGCGGCAGTCAGCGGGTGGGGGTGTGGATATGGGTCGGAGCGGTCAGTGGGCTGGGAACAGGGGGTTACATAGGGGGCAGAGGTCCGGGGGGCAGTTAGGGGATGGGGTGAGGGTTCGGGGGGGGTGGTCAGGGGACAGGGAGCAGTGGGGGTTGGATCAGGCACGGGTCCGGGGAGGCAGGAAGCTAGGGGGATCGGATAGCGGGCAAGGACCTGGCCACACCCAGCCTCCATACCATTTTGAAACCCCGATGTGGCCCTCGGGCCAAAAGCTTTGCCCACCTCTGACCTAGGAGGAAGGAGGCCTAAGAGAAGGAGAGTGGAGCATCCCTCGTGCTTCCTCTTACTCGGAAGTGTCTGTTTGAAGAACTGAGTGTAGTCAGAGTAGAATAAACTTAATATTATATAAATAAATAATATGTAAATATGTATGTAGAGAAATGTTTGACATAATTTTTTTGCAATGTGTAATTCATACTTAGGCCCTTTCCTCACATTAGCCTTAGGTCCCTCATAACCTTCATCCAGCTCTGTCTCTAGGATAGAGCAGCTGGTGGCTTTAACCATAGATACCTGTGGTCAGTAGCTGCCCCAACTCTGCTGCTTGGAATGTGGCTGCCCCGGCCGGGGGAGCAGGGAGATGCAGCAGGGGAGGAGGCAGAAAAGCAGCGAGACACACGGGAGAACCCAAGGGGACTGTCTGTGACTCCATGTTCAGGCTGTTCTAGTGCTTGAGTGTTCTCACTTGATACATAGGAGATGAAGTCTAAATATAGGACACAAGACCAGTGGGAGTCTGTGCCTTGGTTTATAACTAAGGCTGATCTGTTCCTTCCTCCTCACAGACTCTCTGGCCACCCCCACAGCCCAGCCTCCCCTAGCCCCCATTTCCACCTCCACCTCCCAGCTGGGACAGTAAAGTGGAACAAACATGAAGAATTGTTTGTTATGTTTTATTTACAGTAAGTAGCTGGAAAGTAGCAAAGCAAAAGGAGCTGAGAAGGAGCTTTAATAACCACAGCACGGCAAGGAGATCGTCAGCTACTGAGAAGTTTTCTTAATGGCACTAAAATAGCACCAATGGCCAGGAATTAATATAGGGAATTGATGAGTTACATTCTCACTTTCAGTAACATGGTTTATCTATCAATCTGCACCTCTTACCCATCCCCCACCCTGTGTGTGACCATTAGTGTTACCAGTTGTCCTGAAGTGACTGTGGCCCCTGCAGCAGGAGCTCTGGCTGGGAGCCCCCAGTGAGATCTCAGGACACAGATCTGTACAAACCGCTCCCTGCTGCTGCTGCTTCTCCCCAACCCCCCAAACCCTGATTGATTCATGCTGTGTCCCTGCCACCCCCACCTCCGCCTGTCCCCAGCCCGGCTGTTAGTGCTGCCCCCTGCCCAGCCCCCACCTCTGCCCCTCAAGGCCCCCTAGGGCTGCAGGGGAGGGGAGGTGCTTCCACAGGTCATAGAGATAAGGAGCCAGGTTCTGGGTAGACAGGAGTCCTCCAAGGTCATAGAGACTGGGGTCCACGGGGCTAGAGAGGCTGATTTCCAGTTCCCCCCTCTGCTGTGTGTCTCAGGGACACAGTCTGAGCCGGGATCCCCCCACCACCCAGAGCCAGGGTCGGATTCTCTCCCCAGGGACGGAGCCCGGCGGGAAAGTGAAGATCGGGGCCTCATCACCAGCATCGATAAATGTCACCTGCCCCCGGTCACAGTCCAGACAAACCCGGATCCTGCTGGGGGCCCTGCTCAGGGGCAGGGGGGTCGCAGGGGAGGTGAGAGCCTGGAACTGACCCTCCCATAGCCCCACAGCCCAGATCCCCCCCTCAGGGCTAAGGCTGATCTGTTCCTTCCTCCTCACAGACTCTCTGGCCACCCCCACAGCCCAGCCTCCCCTAGCCCCCATTTCCACCTCCACCTCCCAGCAATGTCTCCCCGAGGTGAATCCCTCACAGCCCAGCACACAGGCCCAACAGTCAAATCTCTTAGGGCTGTCGGACAGATCCTGGCGTCTGTCTTCCCGTCTCACACGTTTCCGATCCTCAGACAGGATGAGGTGGGGATGAGCCGTGTCTGGATCCAGAGTCACATTCGCTGGGGAGAGAGAATCAGAGCATTAGGGGCAACGCTCAGCCCTGGAGGAGGGTTTGATGGTATCAGTGACACTCCCAGCTGGGGAGTGAGTCAGGGAATCTCCTTCCTCCAGGATTTACCCCTCAGCCCTGAGATCTCAGCACAGTGCTGGGGAGAGTCACTCCCCTGGCAGAGATGTGTCAGCGACAACAACAGCTGGGCCAGGCCTGAGACTCAGAATCTCTCCCCTCCTGCCCCCACCTCTCCCCGGGGAGGGGACTAGAGACTCTGGGAGCCCCCAGCAGCTGGTAAAACTCAGTGAACATTGACAGATCTCCCCTCCCCCTCCCACCTTAAATCTCACTGTGTCCCAGCTGCCCCTGCTGTGCTGCACTTTGCTATGGGGCCTCTCCACTGCACCCGGCCTGCTCTGAAATGTCACAGCTGGGACAGCAACAGGCCAAATGGTACCAGGATTGAACCCGCTGAGAATGTCACTGCTGAGCAGTAGTCGCAGCGCAAAAGTACGTTATCCTGGGAGACTGAGGGGCGAAACAAGGGAAGCAGGTTCATGGTGGAAGCTATGAGTGTGGGGGGAGCCAGGACAAATGAAGGTTTTGTGGGGCCGTGGGCCATAGCAAGTAAGGGCCCCTCCCCACCCCTTCTACCTGTAGAAACCCCCCCCCCCCACACACACACACTCCTGCTGGGGAATTAGGGCTGGGGCATGGGGGTGTGTGCCCTGCTCTGACCACCTGGTGTTCCAGTTGCAGAGCAGGGCAAGACCCCGCAGCCTGACACCATTCCCTGGCTGGAGTGCTGGGCGGATGGGGGAGTGGGGCAAGCACCCGAGCCTTGACCCCACTCTCTGGCAGGAGCAGTGGGCAGGCAGAGCGGGTTGGGGCACAGAGATGCCCATTTTTCTGGAGCCCCTGGGCACAGGCCCCATTGTCCCAGTGGCAAATCTGCCACTAGGGAGGAGGTACAGAATAGGTGGCTGGTGGAAAGAGGGAGAGGGTCATGCTAGTGATGGGGAGGCTGACTTGACGTCCTGTTTACCAGACGCAGGAGCATGCTGGGGTCATGGTGGATGGAGACAGGAGAAAAGAGACAAGCTCACAGCACTGATCACAGGAGCTTCTCAGATCTGTAGAATGGAGCCAGTGGAGCCCTTGTCTGTGATCAAGGTTCTGTTCCTCTGCTTGAGACAGGAGCAAGGGTCTCACACAGACACAGTCCCTGATCACCCCGTCAGTGTGGGGTAACTGCAGAGCTCCTGGCTTTCTTTACAGGGGAAAAGATGAAGGAAGAAACAAAGGAACGCTGGAGATTGGACATCAGCACAGGGAGATAGAACAAACTCCCCCTGAAGAAGTGATTGTGGAGGTGCATGTCCTACTGGTTCTATACATTGAGTGGCAGCTGCTATCACAGATCTCTGCAGGGTGCAGTGCATATGCAAGCCGTGAAGAGGCGGGAAGAGTAGATGCAATATGCTATGGATTCATTATGGTATGGTAGGACATAGGCACAAACTCCACCTCACCTTGTGATACACCGTGAAATGAAGGGTGCTGGGGAGGTCTGCCCTGAACTATCACCTCCACTCCCATATACAAGGAAAAAGAGGCATATTACCTCATGGGAACAGAGATTTGGACATTGATAAAATATGATCTTTAATTACCTTCTTCTATAGGTGCCATGGATCTTCTCCACCCTAAAACCAGCCACATAATTAGAGAGGAGAGCAGATCTGAACATGTATTGCATGATTCAATATTGTACAAACTAATATACTGAGGGAAAGAGAAAGTTCTAAGTTCATCAGAAACTGCACTGGGTTGCATGAGTGTTTCTCTCCCAGGGTTGATCTTCACTGCAGGGTTAGCTCAGGATCTTATCTGGCTATTGCCCCAACCTGTTTAATGCACAAGCACAAAACTCTGACTCAAGTTTGGTGGTGCTGGCAAGACTTTGGGTAGAGGCTATAGCCCAGGTACCACTTTAATTCAGGTTGGTTAGATGCCTACTTTGCAGTGTGGAGGGAAGATACTCATCTCAGGTGCTGATAGTCCACCAGTGCCTTCGCACAATTCCTCCTGGGCAATATTTTTTTGGCCATTACCTACTTTACTACAGTATTACTTATCAATTTTTCAAATTAGCTTTTGGTGTGAAATTCATCCAGTTTAGTCTTTCCCCACATTTTATAAAGTTACATTAACAAACAAACCCCCAAAGAATGATGATGATGATGATAATAATAAAAAAGCAAGCAAACAAACTAAAAATGTTTCCTATTGCAATAATTTTAAAATTTAAATTTAAAAGCAAACCACCCCACCACAATTAAACAAACAGCCACATGAGACTCCAGACTGGTACGAAAAGTTTCTTTTCAGAGGAAGGACAATGACACTTACTTATCTCGTTATCTCGTTTCTCTGAAAATGAAAGAGAAAGAAATGGTATTTTTTTAGGCATTTCCCTTTTCTTATGTTTTATTTCTCTTTATCATCAGTACGACAGAAAAGGCTGAGAGAAATCAACATCTTCTTCAGGACATCAGACAAGAGTATCCAGTGGTACCTTCTGGTCTTAAACTCTGTGACTCTATTGCATATCAGTTTTTCAAATTAGCTTTTGGTGTGAAATCTCTCCACTTTAGTGGTTCCCCACATTTTACACAATTACACTGACCCTTCCACAAAAGAATAATAATAAAAAGCAAGTAAACAAAAAGAGAGGTTTCATATTACAACAAATCGTAGAAGTTACATTTTACAGTGAACGCCACAACATTTAAACAAACTGCCACATGAAGATCCAATTACAAAAAAAAAATCCTTTTCAGAGGAAGGATAATGACACTTACCAATTTCTATATCTCGTTTGCCTAAAAATTAAACAGACAAAAAATGTGTGTTAGGTGTTTTGCTTTTCTTAAGTTTTATTTCTCTTTATCATCACTTTGGGTACGTCTACAGTATGGGATTATTCCGAATTTACATAAACCGGTTTAGCAAAACAGATTGTATAAAATCGAGTGTGTGCGGCCACAGTAAACACGTTAAATCGGTGGTGTGCGTCCACGGTCCGAGGCTAGCGTCGATTTCTGGAGCGTTGCACTGTGGGTAGCTATTCCGTAGCTATCCCATAGTTCCCGCAGCCTCCCCCGCCCCTTGGAATTTCCGGGTTGAGATCCCAGTGCCTGATGGGGCAAAAATCATTGTCGCAGGTGGTTCTGGGTAAATGTCGTCAGTCACTCCTTCCTCTGGGAAAGTACGGCAGACAAGCATTTTGTGCCTTTTTTCCCTGGATTGCCCTGGCAAATGCCATAGCATGGCAATCATGGAGCCTGTTTTGCCTTTTGTGGCTATCACCGTATGTGTACTAGATGCTGCTCACAGAGGCGATTCAGCAGCGCTACACAGAAGCATGCTTTTGCTTTTGCATGACAGCAGAGATGGTTACTAGCCATACTGTACCATCTACCATACCATAAATTGGTAATAAGATGATCATGGTTACCAGTCCTTTTGCACTGTACCATTTGCTGCTGTCATAAGTGCCCCTGGCTGATCAGCCAGGGGCGCAAAAGCCAAAATTGGGAATGACTTCCTGAGTCAATCCCTCCTTTTTGGTATCTAAAAATAGAATCAGTCCTGCCTAGAATATGAGCAAGTGTACTAGAGAACCCCTGTATCATAGAACCAGAGAGCACAGCTGCTCTGTGTCAGATCCTGCAGAAATTATGAGCTGTATGCTATTCACAGGGGGTGCTCCTGCAACAACCCCACCTGTTGATTCCGTTCTTCCCCCAGCCTTCCTGGGCTACCATAGCATTGTCCCCCCACTTGTGTGATGAAGTAATAAAGAATGCAGGAATAAGACACAGTGACTTGTTAGTGAGAAATGAGTGGAAGGCAGTCTCCAGCTGCTATGATAGTCCAGACAGGACAGTAAGGAGTGTGGAGGAGAGGAGCCCAGCATCCCTCTGCTAGTCCAGGGGCAATTGAATCTTTTCTTTACACATGAAGGGTGGGGGCTGATGGAGCTCAGTCCCCTGTTGCTATGATGATGATGGTTACCAGCCATACTGCACCATCTACCAGGAAAAATTAGGGCCAGGCGCCCTTGGTTGACCTAACTGATGCTAGTCGGCATGGTTACCAGTCCTTTTGCACTGCCCCATGTGCCAATAGGCTGATGATGAGGACAGGTACCAGTCCTTTTGTACCATCAGCCACCCATGGCAAGGGGGGGAGCAAGGATGTTGGTGTTGAGTGCTGCACCATTGTGTCTAACTGCAGCATTCAGTAAAGATAGGGTGACATGTAAAAGAGTCAAGAGAGGATTGTTTTCCCTTTCACTTCTGGGGGTGGGGGTGTGTGTGTAAATTGCCGAGCTATGCCCTGACCCACCGCGGACACTGTGTTTGACCCTAGAAGCATTTGGAGCTCAGCCAAGAATGCAAATGCTTTTCCGAGACTGCAGGCACTGTGGGATTGCTTGAGTCCTCCAGTCCCCGCTCCAGTCCCACCTCCATGAGCGTCCATTTGATTCTTTGGCTTTCCGTTACGCTTGTCACACAGCAGTGCGCTGAGTCCCTGCTATGGCATCTGGGTGGAGATTTTTTTTAAATGATTTTGAATTTCGTCTTCTGTAACGGAGCGCTGATAGAACAGATTTGCCTGCCCTTACAGCGATCACATCCGCATGGTCCATGCGGGAGCTCTTTATTTATTTTGATTTTTAACTGCATCGCCACACGTGCTGATCGGAGCTCCACGCTGGGCAAACAGGAAATAGTCAAAAGTTCGCGGGGCTTTTCCTGTCTACCTGGCCACTGCATCCGAGTTCAGATTGCTGTCCAGAGCGGTCAGTGGTGCACTGTGGGATACCGCCCGGAGGCCAATACCGTCGATCTGCGGCCACACTAACCCTAATCCGATATGGTAATACCGATATTAGCGCTACTCCTCTCGTTAGGGAGGAGTACAGAAACCGGTTTAAAGAGCACTTTATACCGATATAAAGGGCCTCTCAGTGTGGACGGGTGTGGCGTTAAATCGGTTTTACGCTCCTAAAACCGGTTTAAATCCCTAGTGTAGACCAGGACAGTTAAGGCAGGTTACTTCTATTCAATCTCTTCTTCAGGAACTCAGACAAGACCAGTGGTGCCCAAGCTTTTCCAGTCACACACCCTGGCAGTAATGGAATCTGTCTGCTCCCCCTTCCATTACTGCCCAGTTGGCTCAGCAGAGGAGCTTGGGCTGAAGGCGGAGCTGGGTGCAGAACTGGGGATAGGGGAGGAGCTGGGGCTACAGGCAGAGCTGGCCTGGGGGAGGAGAGGGAATTTGGTAGGAACTGGCCTGGGGGCAGAGCAGGAGCAGGACTGGAACTGTGGCAGTAGCCTGAGCTTGGTGGGGGGGGCAGGGGACACAGCAGAGCTGCAGATGGGATTGGATCTGGGCTGGGGGCAGAGCAGGGCTGGGTGGGGCTCCCTCCCCTCTCCCCATGGGGCTGGCTGGGACCCTGCCTTGCACCTGCTGAGGGCTGGATTAAGAAAGGGGCTTTAGGGGCTGCAGCCCAGGGCCCCAGAAAAAGGGGGGCCCTGCAAAATGATCTCCAGACTGCCAAAAGTGCAGATCTTTTTGAAGGGCTCCCTTAGCCTGGGCCCGTGGGCTGCAGCCACTAAAGCCCCTGCGTTCCAGCCCAGTCTGGCACTGGCTGGGAGGCGGCTCTGCGCGCTGACATGCCATTCCCTCCTCCCCCGCTGGGCTGGAGCTGTGAGTGCTGGGAAGCTCAATCCGCGTGCTTCCTCTTTATCATCAATATAACAGTTAAGACTGAGAGATAATTATATAAGGGAGGAGCTAGAAATAGAGGTGGCGCTGTGCTGGGGATGGCGAGGGATTGAAGGCAGAGTTGGGCTGGAGGGAGGGCACGGGGAGGAGTGGAGCTGCAATTGAGGTGGGTGCTGGGCTGGGGGGAAAGTGGAGCTCTGCCTGGGGCAGGAGCTGGGCTAGTGGGTCGAGCACGTCATGGGCTGGGGCAGAGCAGGAAGTGGAGTGGAGATGCAGCTGGGGCCAGACCTGGGTTGGGGGTAGAGCAGGGGACCGAGCGAAGCTTGGGTGGGGTCAGAGCTGGAGTTGGGGCAGAGAAGGGCTGGGTGGCACTACCTCTCCATGCCCCATGGGGGCTGGCTAGGGCCCTGCCATGGACCCCGTCCCCCAAACAGTCCTTCGTGCGCTCCTAGCAGGGCACACCCCACAGTTTTTGGAACACTGGACAAGAGGATCAAGTCATTCTTTCTGGTCTTAAACTCTGATTCTATTAGACGCATACAATCATTAGACTGAATCCTCCGCACTTGTGGCAGGACTAAGTATTTTATCTATTCTAGACTACCCTGACAGGTGTTTGTCTAACCTGCTCTTAAAAATCTCCAATGAAGGAGATTCTACATCCTCCTTTATTCCATTTATTCCCTACTCTGCCTGTTAGGAAGTTTTTCCTAATGTCCAGCCAAAACCTTCCTCACTGCAATTTAAGCCCCTTGCTTCTTGTCCTATCCTCAGAGGTTAATGAGAACAATTTATCTCCCACCTTCTTGTAACAATTTTTCACAAACTTGAAAACTGTTATCATGTCCCCCTCAGTCCTCTCTTCTCCAGACTAAACAAACCCACCTCCCAGTCCCCTGATTAAAAGAGGGCCAAAACTGAAAGACTTGCCACTGGGAGGGGGCACTAAGTGTGTTAACCACTAGGCCACCTAACCCACCAATGACTCTATTACACTTCTACAGGGGGATCCAATTGTGTACAAACATTTTCTTCTTAGGGAAGAAAATGACATTTGTCAATTTCTAGATCTCGTTTCACTAAAACATAAACAGAAATAGATATCAAAATTGTTAGGAGCTTTCCTTCCCTTATATGTTATTTCTCTTTATCATCAATACAAATTTAAGGCTGGGTGATTATTTCTATTCAATTTCATTTTTTCTATTGTTTTCCCACAAACACAGCCCCAATAACATTTGGGTGTGAAGTTTATCTAGTTTAGCTAGGTTTATAAACTTTGGAGTAACACACCCTGTCCTGGGGCCCAGCCCCTTCCCGGTCAGGATGAGACAAAAACTCCTCTGGGCTCAAGTGGCCTCATTTCCTACAGGGCCTGCTCCACTTGGAAGAAATGATCTTCAAAGGGACAGGTTGTCACAGGAGGGGGCAGCGACCAGGAGGGAGGCTGCTGGAACTCAGGGGAACTGATTCTTGCAACAGAGCCACTCAGAGGAAGACAACTTACCTAGGCTATTCTGTGGGGCTGGGGAGGGGAAGCTACGACCTTTGTTGGAAGAATTCCACGCCCTAGTGGGCTGCCCTGTCCCCTCCCCTGCTAATCTCCTGGGGCACCCTGAGCCCCGCGGGGGCCCCCAAACCCGGAGCCTGAGCAGCTGCCCCTTTTGCTCCTCCCCCCCATCATCTGATTTCTATTGGGCCTATCACTGTAACATTGAGGTGCAATACATTTTGTTAGCAAAAAAAAAATTGAGTACAAATATGAGAGACTAGGCTTCACACAACCTTGTCTCAAGTGGAACCAGAGACAGAGAGCGATAACCGCCTGAGAACTGGGAAGAGAGGGGGATGAAGAACCAAGCAGAACACAGATGTGTCTGCTATGATCCAATTCTCTGGTTCAGTTCTATTGTTTGAGACTCTCCTCCTGTCTATTCTTTCCTCTGCACCTCTGCCCCCAGCCTCTATCAATAAATTCACATCCATTCTTCTTCTTTATTTAGGACCAGATCAGCAGATCACACGTTCTTTTCATGTTAAATCCCTAAATTGCCCTTATTTATTTATTAGAAAAAAACCCTTTATTTACAGTATATTTCTCCCTCTGATATTTACCTTTTATTTTAAACAGATAAACAGTGAGGCCAATGAAACCAAATAAAACCACCAGGATCACACTCAGAGCCACCATCCAGGGATTCACCCTGGGGAAAAAGGAATCTGAAAAACAAAACACCCAGGGCTTGCCTTAGTTTGGAAGTAGTGACTAAAAGCAGATTTTTTTCATACAAACACATAAATAGTGCCCAGCAGGATTTGTGTGAGCGAAGAGTGAAAGAACGGCCATGTCTACACTACTCAAAAGACCAGAAACTGTTTTTAAATATGGCTCCATTCAACACAGCTTTACCAGTGATTTATCCTTGAAAACACAGCCCTGATTTGATTCATTGCTATTCAGAGGGCCACAGAGATCAGAGGCAAATTCTCTGCTCTAAAACCCCATTGACTCTAATAGAGTTATACCAGAAAAGAATTTGGCCCTTAGCTGTAAGCAATATTCAGAAATTGCCAGATTAATTAGCATATTTTTGAAAAATCCACAGTTACCCCCTAATATTGGGAAAAACCATAATCACAATTTTTCCAAACAATTGTGGTGCAAATTAACTAATTTCCATTTGCTCTTCTTGTGTTCACAGTGATTCGGTCATCTAAACAGGATGGAAGTTTCAAATATGTCTAATGTCTTTTCCACACGTGGCTTGTGCTCTGATTTAGTTAACCTGGGGCAACCTTCTTACGGGGTCACTCTTAAAGTGGTTCAAAAGTTGACAACATAGGAGGGTTGCACCAATTTAAATACATTGATTCACAAAACCTTAAATCATAAAATCAGCTTCATAGTGCTCTATCTCCATTTAGCTGAAGTCGATAAGGAATTGATTGAAGCTAAATCTATTGAGGGCCAGGGGCGGCTCTAAGAATTTGGCTGCCCCAAGCAGGGCGGGAAGCTGCAGGGGGCGCACTGCCGGGCGCCAGTCCCGCGCCTCCGCGGGACCTCCCGCAGACGTGCCTGCAGAGGGGCTGCTGGTCCTGCACCTATGGGGAAGCTTCCGCAGGCATGCCTGCGGGAGGTCCACCCGAGCCGCGGGACCGGCGCACCCTCTGCAGTCATACCTGGAAGGTCCGCTGGAGCCGCCTGTTGCCCCACGCGTGCGCTTGGCGCGCTGGGGTCTAGAGCCGGCCCTGTTTAGGGCACTCTGAAACTTATACAAGAAGTGTTCACACAAGCAGGTGTCATCCATTAACTAATCAGTACATCTTTTGTGTGTAGAAAAGGGGTAAAATGAGTCCTTTTGTGGATCCGGATCAAAGTAAATTAAGGAATGCAAGTTCCATTGAATGTCAGTAAAAACAACATCACATGACTTAGGTGACATTTCACAAAGCTAATGAGGTTGGTGAAGTGAACAGATCACTAGAGCCCTGCGTGGATACAGAATTGGTATCCGCATCCAATCTGCAATCCCCCAAAATGATGAGGCTATCTGTGGCTATAAAGTAGCTATCTGTGGGTTTACAGGGCTCTACAGATCACAGGCAAGCCAGAGTACAAAATTTACCACATTCAGAAAAATCATTAAGGTGAATTTAAGGTTACAGGAGCCTAGTGCATCAGTGGATTGAGTGAAAGTTCCCTCTCAAAAAGGTTGGAAGGCGTGTGTGTGTGTGTGCGTGCATGCGTGCGCACGCACACTAGAATATCAGGAAAGTCGAACTTAAAATTAAATTTACATGAAATTCAAAATGTTGATAGTCTGAATACTCACAATTAAGGGAATCAAATTGCTTAAAATGTAACCCTGTAAAGACACTCTCTTCTGTGTTTATGCATGGATTATGAAATATCCAACACAGATGTTTCAGTTCTTTTCTTCCTATGTTTTGTTTCATTTCTAATGGTGGTGAGTTCAGTGTGGGATTTGGATGGTAACTGACCTGCTATATAAACTGCTGATTCCTTTTCTTGATTGAGAACGGTGTTCCTGATGCAACACGACAAGTTTTGGTTTGAATGTTCTATTACAATGAGAGCAGTTTCTGTTTCAAACAGGCCATTATCTCTTTGGGATGTTGTTTCAGAGAGTGATGGTAAATGTCGCCCACTGCGATCTTTCCACAGCACTTCAGGCTCTGGGTACCAACCAGCTGATTGACAAACCACCCGGATCCCTCCATCTTGGTGACCCTCCACAGAGATAAGAGGAGCAGAGCCCAGAGCTGAGGGGAAATACATAAAGGTGTCAATTCCATATGTTAATAAAGCAGAAGGGACAGTTTGTGGATCCCTTACTCACACTAGAAAGCACTAATTCATGCGGGTAGTCAGTAGAAGGGATAAATGAATACTAGAATGTCTGAAATCCCAAGACTCATGAGCACACAAAAATTTGAACAAATATTTAAAATAGTTTCACTGAGTCAGTGGGAGATATTGTCATCTCAACACAGGAGAAACTGAGTGCTGACACCTTTGGAGATATTACAATGTAGATAACTGAATAGGATCTGAACTTTAGAAAATCTAATCATTAGTGCATTAGCTAGATATAGTTATTTATACAAAAAAATCTAATTGGCTCATGGTGAAAGTGTTAAAGCAGCAGAGGGAAAATGCTCAGTCTTGTCTAAGGCCTGGTCTACACTAAAAAGAGGGTTCGAATTAGGGTACGCAAATTCAGCTACGTGAATAGCGTAGCTGAATTTGAAGTACCCTAGTTCGAACTACTCACCCATCCAGACGCGGCGGGGTCGAACACCGCGGCTCCCCCGTCGACTCCGCCACCGCCGTTTGCAGTGGTGGAGTACCGGAGTCGACCACAGCGCTTCCGGAGTTCGAACTATCGCGTCTAGATCAGACACGATAGTTCGAACTCTGAGAAGTCGAACTCACCGCGTCGACCCGGCCGGTAAGTGTAAACCTACTCTAAGAGTGATAAATGCATAATTTCCCCTCCCACTAGGACACTCTGCACTCCATATCCACCATAGTAAAAGGATTATGGTATAAGTATGATATAATTATGTTGCATCTTGTACAAGATGTGTCAAGTAAGGTGTCAATGGAAAAGTTATGATTGGCTGAATGATTATCCTATGTGTATGCATGTATCATTTTTGTATCTGGAGTTATGAATATTGACTATGCATCTGTATTTCAAATGTGCTTGCTCTGGGTAACACCCACAACTCGCCTTTCAGGTACAACAGTGAAGAAACTAGACAGTGCTAATGGCTCATCAGTGAAAACAATGGGCCATGGAAAAGCTTTGTCCTCACTGAGGGACACTTCAGACAGCCTATGGATAATGGCTGCCATGACTCATCAAGCATTCAGGGGCATGTGACTAGATCACATGATACTGAACTCCATTTTGGTACCTGTATTTTTCCTCAAACTGGGCTGGGAACTTGGCTTGGAACAAAGGGGTTCCTGCCATATAAAAGAAACTGTAAAAGGGGGAAGTGACATCACCAATTGGCCTCACTTGCTCCACAACTCAACACATGGATGTACCTCTGGAAGAGCACAGACTTTGAACTGGGGAAGTGATGGTCCCAGATGGGAAAGATGGAAACCCTGCCTGTGTATGAAACATCTATAAACTGCTTGTACTATCTAACAGGGTGAGGCACTTTTTTATTCAAATCCTGTGTGGTATATTAGGCTTAGATTGGGTTTTTGTTTATTTGCTTAATAATCAACTTTGATCTCTTTGCTATCACTTATCTATCTTTCTGTAGTTAATAAATCTATTTTATATATTTTTTTACCTAAAATAATGGTCAGGCTTTTGATCAGGGCAGGATGATACAGATCCAGGGTCCTAGGTTGGGGAGCTGGGGGGTGTTTTGGCTGAAGCTTCGCTATTGTTGCTTCATGAGTGCCTGGCCAGATGCATTCATGCACAAAAATGGGTGTGGTCCCTGCCTGTGGATGTTGGTGTGAGTGCAAGTGTGGAGGGCTTTGCAGTTTGTCACAACATCACGGTGCAAGAGGGAACCCAGACTGGTGAAACAGAGGGCTCAGCTTTACCCCAGTTCCAAATGGTACCCCAGGGGAACCCATCACACCCACCACCACCATTATACAGTCTTAGCAAATAAGAATACTGCATTTGATTTGAACTAAAACTGTGAGGAACAACCAACAGTGAACCAATAAGACGGTCATAAAAGTCTGTCAGTCCCATCTTAGCCACACATCCTAGAAATGACTGCAGAGCAACTGGAAGGCCATGTGTGTCCAGAAGTCTTTCCTCTCTTGACTAAAGACCGCTTTGGGGTCAGTTAAGATTGGGTGAGAAAGTGCCTTGGCCATCCTGAAAATGTTTTTAATAACATGTTGGGAAAGTTTCCAGCATATTTTCCTGGTATGAAAGTGGCTGTTTGCTGAAAGTTAGATACACTGTGTTATTGTGAAATATTTCACAAGCAGGGAGTCACGGTTGTAATAGGAAAGAATAAAGCCTGCAGACCACACACACAGCTAAAACTGTTAGGAGCTACTGACCTGCTACCCGTAGTTCCAATACAGTTTCTCCATAAAAAGTACCATCTTGAACATAACAGAGGTATAGTCCTTCATCAGCACGTCTGATATCGAGAATCCTCAGGGGAACAATCCCATCTGTGAGTCCGGCTTTCAAAAGCTCTGTCCTTCCCTGATACTCTGGCCTCTGCCCATCAAACCAATCCTTCCCATCACGATACAGGTGCACAAAGGATTCAAACTCAGATCGAAACCATCTCACCTCCATGTTTGCAGCACTCATGCTGGGGGACAGGTGACAGGGTAATACAGTTTCCTGACCCAGGATGGCAGTGACAGGGTCAGAGGGTCCAATCACTGTGAGCTTTGCTGGAAAATGCACCATGAAAGTAACAACAACAAAAAGCAGGTCAGAGGAAAAAAGCAATTTGATATGAAGGACACAGCCAAGAGGTTCCATTTCAGACAAACTTTCCAAAAACTTCAGCCAGGGACAGACACCAGCATGGAACATTTCAGCCTCAATGTTTAAGAGAGAGCAGCGCTCATGGGCAGCGGGACTGGGGCTCTGTTATAAGAACACTCAGCCTCAGTGTATGGCACAGGCACACAGCACTGAGATGGGGCGAGGAGCTGATAACAGACAAGTTTAGCGCATGGCCCAGGCACAGAGCACTGGACACAGTGGGGAGCTGAGAATTGGTAGGCTCAGTGCATGACAGAGGCACACAGTGCTGACACGGGGTGGGAAGCTGAAGACAGGTGTATTCAGTCCATGTCATAGTCACACATCAGAGAAACTGAGGCAGAGAAACGGTAATGGACATTTTTAGTGTATAGCTGAGACAAGCTTACTATTTAACAGTCTGTTTTCCTGAGTGTTCTCAAATTGACACACTTGCTGCCGTTGCCATGACATTTGCTGGGCCTCAGCAGGAATAAGGTAGGGTTGATTGATGGGCCATATCTGGTGTTCTTTCACCAAAGTGTTCCTGAGACATGGCCACATTGCTAGAGCTAATTTTTGGACAAATATGGTTCAATGCTTCACATGCTCAAGAGACTAAATAACCAAATTTAGTGAACATTATTGTCTAAAGACAAAACAATGCACTACATAAAGGAGACATATACATCTTCCTCCCAGGAAGCAGGTCTTATCTTGCAGCAGACTCACTTTACACAAAAGGTGTGCTAGAAAAATACACCCCAAACCCACTTATACCACGGCTGTTTACAAGTGAAAAAGCACTTTAATCGTCATGTAAGATCCAACCCACCACTTTTGGATACCACATTCCAAACCTGATGGGTGTTGAGGTACATCCCAACCAGTGCTAGGGCACATCTTTCATGGCTTTGATAGGCTTCCTATTTTCTATTGTGAAGGCTAACTTCAGATTTGTAAAGAGTTGTGGGATTTTAGATACTGGTGAACAGTATTGTGGGAAAAGCATCATACATTCAGTTAACTTAACTTCCCAACTCTCTCTCTCTCTTTCTCTCGCTAATGTATATTATAGGACTACAGTGCACATAATGCCTAATAATATAGTGTATACTACACATAACATATATGTATTAGCGAACAGGCCCAATTAAAAAAGTCACATGACATCAATATATTCTGGTTCATCTTATGTTTTTGTGCACATTAATTTCAAACTAGGGCTCTGATCTTTTTTACATCTGAAACCCACTAAGTTATTTTATTTTATTTATTATTGTGATTATTAAACACTTCAATAAGTGTCCACCCAATGCTTTGGGCATCTTTGACAATCTTTTAAAAATACTTATGTGAAGAAACAGACCTGGGCACTATCCCAGGAACAAATAAAATAACCCAGCAGCAGCAACACAATCAGGGCAAAAACTGAATAATGATGGCGCTGATCTTGCTGTTTGATTAAATTCACTCACTGTGAGTAGTTCCATTGACGTTGAGTGCAGCATGTTGTTAAGATACTTCAGGGGCCTAAATAAATCCTTTAAGGAACAGCAGACACAGGGCGGATTCCTACCTGATTCCATCCTGTGAACATAACAAGTAAAGAAGAAAATAATAAACCCAGGGAGAGGGAAGCAGGCTCTGGAGATGTGGCAGAATGAGAGAATCTTCATCTTCTTCACTGTAACTTGATCTAAAAAACAGAAAACAGAAAGTTATCACAGCGAGTATAACACTGACTAACATTAAATCATTAAAGTCAAACATTAAAGAGGGCACAGTAAATAAATACATTGTTAAGTGAACTCTTTCATACTATGAAGTTAGAACAGCCATTCAATTAAATTTGAAAATGTGATTTCTTTACAAGTCTGATTTTTACCCATCCCTACAAAATCCATGTTAAAAAAAAAAGAGTTAGATCGGTGTAAAAGTTGCTAGAAATTCTACCAATGGAGAAAAAAGATTTAAGGAATTAGAAAGCGTGCGTGTCAGAAAGAGAGATTCTCATTTGTATTTTTTTTCACCCATTTCTTTTCTTTCGACATATCAGAGGCAAAATGATTCAGTCCCATAAACAAAGTTATAAGTAACATGGAACACAGAGGAAGACGCTTCATAAAATTAGATTTGCTAGAGCTCATAACTTACTTTACAAAACAGAAATACACAGTAAGTTAATTCATAGCAAATCTCCCTTTGAAGGCATTGAGAGCAATACCAGGTCCAGTTTTCTTGAATAAAACATAGGAGCAAAGAAATAGATTCTTAAATCAAATAACCGGAATAGTCTGGAGTTACATTACACTGAAAGGAGAGGGGAAAATAGCTTATGTATCATTTTGAATATATCATTCAAATGCAAAGTTTGTATTCAGAGTCAGACACATCTATCCTGGGATTATTAGATCATTTTGCAGTTCATAATTCACGCAGGGAATAAATGCCTACTAGGAGATATCAAAGAACAAGGGAGATGGCATTCAAGTGACAGCAGCTCACCTACCTGATACATCCTGGAAATAAGCTTTGGAACAGTTTTGAGCTCTCTCTGGTGTTCCAAGGTTTTCTAAAAGCCTCATCCATTCTCCTCTGGTTAGTTTACATTGTCAGTGACTATTTCAGTGATGAGACTGAAAAAAATAATTCTTACTAAGATATTACAGAGACAACGAGTTGAATCCTGGTCTTTCTTTCCGTATTTCTGCCAAAATGGTGTTTATTTTTTATTGGACACAGAAGTGTCTCTCTCGATGCCTTCCAAAAGCAAAAGTAGAAAAGGAACTGGAATGCTATGGTGATTTCAGTCCCTATCACGCCCTTGTTCCAGTTTAGAGAAAAGGATCCTCCCCCAAAGAAGTCCTCCTAGCCTGCTGGTGTTGGTGGCAGCAGAGTCAAATATCCAAGTACCCCCAATCTGGCTGAAGGCAATGAGAATTTCAAAGGAGGCTCAGCTTCTTACTCCTCGAGAACTGCTAAATTCGGTCATAATAAGCATTATATTTTTCATCTCATGTTCCCAATGGAAACTCTCCTTTTAATTACTTCGGTAATAAACAGCCTTTGTCAGGCTACACTGGAGTTTATGGTGAAGTGAGTATCTTTATTGCTCTAAGGTTGAAAGCTAAAGCCCAACCCATCTCTGTTCTCAGGTAGGAGTTAAACAGGGATCAAACTGTGTTAATTGATTCTAAGTTCTGATTGGTCAGCAGACCTGGTGCTCTCTTTGTGATAGGATTCCTGGGGCACAATCTGGAACTGAGGTACTGCTGTGCCCCCTTAACTCTCCAGCCTAGGGTGTCTCTCACAATGCCTTGCTAGTGACAAGAAACAACCCCCTCCAGGTGCTGTTATCACTCAGCAGAACAGCAGGGGGAGCCCCACACTCAGCTAGATTGTCTGAATGCTCCCAGAGCCACTCATGAATCACACAGAGGGTATGTCTACACTACCAGAGTAGTTCGATTCTACTTAAATCGAATTTGTGGAACCGATATTACAAAGTCGAACGTGTGTATCCACACTAAGGACAGTAATTCGACTTTGTGAGTCCACACTAACGGGGCAAGCGTCGACATTGGAAGCGGTGCACTGTGGGCAGCTATCCCACAGTTCCCGCAGTCCCTGCTGCCCATTGGAATTCTGGGTCGAGCCCCCAATGCCTGCTGGAGGAAAAAATGTGTCGAGGGTGGTTTTGGATAACTGTCGTCATTCAACTGTCACTCCCGCCCTCCCTCCCTGAAAGCGCCGGCGGGCAATCAGTTCGCACGCTTTTCTGGTGAGTGACAGCGCGGATGCCACAGCACTGCGAGCATGGAGCCCGCTGCGATCATCGCTGCAGTTATGGCCGTTGTCAACTCCTCGCACCTTATCGTCCACCTTTTCCACAGTCAGATGCTGAGAAATCGGGCGAGGAGGCTACGGCAGCCCGGTGAGGACATGAAGCCACAGAGTGGCACAGACCTCTCAGAAAGCACGGTACGCCGCGCCGTGGAGATCATGGTGGCAATGGGTCATGTTCATGCTGTGGAACGGCGATGCTGGGCCCAGGAAACAAGCACGGACTGGTGGGACCGCATAGTGCTGCAGGTCTGGGATGAATCACAGTGGCTGCGAAACTTTTAAGATGCGTAAGGGAACTTGCCTTGAACTGTGTGAGTTGCTGTCCCCTGCCCTGAAGTGCAAGGACACCAGGATGCGAGCAGCCCTCACTGTGCAGAAGCAAGTGGCCATAGCCCTCTGGAAACTTGCAACGCCAGACAGCTACCGGTCAGTAGCGAACCACTTTGGCGTGGGCAAATCTACCGTGGGGGTTGCTGTGATGCAAGTAGCCAACGCAATCGTTGAGCTACTGCTCTCAAAGGTAGTGACCCTGGGAAACGTTCAGGTCATCATGGATGGCTTCGCCGCGATGGGATTCCCAAACTGCGGTGGGGCTATAGATGGAACTCATATCCCTATCCTGGGACCGGACCACCAGGCCAGCCAGTATATTAACCGAAAGAGCTACTTTTCAATGGTGCTGCAAGCACTGGTGGACCATAGGGGACGCTTTACCAACATCAACGTCGGATGGCCGGGCAAGGTTCATGACATGCGTGTTTTCAGGAACTCTGGTCTGTTTAGATGCCTGCAGGAAGGTAGTTTCTTCCCGGACCACAAAATAACTGTTGGGGATGTGCAGATGCCTATAGTGATCCTCGGGGACCCAGCCTACCCGCTAATGCCCTGGCTTATGAAGCCCTATACAGGGGCCATGGACAGTGATAAAGAACTACCGGCTGAGCAAGTGCAGAATGGTGGTGGAGTGTGCTTTTGGGCGTCTCAAGGGGAGATGGAGAAGCTTACTGACTCACTTAGATCTCAGCGAAACCAATATCCCTATTGTTATTGCAGCTTGCTGTGTGCTCCACAATCTCTGAGAGAACAAGGGGGAGACCTTTATGGCGGGATGGGAGGTTGAGGCAAATAGCCTGGCTGCTGATTACTCCCAGCCAGCCGTGCGATTAGAAGAGCCCAGCGGGAAGCGCTGTGCATCCAGGAGGCGTTGAAAGCTAGGTTCCTCAGCGAGCAGGGTAACCTGTGACTATTAAGTTTGTTTACAGACAAGCTGAACCTGCCCCCGTTTCTTTACCCAGTTAATGTTGACTATCCTCTGCAGTTACATACCCCGTTCACCCCGTTTCCCCCACTTCCAACACACGTGTAAAAATAAAATACATGTTCCATTGTTACTTAACACTGTTTTCTTTATTACTGATTTAGCGGTAAAGGGTTGAAACTGGGACGCACACTGTGGTGGGTAGGGTGTGTAGTGATGTAAAGACCGCTTCTAAACTCGAGGAATGACAGGCTCCTGCTCCTAGAGCGGTCCGCAGTGGCGGACTGGTTGTTTCAACGGAGCCTGCCACCCCTCCTTTTCGGGACTCTGTGTGGGGGGGCTATGTGACTTTGTGGCGGGGGAGGACGGCTATAGATCCCCTCCTGTGTGGCTCTGTGATCCAGGATAAGGACCGCTGCATAAGATCTCTAACTGCCCTCCCACGCCACAAAGTCACATAGCCCACTCCACACACAGAACATGAAAACCACCTCCCAGACTAACCAGAGTGCCTAGTGACTGCACTGTGTTTGTGACCTGCTGCTGATCCTGCCCCCGTGTCTGTACCCTGGTAAAGGTGACTGTCCTGTCCAATTACCAACCCCCTTCCCCCACTTCTAACACAGTCTCCTCTAAAAGAACAGGACAGAAACAGTAATTAACAGAAAAGTATTTTTTATTATCAACTAGACAGTTGGGGGATGAAACTGGGATGGAGGCTTGGGTGAGGCGGGAAGGAAAGGACTTATCAAAACTTTGGGAATGAGAACCTTTTTGTACTTGAGCACTCTGCAGGGGTGGAGTGACAGTTTTCACGGCCGCTGCCGCCCCTCCTTCTTGGCACTTTGGGTGAGGGGGGTATGGGACTTTGTGGCGGGGGAGGGCGGTTAGAGATAGACTGCAGTCGGGCTCTCTCCTCCTGCCTCCGGTCCTGCAGAACATCCACAAGGTGCCAGAGCGTGTCCGTTTGCTCCCTCATTAGACCAAGCAGCGTTTGAGTCGCCTGCTGGTCTTCCTGCCGCCACCTGTCCTCCCGTTCGCTGTGTGAGCACTGGTACTGCGACATGTTCTCCCTCCACTAGGTCTGCTGGGCCGCCTTGGCTCAGGAGCAGCCCATAAGTTCTGAGAACATCTCGTCCCGTGTCCTTTTCTTTCGCTGCCTGTCATAGGTTTATTCCCCACTTTGAACTTTAGCGTTCACAAGATGGGGACCTGCATGGACTCCTCTAAACTTAAATCCTAGTTTAGATCTGGTAAAGCTGCCACCAGCTAGAAGTTCCAGTGTCTAGCACACTCCCTGTTCCCCAAACTTTCCCTGGGGAACACAGATTCAAACTCCTTGAATCTCAACACAAAGGGAAATAAACCATTCCCCCCCACCTTCTTCCCCCTCACTTCCCCTAGTCCTTGGGAGAGATACCTGGATTCAAATTCCTTGAATCAAACAAAGAGAGATTCCCTATCCCCCTTTCCTTCCCCTGAAAATCCAAACAAGGGAAGAAATCAATCAGATTCTAAAAAGAAAAGGATTTTATTAAAAGAAAAAAAAAGAAAGTACACTATCTCTGTAACACCAGGATGGAAAAAATTACAGGGTCTAACTTATAAACCTGGAGAGACTTCCCCCGCCTCCTTTCTCAGAATAATCAAAGTAACAGCAAACAGAAATAAAGAATTTTCTCCAGCAAACACACAATTGCAAATGCAGAAATTAATTATAAGACTAATCCGCCTTTCTAATATTCACTATACTGAATAGTAGAAAATATTTCAGGCAAACTTGGAGAGCTTGGAAATACATCTGGTCTCTCTTAGATCCAAAAAGAGAACAAAAGTCCAAACAAAGAACACAGACAAAGACTTCCCTCCACAGAGATTTGAACTTATCTTGTCCCTTGATTGGTCCTCTGTTCAGGTGTTCATCAGGTTACTGCTTGTTAACCCTTTACAGGTAAAAGAGACCTTAACCCTTAACTATCTGTTTATGACACGCCCCCCAAATCGCAGACAGTGGGAGAACCACACTGGTGGTGATTTCTTCCTAGAACTTTAAAATAAACAGATTAATAAAACACATGCACCATTACACATACTACTAAGTATGTAAACAACAAGATTTTCACATTTTAAGAACACTTTTTAACCATCTGATTCTGGTAGATGTTCCAGGGTTGTGGAGAGGTTCACCTCTTCCACAGCACCATTACTTTTTCCTTCGTAGTAGACACCTTCAGGCCACTCAGCGTTGTCTCCTCCCTGGGCTATAAACTGACAAACCTGTAATTCTCTGGAATAAAAGGGTTTTAGAGAGTTAACATGGTACACTTTAGGCTTTAAGGAGGAATTAGGAAATGCTATGAGGTAATTAACAGCTCCCAGGCGCTCCTGGACCGTGAATGGTCCTTCCCATGATGCTTCCATCTTATGGACCTGTTGCGCCTTTAAGACCATAAGCTGGTCTCCTACTTTGAAGGAACGCTCTCTGGTATGTCTATCATACCAGGCCTTTTGCTCAGTTTGAGCATCCTTTAGGTTTTCTTTAGCAAGGGCCAAAGAGTGTCGGAGGGTACTTTGTAGGTTGCTTACAAAGTCCAGAATGTTAGTTCCTGGAGAAGGTGTAAACCCCTCCCATTGCTGCTTCACCAACTGTAATGGCCCCTTAACCTCATGGCCATACACAAGCTCGAATGGTGAGAACCCTAAACTGGGATGTGGTACAGCCCTGTAGGCAAACAGCAACTGCTGCAACACTAGATCCCAATTATTGGAGTGTTCATTCACGAATTTACGTATCATGGCCCCCAAAGTTCCATTAAACCTTTCCACCTGGCCATTGGTTTGGTGGTGGTACGGGGTGGCAACCAAGTGATTCACCCCATGAGCTTCCCACAGGTCTTTCATGGCCCCTGACAGGAAATTTGTTCCCGAATCTGTAAGAATGTCGGAGGGCCAACCTACCCTGGCAAAAATGTCAGTTAAGGCCTGGCACACAGTTTTAGCCCTGGTGTTGCTTAGAGCTACTGCTTCCGGCCATCTGGTAGCAAAGTCCACAAAAGTCAGTATGTATTGTTTTCCTCTGGGGGTCTTCTCTGTGAAAGGACCCATAACATCCACAGCTACTCGCTGAAATGGGACCTCAATTATGGAGAGTGGCTGGAGAGGGGCCTTGACCTGGTCTTGGGGCTTTCCTACCTTTTGGCATACCTCACAAGACCGGACATAATTGGCAACGTCCTTGCCCATCCCCTCCCAGTGGAAGGACTTCCCCAACCTGTCCTTGGTTCTGTTCACCCCAGAATGACCACTGGGATGATCATGGGCCAAGCTTAAGAGCTTTTCCCGGTACTTAGTTGGAACTACCAACTGTTTTTGAGGATGCCAGCCTTACTGGTGTCCACCAGAAAGAGTCTCCTTATATAAAAGTCCTTGTTCTACAACAAACTGGGATCGGTTAGAAGAGCTGAGAGGCGGTGGGTTGCTCCGGGCCGCCGCCCAAGCTTTCTTAAGGCTGTCATCGGCTTCCTGCTCAGTCTGGAACTGTTCCCTTGAGGCTGGAGACACCAATTCCTCTGGAAGCGATGTAGGTGATGAGGTTGTTTCCGTTGACTGTGAACTGCTCTCCGCTGGTGCACTAGGTGATATTTCAGGCTCTGGCTGAGCCTCTTGGGTAGGGTTGTCTGCTGCTTCTGCCAGTTCAGGCCCGCTGGCGCCCTCTGGCGATGGGGTTGGAGACGGGTTTGCAAGCGCTGGCGTCAGTGCTGGCATTGGTTCTGCCTCTAGTTGCTCTTCCAGTTCCGGTTCTGGGACTGGATGTACTATGGCTGTTGTAGTTGTTGGCATGGGATCCGGTTCCACCACCTCTGCCTGGGTCTCTGGTAACACAGATGGGGCCCTGGTGGACAGCTCAGGAACAGGGATGGGAGTGGAAGTTTGTTTGGCCTGGCTGCGGGTGACCACTCCCCCCCTTTTGGCCAGCTTCACATGGTTGGCCAAGTCTTCCCCCAGTAGCATGGGGATGGAATAATTGTCATAGACAGCAAAAGTCCACTTTCCTGACCAGCCCTTGTACTGGACAGGCAATTCAGCTGTAGGTAAGGTTACAGATTTTGATATGAATGGAGAAATTCTGATTTGGACCTCTGGGTTGATGAATTTCGGGTCCACTAAGGATTGGTGGATAACTGACACATGTGCCCCGGTGTCTCTCCACGCAGTACCTTCTTCCCGCCCACTCTCAAGGCTTCCCTGCGCTCCGGGGGTATTTGAGAGATATCTGGGCCTGGGGATCCTTGGCGTGATGATGATGATGGGCATGTTCAGGTGTTAGCCCCATCCTGATTCTGGCCTTTGTTTGAAACAGTTTATAATTGTTCATGTTTTCCTTGGGCATTTCAGCTGCCACCTCTGCTAAGGGTCCACTGAGCAGTGGCCTCAGCTCTATCATGTACTGGTCTTCAGGGATGCTGTACCCATGGCAGGTCCTTTCAAAATTTTCCAATAAGGCCTTAGTGTCATCACCTGCCGTGTAGGTGGGAAATTTTCTGGGATGGGGACCAGTGCCTGGAGAAGGGTGGTTGGGATTGGCTGGAACATTCTGCTTAGCCTTTTCTAATTCCAGCTCTTTGTCTTTTATCTCCATTTTTCTCCTGGGTTCAGCCTCTTGCTTCTCCATCTCTCTCTTGTGGGCAGCTTCTTCCCTGGCCATTTCTGCTTTAATTAGTTCCATCTGTCTTTGATGTTCTTTGTCTTTTTCTGCTGCTTGCAGCCTAGCCAGTTTGAGTTTGTCAACTGTTTCACTGGTACTCATGTCTGTGTGCTTTCTGGTGCTGGCCAGACCCCTCTGCAGTCAGTGAATTAACTCTGTTGCTTGGTTCAGTTGCTTGGATTACAGGTTCCTAACCTTTCTACTCTTGACTGAATAAAAAGAAAACAAAAAACTTTTCATTTGCAAATGTGTTTTGCTGGTTGTTCCCTGACAGAGAACCAGAAAAACTGGTTTGTCCTGTTTCTAGCAATTTGCTAATGCTCTCTCAGTGGGGGGTCCTTCCTAACAAGCCTTGTTAGAAAAACTTAACACCTCTTCCCTAGCTGTTTTTCCAAGCAGCCAGAAAGGAAAAAAAATCTCTTGCTTTGGTTTCTAAAAAAAATCTCCCCCTGCTTTCCTGCTGTAGAAGGAGAAAACAGCTCTCAATAGCTCTTAAAACATCCCACCACTGCCTACCAAGTCATAGGTTTATTCCCCACTTTGAACTTTAGCGTTCACAAGATGGGGACCTGCATGGACTCCTCTAAACTTAAATCCTAGTTTAGATCTGGTAAAGCTGCCACCAGCTAGAAGTTCCAGTGTCTAGCACACTTCCGGTTCCCCCAAACTTTCCCTGGGAAACACAGATTCAAACTCCTTGAATCTCAACACAAAGGGAAATAAACCATTCCCCCGCACCACCTTCTTCCCCCTCCCTTCCCCTGGTCCTTGGGAGAGATACCTGGATTCAAATTCCTTGAATCAAACAAAGAGGGATTCCCTATCCCCCTTCCCTTCCCCTGAAAATCCAAACAAGGGAAGAAATCAATCAAGTTCTAAAAAGAAAAGGATTTTATTAAAAGAAAAAAAAAGAAAGTACACTATCTCTGTAACACCAGGATGGAAAAAATTACAGGGTCTAACTTATAAAACTGGAGAGACTTCCCCCCACCCTCCTTTCTCAGAATAATCAAACTAACATCAAACAGAAAAAGAATTTTCTCCAGCAAACACACAATTGCAAATGCAGAAATTAATTATAAGACTAATCTGCCTTTCTAATACTCACTATACTGAATAGTAGAAAATACTTCAGGCAAACTTGGAGAGCTTGGAAATACGTCTGGTCTCTCTTAGATCCAAAAAGAGAACAAAAATCCAAACAAAGAACACAGACAAAGACTTCCCTCCACAGAGATTTGAACTTATCTTGTCCCTTGATTAGTCCTCTGTTCAGGTGTTCATCAGGTTACTGCTTGTTAACCCTTTACAGGTAAAAGAGACCTTAACCCTTAACTATCTGTTTATGACACCGCCTAATCTGCGCCTGCAACTGTGAGGGGGGTGCCAGGGTAGGTCGGGAGACAGTCGCAGCTGTGTGATGGGAAAAAGGGAGTGAATTCCTTACAAAGATAAATTTTTGCGAACAATGAACATAGTCTAGTCTGTCTCTGTGAACAAGACCATGCACAGCACCTATCTCATGCGCACTCAGGACAGGTTCGAATTTTCGGCCTTCGTATTCATTGCCTGGGGTCTTGCACTGGAGATCAGACAAGCGGGGCAGGACAGCAGAATTCGTGGAGCAGGCAGACATGGTAAGCCATAGACTCTTGGCTGCTTAAAACTTACCCTCCTTTCAAGCTCAAATCAACGCTCCTAGCGTTTGCAAGTTCCTGCTGACGGCAATCCGGAAGGCATGAACTCTTCCCCTGTTCCACCCCCTCGCAGCTGTCCCCGGGAAAGATCCCTGTATGCTGCCCCTCTCCCGCCTCCACCACGTGGCTGTAAACCGCCGGTTATTGTTATGTAAAGGAACAGGCAATCAGTCCCAATACTAACATTCCCCTAATTCAAAGCAGGTCACCATGAGCGACATCACCCTGCTGAGGATCAGTGAGTCAGATAAAGACCGCATGCTGCGTGAAAGCCAGCAAAAAACAGGGCCCTATGCTGCCATGCTCTGCGAGGCAATGATACCCGAGTACCTGAGGAGAGCCTGGTGTGGAAAAGTGTGCTACCACGGAGGACACAATAAGGCCGCTCTCCCCAGGAACCTCGTGCGGAGGCTTTTCGATTACCTCCAGGAGACCTTCGTGGAGATCTCCGAAGAGGATTTCTGTTCTATCCCTGTTCATATTGACCTTCTTTTCATATAGTTAATATTCCTGTTCTGTTAAAAATAAATGTTTTCATGTTTAAAGCACTTACCGACTGATCCTTCCCCTAATTCAGGCTCCGGGATAACGGCTGGGGAGGGTTGGTAGGGGATCTCTGTGAGGGTGATGAAGAGATCCTGGCTGTCGGGGAAATCAGCGTTGTAAGCGCTGTCGACTGCCTCGTCTTCCTCATCTCCTTCCTCATCTTCCCCATCCACGAACATCTCCGAGGAACCGTCCGTTGACACTATCCCATCGTCAGAGTCCACGGCCAGTGGTGGGGTAGTGGTGGTGGCCGCACCTAGAATGGAATGCAGTGCCTCGTAGAAGCGGCATGTCTGGGGCTGGGATCCGGAGCGTCCGTTTGCTGCTTGGATTTTCTGGTAGCCTTGTCTCAGGTCCTTGATTTTCATGCGGCACTGCGTTTATCCTGGCTGTATCCTCTGTCTGTCATGGCTTTGGAGATCTTCTCGTAGATCTTTGCATTCCGTTTTTTGGAGCGCAGCTCTGAAAGCACAGACTCATCGCCCCACACAGCGATCAGATCCAAGACTTCCTGGGGGGAAGTCTTGCCATGCTGGGGCCCTCTTTCTATTCTGAGATTGCATGGACACCTCTGCTGGAGAGCTCTGCATTGTTGCCAGTGCTGCTGAGCTCGCCACGATGTCCAAACAGGAAATGAGATTCAAACTGGCCAGACAGGAAAAGGAATTCAAATTTTCGCAGGGCTTTTCCTGTGTGGCTTGTCAGAGCATCCGAGCTCGGACTGCTGTCCAGAGTGTCAACAGAGTGGTGCACTGTAGGATAGCTCCCAGAGCTATTAGCGTCGAATTCCATCCACACCTACCCTAATTCGACATGGCCATGTCGAATTTAGCACTACTCCCCTCGTCAGAGAGGAGTATAGAAATCAAACTAAAGAGACCTTTAGGTCGAACTAAATAGCTTCGTTGTGTGGACGGGTGCAGGGTTAATTCGATTTAATGCTGCTAAATTCAACATAACCTCCTAGTGTAGACCAGGCCAGAGAAAGGAACCAGCCGATTCATCCCAGGTCCCAGGCTTACTCCCCAGAGTTCTACAATCTTGTCCTGGCCAGAAGCCTGACCATTGTACGTTTATTACCCAGTCCACCCCCCTTCAATATGAAGAGGACACGCATCAGCTTTTGTAAACGGAGCTGAGATTTCCCAGGAACGTCTGTCAAAACAAACCGTTTTTGGTAAAATATAAAATAGATTTATTATCTACAGAAAGATTGATTATAAGTGATTATAAGTGCTAGGCATAAAAGGTCAGAGATTTTTACCAAAGAAAATAAAAGGTAAATGTACAATCTAAATCCTGCACCCCACACTTTCCAAGATTGCAGCTGAGTTTTCTCTAGCAGCAGCAGAATTGGCTGCTTTAAAAATGCTATATTTACAATACCCCCACCACCACCACCACCACTACCGCCGCAGAGATTGTACCCTGGACCTGTAGCCCCACAAGTACTAACCCCCAAAGGAACTACCTCATTGGCTACTTGGGAGTAAGTGGAACCAGCCACTAGGGGGCACTGCACTCCCACAGCCTACCCAATGGTTACACCCGTAGATGAGTGAATCTGACTCCCCCTACCACCCTTTCATTAAAAATACATCCAGGATCAACTCCCTCCCCCACGCCGGCACAGAAGATGGGCTGGTTCCCACTGAATCCCTCTCACATATCATGCAGTCCCCCTGCATATCTGGGTTGGTGGCACCCATCGCAGATATGCAGATACCCAGCACCCATCGCCACAGGTTCTTTTATGCACAATGTAGGCTCCAGCAATAAAACCCAGACACCTAATTCGAGCTCTCAGGCATCTCTCTTGCCTCTCTGCACTAAGCCTTCAGCCACTTGGAATTGCTCACTGCCTTCCCGAATGGGTTTCTAGTTGATATTCTGAGCGTATCACTGGTAATACCTTTGTCTGATCTTTTGAAGACATTTTGCTGCAGTAACTGGAACTTGGGAGGCTTTTTTTTTTTTTTTAAGTTTTTTTGTTTTGTTTGTTTTTTGACTGAATGGCGCACTGGAGAGAGGTGATGGATTGATGGCTCTGGTACCTAGAGTCACCTCGGTTCCTGTAGAACAGGAGAGCAGCAGGGCCAGCCGCCCCCCCCCCCCCCCGCCCACCATGATTCCCCAATGATGGGCTTCTGTAGATAAATCTCTGATAATTTTCATATGACTTTACATTGTGCCTCTTCATATAACCTTGTAGTGGGTCTACCCACGTGTGACCTCTGTTTTCATTAAATTTTGTATCAAAGCCTCATGTAGAAACCTTGTATTGATGATCCTTGGTACATGGAAACTTTGTATCAGAGCCTCATGTAGAAACTTTGCACTGCCCTTGTTATAATGTTATAGGCCCTAAGGATAGAATAAGCTAGAAGAAAAATGTCTCTTTGCTAAGAATAGACTAAGATTTCCCCCCACCTCTTAATCAATTGTCCTGTTGAATGAATGAGGTGTGAATGAGGAAGGCATGGAAGGCAGCACCTCCAGACAGCTGCAACAGTTGGAGAGGGGATGGAAGCCAGACCCAAGGACAATAAAACTTGTCAGGTGGGCTCACATACTTGTAAAATATCATCATTCTTGTGTTTTTATTTTAAGTACAAAATAAATATGTATAATGAAAAGTATGTAATTAGTAATTTGATATGTCACGGGGCACCTTTTTTTGTGTGTTCGCTCCCCCTGATGTTAGAACCTGGCTATGCCACTGGTGGCCACGAGGATTATGGCTACGGGAGTTTCTGTCCTCCCCTAGGAGGTAAAGAAAACCATTAAGGACCTTCCCTTCAAGGGTGAGACTCTCCTCAGAGAAAACTGACAAAAGGCTAAACAGCCTTAAAGACTCTAGAGCCACCCTCAGGTCACTGGGCCTCTACACTCCATCAGCTCAGAGGAGACACTTCTGCCTGCAGCCCCAGCAGCAGTTCGGTCAGCAGAGCCATCAGGATGGCTCCAGAAGGAAAAGTCATAGCAGCAGGAGGAGGCGCAGCAAACCTCTGGCCATGGCTCAGGTCACCCTAAGCCGTCTTTGGGGGCCAAACCGGCCTTGTGAAGGCAGTCGAGGACCGTGTCTCACACCACAGTCTGGATCCACCCCACCTTACCTTCTTGTCCCAACTATCCCCTTTCTACCATGCATGGTCCCATATCATCTCGGACCGTTGGGTATGCTGCACAGTAGAGAGGGGATGCTCCATCCAGTTCTGTGCCTTCCTGCCCTTCCACCCTCATTCCCTGTCCCTCTTCAGGGACCTTTCTCACAAGCAACTCCTTATCCAGGAGGTGCAGTCAGTCCTATCTCTAGGGGCAGTGGAGGAGGTCCCTCAGGAGCACAGGGATGATGGCTTTTATTCATGGCATTTCCTAATTCCAAAAGCCAAAGGCGACCTCACACCCGTCTTGGACCTGCAAGAACTCAGCAAGTTCCTGAAAAAACTCAAGTTCCACATAGTCTCTTTGACCTCCGTCATCCCCTTACTGGATCCAGCTGACTGGTGTGCTGCCCTCGACTTGAAGGTCGTGAACTTTCATATCACGATCATTCAACCCCACAGGAAGTCCTCAGGTTCACAATGGAAAACACCCACTACCAATATGCAGTCCTCCCGTTTGGCATGTCAGTGGCACCTCGGGTTTTCACCAAGTGCATGGCAGTCATCACTGCATTCCTGTGCAAACACCAGATACCTCAACGAGTGGCTGATCAAAGGCCGCTCCAGGACTCAAGTGGAAGCTCAAGTCAAATTCATCAGAGCCACCTTCAACAACCTGGGGCTCCTTATAAACAAGACAAAAATCCACTCTGTCCCCTGTCCAGAGGATAGAGTTTATAGGGGCAGTATTGGACTTGACCCAGGCCAGAGCATACCTGCCAGCAGTATGGTTTCAGGTCCTGACCGATATCATTCGAGACCTCAGACAGTTTCCCACCACCACGGTGAGAAATTGTCTGAAGCTCCTGGGACACATGGCTGCCTGTATTTATGTGGTGCAGTGTGCCAGGCTCAGGCTCAGACCTCTTCAGTTGTAGCTGGAGTCAGTGTATTGACCAGCCCAGGACAGCTTGGACAGAATTGTGATCCTGCCTTGCCCGGTTTTCGACTCTCTCCTGTGGTGGGTCACCTTCAGGGGGTTTGCTCAGGGGTCCCCGTCACTGCTCCACAGCCGTCTCTGTCACCTGTGATGGATGCACCAGACTTGGGATGGGGGGCTCATCTGGGAGACCTCAGGATTCAAGGTCTCTGGTCTCAGGCCGATCTGTCTCTCCACATCAATGTCAGAGAGCTGAGAGCGGTATAACTATCATGCCCATCCTTCCGGGCACACCTAATGGGTCATTGTGTATCAGTTATGATGGACAATACAGCAGCAATGTTCTATATCAACAAACTGAGGTAAACGCTCCTCTCCCCTGTGCCAAGGATACACCTACAATACACCTACAAGCTTCATACCTCCCTGGGGTACAGAATGAGCTGGTTGACCACCTCAGCAGGTTGTTCCATCGCCAAGAGTAGTCCCTTCACCCAGGCATCACAAATTCAATTTTCCAGGGATGGAGATATCCCCAGATAGACCTATTTGGTTTGCGAAACAATAGGAAGTGCCAGCAGTTCTGATCTTTCCAGAATCACATCCCAGCTCTGCCATGGACGCATTCTTTCTGCATTGGGGAGGTTCCCTCCTGTACACATTTCCGCCCACACCACTAGTTCACAAGGTACTCCTCAAAATCCGGAGGAAATGAGCTCAGGTCATATTGATAGCACCAGCCTGGGCCTGTTAGCACTGGTACATCTCTCTCCTAGACAATGTCAATGGAGGCACTGGTCACTTTTCCCAGAACTTCTCATGCAAGATCACAGTTGGCTTCAGCACATGAACCTCAAGTCCCTTCACCTCACAGCATGGAAGCTCCATGGTTGCAGGGCCGGTGCAACCACTAGGCAAACTAGGCAGCCGCCTAGGGGGCCAAGATTTGGGGGCACTGCTGCCAAACAAGACACTGGCTGCAGATCGCAGACTGGAGGGAGGGAGGACATATATGATAAGAACCACACGGCAAGTGAATTTCTTTCCTGCCATTTAGAAAGCCAGCGAAGGCCTTTGTTTGTAAATCAATACAGGTAGGTACATTTACACAGTAATAGCGCCTTTCTCTTGTAGATTGCACAGCAGCCAGAAGCAGACTGCAGCAGCTTGCAATGGGAAGTGTAAGACCCCTGCTGGGGCTGAGCTGTGCTGTCAATGCGGTTTAGCTGGGGCGGTTTGCATGGCGTGCTCAGAGAGTGGGCTGCAGGATTTCCAGGCAGAGGCTTTGCTGCTCCCTGGGGAGAGAAGGGAGGGACACTGCAGCTGGCAGCTCTGTGGGCTCTCGTGTGGGGGGCGGAAAAGCCACTTTAACCCACCTCCCTGCACCCCAGCTTTCTACCCTCCCAACCCTACTTTGGCTGAGGGCAGCGCACTGTCTGCCTCACAGACCTGCCTGTCCCACGCCCTTATGCCAGAGCGAGAGCCCAGAATTCAACTCCCCAGCCCGGGCACAGGACGGACTCGTGAAGGCAAAGCAGGCGACAGCTCCCATTGCCCTGTTGCCATTGCACTTGGCCCTCTGCTGCTTCATGCCAGGGACTGGAGAGGAGAGCGCCCATTTCACCTTGCGGCTCTTTGAAACCTACCCTGCCCACCACCCCCCGGCCAAACCCAGATTGCGCCTTCTCCCCCCTCCCTCCACACCCAAACCTGGTCTGCTTCCCTTCCCCTCCCCAGCCAAACCCGATCCTCCCAGTTACCAAACCAGTCTGCTCCCCTTGCCCTCCCCAGCTGAACCCAAACCCCAACTGACCGAACCCAGTCTGCTTCCCTTCCCTATCAAACCCAATCCCCTCTCTGACCGAACCCAGTCTGCTTCCCTTCCCCACTTAACCCAATCCCCAAGTCTGACAGAGTATCTGCCATTCTAATTTTATAAAAACAACAAGGAGTCCAGTGGCACCTTAAGACTAACAGATTTATTTGGGCATAAGCTTTTGTGGTTAAAAAAAATCCACTTCTTCAGATGCATGGAGCGAAAGTTACAGATGCAGGCATTATTATACTGGCACATGAAGAGAGAGGGGAGTTACCTCACAAGTGGAGAACCAGTGCTGACAGGGCCAATTCGATCAGGGTGGGTGTGGTCCATTCCCAATAACAGATGAGGAAGTGTCAATTCCAGGAGAGGCAAAGCTGCTTCTGTAATGAGCCGGCCACTCCTAGTCCCTATTCCAGCCCAAATTAATGGTGTAAAATTTGCAAATGAATTTTAGCTCTGCTGTTTCTCTTGGAAGTCTGTTTCTGAAGTTTTTTTGTTCAATTGCATTATTTGTTGAGGCAGAAATATATGTACATATATTTGTAACTGAAACCTTTTTGAACTTTGTACAAAAATTGGTGCTAATACTATTATTACTCCCCAACCATGATTTTAAAATAGTGTGGTACCACATCTCATATATATTTTTAAAAGGGTATAAAATTGACTTTTGTTGCAACAAAATAAAAAATAATAATAAAAAAAAGTCACGTGACACACAACATAGACACAGAAGACACACATGACATACAGGACAAACATACAATTAAAAACAAATGGCGCCAGAATTCTATTCATAACTATACAAAATAACACAACCAAAAATTAAAAAGTAAAAAGTTATTACCTTATTTAAAACTTGTAGCATAAATTTGATTAAAAAATATATTAATATTTGCCAAATGTATTGTATTAATTTGGTAACAGGGAATTTTGCATTACTTTATATTTAACATTATTTTAAAACTTTGCTATATGGAAATAAGAAAAGCCCATGTTTCAAATATTAATTAGTGGTTAGGATTAGAAGGAGAGAGTGCATTTCTGTTGCTTGGCAACCATATCTTCAAGAAAGTTAGGAAGAATTCCAGCTATTGCATTCCTGAAGGGTTAAAATAATTAATTTACTGAATTTAAAGTTTTTACCTTGTTTTCTTTTTGTTTCTTGTTTTATGTTTTTAATTGCCTTTTCTTTTGGAGGTTTCTGTAAAAACTATAACATTTAACTTTTAAAACAAAGAGAGAGCTGAAGTGAGCAGAGGCGGGGGGAAAGGGGGGTGAAGAGCAACCTAGGAAGGTAGCGAGACCTGAGCCAAGAGAGATTAACTCTATCAGGGTATTTGAAAGTACAGGCAGCAACAGCACGTTTAGCAAACTGGGAAAACATATAAAGGACAAAACTTAACTGGTATGTAAAAATATTTGAGAAGGAAGGTTCTATTTTTAGATATGAGCGCGGAGTGTGGTTCTGTGGGTCAAAGCAATTGGGAACCTGCACAGTTGGGAACTGCGCCCCTGGTTTTTATCCTGGCTCTGAGAGGAGAGTGGGGGTAGTTACCTGCTCTTGTAAAACCTGAATTTGTTCCCCCAGTGTCTGTTGCTTTTGTGTGCATGCCAAACGGATAGTGGGAGTGCCCTTTTTTTGCTGCAGTTAACTGTTTTTGGGCAACTCCATGTGTTAATGCATCAATTCTAGGTGTCAACCCACTTAATTTCAGTTTTTTACTTTGAAATTCTTTTTTATTCACTCCCCTGTGATCGAGTCGCAGCTCCTGTCTCCTAATGTGCTCTGTGACCTGTTCCATTTTTTCCTTCATTTGATTTACCAATTTAATGAGAGTATTGTTTGCTACTCTTTCCTTCTGTGCACTTACTTGTTCCGTTCTGACAGGCACCCGTCTAGGTTTAACTAGAACCCGGCTTTTATCATACGGTGGTGGTTGCAATGCAGTGGACCCTGTTTCATATTTTATTTTTACTAGGGCCACCGTTTTCCACTTCTGTCCCCATTCTTTAGGCACCGTAACAGCACCTGAAGTGCCTTGAACACTAGGGGACGGCACTTTTTGCTTATGCAGCTTTTCTACAGCTGTCTCCAATTTTTTATTTTCCTGCTTTACTTGCTCGAGCATATTACAAGTCTGGACTGCCTGTTGCCCTACTGAAAGAGCCTGGGCTTTCCAGTGCTTGACTGCCCGGGTTGCCTTTTCTACTTCTCCTGTTTTTTCTGTTACTTGTTTGGCCAGCATGCCAGCATGCTGTCTAAGCCATTTCACTGCCATAGACATGAGTTGCAAAATTCTTGCTTTTCTACTTTTATTACTATTTCTTAGAGCCTCGGTTTCTACCATGGCTCTACATATGCCAGTCCATGTTTCCCCACTCTCTTTTTCAAATTCATATGGACCCCCCTTACTGGCAATCCAGCGGGTCCAAGAGTTATCAGACTCTGTGGGGATCATAAGGGAGGGGATCAGGGGGTTCCCTAACTCGAGGTTTTCTGCCATGTTAGATTGCGATTCTTACAGCGGACAGCTTGCTTACTCACCAGATCAGCGGTCGGGGTCACCAGTGTTGTCAGAAGTGTTGTCAGATGCTACCGGTGTGGTGCTCTGCTTTCTCCTTGTTGATATCACTCGGCTGCGTGCATGTGTTCCCTCTGTGTGCTGCCCCAGCTCTGCAGATAGCTGACACAGCAGACCCGAAGAGAACCCCCAATGACCACAGAGTCTAGTAAGGTACGAAGGCACGTCGACCAGGTTTATTGCCGTATTGGACACAATAATAGTTCCCTGTAGGTTTCTTAGCCTAATTCAGGGCATACTACGAATATGCACCCACGGTCAATGGACTCGGCTCAGTCAGTGGCGGGACTTTCCACTGCCCCCTCGGCCGGACAAAGGCACCTCCCCAGGGATGCATTCTTATACACAGATACAAACAAGTTACACATCACTCCTGACGTATTGAGGTGCAACCCTTCTATGTAGCAAGGTACAACCCCTCTACGTAGTAAGGTGCCGCCTCTCACCTTGTACATATTGGTTTGAACAAAACAACTCTATCCATCATATTACCCTTTTGGCCTTGTCATTGGGATGGGTCGGCCTGTTCCTTGTTATCTGTGGAATGTTCCAGTATAGTGTGTTCTGGTACCATGTTTATACTTTAACTCTGCTAGGTGAATATATGTTTATGCAGCATCAGCCCTTTTCTTGCCAGCTTCTGTGAGCAGGGCCTGCCTCTGGCTCACAGCTTAACTTTGCTTTATGTTAGCAAAGTCTTGACCATTACTTTAGTTCAGGCCTCAGGCCTCAACTGGGCATTTATCTGGGCCTGTACTTACTACACCTGGGTTAGTGTTTTTGTTGTGTGGTTGCTGGTGAGTATTTGCTTCAGGTTGGGGGGGCTGTCTGTAAGCAAGGACAGGTCTGTCTCCCAAGATCTGTGAGAGTGAGGGGATCATCTTTCAGGATAGGTTGTAGATCTTTGATGATGCGCTGGAGAGGTTTTAGCTGAGGGCTGAAGGTAACGGCTAGTGGCATTCTGTTATTTTCTAAGTTGGGCCTATCTTGTAGTAGGTGACTTCTGGGTACTCTTCTGCCTCTGTCAAGCTGTTTTTTCACTTCAGCAGGTGGGTATTGTAGTTTTAAGAATGCTAGATAGAGATCTTGTAGGTGTTTGTCTCTGTCTGAGGGACTGGAGCAAATGTGGTTGTATCTTAGAGCTTGGCTGTAGACAATGGATCATGTGGTGTGTCCTGGATGGAAGCTGGAGGCATGTAGGTAAGTGTAGTGGTCAGTAGGTTTCCAGTATAGGGTGGTGTTTATGTAACCATCGCTTATCAGCACAGTAGCGTCAATGAAATGGATCGCTTGTGTGGATTGGTCTAGGCTGAGGTTGATGGTGGGATGGAAATTGTTGAAATCATGGTGGAGTTCCTCAAGGGCTTCTTTTCCATGGGTCCGGATGATGAAGATGTCATCAGTGTAGAGTAGGGGCATTAGGGGATGACAGCTAAGGAAGCGTTGTTCTAAGTCAGCCATAAAAATGTTGGCATACTATGGGCCACGCGTGTACCCATGGCAGTGCTGCTGACCTGAAGGTATATATTGTCCCCAAATGTGAAATAGTTGTGGGTGAGGACAAAGTCGCAAAGTTCAAAGTTTAGCATGTAACTAGTTCACAAAACTGGGGTGGGTGGGTGTTGGGGAAATTCGGGGGGGGGGGGGTAATAGGGAAATCACTGCCCGGGCCTCTCTGGACCTCTGAGAGGGCCTGGGCATTGGGGAGGAGCTGCTCCAGGCCAAAGACTATGAAGGAGGAGGTGGCATCGTGTGAGGTAGCCCCTCCCCAGGCCTGAGAAAAGAGAGGCATTGCCTGTAGCTGGATTGGAAGGAAAGCTATCCCCAACTCATGAAGAAAATTAATCCAAAAAATCCTCCCCTCTCGCTGACCCATACACACATAACTGAAAAAAAAAATCACAATAGGGTCAAAAAAGATAAGTAATTGACTTAAAATCAATATTTAAAAAAATACATTTTGAGTTCCTATTTTTTGCCCTTTGGTTTCTGAGTCCTCGGGTCACTCTGGTCATAATCGGAAACTTTCCCCTGCAACCGTAAAAGCTAGAAATTTATTTTTACTTTAAATGAAATCTGAGATTCTCACAAACTCATAACTACAGCATTAGGGCTTTCAGAAAATTACTGAATACTGCGAGACAAAATAAAAATCACAAAAAATTATGAGAGATGCCAACACTGCAGTTGGTCAAAAATGTTTAAACAAAAATGGCTTTGAGACTTTTTTTAATAAACTGATTTTTTCCTATTATTTTAATGCTTCTAAGTTTTCAATGAAATGATGCTACATTAAAAAAATTCAAATTGATTCAAAATGAGAAACCCTATTCAAATGGAATAAAAACATTCACCCATCTCTTACCCTGTCTCAAAGGAGAAAAGAAAGCAAAAATGAAAACTGAAAAAAAAGAAATAAAATCTATTTTTTTGTTCAATAATGTGATTAAAATTTGAAAAATTAGCAAATTGTTTCAAAAATATATATATTTTCCCAACAAAATGATGCTAAATGAAAAAATATTTCAAATTGATTCAAAATGAGAAACCCTAGTCAAATGGAATAAAAACATTTTATTCACCCATCCCTTATCCTGTCTAAAAGAAGAAATGGGTGAAAAAAGGAAAAACTAAAATCTAATATTTTGTGCAATAATATATGATTAAAATTTTTAAAATAAGCACAATTTTTAAACAAAACAAACACAGAATTTCCCAACAACACTGCCGTTTTCAAATAGCTGGACTCCTATAGGTTTCTTCACGATATTGCCCCTTGAATGGCTTTTCACACAGGAGGAGATACTCTGTTATACAATGTATAAATTTCCCTTTTTAGTATGCCCTGAAGTCCCCACTGAGTGACACTCTTGAACACAGGATCAACATTAGGCACATTCTTAATTCTCACTATGTTCAGAAGGAGAAAATGAGGCAGGTTTCTATTTCGATTGATTCTGAGCATAATTTTATTTTTTACAAAAACAAAACGATTCACCCCGCCCCCCAGTCAAGAGGCAGAAAACTGCAATGTCAGCACAGGGAGAAAATTAGACTGATGGCAGCTGGGTTTGGTACAGTAAATTTCCTGTATTCAAAACATAGAGAGTTACAAATCTTCCCAAGAACAGTGTTGGGCCCCCTGTTCTTGAATAAAATTCAGCAAAAGAAAGAAATGACTCATTCCACACTCTGTAAAAGTCTCACGTTACATTGCTATGAAAACAAACTGCAACGTATTTGACAGTAGTTGTACTGTAACGTTTCCATAATGAGAAAAACAAATGATCACAGGATTATTTACTCCTTGTGTTTTGAATAATCTGTCCCCGCAATAAGAATCGGGCATTAGCCGTTACAAACAGCCCTTTTGAAGCAAAATTCACCCACCTGGTTGGGTCTTCTGAGAAATGTAAAATCTCCTGGGTGTGACCAGACTTCACCCTTTGGCTGGGACCGTTACATGGTCACTGACTAGTCCCGTTTCTCACGCATGTTGCTCAGCTAATTCTGGCGATCAAAGAGCTTCAGTTCTGTCGTGGCTTTTCCGTAGAACCGTGTTACAAGAAATGTGATTTTATGCCGAATTGAGAAACCTGCGCTCGGCTCGCAGCGTTCGCCTGGGGGAAGTGAAAGTAACACTGTCACTTGCCTTGCCGCAAACCCTGTCACGTGGGGAGGGTCGAGTCTTCTCTTAAAGAAACAGCCCCGGTCCTGCTGCACCGCGAGTGTGTGGGAAACAGGAACTTTATGTTAATAAAAAGGGCTTTGGTGATGAGCCTGGAGCCGGGTTTTGCGCATGGCCGCTAGCTCGGCACCACCTCCTGCATCCCCAGCCGTGCTCGCTGGCTCCGGGTCTGCAGGCAGCGTTGGCTGGTTGCTGGGCTCCCCGGGGGTGAGGAGGAGGTGCCCGCCCACAGCTCGGCTCTCGGAGCCGGGGTGGGCTCTGCCGGGAGGGGGAGGGGCGGCAGCGCAGCCCCCCCCCCCCTCCAGTGCAGCGGGGGACTGAGGAGCAGCAGCCCCGTGCAGAGCAAGGCTGCCACGCGGCAGGGAAGGGGGCTCTGAAGCCCAGCTGGTGCCCGTGGAGAAGGAAGGAAAAGGGGAGGGGGGGTGTTTTTTTCTCCTGGTCTCTCTTCAGCGGAGGGGGCTGAGGGAGCAGCAGGATCAGGAGGCAAAGGAGCGACTTTGGGTTATTGCCCCCCTCACACTTCCCCCGCCCCCAGTGCTGCGCCCAGGGCTGTGAAACGGTGCTTAGTGCAGCTTGTGAAGGAAGGGGGGGGGGTAAAGGTGCTTTAAGGTGCCAGTTGTGTCTCCTCAGTCTCACTGCTGGGGACTGGGGGCAGAGGGGTGGGGGGAGGGTAGCAGATGCCAATTTGAGGTGAATAGTCCCTTGGCCAGATTCTACTGGGTTTATGGTGCTTTGTGCCATGGGCTGGAGCAAAGTGGCTAGTGGATAACCAGGAATCTGGTTAATAATTATTCTCTAAATTCAGCTTTCTTCTCTCTCTCTCTCTCGCTCTGAATTATCACTAATTCAAAATAGTAGCGTGCAAGATGACTGGATAATGGTAATAGTAGAATCTCTTGTTATACCACTGTAAAGCCTACTACCTGATTAGCAATTGGATATGTCGGGTGGCACCTTTTTTTATGTGTTTGCTCCCCCTGATGTTAGAACCTGGCTACACCACTGGGGAGGGGAGCTTCCTAGACCTGAGCAGCTGGGGCTTGGGTGAATTTTGTGACATCCTACCCCCCCCACCCAGCCACCCTGCCCCCTGCAGTCCCCACTCCTGCACCACGCTGGGCAAGGGGCAGCCCCATCCCCCGTGAGGCTATGGTGTGGGGCAGCAGCAGGGGAGGCCACACATGATGGCAATCCCCGCTCCCCCCTGGTACCCACTATAGGGGAGGTGAGTGGGCTTTCTGGACCTGAGAGGGGCCCTAGGAACATGTGCAGTGACTAGCAGGAGGAGAGGAGGGGTCCATCCCCTGGAGCTTGCTGCTGCCAGTGGGGGAGGGGGTGGGGGGGAGTCCTCTCTGGCCCTAGCCCTGGGGCAGCCTGTCTGCACCCAAGTTCCTTATCCCCAGCCCTACCCCATCCCAGAGCCTGTGCCCCCAGCACCCCAACCCTGAGCCCCAGCCCTGAGCACCCTCCTGCACTGTGAACCCCTCATCCCCAGCCCCACCTCAGAATCCTCACCTGAGGGGAAAAACACGCAACTTAAATTTGGTGGTCAGTTTAGAGTATCATGGAATATCAGGGTTGGAAGGGGCCTCAGGAGGTCATCTAGTCCAACCTCATGCTCAAAGCAGGACCAATTCCCAACTAAATCATCCCAGCCAGGGCTTTGTCAAGCCTGATCTTAAAAACCTCAGAGGAAGGAAATTCCACCTCCTCCCTAGGTAACCCATTCCAGTGCTTCACCACCCTCCTAGGGAAAAAGTTTTTCCTAATATCCAACCTAAACTTCCCCCACTGCAACTTGAGACCATCGCTCCTTGTTCTGTCCTCTGCTACCACTGAGAACAGTCTAGATCCATCCTCTTTGTAACCCCCTATCAGGTAGTTGAAAGCAGCTATCAAATCCACCCTCATTCTTCTCTTCTGCAGTCTAAACAATCCCAGTTCCCTCAGCCTCTCCTCATAAGTCATGTGCTCCCAGGGGCGGCTCTACGAATTTGGCCGCCCCAAGCAGTCATGCGCGGAAGGTGCACCGGAACCCCGGGAGCAGTGGACCTCCCGCGGGCATGACTGCGGAGGGTCCGCTGGTCGCGCGGCTCGGCTGGACCTCCCGCAGCTGCGGAGGGTTCGCTGGTCCTCTCCCCATTTCCCCAGCCAGCTCCAAACTGACACTCCCTCCCTTTGTGTCTCTTCCGGACAAGGAGGTCACCTGATCTCTTTGTCCTCAACACCTTCAGTTGGCACCTTGCAGGGGAAGCTGAGGCACCCACACAGTATTCAGAGAAAACATTAAGAACATTCCCACAAAATATAATACTGTATATTGAAGCAGGCAAGTGCTGCTTCTGACTCTCCACTTTTAATTGACCCTCGTAAGCTTGTGGCGCCGATGTGTTATAGATTCATTTTTTCCCCAGCAACAAATTCTTGATTTGTAGGACCACTAATAATCAACAATGGATTTTTCTGATAGTGACATTGTGCAATAAAGAGAAATTTAAATGCTTACGGCTTCCAGTCCATGTTTACACTATTTAATAAAATATATATATCGGCTTACAGGGCGGGAGTGGCGGGGGGAGGCATCACCATTTTGGGCACCACCAAAAATTATACAAACCTGCCTCCTATGGTGGTGTCAGGGGCTGGTGCCCGCTCCAGGCAGGGCCTGGGGAGAAATCCAGCTCCAGATATTGGTGGAGCACAGCCCCCAGCCCTGAATATTCCTGGCGCTGGGGCACCTGGAGGAGTGTCTGTCTCTGCTTTGCAACTCACAACCAGGAACCCACCACCTGGCGTCCGGGGCCTTCAGTCGTGGCTGCTGTCAGTGCCTGGTAGTAGTGGCGGTGGTTGAGAGCCTCAGGCCCTTTGAAATCGCCCCAGCAGGCTCGAGGGCTTCTAGGCGCGTGTGCTGGATGGGTGCAGTGGCACATTAGGGAAAGGTGAAACACTGGACCTTGGCAGGAGCTGCACTGGCCAGGGGTGGGGAGAAGCAGCCCCAGACCGTGGTAGCTGGGTGGGGGGTTGGGCAGGGTGGATAGGAGAAGTCCTGGACTCCATTAGGAACCATGCAGCGTGGGGTGGGGGGCAAGAAGACGTGGGGCTGAAGCCCCAACCCCCTCTGTGCAGAGCTGGCCTGAGTCCCTCTCTCTCCTGTGCCCCCTGTGCGGAGCTGGCTCTAACTCTCAGGCTATGGAGAAATTCAGCCCAAATCTACTCACCTTGGTATCTCCATTTCTCCTCTTGCCACAGAGCCATGAAGGGATTCAGCTTAGGAGGCAGGGTCAGCATTAGCCATATTTGGCAGGTGGGATCCAGGGCACGCAGAAGTGAAGTGACTTTCCCAACGCTAAGCAGGGAGTCAGTGGCAGAGCAGAGAACCAAACCCAGCACACCTGAGCCCCAGGTTTGGGTCTTAACATCTGGGATGGGGAAACTGAGCCAAACACACAGACCTCACCCTTAATGCAGGAGGGGGCAGAAAGGAGTTGGCAGTGGGCAGGAGGCGCTCGGGGGAGGAAGAGGTGGAGTGGGGCGAAGTGGGGGCACCCACCGGCAAAACCAAAATTCAGTACCTATGGTGCGTGGGGTGATATCAGCGGTGGTGGCGAAGGCAGCTGGGTGGGCATGTGGAAGCCCTGGCCATCCCGGAAGAGCGCGCCCAGCAGCGGAGCCGGCAGCTCGCTGGGCACAATGTCAGGCGCATGGAGTCCACACGGCCGCAGCTTGTGCATGTGAGCACCAGTGTGGGCCCATTGACTGTTCTGCCCTACGGCCTGGAATTGCTGTTGTTGGGCCTGGGGGGACTGTGCTCATGTCCTGCTTGGGGCCCACAGCCCAGCTCTGTGCGTTCCCATAGCTTGTCCTCGGTGTCCATTCCCCTTTCTGTTCACTGCTGGTTTAGATCAAACGATGACACTCATTTAGGGGATTCCCTTGGGTAACAGAGATTTATGGTCTGAATTCTCACTGGCACGGTGCTTTAAAAATCTTAAGCAGGCCAGCCCCCCAAAATCATGAGGTTTAATAAGAACAATATAGTAAGTATTAGTATTATTTTATTTGCCTTTTGGTGTCTCAGAGCTTTAGACTGCACTGGGGTGAAATTTGTAAGTGTTTCTCTGCAACAAGGAGAACTAGATACTTCCTTTGTTTATGTAACCCTTCTGCCCCTCTGAGTTGGCAGCAACAAGGGCCGGGTTCAGTATCCAGGGGGTCCGTTTCAATAGCGCAATGCAAAACCGGCTTGAGCCCCCACCCAGTGACCTGGGACAATTACATACCACCCCCCAGGCGCCTCTAGGAGGCAATACTTCCCCACTCACAAGCACAGAGTCCGAGTGTAGCAAAATCCTTTTAATAAAGGAGGGAACAATGCGGCATCACGTTGGAGAGACACCACAAACAGGACTATGCACAAACCATAAGCAAAAACCCACCTCCAAGTACATTTGGCACTGTCCTTTCCCCCTTAGGGTCTTAAGTCCAATCACCCCAAAGTCCAACAACCCAAAAGTCTCTGTCTCTGGTCAGTGCCACCCCAGAGTTCAAAAGTTTATCTGCAGAGTTTCACACACCCCCCACCCCAGCCTGGGTGGAAATGGGGGGGGCACACACAGGGTGTTAAGGGACACCTTACATGGGCCAGGGCCCACTGCTCCGCCTCTCCGTGGAGTTTTGCAGCAGCCTTCACCACAACTGGCTCCACTCCACCAGCTGTGCCGCTCCTCCAGCCAACCTGTGAACCGCGGCAGCTGTCCCTGCAAACCACTCCACACTGCTCACTGTTCCATGGGCTGCTTCAACGTGCTGCAAACTGCTCCACTCTGCCAGCCACTTAGCGATAAAGCTTCAGGCTCCCCCACTAGTTAACACAGCACTCAATGATCTCAGCTCAGTACGCTTAGCTCTTTTAGTGATTTCAGCTCTTAGTGGTTTCAGCCTGTAGTAGGGGAGCCCTGGTGCTGGTGCACCATTGGCCCAACGTGAATTCGGGTCAGCAGTCTCTAGATGGACTCCTAAAGGATTCAAAATTAGCTCTGCTCTTCAACAGTGAGGAGAGGAGGATATGCAATTGGTGTTCCAGACCCTCAAAAGGGGCCCATACCATCAGGTACACACACCAGTCCCCAACCTCTCTCAATTCACTGGGTTTCGGAACCCATGTCTCTTGTCTAGCAAGTACTATTTAATGTAGGTTGAGTCATTTCTGTCATAAAGCAGTCTCATAGTTCCTCATTCACATAATTAAGGTGACAGCACTTTTTTTCCTTCCTGCCCCAATAACAAAGAAATTGGGGATCCCACAGCTGTGAAAATAACCATCCCATGCTGCTGTGTGTTATGCTAAGTGGAGTGGGTTTATCAATGCAAATACACATGCTTGAAATTCCTTTGCCCACTCGTCATAATTTACCACTAGATGTCAGGGTAGAGCTCATCCTGACTCTGCTTACATTTAGAAAACAAAAGCCAAGAGTCTCACCTCCTCACATGCTTCCAGAAGCTGGGGCTTCATCAAACTCAACAGATATCACAAGACTCATGATAAAATCATGAAAGTTGGTGATGCTGAAGCCCCTTTCCACTGAGCCAAAGCAGCATTAGTGTAAATGAGAATCGAGTCTCAAAAACACTGTTTCCAACTTAACCAAGCTTTTAGCCTGAGAGTTTATTAGCACAAAGCTTGGAAGAATGAGCTTTTATTCATAAATGTTGGCAAACGTTGCTTTTGCTGCCTACATACAGACCAATGAAAAAAATATTTCAATTGATGATAAATGAAAATTACAGATATGCAAAGTAAGAACAAGGCTGCTTGAGAACTTATTCGAGTTTGATTGAAGGACAGTGACTCTGCATCTTTTGACAGGTGATGCGACCATCTGTGTTTTCATGGTTATAAAGCTTCAGCTTTTTGAATCTCAGCAGCTGCTGACATTAAATCATTGGGGTCTGATTCAATAGTGACATATCCCCCTATAATTTCCCACAACTGTGAAAACTGAATTTGAGAACTATCAGAAAGAAATGCTAAACCCCAGAGTTTTGTGCAATTGTGAAAACTTAACTCAATGAATATTGAAACAAATGCTTAAAACTAGCTGCAATACAGCCTGTTAATATTATATATTGTGACAAAGTTCAGTCCTTGACTCCATGGGTCCTGCATTTCCTGGCAGATTTTTGCTAGCCTCAGAGGCTCCCTGTGACCCTCCACATAGCCCTTCTCTCTCTGTGGGCAAGGGTCACAGCTTACTGAGCCATTTTCATCATAGGCCAACAAGAGAGGTGAGGAGAAGCAACCCTCCCTCGCACAGTCTCTGTTGTCTCCCAGTCTCAGGGTACGTCTACACTACGGGATTATTCCGAATTTACATAAACCAGTTTAGCAAAACAGATTGTATAAAATCGAGTGTGCGCGGCCACACTAAACACATTAAATCGGTGGTGTGCATCCACAGCCCGAGGCTAGCGTCGATTTCTGGAGCGTTGCACTGTGGGTAGCTATTCCGTAGCTATCCCATAGTTCCCGCAGCCTCCCCCGCCCCTTGGAATTTCCGGGTTGAGATCCCAGTGCCTGATGGGGCAAAAATCATTGTCGCGGGTGGTTCTGGGTACAGCGTCACCCCTCCCTCCCTGAAAGCAGCAGACAACCGTTTCGCGCCTTTTTTGCTTGGTGAACTGAGCAGACGCCATAGCACAGCAAGCATGGACCCTGCTCAGCTCAATACCGCTATCGTGGATGTTTTAAACACCTCGCGCACTCTCGTGCAGTATATGGTGAACCAGGACCTTCAAACCAAGGCGAGGAGGAGGCGGATACGGCAGCGCGGCGATGACAGTGATGAGGACGTAGACACAGAATTCTCTCAAACCGCGGGCCCCGGCGCTTTGGAGATCATGATGGTAATGGCGCAGATTCTATCCATTGAACGCCGATTTTGGGCCCGGGAAACAAGCACTGATTGGTGGGACCGCATTGTGTTGCAGGTGTGGGACGATTCCCAATGGCTGTGAAACTTTCACATGCGTAAGGGCACTTTCATGGAACATTGTGACTTGCTTTCCCCTGCCCTGAAACGCCATAATACCAAGATGAGAGCAGCCCTCACAGTAGAGAAGGGAGTGGCGATAGCCCTGTGGAAACTTGCAACGCCAGACAGCTACCGGTCAGTCGGGAATCAATTTGGAGTTGGAAAATCTACTGTGGGGGCTGCTGTGATGCAAGTAGCCAAAGCAATCACTAAGCTGCTGCTACGAAAGGTTGTGACTCTGGGAAATGTGCAGGCCATAGTGGATGGCTTTGCTGCACTGGGATTCCCTAACTGTGGGGGGGCGATAGATGGAACCCATATCCCTATCTTGGCACCGGAGCGCCAGGGCACCCAGTACGTAAACCGCAAAGGGTACTTTTCAATGGTGCTGCAAGCACTGGTGGATCACAAGGGAGGTTTCACCAACATCCACGTGGGATGGCCAGGGAGGGTTCATGACGCTCGCGTCTTCAGAAGCACTACTCTGTTTAAACGGCTGCAGCAAGGGAATTACTTCCCAGACCAGAAAATAACAGTTGGGGATGTTGAAATGCCTGTCGTTATCCTGGGGACCCAGCCTACCCCTTGATGCCATGGCTCATGAAGCCATACACAGGCAGCCTGGACAGTGGTCAGGATCTGTTCAATTACAGGCTGAGCAAGTGCAGAATGGTGGTGGAATGTGCATTTGGCCGTTTAAAGGCGCACTGGCGCATATTACTGACTCGCTCAGACCTCAGCCAAACCAATGTCCCCTATGTTATTGCTGCTTGCTGTATTCTCCACAATCTCTATGAGAGTAAGGGGGAGACCTTTATGGCGGGGTGGGAGGCTGAGGCAAATCACCTGGCCGCTGATTACGCGCAGCCAGACACCAGGGAGATTAGAAGAGCACACCAGGAAGCGGTGCGCATCAGAGAAGCTTTGAAAACGAGCTTCATCAATGGCCAGGGTACAGTGTGACTGCTGTGTTTGTTGATGAACACCCCCCCCCCTTCATTGACTCATTCCCTGTAAGCAACTCACCCTCCCCCTTCGAGTACAGCTTACGTATGCAAATAAAGTCACTCTTGTTTAAAAATCATGGTTTATTAATTCATTATAAAAAGAGGGAGAGAAGTAAGGGTGTGGTTTGGGAGGAGGATAAGAGGGATGGAGAAGGGCAGTAAAAAAATTTCACATTAATGACAGCCTTTGGGTTGGTCTGTCCACAGGGGTGGAGTGGGCGGGTGCACGGAGCCTCCCCCCACGCGTTCTTACACGTCTGGGTGAGGAGGATGTGGAACATGGTGAGGGTTGAGGGTGGTTATACAGGGGCTGCAGCAGCACTCTGTGATCCTGCTGCCGTTCCTGAAGCTCCACCAGATGCCGGAGCATGTCAGTTTGATCACGCAACAGCCCCAGAGCTGCATCCCGCCACCGCTGATCTTCCTGCCGCCACCGCTGATTTTCCTGCCGGTCTTCCTGCCGCCACCTCTCATCTCGGGTGTCCCTCCTGTCCTCACGTTCACTGGCATCTTTCCTGTAATTTGATACCATGTCCTTCCACTCATTCAGATGAGCTCTTTCCTTGAGTGTTACTTCCATAATATCCGAGAACATTTCATCTCGCGTCTTCTTTTTCCTCCGCCTTATCTGTGCTAGCCTTTCAAGCGTCCCTCCTCCATCCCAAAAATTTCCAGCTGCATGAGGGAGAGAAATATTTTAAAAAGATACATTTTACAGAACAATGGTTATACTCTTTCACAGTGAACAGCACTATTCACTTTACATATCACATGTGATTTCCCTACAAGGTCGCATTTTTCATCTTAATACTGAGTGCCTGCAGCTCTGGAGTTACAGATCTCAAAGACACAGGTCCAGGCATCAGAATTCAGCTTGCATGTGGCCATGGTAAGCCACTGTCTTTCGGCTTCTGTAGTGATTTACCCCTCCCCCCAATGCATGGCTAATACCACGCTAGCTCCCTGCTAATCAACACCCTTCCCACCCCCCCACCCACTGCGTGGCTGGTAGCTTGGGGAAGATCCCCGCTGACCAAACACGAGAAAGATCATTGGCATTTCACTCCTCCCCTCCCCCCGCTTGGCTACGTGCAGGAAAGGATTTTTTTAAGCTGCTGCAGACCACGATCCCAGTAGGAAAATGGCCATCCCCCTTACTTAAATTCCTGATTTTTAACCAGGTTACCCTGAACGATATCACTTTGCTGAGGATAACACAGCGAGATAAAGATAAAGAATGGATGCTTCTTGAATGCCAGCAATCACCGGGACCATACGCAGCTATGCTTTGCCATGCAATGATACCGGATTACTTGCTACATGCATGGCGTGGTAAAGTGTCCTACGATGGTGGGCGGAACAAGGCTGCCTTGCCCAGAAACCTTCTGCAAAGGCTTCTGGAGTACCTCCAGGAGCGCTTCATCGAGATGTCCCTGGAGGATTTACGTGCAATCCCCAGACATGTTAACAAACTTTTCTAAGTAACTATACTGTCTGCGAATGCATCCCAAGTCCTCAGGGCAAATCAATCAATCATTAAAAAACGCTTGCTTAAAAACAATGTTTGCTATTTGCAAAGGTACACTCACCAGAGGTCCCTTCCATGGCGTCATTGTCTGGGATAGTTGCTTGGGAGGGCTGGGAGGAGGGTAATTCCGTCAGGGTGAGAAAAAGCTCCTGGCTGCTGGGGCTCACGGAGTGCTGTGTGCTCTCTGCTAAGTCGTCCTCCTCTTCTTCATCTTCATTTTCCCCATCCGCATAAACCTCAGACATGGCAGAGATTACAACCCCCTCCTCGGAATCCATGGTCAGGGGTGGGGTACTTGTGGCGCAGCCCCCTAAAATTGCATGCAGCTCAGCATAGAAGCGGCATGTTTTTCGACCTGCCCCGGACCTTCCGTTTGCTTCTTTGGTTTTCTGGTAGGCTTGTCTGAGCTCCTTAACTTTCACTCTGCACTGCACTGAGTCCCTGCTGTGGCCTTTATCCGTCATAGCCTTAGAAATTCTTTCAAATACTTTTTCATTTCGTCTTTTGGAACGCAGTTCTGTTAGCACTGAATCCTCTCCCCATATAGCGATCAGATCCAGTACCTCCCGTGCAGTCCATGCTGGGGCTCTTTTTCGATTCTCAGGAGACTGCATTGTTACCTGTGCAGATGAGCTGTGCGTGGTCACCTGTGCTGATGAGCTCTCCACACTGGGGAAGCAGGAAATGAATTTCAAAAGTTCACGGGGCTTTTCCTGTCTACCTGGCCAGTGTATCAGAGTTCAGAATGCTGTCCAGAGCGGTCACAGTGGTGCACTGTGGGATACCACCCAGAGGCCAATACCGTCAGATTGCAGCCACACTAACCCTATTCCGATATGTTAATCCTGATATTAGCACTACTCCTCTCGTCGGGGAGGAGTACAGAAACCGATTTAAAGAGCCATTAAAATCAATATAAGGTGCCTCCTAGTGTGGACGGGTGTGGCGTTAAATCAGTTTTACGCTCCTAAAACCGGTTTAAATGCCTAGTGTAGACCAGGCCTCAGTAATTAATCGGGGGGGGGGGGGGGGAAGCCCAGGCTCACTCTCTACTCCAGGCTCCAGCCCAGGGACCCTAAAAATTAGCAGCTATGGTAGCTGACTTTTTGGAAATAGGACTTGTACAATTCCCTGGGCCACTTCCTCACAGCAGCCCCCACTCAATATCTCCTTCAGCATTACCTCAGGGCCTCCTTCCTTGCCTGAGACAGCTTTCTCCTGCTTCATTCCTCCAACACAACTCCTGCCACCCACACCTCACTTACTAGCCCGGAGGCTTTTAACTAGTTCCAGCCAGCCCTTGATTGGCTTCAAGTGTCCCAATCAATCTAGCTATCTCCACTGCCTTCTAGAAGGATCTTAATTGGCCCCAGGTGTCTTGATTAACCTGGAGCAACTGCCATTTGGTTACCATGGTACCAGGGATTTGTTTAGGCCTGAAGCTAACATACCTTTTCCTCACTACTTTACTGTAGCCACCTGGCTTTGCCCTATCACAATATTTCTCTCTCAATGAATTCTGCCAAGCCTGACTATTCTTCCTTAGCAGGGCCCGTGCAACCACTAGGCAAACTAGGGTGCCAAGTGGTTGGGGGGCTGTGACGTTATTGATATAAATGGGAACCATATAGAACATGGGTTGCAACCAAGGTCCTGCGATGGCACCAAATCCTAAGTGAAGGGGGTCACATAAGGTGTCTAAGACCAGGTTCTGGGTTGCTGGTTATGATTATGCTGTCTGTATGTCTGTGTATCATTTTGTAGTTTAAGTATAAGTATTGGCTCTATACTGTCTATATTTTGTATTATGCTCTGCCTCTGGGAAGTGCCCCAGACAAAGCTGATGTTAGCCCGGCATAGCTGGCTTGATGGCCCATTAAAGGGCCATCAGCTACACAATTGACCCATGGAGAGAAGGCAGACACGCCTTGTGACTCAGCAGAGTATGCAGGGACTGGCCCATGTGACTCCAGACTCCATATTTTTTGCTGTAAGTTTCCACCGTGAGGACAAAGGGATTCTTACACCTGGAAAAGTCTATATAAGGCTGATGCATCATCTCCATCTTGTCTTCAATCCTGCTTCTGACCTCTGGAGGGACTTTGCTACAAACTGAAGCTTTACACAAGGGACTGAACGACCCATCCCAGTGGGGGATGTATTCCAGAGACTTAATCTGAACCTGCAGTTTACTCCATCACTGCTGCAAGCCTGAACTAAGAACTTTGCCATTACTGTATGTAATTGATTCCATTTAACCAATTCTACCTCTCATCCCTACCTTTTCCCCTTTGTAAATAAACCTTTAGATTTTAGATTCTAAAGGATTGGCAACAGCGTGATTTGTGGGTAAGATCTGATGTGTATATTGACCTGGGTCTGGGGCTTGGTCCTTTGGGATCGAGGGAACCTTTTTCTTTTATTGGGGTGTTGGTTTTCATAACCATTCATCCCCAGGACGAGTGCACTGGTGGTGATGCTGGGAGACTGGAGTGTCTAAGGAAATTGCTTGTGTGACTTGTGGTTAGCCAGTGGGGTGAGACCAAAGTCCTTTTTGTCTGGCTGGTTTGGTTTGCCTTAGAGGTGGAAAAACCCCAGCCTAGGGCTGTGACTGCCCAGTTTGAGCAATTGGTCCTGATTTGGCACTCTCAGTTGGGTCCCGCCAGAATCGCTCCGTCACAGGGGCATCTGGGATTTTTCCTCCCTCCCCTTCCTTCCCCTCACACAGAGTGTGGTGCGGCTGATTGGGCTCCAGGGCCTGATTTAGCTGCGCCCCTTGGCCTCCAGCAGGCAGAGTGCCTCCCCTGCTCCCCCCTCCCCTTGCTGTCACCAGCAAGCTGCAGAGGAGGGACTGTGTGCTCCACAGCCTGTTTGGTTTCGCTCCATGTGGAGCCAGCCTCTGACGGGTGTAGTGAAGGATACTGCGCCTTGTAGGAATGTATTACCGGCAGCACATTCTGATATTATTGTATTAAACTGTTACTGATGTAGCAAATACTGACAAGTAGCAGTTTCTTTCACTATATTGTATGTGAAATTGACAATAGGCCAGAAATTCAGTCAGAGTGGAAGTCAGATGATCCAACATAATAAACATCTGCTCTAAAAATTAGAATAAAAAAATTCAGGGAATTCAGGGAATCCCAGCAGCAGATAAGACAACTTGGAAAACTGCTGAGAGACTCTGTGCAATCAGATACAGTGATAAGGGATTCTTTGTTTCTGAGGTGATCTGTGTAAAATGTTTCACTGAATTAAGTATCAGGGGGTAGCCATGTTAGTCTGTATCTACAAAAACAACAAGGAGTCCGGTGGCACCTTAAAGACTAACAGATTTTTTGGGCATAAGCTTTTGTGAGTAAAAACCTCACTTCTTCACACACCCTGAGTGCAGCAAGTTTGAGCACTTTAAAGCACTAGTGTGGATAGGCTCCTCTCCCAGTGCTCAGAGCTAATCCCCTCGTCGAGGTGGATTACCAGGAGCACAGCGCTTTGAACTCTGTAGTGTAGCCATAGCCTCAGTAGAGGTTAGATCAGAGAAAGAGGCGCTGCACTGATGTGCCTGTGCCTTTAAGAACCCAGCCCTGGGAAGCTGATGCTGAGAGGTCCTGTCTGTGAGAGGGGAAATAAAAAAGCCCCTCTGCCCCCACCATTTTTGCAAACACTGGGGTCTGTCACCGATACCCCCTCTGCCCCTGACTGTGCTGGGGTTTGCCCTTGGTCACCCTCTGCCAGCGCCTCACCCCGAACTTAACGCCCCCTCTGATTTTGCCCTTTAGCCCCACCCCTAACCCTGCCTCCAGCTGCCTGACCCCCCCCGACCAGTCAATTTCCGACCCCCGCTCAGACCCTGGCCACCCCCCCTGCTCCGATTCGCCCCCTTTGCCACTTTTTAACCCCTATCCAAAGCAGTCAGCAGAATCCTACGGGTATAAGGGCAGAGGGAAGGGCAGTGGCTTCAGCAGATGTACCGAGCATGCTCAGATGAACTGCTCAAGATGCTCAGTTCGCCGTAAGTAGCACATTGCTACAGGAGCAGTGTCATTCCTTACATGTGCCTGGGCGTGGTAAGGGGAGCCCCGGAGGGGCTGTCAGGAGGAGCGGGGAGGGTTGGGAGTTGGGGGGGGCTGTCAGGGGCGGGGGGAGGATTGGATTGGATGAGTGGGGAGTTCGGGGGGGCTGTCAGGGGGTGGGGGGAGGGTTGGATGGGTTGGGGGGTTTGGGTTGATTTGTCATTTCTTTGTTTTGCTGAATTTTACTCAATAACAGGGGCCCTGATACTGTTTTGGGGGGAGATTTGTAGCTTCCTACATTTTGAATTCCAGAAATTTACTGCACCAAACCCAGCTGCCATCAGTCTGGTTTTCTCTCTCTGCTGACATTGCAGTTTTCTGCCTCTTGACTGGAGGGGGGGGGGGTGAATCCTTTTGTTTTTGTAAAAAATAAAATTATGCTCAGAATCAATCGAAACAGAAAACTGCCTCTTTCTCTTTCTGAACATAGTGGGAATTAAGCATGTGCCTAATACTGATCCTATGTTCAAGAGTGTCACTGAGTAGGGACTTCAGGCCATACTAAAAAAGGGAAATTTATACATTGTATAACAGATTATCTCCTCCTGTGTGAAGAGCCATTTAAGGGGCAATATCATGAAGAAACCTATAGGAGTGCAGCTATTTAAAAATGGCAGTAGTGTAGGGAAATTGTTTTTGTTCTGTTTAAAACATTTTGCTTATTATTAATCACGTATTATTGCACAAAATATTAGATTTTAGTTTTCCTTTGTTTCAGTTTTCATTTTTTCCTCTTTTCTCCTTTGAGACAGGATAAGGGATGGGTGAATAAAATATTTTTATTCCATTTGATTAGGGTTTCTTATTTTGAGTCAATTTGAAATATTTTTTTCCATTTAGCATCATTTTGTGGAGAAATTAGAAACATTAAAAAAGAAAAAATGTTTTAAAAAAATTTCTAAATGCCACATTCTATTGAAATATCATTTTTGTTTAAGTATTTTTGACCAGGTTCAGTATTGTCAGCTCTGTGTTATTTGTGATTTTTATTTTGTCTCACAGCATTCGGTAATTTTCTGAAAGCCCTAATGTTCTAGTTTTGAGTTTATGTGAGAGTACTTGATTTCATTTAAAGTAAAAAAAAATTTCTAGCCTTTATAGTTGCAGGGGAAAGTATAAGATTGAATGTATCCTCAAGGCTGAGAAACCAAATGGCAAAAAAATAGGAGCTCAAAATGTACACCTCTACCTTGATATAACGCTGTCCTTGGGAGCCAAAAACTCTTACCGCTTTGTAGGTGAAACTGTGTCATATTGAACTTGCTCTGATCCACTGGAGTGCGCAGTCCCACCCCGCAGAGCACTGCTTTTCCGCGTTATATCCAAATCTGTGTTATATCGGGTGGCGTTATAGCGAGATAGCGGTGTATATTTAAAATACTGATTTTAAAGTCAATAACATAACTTTTTTGACCCAATTTGTGATTATATTTTTAAATGTGTGCAGGGGGGGATTTTTTGTATCGATTTTCATAAAGCAACAAATATTCTAAAGCACAAAAAAAAACACTCCACAAAAATGTACAGCTTGTATATGTTCCCATAATTAAGCAATTATGCAGTTTTACAGCTAATCAAAGCTACAAGACCAGACAATCATAGGTGCAGGAAGCAGAGGTGTGTGGGGGGTGCAGTGTCCCCAGGTTTTATGTGGGGCTCCACTCCTGGTCCCAGGGCTCCGATCCTGGCCCTGCACGTGGGGATCCACTCCTGCCCGCCACTAGCTGTGGCCCCAGCCTCAGTCCCTTTACCCCTGTCTGTGCCCCACCCTTCTGCAGATACAGCCCTGCTCCCAGCCCCAGCTCTGAGGGGAGGGCGTGAACAGGCATAAAGGGGGCATGAGGTAAAAATTTTGGGGGGCACTTTCACTGGCTTTCAGCACCCCCACTGTAAAAAGTGTTCAAGTGCCACTGCAGACAACACAAGACCAGACAATACCACACACAACTAACACATTAGGGTGGGGGTGACACTGACTCTTGAATCCTGGGTTTGGCAGTGCTGCTGCTCTGTTTTTGAAAGGCACAAACAAATTTCAGTTTTCTGCAATAATTCATCCAGTCTACACAAACCAATGTATCACACCCATTAATTTAATTCATCAAAGTGCTGTAGTTCTTTGGCAATAAGGGTCTGAAGGAAATGGATGAAAATTGATCTTTAAAAAATGATTTAAAAAAATTAAATCAGAGGCTTTTCTTTCACTTGGATTTTTTAATTTAAATTAAATACTGGTTTATATTGCAGATTAAAATTATGACAACTGATGCTAAGGCATATATATATTTATATATATATAAACATTCAAGCAGTATATGTTTGTTTCAAAAGTTTTAAAGAAAATCAGATCAATGAAGTGGTGGCAGTCACTGTCTAAGCACCTGGAAACAGAATTTGTTGACGGGCTGACCCAGCTTTTGACAGCAATAGCCTGTTCTGCAGGTACAGAGAAAATATTTTATTCATTTCAATGTACCCAACTAGCTCAATTCAATGACTCGTCCATTCAAAGTTGAGAAACCAGTTGGGAGTTGAAAAATCAGGAAAGTTTGTTTTCCACTCTGAAATTGTGATTAAAAACAAGGTGTGAGAGGATGAGATCTACCAGCTCTAAAATCTTGAAGGACACGGTGACCAGAAACAATCAGTTCAATTCACTAACTACAGATAATAGTTCCTTTTTTCTAACAAATCAGAATTGAATGAAAAACATGTTTTAGTAAAGTATTTTTCTCTTCTCTGTCCTGTTGTCCAGATCAAGTTACAGTGAAGATGAAGCCTCTTTCATTCTGTCCTAGCTCCGCAGTGAGCGCCTCTCTGCCTAATTTGATCATTTTCTTCATTACTTATCACATTCACAAGCTGGAATCTGGTAGGAATCCCACTGGTCCTGCTGCTCCTTGTAGGATTTGTTTCATGGTGGTGATTTATAAATCATGCCTATTCCACTCCTTTGAACAAAACTGAAAAAAAAGAGACCAAAACCAAAAAAAAACCAAACCAAAATACACCCAAACCCACCCTACAACAAATTTCAGATTGGCAGTTTTCACGGAGTGTGTGGGGAGAGACTAGGCCCGGCACCCCCGGCTTCCTGCGATTCACCATGACTTAGTCACCCAGACAGTGAAACAGAAGGTTTATTTAGACGACGGGAACACAGTCCAAAACAGGTCTTGCTGGTACAGACAACAGGACCCCCCTTTAGTTAAGTCCCTCTGGGGCCCTCAGTGAGGCCACAGCCCTGTTGGGAAGCCCAAGCCCCGTTGGGGCACCCCTCTCCATTTCCCAGCCAGCTCCAAACTGAAACTTCCTCCAGCCTCTCACTCTGCCTCCCTCTGGCTCCTCCCCCAGCCTTTGTCCTTTGTCCAGTGTCCCAGGCAGAGGTGTTACGTGGCCTTGAACCCCCCCCCCCCGGGTTCTCAGGTTACATGCTCAGGTATCCTGCCTTCCCCAATGCAGGCAGCCCCAGCAAAACTGCCCTGCAACCTTCCCAGGTCAATATTCCCCACTCAGCATTCACATAACACATCAAGAACATTCCCACTTCATCACAGCTCAGTATCAGTAAATAAGTCTCCACTTCCTCCACAACCTTTCTGGAGGAGTAATTCTCCACCTGCTGCATATGAGGGAACTCAGTTTCTCTATCTAGGTACTTATATCATCGTATCTGAGTGTGAGGCTGTATGGAATATGGGTGACCATTGATACCAATATTACAAAATCACAATAAATCTTATACAAGATATCCCACGAGAAGTAATTATGCCGCTCTACCCTGCACTGATTAGGCCTCAATTGGAGTATTGTGTCCAGTTCTGGACACCACATTTCAGGAAAGATATGGACAAATTGGAGGGAGTCCAGAGAAGAGCAACAAGGATGATTAGGGGTCTGGAAAACATGACCTATGAGGGAAGATTGAAAGAACTGGGTTTGTTTAGTCTGGGAAAGAGAAGACTGAGAGGGGACATATGTTTTTTTTCAACTACCTAAAAGGTTGTTATAAGGAGGAGGGAGAAAACTCCTATCAGGAGTGGTCTAGATGGTGCTGGTTCTGCCATGAGTGCAGGGGGCTGGACTTGATGACCTCTCGAGATCCCTTCCAGGACTATGATTCTATGTAAGGTATCAGTGGAAAAGGCTTGATTTTGCTAAATATAAGTTTGTTTATAGTCTGTATCATCTTGATATGGTGAGATATAAATATGCGTGGTATATTTGTGTCTCAAACTTGTGCTGTGCATTTGGGTGACACCTCCAGACAGACCGGCATCAGCACTATCCAGCCTGCTGTAGAATGAACCATTGAGAGAAGCCTGGAGCTATGAATCAGCAGGACAAGTAGACAAGTATCCGGAGGTAGCTGTGTTAGTCTGTATCCACAAAAACAACGAGGAGTCAGTTTACACTTTAAAGACTAACAGATTTATTTGGGAAAAGCTTATGTCCAAAATAAATCTTAGTCTTTAAGGTGCCACTGGACTCCTTGTTGTTCTTTAGGACATGTAGGGACATGCATAGGTGCTGACTTCTACTGGTGCCGGTGGGTGCTTTACCCCCGCCTCTGCACCCACCCTGACTCCACACCTGCTCCCTCCCCCATTCCAACCCCTCCTCAAATCCCCGCCCCAGACCCGCCTCTTCCCTGCCTCCTCCCCTGAGCATGCCACGTTCCCACTCCTCCCTCCCAGCGCTTGCTACAGCTGGTTGGCTGCGGCGCTGGGAGGTAGGCAGAGGAGAAGTTGTTGTGGGGTGGGGAGTTTGGCTGCCAGTGAGTGCTAATTTTTTTCTATGGGTGCTCCAGCCCCGGATCACCCACAAAGTCAGCGCCTACGGGGACATGCCGATGGACAGGGGACTCCAAGTACCTTTTCATGCCCATGTGCTGTGAGTTTGTGTTTGGGACAAAGGATGTACACGCCACATGGCAAAGGATATAAAAAGGCAGCTGCATCTTCTCCATTTTGTCCGCAATCCTGCTTCTCACCTCTGGAGTAACTGACGTTTTGAAGAAAGGACTGATAGACCCCTCCAAGCTTTAGATGTGTTCCAGAGGGACTTTGCAAGCTAGCAAATTCACCAGTGCTGCTAAGAACCTGATATATGGATTCTGAAGTCTCTCTTTCTGTATATATGTGTGTGTGTGTGTGTATATATATATATATATATATAATATGAAAGTATCTGACTGCTTTGACCATTTAGTAACTCTCTTCATTTTTCATTCCTAATAAAACCTTTAGATTTAGATACTAAAGGATTGGCTAGCAGCATGGTATTTTGGGTAAGATTCAAACCAGTATTGATCTGGTAATGTGTCTGGTCCTTTGGGGAATTAAAAGAACATTTTGTAAAGTGAATAGTTTTAAGTAACTTCTCACTGTACTGAACCTATTTGCCAATTGGGAGCCAGAGAGTGGAATGCAGTAAAGGGGGCTGGGTGATTTCTTTTCTTGATAACCAGTGTGGGGGATCAGGAGCACAGTTTGTGACTGGTTGGTGAATCTAACTATAGTGTAAACCACCAGTTTTGGGAGAATCTTCTCTCCTTTTTGCAGCCTTCCCTGATATTGTCACTTCCACTGTGGGCTGCTCTACACACCTCTGGTCACGCTGAGCATCCTACTTCACATGCTTGCATCCTCTGTGACCCAGTCCTTTCTCAAAAACCAAGGCAACTGGCCTAAAGCTGAAGTGATCTGGGGTCAGTGAGGCCGAGGCAAGTGAGTCCCAGAGTTGAAGACCCTGTACTGAAAATGTCCTGGCAGTGACCCCGTCTCACTAAAAACAGGTGGAGGGGGCAAAGGAGGAAAACTCAAGAACCTCAACTGATCTCAATGAAAATTGTGTCCTCATACGAGGTGAGAGGTGGTGGTCTCCAAAGAAGCTGGGTCCCAAAACATTAGGGTGAAATTCTAGGTGATCTCTGTTGACTTCATTGGAGTCAGGATTTCATCTTTTCACCCTTCTCATGTTACAGCCAATGCTGAAAATCACATCAGAAATATAGTGAAGGCTGGAACAGATCAGAGCTCAGGAATACAGTGTATATACTCAGGTCACCCTGCCCATTCACGGGCCACTGAAATGGCTCTATTGCATATCAAATTAATATAAGGGGTGTTATCAGTGACACCTATACATGAGCTGGCCTGTCACTTTCTACTATAAATGCTTTTTTCAGTTGCTTGTAACTTTTCCTAATTTCAAATATTCAGGTTGAAAATTTGCATGCCAAGTGTCTGCTCCAGGCTGAATTTTTGGAAAGTTTGAACCTACTGTCTCTTTTGTTTCTAGCATGTTTTTCCCCTGAGCTTGTTCTCTTTTTGTTTTGGTGTATTTCACAGCCCAGTTCAGAGTGATGGGTCCTAGTCACCCTGTCACTGCCATTGTGGGTGAGGCCATTGTTTTACCCTGTCACGTGTCCCCCAGGATGAGCGCTGTGAACATGGAGGTGAGATGGTTCCGATCTGAGTTCACTTCAGTTGTTCACCAGTATCATGAAGGAAAGGATCAGTATGGAGAGCAGATGCCAGACTATCATGGAAGGACAGAGCTTTTGAAAGCTGGCATCACGGATGGGAATATTTCCTTGCAGATTCTTAATATCAGACCCTCAGATGAAGGACAATACAACTGTTTTGTTCAAGATGGTTCTTTTTATGAAGAAGCCCTATTGGAACTGAAGATAGCAGGTCAGCTGCTCTTGTCTGTATTATCTTAGTCTGGGCTGGAGTTTTTGTTCTTTTCTACTGCAACAACTGTGACTAACAGCTTGTGAATTATTTTAGAGTAACACAGCATGTCTAGATTTCAGCACACGACCACGTTCATACACTTTGGAAAATATTCTGAAAACTTTCCCAAAGTTTTATTAAAGACCTCTTCAGAATGGTCAAGAGATTTCCTTGCCCAAAAGATGTTTTTGGCTGACTTCAAAAGGAGGGAGAGAGAGGAGGGAAAAGACGTCTAGACAAATATGGGTCTGGTTTATACTAGAAAAATAGGTCAGTTTAACTGTCTCTCAGGGGTGTGAAAAATGCACACCCCATGAGTGACAAAACTAAGCTGACCTAAGTCCCCATGCAGGGGGATTCTTCTGTCAACCCAGCTACTGCCTCTCAGAGCGGTGTATTACCTATGACACCAGGAGAAGTCCTCTGTTGGTGTAAGCAGTGTCTCCACTGAAGCACCACAGTGGTGAAGCTGTGCTGCTGTAGCCTTTCAAGTGTGGACAGCCTGTGGTCTTCCAATTTCTCTGCAGTCATTCTGAGGCGAGGCTAAGGTGGGATTGCCAGGTTTATAGGCCTTCTGATGTGGTCATTACAGGTAGTTAGTTGGGGTGCAGTCAAAATCAGTTGTAGCTTTCTAATTGGCTGAGGCCACATAAAGATGGTGGTGAGGGAGGGAGACATTATGTATTTACCGTTAGTGGATGAGTCCAAGCATTTGTCCCCTGCTGCTCTGACACAGGAACCATAGAGCCAGTTAGATTTATTTATTTATTTATTTAAAAATAGAACAAACAAAATGTTTATCCAATATACTAAAAACTGGCTTTCTGAAAAATTCATATCCCACTAGGTATTTAAATGAAGTGACCAGATCTCCAAATGTGTTCAGTGCTCCACTTCTCTTGGGTAGAGAGGACAATATCTCTCACTCAGTGAAATTATTTTAAATATTTGTTCACATCTTTTCCTGTGTCCATGGGTATTGGGAATTCAGAAGTTCCAGTGTTCATTTATCCCTTCTATGTGATCAAGTGATCTCTAGTGGGAGTAAAGGATCCACAATCTCTCACTCATCCTTTTAGCTGTTAAGTTGCCCCATTGATTTGTCACACATTTATGTAATTTTCTTCTAGCTTTGGGCTCCAATCCTCTCATCTCTGTGGAGAGTCACCAGGATGGAGGGATCCGGGTGGTTTGTCAGTCGGCTGGGTGGTACCCAGAGCCCAAGGTGCTATGGAGAGATCGCAGTGGGCAAGAATTACCATCACTGTCTGAAGCAAAATCCCTAGGGGATAGTGGCCTGTTTGAAACAGAAAATTCTATTATTATAAAAGAACGTTCAAACCAGAACCTGTCCTGTTGGATCAGGAACACCGTTCTCAATCAAGAAAAGGAATCAACAGTTTATATAGCAGGTCAGTTACCAGCTAAACCCACACGCTTAAATCACCTTAATCAGAAACAAAACAAAACATACCAAACAAAGAACTGAAGCATCTTTTGTGCATATTTTACAACCTACATAAAAACAAAGAAGTTCAGAAACTGGTACCTTAACAGGTCACAACTCAGGCAATCTGATTGCCTTAATTTTGAAGATTCAGAATTATCAGAGTTTTGGGTTTCATGTAAATTTAATCTTAACTCTGATACTCCTGAAAATCTTTCTTAAAAAAATAGTATGATTTTGAGAAGAAATATTCACCAAACCTTGAAAGAGTTTGTTCCTAAAAACTTAACTTCACCACAGTGATTTTGTGAATTTGTACACTATGGTTTGTTTGCTACCTTTTCAATAAGTGAAATGTCACCAAAATTATGTGGGCTTGTTTCCGCTGACATTCAGTGGGAGTTGTGCTCATAACTCACTTTGCTTTTGTTTACACATGCAAGCTGCACTGATTAGCTACTGAGTTATTGATGAAACCTCTTGTTTGAATGCTCTTATTTCAGTTTCAGAGTGTCCTATGTTTTTAGCTTAAGTCAGTTCCTTTCTGATTTATACTAAATGGAGAAAGGACACTATTCAGCTGATTTACAATTTAAAGTCTTGTCAATCAGTTTAGTTACATTGGGGCAGTCCTGATATATGGTCAGCTGTGGAATCAATGTAACGATAACTGCATGAGTGTTACACCAATTTCACTAAAGCAGTGCACAAATCCTGTGTGGAGAAGGCCTTAGGCATGTTTGAAATGCCCACCCTGGCTAGATGATTTAAACACAAGAACGGCACAAGAAGATGAATCAATTTTCAGCACTTAATGTTTGGATTAATTGCAATTATAATTCATTGAAATAATTGGGGAAATTATTAGTGACTCACTAAAATACTCTTGCAATTTCTGAATGCTGCTGAACAGTGAGGAGCAAATTGTTTACTGCCATAACTCCACTGAAGTCAGTGCTGTTTTGTGAGCAGAGAATTTGCCCCTGAACTCAATGAAGCTCTGAATACCATGAATCAAACCAGGCCTGTTTATTCACAGGTTAATCAGTGCTAAAGTTGTGTTGGTTGGAGTAATTTTTAAAATCAGGCTTCGGTTTTTTGTGTAGCAGAGAGGGGGTCATGTTTTCACTCCTATCTCACATATGTCCTGCTGGGGACTATTTACATAGTTATATGCAATAGAGAAAAAAATAGCGTTGTTCCTGTTTCCAAACTAATGTAAATCCTGTGGGGTTTATTTTTCAGATTTCTTTTTCCCAAGGGCGAATCCATGGATGGTGGCTCTGAGTGTGATTCTCCCAGTTTTCTGTGTTTGTTTCATTGGCCTCACTCTTTATCTATTTAAAATGAAAGGTAAACATCATGGCAAAATTTAGTGAAATTAACAAGAAATTTTCTTCTAATGAATGAAAAAAGGGAAGAATTAAATTTTATACTAGGCCAAGCAGGGGAAGCACCGACCTGCACTGCGCTCCCCCCAGCAGCACAGGGAAGGAAACGTTACTAAGGTTCCCATTTGCTCCAGGAGGCAGTGATCTGCACCAGCCCTTTACAGGCACAGAATATTTCTCCCCCAGAACTGCCTCAGTTAAGCTAAATGGAGCATTTGGGGAAGGGGTGGAGGGAAGATTGATCCAAAACCTTCTCTGCTCCTCACTCTTTTCTGACCATTTCCCACCCAGCTGTGCAGTTATTCCCTCCTCGGTCCCCATGGACTGTGGGAATTAGTTAATGTCTTTTTCCCTCCTCTGAGAAGTAAATATTTTGTACAGAGTTGAGTCCCCATAACGATTGTTGTGATTTTATTTTGGGAGCAGTTATCTGTGATTTCATTTAATGTTGAAAAGAAATTGGAATGAGACAAAGCCTGGCAAATTTCATCGCAATAGGTAATATTAAAAAAATATACACAGTAGAAAAGAGGGGTCTGAATAGACATGAGCTCTGAGCCTGAACCTGTGTTCTGACAATGGTGAGAAACAATAAGTCAGAGATTAAGGGTATGTCTACACTACAGGATTATTCCAATTTTATAGAAACTGGTATTTGGATACAGATTGTATAAAGTCGAGTGCACGCAGCCACACTAAGCACATTAATTCAGGTGTGCATCCATGTACCGAGGCCAGTGTCGATTTCCAGAGCATTGCACTGTGGGTAGCTATCCTGTAGCTATCCCATAGTTTCCACAGTCTCCCCCACCCATTGGAATTCTGGGTTGAGATGCATGATGGGGCAAAAACAGTGTCGCGGGTGATTCAGGGTAAATGTCGTCACTCAATCCTTCCTCTGTGAAAGCAACGGCAGACAATCATTTTGCGCCCGTTTATCTGGATTGCCCTGGCAGATGCCATAGCACAGCAACCATGGAGCCTGTTTAGCCTTTTTTTCACTCTCACCGTATGTGTACTGGATGCTGCTGACAAACGCGGTACTGCAGTGCTACACAGCAGCATTCACTTGCCTTTACAAGTTAGCAGAGACGGTTACCAGTCCTATTGTACTGTCTGCTGCTGTCATGGGTGCTCCTGGATGGCCTCGGTGAGGTCGGCCAGGGGCACATGGACAAAAATGGGAATGACTCCTGAGGTCATTCCCTTCTTTACATTTTGTCTAAAGGTAGAGACAGTCCTGCCTAGAATATCAGGCAAGCCTACTAAAGAACCAGAGAGGCAGTTATCCCCCCATTTGTGTGATGAAGTAATAAAGAATGCATGAATAACCCTAATCTGAAATGGCAATACCGATTTCAGCACTACTCCTTTCATCGAGGAGGATTATGGATATCGGTGTTAAGAGCCCTTTATATCAATATAAAGGGCTGTGTTGTGTGGACGGGTGCAGGGTTCATTTGGTTTAACGCTGCTAAATTTGATATAAAGTCGTAGTGTAGACCAGGCCAGAGAAGGGAAAACTTTTTTCTCCTGGTGTTGAGAATATGAAACCCATCAAAGGCTCATGAACTGTATAATCACTGTGCAACTTTCACGAAATGCAGACAACTGTATAACCAAAGGCAAAAATGCTCCTAATAAGAATTTATATTTATTTCTGTTTATTTTTGATGGAACAGGATATAGAAATCTGTAAATATCATGCTCTCTCCTCCAACAAGTAAAACTTTTGTACAAATTTGTCTCCTCATAAGGGTATTTCTTTGTTTATTTATGAAATTTTTTGGGTGGAGTATTTTAACCAGAAAAAGATGAAAGCCCAGTTACTGCATCAGTTAGATCTTTGTCATTGACTTCAATGAGTGTAGGATCAAGCACTGAATGCACAAGTCCTATCACTAAAACAATCATGCTGATAATTTGAGGGCCAGAAATTCCAGTCTGCACCCCCAGAGCTCCAAGCAAAGACAATGGGAGTGTGAGAGATAATGCAAGGAATTGGGCTCTAATGGCTAGATTTTTAAAGGTATATGGTCAGCTAACTCTCACTGAAATCAGTGGGAGTTAGGGTCTGATCTTTCAAGACATTTAGGAGCCTAATTCTATAAGGAATTCAAAACTTCCAGAATTGTAAATAGTCAGTTACAGTTGGACGCCTAACACTTGTGTCACCACATGGTTAATAAAACATGAATGAAATGTTTGGTATTTAGGGGCCAGGCATTCATATCATGAAAACACTCCTTTAAATCTCCATTAACTGAAAATATTCTTAAATAATTTGTATTTACATCTGTTTGCTTTATTTCGTTTCTATAGGGAAACATCTTGGAGAAATCAGTACGTTCAATTTTTCTCCACATAGAACCTTTTCCATTAAGTTGTTTGCTGTTTTCTTATTTATGATGATCATGATTATTAAAGAGATCTCAATTTGAAAATCACATGAAATATCAGTGATAATGTATTGATAATAATTCAGTATGTGGGTAAGAAGAAAGCAGAAAGAAAATGTTCTTTGAAATGTATCTTCTCTGAGGGTGAAATCCACATGGTGCTGGAGGCACCATGACATGGGGGACCAAGAGGACTTTGTGCCCTCAAATGTCCTCTTGCCTCATCAGACAAGTAAATAATTTGGTCCAACATGGATCTTGTGTGTAATTATATCTGAGGAGGAGTCGTTTATTTTTTCATTTAGTGTTAAAGGGAAATTGGGATGAGATTAAGTCTGATAAATTTCACTCCAAAAGGTAATATGAAAAGCTATATACAATGTTCAACTTTCACAAAAGTCAGACAACCGTATATCCAAGAGAAAAATGCTCCTAATAATAATTTATATTTTATTTCTGTTTTTAGGGAAACGTGATACAGAAATCGGTAAGTGTTGTGCCCTTTTCTCCAACAAGGAAAACTTTGTACAAATTTGTCTCCTCGTGTTTTATTTTTTAAATGAGAAAAACAGGAATGCCCTGATGCTGCACCACTACCATCAATTAGAGCTGTGCCTTGGATTTCAATGAGTGGAGGATCCAACACTAAATGCACAAGTCACTTCACTAGCAGAATAATGTTGATAATTTTAGGGCCCAATATTACATTCCGTGCACACCTAACGCTCCCAGCAAAGTGAATGGGAACATGTAATCTGCAAGTAACCGAGAATGGGCTCTAAGGACAGCTTTTTAAAGGTATTTGGACACCTAATGCCAACTGAAATCAATGGGACTTAGAAACCTCAATACCTTTTAAAAATCTGGCCGTAATTCCCTAAGGAATTCAAAACTTTCAGAACTAAGTCCATGCAGATAATCAGTTATTTTTTGATGCTTTACTCTAGGGTAGACACAAAATGAGCCCAAACGTCTACACCCCAATTTTACAGGCCCCCACTCCATGTCTTGTGAGCCTAGTTAGCTGACATGGGTCAATTGGGGGTATTCAGTTACTGTGTAGCCACACCCTATAGGACATTGCTGGTGCTCCGCGCCCTGCCTATGGGTTGGAAAGAGACTCTTCTCCCCAGACCTCAGTTGTTTCCCTGCCAATAGCCTGGATCAATGGGTTTGTGAATGGGGGCTGTACAAATTCAATGGAATGAAGGGGAGAGTCTCATCTAGTTCTTCAAAATGTGTCCCTGCTTCTCAATCACTTTGCTCTTGCCTGGATTCATCTTAAACCAGCTGCTCTTCATCCCAGAGCCCTGGTGTTGCTGTATTTCTAAATCCTTGAAAATAGTCAGTTACTGTTGGACACTTAACTCTAGTGTGGACACATGGTTAGTAAAACATGAATGAAATGTTTGGTATTTAGGGGCCAGGTGTTCATATCATGAAAACACTCCTTTAAATCTCCATGAACTGAAAATATTCTTAAATAACTTGTATTTACATCTGTTTGCTTTATTTCGTTTCTTTAGGGAAACATCTTGGAGAAATCAGTAAGTTCAATTTTTCTCCACATAGAACCTTTTCTGTTAAGTTGATTGCTGTTCTATTATTTATGATGATTATTATTAAAGAGAGATCAATTTGAAAATCACATGAAATATCAGTGATAATGTATTGATACGTATTCAGTATGTGGGTAAGAGGAAATTAGAAAGAAAATGTTCTTTGAAATGTATCTTCTCTGAGGGTGAAATCCACATGGTGCTGGAGGCACCATGACGTGGGGGACCAGGAGGACTCTGTGCCCTCAAATGTCCTCTTGCCTCATCTGATGAGTAAATAATTTGGTCCAACATGGATCTTGTGTGTAATTATGTTTGAGGAGGAGTTGTTCATTTTTTCATTTAATTTTAAAAGGAAATTGGGATGAAATTAAGCCTGATAAATTCCCCACTGCCCCCCCCCAGGTAATATGAAAAGTTATACACAATGTCCAACTTTCACAAAACTCAAACAATCGTATATCCAAGAGAAAAATGTTCCTAATCATAATTTATATTATTTCTGCTGGTTTTTTTAGGGAAACGTGATACAGAAATCGGTAAGTGTTGTGCTCTTTTCTCCAACAAGGAAAACTTCATACAAATTTGTCTCCTCATGTTTTATTCTTTTAAATGAGAAAAACATGAAAGCCCTGATGCTGCACCACTACCATCAATTAGAGCTGTGCCTTGGATTTCAATGCGTGTAGGATCCAACACTAACAGAATAATGTTGATAATTTTAGGGCCCAATATTACATTCCATGCACACCGAACGCTCCCAGCAAAGTCAATGGGAACATGTAATCTGCAAGGAACCGGGATTGGGCTCTAAGGGCAGCTTTTTAAAGGTATTTGGACACCGAATGCCCATTGAAATCAATGGAAGTTAGGGCCAGTTTTTTAAAGGTATTTAGGTTCCTAATTCCCTAAGGAATTCAAAACTTTCAGAACTAAGTCCATGCAGATAATCAATTATTTTTGATACTTTACTCTAGTGTAGGCACAAAATGAGCCCAAACGTCTACACCCCAATTTTACAGGCCCCCAGCCCATGTCTTGTGAGCCTAGTTAGCTGACATGGATCAATTGGGGGTATTCAGTTGCTGTGTAACCACATCCTATGGGACTTTACAGGTGCTCCGTGCCCTGCCAATGTTTGTCAGAGGGTGGAGATGGATGGCAGGAGAGAGATCACTTGATCATTACCTGTTAGGTTCACTGCCTCTAGGGCACCTGGCATTGGCCACTGTTGGTAGACAGGATACTGGGTTAGATGGACCTTTGGTCTGACCCGGTATGGCCGTTTTTATGTTCTTATGTTGGAAGGAGACTCTTCTCCCCAGACCTCAGTTGTTTCCCTGACCATAGCCTGGATCAATGGGTTTGTGAGGGATAGGCAAGGCTGCATGATGCTGGGCTGGGGTTGATTCCATCCTTGAAGAGATGCACTTAATTAGCATTTGTTTCTGATTCTATGTTACCTAGATAATCTTCAAAGAGAACTTAGTAAGTGTTTCTATTTCTCGAATGCAGCCTTTTCTGTAGTGTTGAAACTATCTCTGGATCTATTGATCTCTCACCCTTCTGCCAGGTGGAGTCGGCAGCACATGGGCTGGGTTCAATGTCAAGAGTTCCTCTTAGCAATACAAACCAGAAAAAACTTGAGACCCCGCTCAATAATCTGGGAAAATGTAATTCCTGGATCTCTTTAAGGCTTATAGTGGCACAGCTGTACCACTGCAGCTGCCCTGCAATTGGGTCTCCCATGTGGCCACTCTGTGCCGACCTCCCACCAGCGTAATTAAACCGTCCCCAATGAGCGGCAGTAGCTACGTCACTGTCCACACTGGTGCTTTTGTCAGTGAAACTAATATTGGTCAGGGACATGCTTTTTTCACACCCTGACTGACAATAGTTTTACTTACAAAAGTGCTGATGTAGACACAGGACAAGAGACAAGATGTCCCACTCACCCGCCCTGAGTCTGGGTGTAACAAAAGGAAACTTGTATTACAAGGCAAAAGGACCCCAGCATTGTTCTGGGAAAACACCACGGCCATGATTCGAAAGCATGTAACCCTAAGCAAACACCCACCCCACAGTACATTGGGCAATGTCCTTTGTCTCAGTTTCCCACCTTGCTGTGTGAAAATCCAATGAGTGAACAACCTGTAACACACCATTGCCCTCTCCCGCCACTGCAGCCCACTCACAGTTGGTTGCTCTTAATCAGGCAAGTTCAGAGGTGCCCTCACATGGCTTCACCTCCCACCCCTGAAAAGCACGTGTGGGGGAGGGAGGGGGAGCACTGAGCAAGGCTCCATATCTACAACTGGACTGCTGCTGGTACTGCTATCACTGTCACCACTGCCATAGGTGCGGATAGCCCCGGAGCACCCACAGAGAAAGTTAGCGGGTGCTCTGCACCCAGGGCCGGCTCCAGAGCCCAGCGCGCCATTTTACCGGGAGGGCGGCAGGCGGCTCCGGCGGACCTTCCGCAGTCATGCCTGTGGTAGGTCCACCAGAGCCCCGGGAGCAGCGGACCTCCCGCAGGCATGACTGCGGAGGGTGCACTGGTCCCGCGGCTCGGGTGGACCTCCTGCAGTCATGCCTGCCGATGCTCCACTGGAGCCGCGGGACCACCGGACCCTCTGCAGGCATGTCTGCAGGAGGTCCCCCGGAGCCGCGGGACCGCGAACGGCAGCACGAGCGGCGCGGCGCGCCGCCCTGCTTGGGGCGGCGGAATTACCACCCACCTACAGCCAAGCTCCCCCCTCCCCCCAGCGCATTTCACCTACTGGCAGCCTCGCTGGCCAACTCTTCCCCCTCCCTCCCAGTGCCTCCTGCCTGCTGCAAAACAGCTGTTTCAAGGCACTCAGGATGCTCTGGGAAGGAGGGGGAGAAGCAGAGATGTGGCACACCTGGGGGAGCAGGTGAGGAAAAGGCAGGGTGGGGCCTGGGACTTGGGGTAGGGGGTGGAATGAGGTGGGTCGGGGCAGAACAGTGGTGGGGATTTGGGGAAGGGAGTGGAATTAGAGGGCGGAGCAGGGTTGGGAAGAGGTGGGGTAGGGTTGGAGACTCTCCATGGAGTCCAATCAGCTCTGGCTTTAAACACGGGGGAGGGGAGGGGAAGGTCAAATGGTACCTAGGGCTCTCGAAGGGGAATTCATAGCGTCAGGCAGGAACACCTGTCCCCACCCGCTCTGATTTTTCACTGGGTTTTGGCATCCCTATCCCCTGCTTAGCCAGTGAGCTTTACTTTAGGGTGTAACTGTGATATACCCAGGGTACAATCCAGACTAAGGGGTGGCTGTGTCACCCCCACCCTGCAACCTGGGTGCCCCATACAATGCTCTGCCTCTGTAGCCTCCTACCTGGACATCTCACAAACAGCTTCCCCTGGGGCTGGATTCTTTAATTGATTTGCAGATTAAAACCAAGGCCTTAAACTAGCCTCAGAAGGGGACTGGGAGCCAGTGAGGGGACTGGAACATGGGCCTGATGTGTCACTGTGGCCTAAGCCCTGGAGAAGGCCGGCAGCTGCATTATGTACCAACTGGAGCCTTCACACTCAGCTGTGGATTCAGTGATCTGCAGTAACCCAGCCTGGCAGCGGCAGAGGCAGGGATCACTGTGGCCAGACCCTTGCCCACAGGAAGATGCAGAGTTTCCTAGTGAGCTGGGATGTTTAGACACTGATGCTACCTGGTCACCTAGACCTAGTGAAGGGTCACATAGGACCCGAGTCTTTGCACCTTGACTTTGGTGAATGGGGCTGTAGAAATTCAATGGAATGAAGGGGGGAGTCTCATCTAGTTCTTCAAAATGTGTCCTTGCTTCTGAATCACTTTGCTCTTGCCTGGGTTCAGCTTAAACCAGCTGCTCTTCATCCCAGAGCCCTGGTGTTGCTGCATTTGCTCAGCTGAGTTCTCATCCCTCTCTGTTTTTGGTTTCAGACTGGAGAAGAAATGTCGTCTGCCCAGGTAACCTCAGCTCCTATTGCATCGATATCCAAAGCTCCCCTGCCCTGAGATTTCCTGTCCCGTTTTCTCATGCAGTTAACGTTTTGCACTAGCTCTTTGGGGCAGGGATGGCTCTGTACTAAGGTGAAAAGACTCAAAGGTTTGTGTGGCCAACAGTGTGATTTTGGGTGTCTGAGTTTGTTTGTGCACACTAGCAGCTCAGGGGATTCTCAGCGAGATACTGTTAGAGGCCCTGATGGGGCTGGAGGCTCTGGGAGCAGGGCCCGGCTCTAGGTTTTTTGCCACCCAAGCAAAAAAAATTTTGGCTGCCCCCCACCCCAGCTCTGGGCTCTCCCCCCACAACCAGTGCCCTCCCCCTGCTGCCCCAGCCCTGGGCTGCCCCCCCAAACGTGACCACCTCGTTCACCACAGCAATCCCTGTTTACACTTGCAGTGGGGATCAAACCGTTTCTCCTATTTTTCTTTCACTTCAGTATAAATCTCGCCCCCGCAAAACCCCATCTTTAGTGCTCCAAATGCACATGGAAGGTATAGGGACTAACCCTCAAACCTTGTACCCGGAAAGGGATGGGGATCTAGTAAAGAGGGTTCACTCAGAGGATCGGCTGTGGCGGCACTTGGGAGCTCTACACTGGCAGAGAAGTGGAGTGTGATGTACTCGTGGAGGAGGAGAGGGTGTATCAGGAGGGTTGCGGGAGAAGAGGGGAAGTGGGGAGGTGCGGGAGGAGAGGGTTGGGGGAGGGTACAAGCAGGGCTGGTGCAACCATTTAGGCGACCTAGGCAGTCGCCTAGGGCGCTAGGATTTGGGGGGCGCCATTTTCTTTGGCAGTGACTGTGGTGGCGGGATCTTCAGCCGCCCCAGTCGCCGCCAGCATTTAGGCAGAGGGAGCTGGGGCAGGGAAGCGCGGGGAAGGCCGCCTGCAGCAAGTGTGGGGGGGGGTGCACACAGAGGAACTCCTCGCCTGAGCTCACCCCTGCCCTGCCTCCTCCCCAAGCACGCCGTGGCTGCTTCACCTCTCCCGTCTCCCAGGCTTGCGGCGCCTAAGCTGATTGGCGCCGCAAGCCTGGGACACGGGAGAAGTGAAGCAGCGATGGCGTGCTTGGGGTGCTCGTGCATGGAGCAGGGGTGAGCCGGGGTGGGGGTGCCTCAGGGTGGAGGATGGGGGATGGGGAGCTGCCGCGGGGGGGGGGCGCCTCAGGGCGGTGGGGGGGAGCTGCCACGGAGAGGGGTCTCAGGGCAGGGGCTCAGGGATGGGGGAGGCCGCAAGGTGTAAGTTTCGCCTAGGGCGTGAAACATCCTTGCACTGGCCCTGCCGCCAGAGTCCTGGGTGGCGGGTCAGTTAGCACTGCTGGGTTGGGTGAGGGAAACTATCCCTCAATTCTGTTTTTCTGAATTATTCTCAATTCAATCCTGCTCCCATCTCTTTCAGAATTCCCCTTCATGCCTCAGGCCTCCCATTGAATTCTGGGGGAGACTGGCCAGCGACATGAATGGCAGCCGGACCAGGTCTTTGGTAGCAGGCTGGCAATGTCACTTCAGAGTGTCAGAAGGGAAAGGCTAATTTATTATTAATAATTATAAAAGTGATAGAAATTCTGCTAAGGAAAAAAGAGTCTGTTAAAATTGTAGCCACTGACAGAGAAATGCTCACACGTGTATTTGGGGATTGTTTACTTTATGCTGAATTCTAGAACGTATCTTTTTCCCAGTGTAACATTTTATACACATAAGGAGCCACTCAGTCTTTCCCAGAATGCTGGACATTTCCAGACTGTCAGGATTAGTTTGGGGCCCCCCCGTGCCACCCCATCCACATTGGGGTGATGGTGCGTGTGAGGTTATGCCACATGGGGGACGCCATTTTTCAGAGATGGAGGGGGCGGAGTGATGTCCCCCATCCAACACTGGACAAAATCACATCCATTTTAGACCCTGTGCTGAACAGTGGACAAACCTCTCAAACAGAGGAGGGTCCATTTAAATCCCGGACGAGTGGCCTCCCTCTCTACAACGCTAATTTCTGTTAATGTGCTTGTTCAGACGAGCTCTCATCTCTGACTCTGTGTTTCCAGGGCTGGGAAGTTCTGCGCCACCTGTACAAGAAGGTAACTGAAGTTCAGATTCTATCAATGTGTCAGTCTCAGCGGCAGTTAGAACGTTTTGCTTCTTTCCCCTGACTGTGGCCGTGGGAGGGGAGTTCAGTGCTCAGGGAAGAGCTCACAAGCATCCTGCATTTCCCAGCACATCGGGGGTCGGGGGGGGGGGCGGTGGGGGGAGGGAGGTTGTCTAGCCATGGCCTGATGTACAGCAGTAAATCCAGACACTATTGTGTCTACTCCTCCTGCCCCTCCTCTGCCCCCATGTGCAGTGCGACCTGCAGAGCTTCCTGGGCCCACAGCCCAGCCTGGCTGCACAGCCACTGACGTGTGCCAGCCCCTAGCACAGGGCCAAAGACACAGCTCCTTCCACCCCCCAGCTCCCCAGGGCTGTCCCTGCTCACAGCCCCCTCCCTGCCTGAGGCCCTGGGGGCCAGAGCCATGGGCTGTGGACCAGGAGCAAACTGAATTCTGGATCTGTTAAATGCCCAGTAACTGAGGATTAACAATTCAGAGTTTGGAAACTGAGGAAATGACATGTAAATGCTAAAATTCAGAGAATAGAGAGAGAGCGAAACAAAGAGATTTCAAGTGACAAAACAGGGAGGTGAGGAAATAAAATACGCCCAGTGAGGAGAACCCTGGTGCTAGAGTACAGGGAGAGCCCAGGGGGAAAGTCATGAGAGTGCAAAGAGGGAGACACATCGGGATTGGGAAGGGCCCAGAAGACTGAGGGATGGGGCAGCGTTTGGAAGGGTCTGGAGGGCCAGCAGTGCCTGTCAGGAACAGGAGGGTGGGGAGAGCCGCAGGCCGTCACTTGAATGGGGCTGGTGCAGAGGCTGTAGGAGTGGGGGCAGGTGGAAGGGCCTGGAGGTTTGTTGATGGTGGCTGCTTGGAGGGAACAGGCAGGTGAGTTGCTGTTTTCACACTCAGCAAATTCTCTATAACCTTTCACGTCCTGCTGCCCTGGGCCTCCCCTGCCCCATCTCCTCCTCATCCAGTATGATTTTCTCTCCCCTCTGGGATCCCTTCCTTCATGTCTCCATTTCACCACTCTGCTTGCTCTCCCTCCTTCCCCTCCCGCTCCTTCTCCCCCAATAGGCTGAGGGGGCAGGTATGGGAGGCATCTGTTCTCCTCTCCCAGTGATGCTCTTTCTCATCTGGGAATATGGGGTTTAAGGTGGGAAACGGCAGGGAGAGGTGAGGCAGGTCAGTGAGCACTGAGGAGAGGGAGCTCAGTTTCTCACCACTCTGTTGCCCCCCATCCCCTGACATGTGGGTCTCTAGTCCCCTCCCTGGAGAGATGTGCAGCAGGACAGGAAAGAGCCTGAGTCCCAGACCTGGCTCAAGTGACCCTTTTGCTGCAGGGCCCATCTCTGCCAAGGGTGTGACTCTCTCCTGCACTTTGCTGACATCTCAGAGCTGCTCCCCTTTCAGAGCTGAGGGGTAAATTCTGGAGGAAGGAGATTCCCTGGTTCATTCTCCAGCTGGGGCAGATTCTGTCACTGACACCATCAAACCCTCCCCCAAGGCCGAGTTCTACCCCTAAAGCTCTGATTCTCTCTCCCCAGCAAATGTGACTCTGAATCCAGAAACGGCTCATCCCGAACTCGTCCTGTCTGAGGATGGGAAAAGTGTGAGACGGGAAGACATACAGCAGGATCTGACCGACAGCCCTGAGAGATTTGACTTTTGGGCCTGTGTGCTGGGTTGTGAGGGATTCACCTCGGGGAGCCATTGCTGGGAGGTGGCGGGGGGTGAAGGATGCTGGGCTGTGGGGGTGGCCAGAGAGTCTGTGAGGAGGAAGGGATGTACCAGCCTTAGCCCTGAGGGGGGGATCTGGGCTGTGGAGCGATGGGGGGGTCAGTTCCAGGCTCTCACCGACCCTGTGACCCCCCTGCCCCTGAGCCGGGCCCCCAGCAGGATCCGGGTTTGTCTGGACTGTGACCGGGGGCAGGTGACATTTATCGATGCTGGTGACGAGGCCCCGATCTTCACTTTCCCGCCGGGCTCCGTCCGCGGGGGGAGAATCCGACCCTGGCTCTGGGTGTGGTGGGGATCCCAGCTCAGACTGTGTCCCTGAGACACACAGGAGAAGGGGGGAACCGGAAATCTGCCTTTCTATCTCATGGACCCAAGTCTCTATGACATTGGAGGGCTCCCATCTACCTACACAGCCCCTGGCGCCTCATCTCTATGGCCCCTGGAAACTCCTCCCCATCCCTGCAGCCCCAGAGATGGGAGGGGGAGGGGGAAGAACCTTTGGGGCTGCATAAGGAGCAGAGGGGCTATGTGGGGCAGATGTGGGGGCTGGGCAGGGGGTAGCACTAGCAGCCGGGCTGGGGACAGGCACAGATGGGGGTGGCAGGGACACAGCATGAATCAATCAGGGTTTGGGGGTTGGGGGAAAGCAGCAGCAGCAGGGAGTGTTTTGTACTGGCCATCACCTACAGTCCTCAGCTAAAACCTCTCCAACACATCATCAGTGATCTACAACCCATTCTGGACAATGATCCCTCGCTTTCACAGACCTTGGGTGGCAGGCCAGTCCTCGCCCAGAGACAACCCACCAACCTTAAGCATATTCTCACCAGTAACCACACACCGCACCATAACAACTTTTTCTCAGGAACCATGCAACAAACTTCGATGCCAACTCTGCCCACACATCTACACCAGTGACACCATCACAGGACCTAACCAGATCAGCTACAACATCACTGGTTAATTCACTTGCACGTCCACCAATGTTATATACACCATCATATGCCAGCAATGCCCCTCTGCTATGTACATCGGCCAAACTGGACAGTCCCTATGTAAAAGGATAAATGGATACAAGTCAGATATTAGGAATGGCAATATACAAAAACACTTCAACCTCCCTGGCCGCATAATAGCAGATCTAAAGGTAGCCATCTTACAGCAAAAAAACTTCAGGACCAGACTTCAAAGAGAAACCACTGAGCTTAACTTCATTTGCAAATTTGACACCATCAAATCAGGATTAAACAAAGACTGTGAATGGCTCGCCAACTACAAAAGCAGTTTCTCCTCCCTTGCCGTTCCCTCTTCAACTGCTAGAAGAGGGCCTCACCCTCCCTCACTGAACTAACCTCATTATCTCCATTACAAACAATTCTTGTGTGTTCCACTTTAATGTCCCATCTGCAGGTGCTGGGGGCAACGTCATGGGATTTGCTTCTCAACTTGGTTGTGTCCCCCCAGCTCCACAGGGAATATTGTGCTTCTGGGAAGAGAGTTTGGGTTTTACTGTGTGATGTGTCACTAACCAGCCTGTGCTCTGTCTCTGTCCTGTGCACACCCATGTCAATCAGGAATTCCTCAGCTGTGCTCTGCAGAGAGGTGACTGGTTGCACAGGGTGAAATCCATGCAGGGACTTGGGTGTTGCAATGCTGAGTGTCACAGTGAGTAATTTTTAGGCAGCGAGAAAATCACAGGAACAGCAACACTGTGACCTTCAGAGCTGAGTCAGGGGTCTAAACTCCCTAGACAATGCATGGGCAACACAGGCACCTTACAATGTGATTCACAAAAGCACCTCTGCAGGCGGGGAGCCATGTAAGTTAGCCAAGGGGAGATGCTGACAAGGGGAGAAGGGGTGTCCTAAGCCAAAGTCCTCCCATGGATAGGTACCTAAATCTGGGCTGCAGAGAGTGTCTGTCTCTGCTTAGCAACCCAGAAACAGGAACCCACCACCTGACATCCGGGGCCTCCAGTTGTGGCAGCTCCCAGGGCCTGGTAGTGGTGGCGGGTGGGAGCCCCAGACCCTTTGAAATTGCCCCAGGAGGCTGCAGATCTCCTAGGCGCGTGTGCTGGATGGATGCAGTGGCACATTAGGGGAAGGAAAAGCCCCATACCCCAGTAGGAACCACACCGGGTGGCGGGGGGAGAAGAAGCCCATGACCCCGGCAGAAGATGTGAGGCTGAAGCCCCAACCTCCCTCTATGCGGAGATGGCCTGAGCCCCTTTCTCTCCCATGCGGAGCTGACTCTCACTTTCAAGCTGTGGAGAAATCCAGCCCAAATCTACTCACCTTGGTATCTCCATTTCCCCCATCACCACACAGCCATGAAGGGATACAGTCTAGGAAGCAGGGTCAACATTGGCCCGACGTGGAAGGTCAGATCTAGGGTACACAGAGGTGAAATGACTTTCCCAAGGCTAAGCAGGGAGTCAGTGGCTGTAGGTACAGTGTAGGTACAAATGTTGGCAAGCCACGTTGTCCCTGCACTGAACCATACATTAGCACAGTATAGTATGCACTTTCTGCTATGCTAGCTTAGTCACACAAGACAATGGCCCGGTGAGGGGAACCAGCCTTAACCAATCAGAATGAAGTAAACAGGTGTATCAATCATATAGTAATAAGTAACCTGTGTGATGTCAATCATGTAATACTGAGTAACCAGTCTGTAAGAAAGAGAATAAAAGCAGCGGTCCGGGACTATCCTGAGACGCCTCACTGCAGCTCTGTCTCGTCTCTGTTTCCCGATACAACATCTGGTGACCCCGACGTGATCCAGACACAGGACCCCCGACTCATCGGCTGGCTTAGCCTTGGTGCACCTCAGCGCAACGCGCTCCCTCGTGAGTATGGGGGGGGATTTATCCATTGAGCAAAAAGATCATGCAAAAGAGTTATTGAAGCTTATCAAACAGGACGGGTGTACTGCAGTATCGTTACGGCACTTGGAGGAATTGCTCCGAGTGATTGAGTATAAGTGCCCATGGTATTCGAACCGAGGCTCCCTAGATCACTCCGATTGGATAAAGATCGGAGAGGCATTGTTTAGGGAACCTCGAGCCGAGATCCAACATATTCTGTTGTGGCAGCACTGTTCAGCTGCGGTGGGGAGATTACGAAAAGAGGCGTCCCCCTCCGCACCTCCCTTGCTCTCGGTAGAGGCACCTCCCGCCTATCCCCGAGTGCTCCCACCAGCCCCTTTGTTAGCACCAAAAACTTCTACACCAGTGGTGGACACCCTGGGGCAGAAGTCCCTTCATCAGGGTGCTGTCTGTGCCGCCCTTGCGGCGGCACGGGCGAGCGGGCAGGACCCCTTATTGGAAGAATGGGAGGGAGAAATCCCTTTGATGTTTCCCCTGTCTTATGACCCTCCCAATGAGGCAGGTGAAGTGGTAGCTCGACACTCCACCATCCCGTATTCTATTCTTCGGGAGCTTAACAAAGCGGTACGTGAGTCAGGGCTGCATTCCACTTATGTGCAGGGTATGATAGAAGGGATCGCCAGTGGTTATACCATGATCCCGGAGGATTGGAAACATCTATTTCGTATGATCCTTTCCCCTGCACAGTACGTGGTATGGGATAATGAGTTTAGGTTGGCAGCCCTAGCACTCGGTAACGCGCAGAATACCGCTGAGCAAATATATGGGACGGGAGCTTTTGCCACCATAGAACAACAATCTATACTGCCCATGGAATCTTTTCACCGCACGGCAATGTGTATTCAAAGAGCCTTTAGGCGCGTTCCAGCCTCTGGCAAGCCCCTTCGATCATTCACAAATGTTAAACAACAAGCTACTGAACCTTATCATCATTTCGTTGATCGCCTCAAGGAGGCTGTTCAACGCCAAATTGACAATCCGGACGCTCAGACGGAACTCCTTTTACGCTTAGCGTATGAGCAGTCCAATGCTGACTGTCGGAAAATTCTCCAAACTATCATTCACCGCCCTAATTACACACTCGCTGATATGTTACAAGCATGTGCCGAAGTGGGCACTCAGACCCACGCTATGGCACTGTTGGCGGGAGCAATCCGTCAAGGTAACAAACCTACAGGTAATTGCTTTAACTGCCAGCGACCTGGACACTTCAAAAAGGAGTGCCGGGCCCCAGGAGGTGGCGCTCATAAGGGCGGAACAAACACCACCGGGGGCCGTCCGTCTAAAAGGTGCCCAAAATGTAATAAAGGATATCATTGGGCTAATCAATGTCGCTCCTCTACTCCAGCTAATTCGGGAAACTTTCGACCGGGCCCCCCTCCAGCCCCGGTTTAAAGGAGGGAGCTTTGCCTGCCACAGCTGCTCGACCAGCCACAAAAGGCAGTGCTGGTTTGGATCTTATTAATGCAGTAGATATGCAATCCCCTCTCCCTGGTGACATACTCCTCATGCCTACGCAGCTTTCTGGTCCGCTTCCCCCAGACACAATTGGGTTAATTTTGCCTCGCTCATCTGCCAGTAGTCAGTCTATTATGATTGTGCCTGGAGTTATCGATTCTAATTACACCGGCATTATCTATGTTCAAATTTGGAGTCACCTTCCCCTCAAATTAAAGGCGGGGGACTCTTGGGCTCAACTGCTAATCTTACCTTACACAGCGCCGGCCGGACCCAGCCAAGCGAGTCGTGCCGGCGGGTTTGGTCCTACTCGCGTTAATCTGGAGCAAGGTCTCCTTTTTCATCCACAGATTGCTGCAGTATTACAACACATCCGAACCCACAAACCGACCCGTAAGTATATCATCAACGGTAAGGAGCTCTGTGGGTTGCTAGACACTGGAGCGGATGTTTCAGTAATTGCACAAAAGCATTGGGACCCTTCCTGGCCTTCCGAAGTTTCCCCCTCTGTTTGGGGAGTGGGAGGCCCGCAATCTTCTCGACAGAGCACCAATTGGCTCTCAGTATGGGATAGTGAGGACGGGCGAGAGGTTGCAAAAATTCGTCCGAGCATTTTGCCAATTGACATTAATCTCTGGGGGCGAGACCTATTGTCTCAGCTGGGAGCCTCCCTAGTGGTGCCATGATACGTCAGTGCTTTTTACACACTGCCCTCCCCCTGGAATGGAAAACCCACGTCCCAGTGTGGGTTGAGCAATGGCCACTCCCTCAGGAAAAATTAATAGCCCTTAAGGAATTAGTTCAGGAACAATTAACTGAGGGACATATTGAGCCTACTACTAGCCCATATAATACTCCGATCTTTGTTATTAAGAAAAAATCTGGACGCTGGAGATTATTACATGATCTCCGAGCTATAAACAAAATTATGGAACCTATGGGAGCCCTTCAATGTGGGACCCCGAATCCGAATGTTATACCACATGATTATCAGTTAGCAGTAATCGATCTTAAGGATTGTTTTTTCTCTATTCCTCTCCTCCCCCGTGATCGAAAGTACTTTGCCTTTACTATCCCTGTTTTGAATAACAGTCAGCCAACAGAACGCTACCATTGGAAGGTTCTTCCCCAGGGTATGCTAAATAGCCCCACCCTCTGTCAATATTACGTGAATCAGTCTCTCTTACCTTTTCGCAAACGGTACCCTATGCTTAAGGTTTACCATTATATGGATGATATCCTCATAGCAGGACCAGAACTCCCTCCTTCATGGCAAACTGACCTGCAAAATATGCTCCAGGAATACGGCCTTCAAATAGCCCCAGAAAAGGTACAATGTATAGAACCTTTCCTTTATCTGGGCCACAAAATGATGGCCGCTTACTCCATTCCGATTATCCCGCAAATTGCCTTGACAACCAACATTAATTACGTCACCCTTCAACAAGTCCTGGGCATTATTAATTGGGTACGTCCCTATTATCGCCTTGATACCAATATGTTAAGTCCATTATTTGATGCTCTTCGACAGGGGCGTCACCCCTCCGATATCATTTCTCTCACAAAAACACAATTAGATGCCATTAAGCAGGTAAATCAGTCGCTTGGGTGGATCGTGCCGTGGATAACGAACCTCCACGTCTCGCCTGCCTTCAAGGCGTAACCCAACCTTGTGCCGCCCTCTTTCAAAAACCCGAGGCTGGGACGGTACGAATCCTTGAATGGCTTTATCTCGCCCATACCCCGGCAAACACCCTTACTCCCCTTCCCTCCATGCTTGCCTCCCTTATCACCAAGGGACGCCAGCGAGCGTGGGTCCTTTTAGGCATTGATCCCGTTGAAATAGTACTTCCGATCCCCTTGCATTTATGGCAAACTCTTTGTGAAACTAACCCCGAGGTTCAGTGTGCATGCTCAGCCTTTACTGGGGTCTTCTCCTGTCACATTTTGAAGGACCCCCGTTTCAGCATGACGCAGCGATTACCCCTTAAATTTTGCTATTTACTCTCCCCAACCCCGCTGCCAGATGTGCTTACAGTATTTACGGATGGGAGTCCAAACCGTGGGGTTCTCTCTTGGCGTGACCCATCTACTATCCGCTGGAATTCCATGTTTACCCTACCCCAAAGCTCTGCCCAGCGTGCTGAGCTGGCTGCAGTAATTTTGGCCTTTAATCGTTTTTCTATGCAACCGTTTAATATTATCACTGATAGTTTATATGTAGCCAATGTTGTCTCAAATATTAGTGGTAGCTATGTATCACCAGCGCTAGATAAAAATTTATTAGCTTTGTTTTTAGCACTGCAACATCTCATTCATTCTCGTACCGATCAGTTTTTTATTGCTCATATTCGAAGCCACCAGCCTTTCCCTGGCATGTTGACGGAAGGCAATGCCCAAGCGGATGCCCAACTCAGAGCGTTCCCTTGTACTCCTATAGAAAGTCATGCCCTACATCATCAAAATGCCAAGGCATTGGCTAAACAATTTCAGATCCCTCTATCTGATGCTCGAGGTATTGTTCAACAATGCCCTCAATGTACCCTTAACCCACAGGGTCCTCCCATAGGGGTAAATCCCCGTGGTCTCGGAGCCAATCAACTTTGGCAGATGGATGTTACCCTTTTTCCCCCTTTCTCCCCTTGGAAATACCTGCACGTTGTCGTCGACACGTTTTCTGGTTACACTTGGGTAACTGCCCAAAAAGGGGAGGCTACCAAACATGTTTGCAATCACTTGATTCGCAGTTTTGCGGTAATGGGCAGCCCCGCTGAGTTAAAAACCGACAATGGCCCTGCTTACTGTTCCTCCGCCATGGCCGCATTTTGTGCCCGGTGGGGCATTCTCCACAAATTCGGCATTCCTTATAATTCCCGGGGTCAGGCCATTGTTGAGCGGGCTAACCGTACCCTGAAGGAGGCCCTTATTAAACAAAAACAAAAAGGAGGAGTGCCCCTATCCTTGCCAGATAAGGAAGAATGGCTGGCTCGTGTATTGTTTACTCTGAATCATTTAAATTTAACTTTGTTTAATAATCAGTTTTTGTCTAGAGCCCAGCGCCATTATAGACAGACCGAGCCCCTTCCGGTGCCGAAGGTGATATATCGCAAGCTGCCAGGACCAGAGTGGAGCCTGCCCGTGCCACTCATTACCTGGGGCCGGGGCTACGCAGCAGTGTCAACTGAAACCGGCCCTGTGTGGGTTCCCGCTCGCTTTGTGAAGCCGTGGAGAGATGGCCTGGCATCAGGGGCTAAAGAATCCCATTCCGGACTTCAGTCTAACCCTGACGGATAGGGTGGACAAGATTGACAAGGCCCGAAAGCGTGGCACACCCAACGTTGCCATAACTTGGGGGCAGGTCAAAGCTTTATCACGGCAGGCTGAACATGTATTAGAGCAAACTAAGGCGGATAAGACTACAGAAAACTACTTTCTTGCGCTAATAGCCATCTTAAATGCTAATTCTCTTTGCTGGGTTATGTATATTTGGGTGACCGTTCTGTGTTTGCCGCAAGGTGTTGCAGCCCCTCTCCCTTCCACCAATGTGTGGGAGACATTTATTCACACCTTGAATCAGACATCCTTTTGCCTCTCCCAGCAAGTTACGGTGAGAGAGATTTTAGGTACCTGTCTGATTCCTGTATGCCATAATCCTAATGATGTTGAAAATGCTACTTGGTTTTATTCTAGTCTGGGGCCAAATTCCACTATTCATGGCTTGGGTTATGCTGGCTATCATAATTGGGGACCCCAAACACCTCGTAGACCTAGGAATGCGCTTGCCCTTCAAACCCCATATGCAGCCACACATAACATAACCTGTGCTCGCATGACTAACTGTACTATGAGTAATTGTAGGCAGTTTCCTGCTCCAGCCTTGAATTGTTCTGCTGTGACAAATATCTCTTATATATACAAGCATTTACAGCTGCCAAATGGGTGGTTTTGGACATGCTCAGGATATACTTTCAATTATATGCCCGCCAATCTTAGGCCTGGTCTACACTAGGACTTTAATTCGAATTTATCAGCATTAATTCAAACTAACCGCTCAACTGTCCACACCAGGAAGCCATTTAATTCGAACTAGAGGGCTCTTTAGTTCGAATTTGGTACTCCACCCCGGCAGGTGGAGTAACGCTAAATTCGACATGGCTAGCTCGAATTAGGCTTGGTGTGGATGCTAATTGAACTTAGTAGCTCCGGGAGCTATCCCACACTGCACCACTCTGTTGACGCTCTGGACAGCAGTCCGAGCTTGGATTCTCTGGCCAGCCACACAGGAAATGACCCGCGAAAATTTGAATTCATTTTCCTGTCTGGGCACTTTGAATCTGACGTTCTGGTTGCACATCGGGGCGAGCTCCACAGCACCTGCAACGCTGCAGAGCTCTCCAGCAGAGGAGTTCATGTAATCTCTGAATAGAAAGAGGGACCCAGCATGGACTGACTGGGAACTCTTCGATCTGATCGGTGTGTGGGGCGAGGAGTCTGTGCTTTCGGAGCTGCGCTCCAAAACAGGGAATGCGAAGACCTACGAGAAGGTCTCCAAAGCCATGAGAGACAGAGGATACAGCCGGGATGCAACGCAGCGCTGCGTGAAAATCAAGGACCCCAGACAAGGCTACCAAAAAATCAAAGCGGCAAACGGACGCTACGGAGCCTGCAACCACTGCCCCACCAGTGACCGTGGACTCTGACTATGGGACAGTGTCGACGGACAGTTCCTCGGCGATGTTCACGGACGGGGAAGATGAGGAAGGGTTTGTGGAGGACGAGGCAGGCGACAGCGCTTACAACGCTGGTTTCCCCGACAGCCAGGATCTCTTCATCACCGTCACGGAGATCCCCTACCAACCCTCCCTGCCCGTTAACCCGGACCCTGAATCAGGGGAAGGAGCAGTCGGTAAATGCTTTAAACATGTAAACTTTTATTCTTAATATAACAGGAATCTGAAGTATGTGAAAAGGAGGTCTCTATATATATGGGGATAGAACAGAAATCCTCCTGGGAGATCTCCACGAAGCTCTCCTGGAGGTAATCGAAAAGCCTCCGCAGGAGGTTCCTGGGGAGAGCTGCCTTATGGGTGCTCCGTGGTAGCACAGTTTTCCGCGCCAGGCTTTCATGAGGTACTCAGGGAGCACTGCCTCCCCGAGCACGGCTGCATCGGGCCCTGGTTCGTGCGGGCTTTCACGCAGCATGCGCTCTATATCTCCTTCAGTGACCCTCCTCAGGGTGATCTCGCTCGGAGACTCCTGCATCTAATTAGGGTAATTACTGTAATGTTACGCCTGGTCCAAAGTATTTTTAAAAAATCTACGGACACACGGCATAGCACAGACTCAGCACGCAGCTGCGTGACGAGCGTAACGGAACGCCAAAGAATATAATGGACGCTCATGGAGGGAGGGGGGAATGAGGACGCAAGGTATCCCACAGTTCCTGCTGTCTCCGAAAAGTATTTGCATTCTTGGATGAGCTCGAAATGCTTCTAGGGTCAAACACAGTGTCTGCGGTGGGTCAGGGCATAGTTCGGCAATTTGCGCACACACCACACCCACCACCAGAAGTGAAAACAATCCTCTGTTGAGTCTTTTACATGTCACCCTATCTTTACTGAATGCTGCAGATAGACGCGATGGTGCAGCACTCAACACCAACATCCTTGCTCCCCCCACGCTATGGATGGCTGATGGTACAAAAAGCTGGAAATCCGTCCTCATCATCAGCCTCTTGGCACATGGGGCAGTGCAAAAGGGCTGGTAACCATGCCGACTAGTATCAGTAAGGTCGATCAAGGGCGCCTGTCCCTAATTTTTGATGGCTGATGGTACAATATGGCTGGTAACCGTCCTCATCATTGCAACAGGGGGCTGAGCTCCATCAGCCCCCACCCTTCATTGTAAATAAAAGATTCAATTGCCCCTGGACTAGCAGAGGGATGATGGGCTCCTTCATCCACACTCCTTAATGTCCTGCCTGGACTATCATTGCAGCTGGAGGCTTCCTTCCAGTCATTTCTCACAAACAAGTCACTGTGTCTTATTCCTGCATTATTTATTACTTCATCACAGAAGTGGGGGGACAATGGTATGGTAGCCCAGGAAGGCCGGGGTAAGAACGGAATGAACAGGTGGTGTTGTTGCAGGAGCACCCCCTGTGAATAGCATACAGCTCATAATTTATGCAGGATCAGACACAGAGCAGCTGTGCTCTCTGGTTCTATGATACAGTGGTTCTCTAGTACACTTGCCCATAATCTAGGCAGGACTGATTCTATTTTTAGATACCAAAAAGGAGGGATTGACTCAGGGAGTCATTCCCCGTTTTTGCTTTTGCGCCCCTGGCTGCTCGGCCAGGGGCACTTATGACAGCAGCAAATGGTGCAGTGCAAAAGGACAGGTAACCATGCCCATCTTATTACCAATTTATGGTATGGTTGATGGTACAATATGGCTGGTAACCATCTCTGCTGTCATGCAAAAGCAAACTCATGCTGCTGTGTAGCGCTGCTGGCCCGCCTCTGTCAGCGGCATCTAGTACACATACGGGGACATACACAAAAGGCAAAACAGTGTCCATGGTTGCCACGCTATGGCGTATGCCAGGGCAATTCTGGGAAAACGGGCTTGAAATGATTGTCTGCCGTTGTTTTCCCAGAGGAAGGAATGACTGGCGACATTTACCCAGAATCCACCGCGAAAATGATTTGTGCCCCAGCAGGCACAGGGGTCTCAACCCAGAATTCACAGAGACAGCCTAGACTCAGTTAATTGTTCGCCAAAATGTATCTTTGCAAGGAATTCACTCCCTGTTTCCCATCTCACAGCTTCCACTGTCTCCAGACCTGCCACAGCATCCCCCTCGCAGAGGCTGGCAAAGATTAGGCGGCGAAAGAAAAAGACAAGGGACAAGATGTTCGAGGAACATATGGGCTGCTACCTAGCAGAGGCGGACCAGCAGAGCCAGTGGAGGGAGACCGTCTCTCTGTGCCAGCGCTCACACAGCGAACGGGAGGAGAGGTGGCGTGAGGAAGACAAGCAGGCGACTGAAACGCTGCTTGGACTAGTGAGGGAGCAAACGGACACACTCAGGCGCCTTGTGGATGTTCTGCAGGACCGCAGGAGGACAGAGACACCCTGCAGTGTATCTGCAACCGCACTCCCCTGCCACAAAGTCCCATACCCCCCTCAACGAAAGTAATCAGGAGGAGGGGCGGCCGGGGACGTGAATACTGTCACTGCACCACAGCACAGTGCTCAAGTACCCAAAAGCTCTCATACCCTACCTTTGCCGAAGTCCTTCACTTCCACACTCACAGTAGTCCCAATCCCAGTCCCATCCCCTAACTGTGTACTTAATTAATAAAAATGCTTTGCTGTTAATTACTGTTTCCGTTATGTTTTTTCAAAGCAGACTGTGTTTGAATGGGGGGCGTGGGGAAGGGGGTGGTTAATTGCATAGGACAGTCACCTTTCCCAGGGTACAGACACGGGGGCAGGATCAGCAGCGGGTCACACACACGGTGCAGTCAGTAGGCACCCTGGTCGGTTTTTGGAGGTGGTTTCCAGGATCTGTGTGGGCGGGGGAGATGTGACTTTGCAGCGGGGGAGGGCGGTTACAGATCTTATACAGCGGTCCTTGTCCTGGACCGCTGAGTCACGCAGCTGAGGAATCTGTATCCGTCCTCCTCCACCACAAGGTCACATATCCGCCCGCACACAGAATTCCATAAAGAGGAATGGCAGGCTCCGTTGAAAGAAGCATTCCGGCACTGCGGACCGCTCTAGGAGCAGGAGCCTGTCATTCCTAGAGTTTAGAGGCGGTCTTTACATCACCGCACACCCTACCCAGCACAGCCTGCGTCCCAGTTTCAACCCTTTCACGAAAAGTCATGAATAAAGAAACCTTTGTTAAGTAATAATGGGACATGTATTTTATTTTTACACGTGTGCTGGAAGTGGGGGTAACGGGGTGAACGGGGTATGTAACCGAAGAGGAGAGTCAACAGTAACTGGGTAAAGAAACAGGGGCAGGTTCAGCTTCTCTGTAAAGAAACTGAACAGTCACAGGTCACCGTGCTCGCTGCTCGCTGGTATTTGAAGAGTTCCTTGTCACTGTCCCAGGCGCCTGTATAGGGCTTCATGAGCAAGTGCATTAGCGGGCAGGCTAGGTCCCCAAGGATGACTATAGGCATCTGCACATCCACAACAGTTATTTCATGGTCCGGGAAGAAACTACCTTCCTGCAGGCATCTGAGCAGCACACAGTTCCTGAAAACACACGCATCATGAACCTTGCCCGGCCACCCGACATTGATGTTTGTAAAACGTCCCCTATGGTCCCCCAGTGCTTGCAGCACCATTGAAAAGTGGCCCAATTTCTCAGCAGCTGACTGTGGAAGAGGTGGACGATAAAGTGCGAGGAGGAGAAAACGGCGATGATCGCAGCGGGCTCCATGCTTGCAGTGCTGTGGCGTCCGCGCTGTCACTGACCAGAAAAGTGCACGAACAGATTGCCCGCAGGCGCTTTCAAGGAGGGAGGGAGGGAGGTTGTGATTGACGGTTCAATGACGACACTTACCCAAAACCACCCTCGACACATTTCTCCCCCCAGCAGGCATTGGGGGCTCTACCCAGCATTCCAATGGGCAGCGGGGAGTGCGGGAACTGTGGGATAGCTTCCCACAGTGCACCGCTTCCAAAGTCGACGCTGGCCCCGTGAATGTGGACTCAGAAATTCGAATTAGTGTATTTAGTATGGATACACAAATTCGACTTCATAAGGTCGAATCCACAAATTCGAACTAAGTTGATTCGAAATAGTCTTGTAGTGTAGACAAGGCCTAACACGGCTACCTCCTGATACTTAATTCAGTGAAACATTTTACATATATCCCCTCAGAAACAAAGAATACCTTATCACTGTGATTGCAGAGTTTCCGAGCAGTTTCCCAAGTTGTCTTATCTGCTGCTGGGATTCCCTGAATTCCCTGAATTTTTTATTCTAATTTTTAAAGCAGATGTTTATTCTGCTGGATCATCTAACTTCCACTCTGACTGAATTTCTAGCCTATTGTCAAAACTTTGTTTTGAGTCAATTCACCAATGTTGTAAATATTGGTGGTCAGACCTATAGCCACCTCATCTAGAATCCTGTCTTGTGACAGGGTCAATGCCAGGTGCTTCTAAGGGAATGATCAGACCAGGCAATGACTCAGTGAACCATCTCATTGTCTACTCCCACCATCTGGCAGTTTAGAGACATGCAGAGCCTGGGCCTGCATCCCTGATTATCTTGACTAATAGCCAATGTACTTATCCTGAGGGACTGATCTAATTCTTTGTTCAACCCATTCATAGTTTTTCCTTTCAAAATATAATGAACACACATCTACAACCCCAAGATACCTTGACAACCACAAGAATTTTAAAATCATGAGTTATACACCCTCGAGTCAAGAAATTGTAATAAATAAATGATCTCTTTTCTTGGGCCTCTTTGTTCCTGAGCCTGTAGGGTGCAGTAAGGCCAGTTCCAATGCCTTGAGCCAAAACACCTGAATGAATCGTAGTCTACCCTCATTCTCCCAAACATTTAATATACCTAAGGCCATACCTACAGTTTAAGTGTGGGTTAACTCAAGTTATGTCACCACAGAGTCACTATGGTTACTATGTCACTTGTATTTTGCATGTGTTTTGTATGTATGCACTGTATTTTAGAAGCTTTGGTTTAGCCAGGGCCGCCACTTCCATTAGGAGACCCTAGGCGGTTGCCTAGGGCGCCAGGATTCAGAAGGCGGCATTTTGTGTGCTCCCCACGGGGCGCATGGGAGCTTTCAGTTCTGCTCCCGTCACGCCGCCGAAGAAGGGCCTTCTGCCGACGTGCCACGGAAAACAGCGGTAGGCAATTGAGCAGCTCAATGACTGCCGCTGTTGCCTGCGGCATTTCGGCAGAGGGTCCTTCTTCGGCGCTGCGATGGGAGTGGAACCGGAAGCCCCCCGAATTCTGCCTAGGGTGCCAGAAACTCTGGCGCCGCTTCTGGGTTTAGCAGTGTATGCAGGGTACCAAACAGGTCAGACAGGGGTGGTTGTGGCCAGGGGATCAAACTTCTTATAATACATAAACATATACATAATGTTTACACCTTTTTTTCTAAACCCACTAACCTGCCTGGCCCTCCTCACTGTCTGCTATCTCACACAGAGTCATGGAGCTTGCATGGCTCTATACTATTGTCATACGCGTTTGCACCCAAAGGTGCATGCTCCTTTATTATTTGCAGAGCAGGAAACATACACATGGGGTGTGATATTATACTCTACATTCTTTATGAAAATATGTTTATGATATGGATATGACATAGCTAATATATACTTTATGCAAGATGGCTGTTGACAGTGTTTATCCAACCTGTATGCATGTGAGACTGCTTTCTGTAGGAATCAGATGGGCTTTTTTTTTTTTTTTAGCAAAGTTGGACCTCTCGTTGCTGTGGGTAGTGCGATCCTACAGTTAGCATTTTCATACACACGTATGTGTATGAAACTGCAAACTATAGGGATGTGCTACTACCTGTAGCACTGCAATGTGATGAAGCTAATTCCTACAACGAGAGGTCCAACTTTGCTAAAAAAAGAAAAGACCATGGGATGTAGCTGCCTGTAGGAGTTAGCTTCATCACATTGGAGTACTACAGGGAGCACATCCCTATAGTTTGCAGTTTCATACACATGTAACCCTTTGCCCCTCTGAGTTGGCAGCAACAAGGGCTGGTTCAGTATCCAGGGGTTCCATTTCAATAACACAATACAAAACCGGCTCGAGCCTCCACCCAGTGACCTGGGACAATTACATACCACCACCCCCAGGCGCCTCTAGGAGGCAATACTTCCCCACTCGCAAGCACAGAGTCCGAGTGTAGCAAAATCCTTTTAATAAAGGAGGGAAACAATGCGGCATCACATTGGAGAGACACCAGAAACAGGATTATAACACAAACCATAAGCAAAAAACCCCACCTCCAAGGACGTTTGGCACTGTCCTTTCCCCCTTAGGGTCTTAAGTCCAATCACCCCAAAGTCCAACAACCCCAAAGTCTCTGTTTCTGGTCAGTGCCACCCCAGAGTTCAAAAGTTTATCTGCAGAGTTTTACCCCCCCCCCCCCAGCCTGGGTGGAAATGGGGGGGGGGCTCACACAGGGTGTTAAGGGGCACCTTACATGGGCCAGGGGCCAACTGCTCCGCCTCTCCGTGGAGTTCTGCTGCAGCCTTCACCACGACTGGCTCCACTCCACCAGCTGTGCCGCTCCTCCAGCCGACCCGCAAACCCTCCACACTGCTCACTATTCCATGGGCTGCTCCAACATGCTGCAGACTGCTCCGGTCTGCCAGCCGCTTAGCAAGAGATCTTCAGGCTCCCCCACTAGTTAACACAGCACTCAGTGATCTCAGCTTAGTAAGCTTAGCTCTTTTAGTGATTTCAGCTTGTAGTAGGGGAGCCCTGGTGCACCATTGGCCCAACATGAATTTAGGTCAGTAGCCTCTAGATGGACTCCTAAAGGATTCAAAATTAGCTCTGCTCTTCAACAGTGGAAAGAGGAAGATGTGCAATTAGTGTTCCAAGCCCAGGGGTGGGGGTCTATCAGGCACACACACGCACACCCCAATCCCCAATCTTTCTCAATTCACTGGGTTTTGGCACCCCTGTCCCTTGTCTAGCAAGTGCTACTTAATGGATAGTGAGCCATCTCTGTCATAACACAGACTCACAGTTCCTCATTTACTTAATCAGGGTGACAACACTTTATTCCTCCTACCCCAATAACAAAGAAATTGGGGATCTCACAGCTGTGAAAATAATCATCCCAGGCTACTGTGGTCTATGCTAGGTGGAGTGGGAGTGCCAATGCAAAATACCTGAAATTCCTTTCCACATTCCCCATAATTCACCACCAGATGTCAGGGTAGAGCTCATCCTGACTCTGCTTACATCCATATGTGTGTGAAAATGCTATCTGTAGGACCGTGCTACCCACAGCAGGGAAAGGTCAAACTTTGCTAAAAATGGTATTTCAAGCATTCACACATGTAAAACTAACCTGATCGCTTTCTTTAACAGCGTAACAAGCCTACACAACCTTATCATAAACAAACTATGGAAATGAAACCAAGAGGGACAAAACAATAAATAAGATGGGCATAACAATGGTGTGGATATGTTTCTATTCAAAATCTTAATGATTGAGATAATGGCATAGGATTGAGATAATATGATGACAGTTTTCAAGTATGTACAAGTAAAGTAGCATCTTTTTACAGAAGCTGTTTCTTACTATCTATACATATCACTAACTGCTACAGATAGCACATTTCTACACCTAGCAATTTCACATATGAATATAGTGCAAGAAACTGCTACTTGTCAGCATTTGCTACATCAGGTAACAATTTAATACAATAGCAGCTTCTAACATCTATAAGGGCTGGTCTACACTACAGGGGGAAATCGATCTAAGATACACAACTTCATCTACGTGAATAGCGTAGCTGAAGTCGAAGTATCTTAGATCGAATTACCTACCCTCCTCATGGCGCGGGATCGACGTCCGCGGCTCCCCATGTCGACTCCACTACCGCCGTTCAGGTTGGTGGAGTTCCAGAGTCGACAGGAGCTCATTCGGGGGTCGATATATCACGTCTAGATGAGATGCGATATATCGATCCCCGAGAAATCGATTGCTACCTGCCGATACGGCGGGTAGTGAAGACGTACCCTAATAAGTATCGGAATGTGCTGCCGGTGGCACATTCCTACGAGGAGCAGTATCCTTCACTACACCCATCAGCGGCTGAGCGAAACCAAACAGGCTGCAGAGCACACAGCCCCTCCCCTGCAGCTTGCTGGTGACATGACACTGAGGCAGGGGGAGGGGGGAGCAGGGGAGGAACTCTGCCTGCTGGAGGCCAACGGGCGCAGCTAAATCAGGCCCCGGAGCCCAATCAGCCGTGCCACACTCTGCGTGAGGGGAAGGAAGGGAAGGGAGGAAAAATCCCAGATGCCCCCAAACCACTTTGCACCTTAGGCAATCGCCTAGTTTGCCTAGTGGTTGCACCAGCCCTGCATGGAGTGAAAGTTACAGATGCACGCATTATATAATAATACATGAAGAGAATGGAGTTACCTCACAAGTGGAGAACCAGTGTTGACAGGGCCAATTCAATCAGGATGGATGTGGTCCACTCCCAATAATAGATGAGGAGGTGTCAATTCCAGGAGAGGCAAAGATGCTTCTGTAATGGGCCAGCCACTCCCAGTCCCTAGTCAAGCCCAAATTAATGGGGGTAATTTGCAAATAAATTTTAGTTCTGCTGTTTCTCTTGGAAGTCTGTTTCTGAAGTTTTTTTTGTTCAAGAACAGTGACTTTTACATCTGTTATAGAATGACTGGAGAGACTGAAGTGTTCACTTACTGGCTTTTGTATGTTATCATTCCTGATGTCCGATTTGTGTGCATTTATTCTTTTGCATAGAGACTATCCGGTTTGGCCAATGTACCTGGCAGAGGGGCATTGCTGGCACAGAATGGCATATATCACATTAGGAGACGTGCAGGTGAATGAGCCATTGATGGTGTGGCTGATGTGGTTGGGTCCTCTGATGGTGTCGCCAGAGTAATCTGGGGACAGAGAAAAGGCAATGAGCTTTGCTACAGGGATTGGTTCCTGGGTTAGTGTTTCTGTGGTGTGGTGTGTAGTTGCTGGCGGACTCCTTGTTGTTTTTGTGGATACAGACTAACACGGCTACCCCCTGATACTTGACACCATGCAAGGCTCTAATTTTATAAATGTTATTAATAACAATAATTGGATATTATAAAGGTAGAATAAAATGTAGTAGACTTTGATATGAAAGAATGAAGGAAGGAAGTGACAGTGTATTGTGTATAATGTATGTGATTTATTTTAAGAGCCATGTTATGTTGTGCAAAGTGAAAACAGTAACAATGTCAACACTGTCAGGTTATTCATTTTTTTTTATTAAATATGTAGACTAAATAATGAAAGTAATAAATTTTCAAACCAAACGTGTATTAATTCTAATGACAATGCCACATTATGCAGTATTCAATTTTGAAAGTTTATAATAAGCGATGCTCTGGGGGGAGAGAAGCGGGGAGGGGGGCCCAAGATGGAAGTTTTGCCTAGGATGCAAATATCCTTGCACCGGCCCTGCTCAGCAGGGGTCTTACACTTTCCGCTGCAAGCTGCTCCACTCTCCTTCTGGCTGCTGTGCAATCTACACAGGAAAGGAGAAAGGAGGAAAGGGAAAGGAGCTATTATTGTGTAAATGTACCTATCTGTATCGATTCACAATCAAAGGCCTTCGCTGGCTTTTTAAATGGCAGAAAAGCAATTCACTGGGAGCGTGGTTTTTATCATATATGTCCTCCCACCCTACAGTCTGCGATCTGCAGTCAGCATCTTGATTGGCAGCGCCGCCCCCAAATCTTGGCGCCCTAGGCGGCCTTCTAGTTTGCCTAGTGGTTGCACTGGCCCTGCTAAGGAAGAATAGTCAGGCTTGGCAGAATTCATTGAGAGAGAAATATATTGTGGTGGGGCAAGGCCAGATGGCTACAGTAAAGTAGTGAGGAACAGGTATGTTAGCCCCAGGCTAAACAAATCCCTGGTAACCAAATGGCAGTTGCTCCAGGTTAATGAAGACACCAGGGGCCAATTAAGATCCTTCTAGAAGGCAGTGGAGACAGCTAGATTGCTTGGGACACTTGAAGCCAATCAAGGGATGGTTGGAACTAATTAAAAGCCTCCCAGTTAGTCAGTGAGGTGTGGGTGCCAGGAGTTATAGGAGGAATGAAGCTGTATGAAGCCATATCAGGTGCAAGAAAGAAGGCTCTGAGGTAACTGTGAAGGAGATACTGAGTGGGGGCTGCTGTGGGAAGTGGCCCAGGGAATTTTACATGTTCTATTTCCAAAAAAGCAGCAAAGAATCCTGTGGCACCTTATAGACTAACAAACGTTTTGCAGCATGAGCTTTCGTGGGTGAATATCCACTTCTTCGGATGCAAGTAGTGGAAATTTCCAAGGGCAGGTATATATAAGCAAGCAAGAAGCAAGCTAGAGATAACGAGGTTAGATCAATCAGGGAGGATGAGGCCCTGTTCTAGCAGTTGAGGTGTGAAAACCAAGGGAGGAGAAACTGGTTCTGTAACTGGCAAGCCATTCACAGTCTTTGTTTAATCCTGAGCTGATGGTGTCAAATTTGCAGATAAACTGGAGCTCAGCAGTCTGGTCCTAAAGTTTTTTTGCTGCAAGATGGCCACCTTAAGATCTGCTATTGTGTGGCCAGGGAGGTTGAAGTGTTCTCCTACAGGTTTTTGTATATTGCCATTCCTAATGTCTGATTTGTGTCCATTTATCCTTTTCCTTAGGGACTGTCCAGTTTGGCCGATGTACATAGCAGAGGGGCATTGCTGGCATATGATGGCATACATTACATTGGTGGACGTGCAGGTGAATGAACCGGTGATGGTGTGGCTGATCTGGTTACGTCCTGTGATGGTGTTGCTGGTGTAGATATGTGGGCAGAGTTGGCATCGAGGTTTGTTGCATGGATTGGTTCCTGAGCTAGAGTTACTATGGTGCGGTGTGCAGTTGCTGGTGAGAATATGCTTCAGGTTGGCAGGTTGTCTGTGGGCGAGGACTGGCCTGCCACCCAAGGCCTGTGAAAGTGTGGGATCATTGTCCAGGATGGGTTGTAGATCCCTGATGATGTGTTGGAGGGGTTTTAGCTGAGGACTGTATGTGATGGCCAGTGGAGTCCTGTTGGTTTCTTTCTTAGGTTTGTCTTGCAGTAGGAGGCTTCTGGGTACACGTCTGGCTCTGCTGATCTGTTTCCTTATTTCCTCGTGTGGGTACTGTAGTCTTGAGAATGCTTGGTGGAGATTTTCTAGGTGTTGGTCTCTGTCTGCGGGGTTAGAGCAGATACGGTTGTACCTCAGTGCTTGGCTGTAGACAATGGATCTTGTGGTGTGTCCGGGATGGAAGCTGGAGGCATGAAGGTAGCCATAGCGGTCGGTAGATTTTCAGTATAGGGTGGTGTTAATGTGACCATCAGTTATTTGCACCGTGGTGTCTAGGAAGTGGACCTCCCGTGTAGATTGGTCCAGCCTGAGGTTGATGGAGGGGTGGAAGCTGTTGAAATCGTGGTGGAATTTTGCCAGAGTCTCCTTCCCATGGGTCCAGAGGATGAAGATGTCATCAATGTAGCGTAGGTAGAGAAGGGGCGTGAGTGGACGGGAGCTGAGGAAGCATTGTTCCAGGTCGGCCATAAAAATATTGGCATATTGTGGGGCTATGCGGGTGCCCATAGCGGTGCCACTGATCTGGAGATATATATTGTCATTAAATTTGAAATAGTTGTGTGTGAGGATAAAGGCACAGAGCTCAGCAACCAGTTGTGCTGTGGCATCATCAGGGATACTGTTCCTGAAAGCTTGTATTCCATCAGTGTGTGGGATGTTTGTGTAGAGAGCCTCTACATCCATGGTGGCTAGGATGTTTTTTTCTGGAAGGTCACCAATGCATTGTAGTTTTCTCAGGAAATCAGTGGTGTCACGGAGATAGCTGGGAGTGCTGGTAACATAGGGCCTGAGTAGAGAGTCTACATATCCAGACAGTCCTTCAGTGAGAGTTCCAATGCCCGAGATGATGGGGCATCCAGGATTTCCGGGTTTGTGGATCTTGGGTAGTAGATAGAATAACCCTGGTCGGGGCTCTAAGGGTATGTTGATTTGTTCCGGTGTTTGTGTAGGGAGTGTCCTGAGTAGATGGTGCAGTTTCTTAGTGTATTCCTCAGTGGGATCTGAGGGAAGTAGCCTGAGGGAAGTCCTAGTGTGAACCAGGCCTTTGTTTCTGCGTGACAAGATTTCACTCTCGTCACATTCTCAAGTTTTTCTACTCAACAAGAGAAAGTAACTCTTCAAAGTTTCAAGCTTTTCTGGCAAGAAATTTTTATTTTGAAGTGGGATTCTCATGTACTCATATGATTTCAAGAGCTGGGGCCAGGGGCGCCATTTCAGAACTGGTGGTGGGGCAACTTTAACCATGATTCCCAAGGCTATTTCTTACTGTGTCAATAGTCCACAGTCACTTCAAAAGTAGCCCGATTTATTTAACTTTTTTAAATTAACACTATGGTCTATATCTTTAAAAAGAATCACTATCTAGATATAATTAAAAGATGGATGGTAGCAGCATATAGATCTATAACAAATTTTGGCAGCCAAATTATACAAATTGTTCAGATTGGTTTAGGTTTATGTTCCCTGAAGAATTTATACAAATAGTTCTAATGAATACAAAGGATTAAGTTAGCAGGAGGTTTCTGGTGTGCTGCTGTAAGGATTTTAGAGAGTAAACATCACCTCCGTGAAATACACTGATTGCACTCAACTTTGTGAGCCTCTGCCACCCTCACAACTGTTAAACAGTGAGTACAAGAGGAGATATGAATATTTACCAGCTGAAAGAGAAGATACAGCAGAAAGCTGCAAAATGGCTACGAGGGGGTAGCAGCTCCCCAAAAGGTATCTGGGGAAAAGGTCCTAGACTAGAAAAGTGCAACCCCACTGTGGGGAGATTTGGTAACATCCAGACATTCCCAGGGGAATTGGTGTTTCTGTGTCACAGCTGATGGACCTGACCCAAAGCCCATTGTTGGCAAAGGAAAGACTCCCACAGACAAGGGGGACTAAATGGTAGAATAATGGCAGTGTCCAGTGTGGCCATTTCACTATAGAATTAGAGAGTTGGAAAAAATTGGAAAGTTTTAGTGTAATTGAAGCAATATCTGTAGTGGTGGCAGCTCATGCTTGTTTCTTCCTAGCAGGGAACGATTCCAGGTTTTCTGTTCTGCAGCACGGCTCTTGCAGGCTGGCTGTGCTTTACTTTCTCCATTAAGTGTAGACACTGGAAAAAAATCAGTTCTACAACTTTAATTCATTTCACTTTCAATGTCCTGATGCTCCAATGTTTGGGTTTCAAACGCTGCCCAGGACTCTTGGTCTAAGAACTATTTTCAGTCAGATACAGAGCCTGTAAAAATAAGTTTTAAGTGCTGGAACTAGAGCTATTGGGGATGCAGCACCCCCTGGCTTGAAGTGATTTTCATCATATACAGGGACAGCACAGTGGCTGCATGATCTCTAGATTATTCTTGGATGTGATTTTTTGGAGATCTTTCTATTTCATCATGAAATAAATCTTCACATTATGTGTTGCAACTTGATCTTTCACCCTTAACATAAATGAGCTGATGCTGAGCTCCAGGGGTTAAGGTGTTTCCCAGAACGAAATAGTTTGTAATGTTTCCCTGCAGAAATGTAGAAACAGAAAATGTGGATGGACATTTTAGACTGAAATTGAAATGATTCAACAGTTTGCAATTACACGTTGGTTCTCCTGATCAGAATCTAGCGTACTGTCGTAAATAGCAACATTTCTAGGGAAACCCTGATTTTGCTGAAGCCACACTTTCAGGTGAGAGACATTTCTGTGTGAAAAATGTCAACTAGCTATAATTATTAGCTATGGAGGAATAGAGTCTCTAATAGAGATTGTTCAAATTGTTCCTGTTTTAAAGAAAATTATTTGGATTATTCTGTAAGTAAATATAAGTTCCTCCATTCTCCTGTTTAGTTTCCATTAATGCTGAACAGAAATTACTTTGCACAGAGGCAACAATAAATAGCCTCTCAAAGGGGAGAGCATTTTACTCACTGTTACGCTCCTGTTACTCACAGAGATCTGAGCATTGATAACATCCCTGTGCAGATTTATTGGTGAGTAACAACGGCACCTACCAGCAGTTCCTGGGTTTTCCTTTTCCCCACTGTAGTTAAACGCCAATTTCTCATCTCCCTCTTTCTTCAAACTCCCCAAACAGCTCCAAATTTGATTCTGGAGAGAAAAATGGCTTCTGAATTTTCTGTATTTTGGGGCATTTACCTCATGAACAAAATGTATGAAGAGACAGTGGGCTCTAGAGAGTCACAGGAACAGCCCTGAAATCCACAAAGCTGAGTGAAGGGCCTAAGCCTGGTCTACACTAGGCGTTTAAATCGGTTTTAGGAGCGTAAAACTGATTTAACGCCACACCCGTCCACACTAGGAGGCACCTTATATCGATTTTAATGGCTCTTTAAATCGGTTTCTGTACTCCTCCCCGACGAGAGGAGTAGCGCTAATATCGGGATTAACATATCGGAATAGGGTTAGTGTGGCCGCAAATCGACGGTATTGGCCACCGGGCGGTATCCCACAGTGCACCACTGACCGCTCTGGACAGCATTCTCAACTCGGATGCACTGGCCAGGTAGACAGGAAAAGCCCCGCGAACTTTTGAAATTCATTTCCTGCTTCCCCAGCGTGGAGAGCTCATCAGCACAGGTGACCACGCACAGCTCATCAGCACAGTTAACAATGCAGTCTCCTGAGAATCGAAAAAGAGCCCCAGCATGGACCGCTCGGGAGGTACTGGATCTGATCGCTATATGGGGAGAGGATTCAGTGCTAACAGAACTGCGTTCCAAAAGACGAAATGAAAAAGTATTTGAAAGAATTTCTAAGGCTATGACGGATAAAGGCCACTGCAGGGACTCAGTGCAGTGCAGAGTGAAAGTTAAGGAGCTCAGACAAGCCTACCAGAAAACCAAAGAAGCAAACGGAAGGTCCGGGGCAGGTCGAAAAACATGCCGCTTCTATGCTGAGCTGCATGCAATTTTAGGGGGCTGTGCCACAAGTACCCCACCCCTGACCGTGGATTCCGAGGTGGGGGTTGTAATCTCTGCCATGTCTGAGGATTATGCAGCCGGGGAAGATGAAGATGAAGAAGAAGAGGAAGACCTAGCAGAGAGCACACAGCACTCCGTGACCCCCAGCAGCCAGGAGCTTTTTATCACCCTGACGGAATTACCCTGCTCCCAGCCCTCACAAGCAACTATTCCAGACAATGACGCCATGGAAGGGAGCTCTGGTGAGTGTACCTTTGCAAATAGCAAACATTGTTTTTTAAGCAAGCCTTTTTTAATGATTGATTTGCCCTGAGGACTTGGGATGCATTCGCAGACAGTATAGTTACTTAGAAAAGTTTGTTAACATGTCTGGGGATTGAGAGGAAATCCTCCAGGGACATCTCGATGAAACGCTCCTGTAGGTACTCCAGAAGCCTTTCCAGAAGGTTTCTGGGCAAGGCATCCTTGTTCCGCCCACCATGGTAGGACACTTTACCATGCCATGCATGTAGCAAGTAATCAGGTATCATTGCGTGGCAAAGCATAGCAGCGTATGGTCCCGGTGACTGCTGGCATTCAAGAAGCATCCGCTCTTTATCTTGTTCTGTTATCCTCAGCAAAGTGATATCGTTCAGGATAACCTGGTTAAAAATCAGGAATTTAAGTAAGGGGGGTGGCCATTTTTCTACTGGGTTCGTGGAATGCAGCAGCTTAAAAAAAACACTTTCCTGCACGTAGCGAAGCGGGGGGAGGGGAGGAGTGAAATGCCGATGATCTTTTCTGTGTTTGGTCACCGGCGATCTTCCCCAAGCTACCAGCCACGCAGTGGGTGGGGGGGAGGGGGAAGGTTGTTGATTAGCAGGGAGCTAGCGTGGTATTAGCCATGCGTTGGGGGGGAGGGGGTAAATCACTGAGACAGTGGCTTACCATGGCCGCATGCAAGCTGAATTCTGATGCCTAGACCTGTGTCTGTGAGATCTGTAACTCCAGAGCTGCAAGCACTCACTATTAAGATGAAAAATGCGACCTTGTAGGGAAATCACATGTGCTAGGTGAATAGTGATGTTCACTGTGAAACAGTATAACCATTGTTCTGTAAAATGTATCTTTCTAAATATTTATCTCCCTCATGCAGCTGCAAATTTTTCAGCCATCCCTCCTCCATCCCAAAGGCTAGCACAGATAAGGCGGAGGAAAAAGAAGACGCGAGATGAGATGTTCTCGGATATTATGGAAGTTACACACAATGAAAGAGCTCATCTGAATGAGTGGAAGGACGTGGTTTCAAATTACAGGAAAGAGGCCAGTGAACGTGAGGACAGGAGGGACAACCGAGATGAGAGGTGGCGGCAGGAAGACCGGCAGGAAAATCAGCGGTTGCGGCAGGAAGATCAGCGGTGGCGGGATGCAACTCTGGGGCTGCTGCGTGATCAAACTGACATGCTCCGGCGTCTTGTGGAGCTTCAGGAACGGCAGCAGGATCACAGAGTGCCGCTGCAGCCCCTGTATAACCACCCTCCCCCCTCACCATGTTCCTTAGCCTCCTCACCCAGACGTGTAAGAACGCGTGGGGGGAGGCTCCGTGCACCCGCCCACTCCACCCCCGTGGACAGCCCAACCAGAAGGATGTCGTTACTCTGAATTTTTTTTTTAATGGCCTTCTCCATCCCTCCTATCCTCCTCCCAAAGCACACCCTTACTTCTCTCCCTCTTTTGATAATGAATCAATAAAGAATTCATGCTTTTTATACTATAGTGACTTTATTTGCATAAGTAAGCTGTACTCGAAGGGGGAGGGGGAGTTGCTTACAGGGACTGAGTCAATCAAGGGGGTTGGGTGTTCATCAACAAACACAGCATTCACACTGTACCCTGGCCATTGATGAAGCTCGTTTTCAAAGCTTCTCTGATGCGCACCGCTTCCTGGTGTGCTCTTCTAATCTCCCTGGTGTCTGGCTGCGCGTAATCAGCGGCCAGGTGATTTGCCTCAGCCTCCCACCCCGCCATAAAGGTCTCCCCCTTACTCTCACAGAGATTGTGGAGAATACAGCAAGCAGCAATAACATAGGGGACATTGGTTTGGCTGAGGTCTGAGCGAGTCAGTAATGTGCGCCAGCGCGCCTTTAAACGGCCAAATGCACATTCCACCACCATTCTGCACTTGCTCAGCCTGTAATTGAACAGATCCTGACCACTGTCCAGGCTGCCTGTGTATGGCTTCATGAGCCATGGCATCAAGGGGTAGGCTGGGTCCCCCAGGATAACGACAGGCATTTCAACATCCCCAACTGTTATTTTCTGGTCTGGGAAGTAATTCCCTTGCTGCAGCCGTTTAAACAGAGTAGTGCTTCTGAAGACGCGAGCGTCATGAACCCTCCCTGGCTATCCCACGTGGATGTTTGTGAAACGTCCCTTGTGATCCACCAGTGCTTGCAGCACCATTGAAAAGTACCACTTCCGGTTTACGTACTGGGTGCCCTGGTGCTGCGGTGCCAAGATAGGGATATGGGTTCCATCTATCGCCCCCCCACAGTTAGGGAATCCCAGTGCAGCAAAGCCATCCACTAAGGCCTGCACGTTTCCCAGAGTCACAACCTTTCGTAGCAGCAGCTTAGTGATTGCTTTGGCTACTTACATCACAGCAGCCCCCACAGTAGATTTTCCAACTCCAAATTGATTCCCGACTGACCGGTAGCTGTCTGGCGTTGCAAGCTTCCACAGGGCTATCGCCACTCGCTTCTCTACTGTGAGGGCTGCTCTCATCTTGGTATTATGGCGTTTCAGGGCAGGGGCAAGCAAGTCACAAAGTTCCATGAAAGTGCCCTTACGCATGCGAAAGTTTCGCAGCCATTGGGAATCGTCCCACACCTGCAACACAATGCGGTCCCACCAGTCAGTGAATCATAGAATCATAGAATCATAGATCAGAAGGGACCAATATGATCATCTAGTCTGACCTCCTGCAAGATGCAGGCCACATTAGCCGATCCCCCCACTCCTTTAGCAAACGACCCCTGCCCCATGCTTCGGAGGAAGGCGAAAAACCTCCAGGGCCACAGCCAATCTACCCTGGAGGAAAATTCCTTCCCGACCCCAAATATGGCGGTCAGCTGAACCCCGAGCATGCGGGCAAGACTCTCCAGCCATACCCTCTGGAAAAAGGTTAAGAATATCATATCATTGACCCATTGTACTATTTACCAGTGTGGCACTTAATTAACCTATTGACTAAGCCCAGTATCCTATCATACCATCTCCTCCATAAACTTATCTAGCTTAGTCTTGAAGTCATGGAGGTCCTTCGCCCCCACTGTTTCCCTCGGTAGGCCGTTCCAGTATTGCACTCCCCTGATAGTTAGAAACCTTCGTCTAATTTCTAGTCTAAATTTCCTAACTGACAATTTATATCCGTTTGTCCTCGTGTCCACATTAGCACTGAGCTGAAATAATTCCTCTCCTTCCCTGGTATTTATCCCTCTGATATATTTAAAGAGTGCAATCATATCTCCTCTTATCCTTCTTTTGGTTAGGGAAAACAGACCGAGCTCCTCAAGTCTCCTTTCATACGACAGGCCTTCCATTCCTCGGACCATTCTAGTGGCCCTTCTTTGTACCTGTTCCAGTTTGAATTCATCCTTCTTAAACATGGGAGACCAAAACTGCACACAATACTCCAGATGCGGTCTCACTAACGCCTTATATAACGGGACTAGCACCTCCTTATCCCTACTAGAAATACCCCGCCTAATGCATCCCAAGACTGCATTTGTTTTCTTAACGGCCACATCACATTGCCTGCTCATAGTCATCCTACGATCAACCAGGACTCCTAGGTCCTTCTCCTCCTCCGTTACTTGCAACTGGTGCGTCCCCAGCTTATAACTAAAATTCTTGTTAGTCATCCCTAAATGCATAACCTTACACTTCTCACTATTGAATTTCATCTTGTTACTAATACTCCAGTTTACAAGGTCATCCAAATCTCCCTGGAGGATATCCCGATCCTTTTCCGAATTGGCAATACCTCCCAACTTGGTGTCATCCGCAAACTTTATCAGCCCACTCCTACTCTTGGTTCCCAGGTCAGCAATAAATAGATTGAATAAAATCGGACCCAAAACTGAACCTTGAGGAACTCCACTAGTAACCCCCCTCCATCCTGACAGTTCCCCCTTCAATACTACCCTCTGCAGTCTCCCCTTTAACCAGCTCCTTATCCACCTCTGGATTTTCATTTCAATCCCCATCTTTTCCAATTTAACCAGTAATTCCTCATGCGGTACCGTATCAAACGCCTTACTGAAATCCAGATATATTAGATCCACCGCATTTCCCTTGTCTAAAAAATCTGTCACTTTCTCAAAGAAGGAGATCAGGTTGGTTTGGCACGATCTACCTTTCGTAAATCCATGCTGTAAACTATCCCAGTTGCCATCGGCCTCCTGCTCCGTAACCACTCTCTCTTTTAAAATTTTTTCCATGACTTTGCATACTACAGATGTTAAACTAACAGGCCTGTAGTTACCCGGGTCACTTTTTTCCCCCTTCTTGAATATAGGAACTACATTAGCTAATCTCCAGTCCAACGGTACAATCCCCGAATTTAGAGATTTATTAAAAATCATCGCTAACGGGCTAGCAATATCACTCGCCAATTCCCTTAATATTCTAGGATGAAGATTATCCGGGCCCCCCGATTTACTTCCGTTAAGCTGTTCAAGTTTGGCTTCCACCTCTGATACCGTAATGTCTACCCCCATATCCTCTTTCCCATCGGTCCCTCTATCACTATTCCTTAGCCCTTCATTAGCCTCATTGAAGACCGAGGCAAAATATTCGTTCAGATATCGTGCCATTCCAAGATTATCCCTAATCTCCACTCCGTTCAAAGTTTTAAGCGGTCCCACTTCCTCTTTCTTGGTTTTCTTCCTATTTATATGGCTAAAAAACCTTTTGCTATTGGTTTTAATCCCCTTCGCTAGGTCCATCTCCACCCGTCGCTTTGCCTTTCTCACTTCTTCCCTACACCCTCTGACCTCAATAAGGTAGATTTCTTTGCTGATCCCTCCCATTTTCCACTCCTGGTACGCTTTCTGTTTTTTCTTAATGACCCCTCTGAGACGCTTGCTCATCCAGCTCGGTCTAAAACTGCTACCTACGAGCCGTTTTCCCTTTCTCGGGATACATGCCTCTGACATCTCCTGCAACTTCAACCTGAAGTAACCCCAGGCGTCATCTGCCTTTAGATCCCTGAATATGTTAGTCCAGTCTACTTCCCTAACTAGTCTCCTTAATTTAGTAAAGTTAGCCCTTTTGAAATCGTAAACCCTAGTCTCAGATGCAATATTGATTATCCTCTCATTTATTTTGAAACGAATTAGCTCATGATCACTCGAGCCAAGGTTGTCCCCTACAACTATTTCCTCAACAAGGTCCTCGTTACTCACCAAAACCAGATCTAAAATGGCATCCCCCCTCGTCGGTTCAGCAACCACTTGATGAAGGAATTCATCAGCTATCACGTCTAGGAAAAGCTGAGCCCTATTATTGTTACTAGCATTTGTCTCCCAATCTATATCCGGGAAGTTAAAATCCCCCATGATCAAGCAGTTCCTATTAGTGTTTACCTCCTTAAAAACATTAAAGAGCTCTCTATCCGTCTCCAGGCTAGATCACGGCGGTCTATAGCACACCCCAATCACTATCCCGGGTGAGGCTCTAGTAGTTTTCTTCCCCAATGTGACCATTGCCCAGACAGACTCCGTATTATCCATTGCATTGCTAGTTATTTCATTACATTTCACCTCATTATTGATATACAATGCTACTCCCCCACCTTTACCTTTGCATCGGTCTTTCCTAAACAGCACATACCCTTCCATACCTGTACCAGTGCTTGTTTCCCGGGCCCAAAATCGGCGTTCAATGGATAGACTCTGCCCCATTACCATCAGGATCTCCAAAGCGCCGGGGCCCGCGGTTTGAGAGAATTCTGTGTCTACGTCCTCATCACTGTCATCGCCGCGCTGCCGTATCCGCCTCTTACTCGCCTCGGTTCAAAGGTCCTGGTTCAGCATATACTGCACGAGAGTGCGCGAGGTGTTTAAAACATGCATGATTGCGGTATTGAGCTGAGCAGGGTCCATGCTTGCTGTGCTATGGCGTCTGCACAGTTCACCAAGCAAAAAAGGCGCGAAACGGTTGTCTGCCGCTTTCAGGGAGGGAGGGAGGGAGGGGTGAGGCTGTACCCAGAACCACCCGTGAAAATGATTTTTGCCCCATCAGGCACTGGGATCTCAACCCGGAAATGCCAAGGGGCGGGGGAGGCTGCGGGAACTATGGGATAGCTACGGGATAGCTACCCACAGTGCAACGCTCCAGAAATCGACGCTAGCCTCGGACCATGGACGCACACCACCGATTTAATGTGTTTAGTGTGGCCGCGCGCACTCGATTTTATAAAATCTGTTTTACAAAACCGGTTTATGCAAATTCGGAATAGTCCCGTAGTGTAGACGTACCCTTAGAATGAGTTACACAGAAGCCAGCATGCTAGGCAGGGAGCTGCCTAAGGTAGCCAATGAGAGAAGCTGACCAGAGAGAGTCTAGACACTTACATCTCCCCATAACTCAGGCTTTGCAGCTCACAGTGTCATTCCAGTGATTTTCTAGGCAGCCACAATTTAGACATGGTGACATTCAGCTTTGTAATACCCAAGTCCCTTCATGGAGCTCACTTTTTGTCTCCAACTCAGAAGGAGAGAGCAAAGTCCCCCAGCATGCATCAGGTTCATGAGGCAGGGGCCCCTGCCTGCTTTTCTGGGTCCAGATGGGCCCAGGACTCCCAAGGGAAGGGTGAGATAGTGAGGGGCACTGCAGTTAGGTTGGTCATTTTGTGCTACATGATCTGAACTCTGTTGTGCTTTATCCGGTTAAGTGAAAGAGCAATAGTGCATTGGACGTGTGCAAAAAGTGTGTGTGTGTGTGTGTGTGTGTGAAATGCTTCATAACTACTGCGTGCCTGCAGAGAGAGTACAGCTGAAAACCAGCAGGCTCTCACTTTGGCATGGAATTCTGGGAGATGGTGTATTTAAGCATGTGGGAGTCTGGAGGGTCAGCTCTTCAACAGGGGTTAGGCAGCGGGTTTCACACCTCAGACAGGGGGAGAGTCCCAAAGAATGTGCCCAGGGACCCCAAGATTGTAGCAGTGGATGGGCTCTGTTCTGGTGCCAGAGTCTTGACTACTCTGGGGATCCTGGGGCTCAGATCCTTGGATTCCCCTTACAACAGTCTGGTGGTACCTAACCAGATGTGACAGACAGACACACACACACCTCTAAACAGAAACCTTCTCAAGGCCCCGCATCCAAACACCCTTAACTATGATCATGTGGGTTCTGGTGAATATTTCTACAGGTCTGAAATATTAAATTCAGAGACATGAATGGAGAGATCTCCCTGTCAGGGCTGTCACATCCCTTTGCCTTGGGCTCAGGGGGGTTCTTTCCTGGATGCTTCTCCCTGTTTCTGTAGCTAGGGAGAGACTCTCCCTCCAGGGCTGCCACCACCTGCTCCTGTCTCCTGTTCCACGTATTCCATCATTCCCTGTGGCCAGGATACAGCACTTGGTGGCTTTAACCAGATACCTATGGCCAGGAGCTGCACAGGCTGGAGAGTGACACATCCCAATAAACCCCAAATTCTCCCCCTAAAGGCATGATATTCTGTATGGGGGCTGGGGAGACAGATTTCTTGCTTCCATATTTATAAAGCATCTCCACTCTGAGAGGACCTAACACACACAGATCTATTACACAGACCATCCCAAAAGACCCCACCCCTAGCTGGACAGTACAGTGGGTGCCACTCCGCGCTCCTCACCAGCCCGGTGGAGCAACCCATCCTGTCTCCAGCCATTCCAATCCCCGCCCCTCCCAAACCCCGTCTGAATCCTCCTCTGCCTCTCCCCCACACAGCCTGTGTGCTTCCCCCCGGTGCACTGCAATCGCCAGGCGAGCAGGGCAAGCGTAGGTAAATCGATGGTGCACCGCTGCAGCTACAGCTATTCCCCCTCCTCCTCCGAAACCACAACCCCCCGCAAGTCAAGGCCGCTGCATCCGAGCCACGCGCTCACAGCAGCCACGTGTCGCTACAGGAGGAGCGAGGAACGCGACCACCACCAGCCGGGAAATCCCGAAAGTGAAAGCAAAAATCGCGCAGACGCAGTAACCACTCTTTAAAGCTTTTTTAAAGCCGATTGGGTAACCGGGAGCCAATCACGCTCTCGGGAGGGAAATTAAAAACCAACCAACAAAAGAGACGGAAGCCCCGCCCCCAGGGGAACCTCCAGAACAAGCAACATTCGCTGCACGAGAGAAGCGGCGTGAGGCCGGCCGGGCTCTGCCTTGGCAGCTCCTGCAGCAGCCGCCGGGTGTTTCCCTTCCTGGGACTGACTCGCTGCTGCTGGGCGGGGAGGAGCCCCCGGGAACATTGCAGCCTGCAGGCGTTTGTGTGACATGTGCCCCAGGGCCCTGTGGCTGGTGGCATCCCCTTATGGTCATGATGCCCTCAAAGAAGTGGAGTCTGTGTGACTAAGCAGAGATAGTCAGGCTTGGCAGACTTCACTGATATATATAGATATATTAACAGATAGTATTGCAGCTAGTTTTAAGCATTTTTTCAATATTTATTGAGTTAAATTTTCACACTTGCGCAAAACTCTGGGTTTAGCATTTCCATCCAATTGTTCTCAATTTCAGTTTTCACAGTTGCAGGAAATTATGGGGGGATACGTCAATAGCGAGTCAGACCCCAATGATTTAATGGCAGCAGACACCGAGATTCAAAAAGTTGAAGCTTTATAACCATGAAAACAGATGGTCACATCACCTGTCAAAAGATGCAGAGTCACTGTCCTTCAATCAAACACGAATAAGTTCTCAAGCAGCCCTGTTCTTACTTTGTGTATCTGTAACTATCATTTATTATCAATTGAAATATTCTTTCATTCATCTGTGTGTAGTCAGGAAAAGCAAGGGTTGCCAACATTTATGAATAAAAGCTAATTCTTCCCAGCCTTGTGATAATAAACTCTCAGGCTAAAAGCTTGGTTAAGTTGGAATCAGTGTTTTCAAGACCCAATTCTCATTTACACTAACACTGCTTTGGCTCAGTGTAAAGGGGCTGCAGCATCACCAACTTTCATGATTTTATCATGAGTCCTGTGATATTTAGTGTGTCTGATGAAGCCCCAGCTCCTGGAAGCATCTAGTTCTTTGTTGCAAAGAAAAACTTAAAAATTTCACTCCAGTGCAGTCTAAAGCTCTGAGACACCAGAAGGAAAATAAAAGAATGCTTTTCTTTACTATTTATTATTATTAAATCTCATGATTTTGGGGGGTTGGCCTGACTTGAGATTTTTAAATGCCTGGGGTTGGCAGTGCTGTGCCAGTGAGAATTCAGACCTTAAATCTCTATCAGTTACCCAAGGGAATCCCCTAAATGAGTGTCATCATTGATCTAACACAGCACAGTGAACAGAAATGGAAACAGACACAGAGGACAAGCTATGGGAATGCACAGGGAGCTGGGCTGTGGGCCCCAAGCAGGACATGAGCACAGTCCGCCCAGGCCTGTCAACAGCAATTCTGGGCCCCAGGGCAGAACAGTCAATGGGCCCCCACTGGTGCCCACATGCCCAAGCCGTGCCCATGTGGACTCCGTCTCCCTGACATTTGGGCGGTGCTGGGCCTGTGCTGGCTGGTGCCCAGCGAGCTGCCGGCTATGAGGCGGGGTGCACTCTTCTGGCCTGGCCAGGGTTTACACATGCCCACCCGGCTGCTTTCGCCACCACCGCTGGTACCACTCCATGCGCCATAGGTGCTGACTTTTGGTTGTGCTTGTGGGTGCCCCATCATGGCTCCGCCCACTTCCCCAAGGCCAAGCCCCCACTTCACCCCACTCCACTGCTTCCTCCTGGGCTCTGCCCCCTTCCCCAGGTCCCCTCCCCTGACAGCCTCCTCCTACCCACTGCTCACTCCTTTCTGCCCCTTCCTGCCTTAAGGGTGAGGTGTGTGTGTTTGGCTCAACTTCCCCCCAAAACTGGCAATTTCCAGCATATTTATACACACACTTCCTTCATATTCTAGTTATTGAATGTGTGTCTATCACTGGTATCACAGCAATGTCATTATTAAAATAGCAATGAACTACAGCATTACATTACCATGAATTACAGTCTGTTAAAATCATTACACTCAACCAACACCCCTGTTTAAAGACACTGTGTTCACTCTGTGCTTCACCCCGGCTTAGCACCTGTTTGGGAGCTGAAGGCCACTGTTGGCTGTGGGAAGCAGGTGGATGGGACTCACAAGCAATGGGGAGTCTTTTCCTGCTCCCTTCCTCTTTTCTCCGCTCCCTGCCCCTGTTCCTCCCTCTTGTTTCTTTTCTAAGTCCTTGCTCCCCACCTTCCTGATGTTTCCCCCTTCTTGCTTCCCACCCGTGTCCATTTTCTCATCTCTCTGCTCCCCACCCCCTGGGGGCTCTGTCTAGTGCCCGCAGAGGAGGCTCCCCCTCAGGTAGGAAGGGTGGCCTAGTGGCTCAAGCACAGGCCTGGGGCTCAGGTGTCCTGGGTTTGGTTCTCTGCTCTGCCACTTGTTGTATCGGGAAACAGAGACGAGACAAAGCTGCAGTGAGGCGTCCCAGGATAGTCCCGGACCGCTGCTTTTATTCTCTTTCTTACAGACTGGTTACTCAGTATTACATGATTGACATCACACAGGTTACTTATTACTATATGATTGATACACCTGTTTACTTCATTCTGATTGGTTAAGGCCGGTTCCCCTCACCGGGCCATTGTCTTGTGTGACTAAGCTAGCATAGCAGAAAGTGCAGACTATACTGTGCTAATGTATGGTTCAGTGCAGGGACAACGTGGCTTGCCAACATTTGTACCTACACTGTACCTACATCTCCCTCTCTTTTGTTTTGTTAACTATGACTAATACTTTCGGGGGGGCTCCGGGCTAGTCCATGGACAGCCCTTAATGAAGAGAGAAACAAGTGAAGGGACACACTGGATGCCGCAGCAAAACAGCACGAGTAACAGTACAGTGAGTGCCCCAAAGGTGACAAGCTGATGCAACCACCCAGTGTTAGGAAGCCATGAGGAGAGCCAATCCCACCATCCCCCGAAGGGGTCTGGATTGTGTCTTATTTGATCTGTTAAATTTTTAATTATCTTGAGTTGATTTTCAACTGAATGATGATGATCAGAAATATTAAAGCAACACATATCATTAACCTTTTCACATCCATAATGATGCAGCATAAGTAAATAATCTATAGCCGCTCGATTTTGCAACACCCCATGACGGATGTCTTCCTGCTCATCATTAAGGAGGGCTATAGCGGTAGATGTCGCATTTAAAGCCTTAGTGGCTGCACAAGCTAAACCATTGATTCGCATACTATTTCCAGAGGCCAAACCGGGGACCCCGACAAGAGAAACAGCCAAAGCAACAGTCTCGGTTTTAGAAAGTAAATGTACATGGCTATCACAAGAAGCATCCAAAGGGAGACTGCGACTAACTCGCGAATAGTTTAACAGTTGCCTTTTGGTTGGTAATATGAGCGCAAGTCGGCTTAGGCAGCAACAAGTGCCATCACTAAGGCCTTGTCTACACTACAAGACTATTTCGAATCAACTTAGTTCGAATTTGTGGATTCGACCTTATGAAGTCGAATTTGTGTATCCATACTAAATACACTAATTCGAATTTCTGAGTCCACATTCACGGGGCCAGCGTCGACTTTGGAAGCGGTGCACTGTGGGAAGCTATCCCACAGTTCCCGCAGTCCCCGCTGCCCATTGGAATGCTGGGTAGAGCCCCCAATGCCTGCTGGGGGGAGAAATGTGTCGAGGGTGGTTTTGGGTAAGTGTCGTCATTGAACCGTCAATCACAACCTCCCTCCCTCCCTCCTTGAAAGCACCTGCGGGCAATCTGTTCGTGCACTTTTCTGGTCAGTGACAGCGCGGACGCCACAGCACTGCAAGCATGGAGCCCGCTGCGATCATCGCCGTTTTCTCCTCCTCGCACTTTATCGTCCACCTCTTCCACAGTCAGCTGCTGAGAAATTGGGCCACTTTTCAATGGTGCTGCAAGCACTGGGGGACCATAGGGGACGTTTTACAAACATCAACGTCGGGTGGCCGGGCAAGGTTCATGATGCGTGTGTTTTCAGGAACTGTGTGCTGCTCAGATGCCTGCAGGAAGGTAGTTTCTTCTTCCCGGACCACGAAATAACTGTTGTGGATGTGCAGATGCCTATAGTCATCCTCGGGGACCTAGCCTGCCCGCTAATGCACTTGCTCATGAAGCCCTATACAGGCGCCTGGGACAGCGACAAGGAACTCTTCAAATACCAGCGAGCAGCGAGCAGCGTGACCTGTGACTGTTCAGTTTCTTTACAGAGAAGCTGAACCTGCCCCTGTTTCTTTACCCAGTTACTGTTGACTCTCCTCTTCGGTTACATACCCCGTTCACCCCGTTACCCCCACTTCCAGCACACGTGTAAAAATAAAATACATGTCCCATTATTACTTAACAAAGGTTTCTTTATTCATGACTTTTCGTGAAAGGGTTGAAACTGGGACGCAGGCTGTGCTGGGTAGGGTGTGCGGTGATGTAAAGACCCCCTCTAAACTCAAGGAATGACAGGCTCCTGCTCCTAGAGCAGTCCGCAGTGCCGGAATGCTTCTTTCAACGGAGCCTGCCATTCCTCTTTATGGAATTCTGTGTGCGGGCGGATATGTGACCTTGTGGTGGAGGAGGACGGATACAGATTCCTCAGCTGCGTGACTCAGCGGTCCAGGACAAGGACCGCTGTATAAGATCTGTAACCGCCCTCCCCCGCTGCAAAGTCACATCTCCCCCGCCCACACAGATCCTGGAAACCACCTCCAAAAACCGACCAGGGTGCCTACTGACTGCACCGTGTGTGTGACCCGCTGCTGATCCTGCCCCCGTGTCTGTACCCTGGGAAAGGTGACTGTCCTATGCAATTAACCACCCCCTTCCCCACGCCCCCCATTCAAACACAGTCTGCTTTGAAAAAACATAACAGAAACAGTAATTAACAGCAAAGCATTTTTATTAATTAAGTACACAGTTAGGGGATGGGACTGGGATTGGGACTACTGTGAGTGTGGAAGTGAAGGACTTCGGCAAAGGTAGGGTATGAGAGCTTTTGGGTACTTGAGCACTGTGCTGTGGTGCAGTGACAGTATTCACGTCCCCGGCCGCCCCTCCTCCTGATTACTTTCGTTGAGGGGGGTATGGGACTTTGTGGCAGGGGAGTGCGGTTGCAGATACACTGCAGGGTGTCTCTGTCCTCCTGCGGTCCTGCAGAACATCCACAAGGCGCCTGAGTGTGTCCGTTTGCTCCCTCACTAGTCCAAGCAGCGTTTCAGTCGCCTGCTTGTCTTCCTCACGCCACCTCTCCTCCCGTTCGCTGTGTGAGCGCTGGCACAGAGAGACGGTCTCCCTCCACTGGCTCTGCTGGTCCGCCTCTGCTAGGTAGCAGCCCATACGTTCCTCGAACATCTTGTCCCTTGTCTTTTTCTTTCGCCGCCTAATCTTTGCCAGCCTCTGCGAGGGGGATGCTGTGGCAGGTCTGGAGACAGTGGAAGCTGTGAGATGGGAAACAGGGAGTGAATTCCTTGCAAAGATACATTTTGGCGAACAATTAACTGAGTCTAGGCTGTCTCTGTGAATTCTGGGTTGAGACCCCTGTGCCTGCTGGGGCACAAATCATTTTCGCGGTGGATTCTGGGTAAATGTCGCCAGTCATTCCTTCCTCCGGGAAAACAACGGCAGACAATCATTTCAAGCCCGTTTTCCCAGAATTGCCCTGGCATACGCCATAGCGTGGCAACCATGGACACTGTTTTGCCTTTTGTGTATGTCCCCGTATGTGTACTAGATGCCGCTGACAGAGGCGGGCCAGCAGTGCTACACAGCAGCATGAGTTTGCTTTTGGATAACAGCAGAGATGGTTACCAGCCATATTGTACCATCAACCATACCATAAATTGGTAATAAGATGGGCATGGTTACCTGTCCTTTTGCACTGCACCATTTGCTGCTGTCATAAGTGCCCCTGGCCGAGCAGCCAGGGGCGCAAAAGCAAAAACTGGGAATGACTCCCTGAGTCAATCCCTCCTTTTTGGTATCTAAAAATAGAATCAGTCCTGCCTAGATTATGGGCAAGTGTACTAGAGAACCACTGTATCATAGAACCAGAGAGCACAGCTGCTCTGTGTCCGATCCTGCATAAATTATGAGCTGTATGCTATTCACAGGGGGTGCTCCTGCAACAACACCACCTGTTCATTCCGTTCTTACCCCGGCCTTCCTGGGCTACCATACCATTGTCCCCCCACTTCTGTGATGAAGTAATAAATAATGCAGGAATAAGACACAGTGACTTGTTTGTGAGAAATGACTGGAAGGAAGCCTCCAGCTGCAATGATAGTCCAGGCAGGACATTAAGGAGTGTGGATGAAGGAGCCCATCATCCCTCTGCTAGTCCAGGGGCAATTGAATCTTTTATTTACAATGAAGGGTGGGGGCTGATGGAGCTCAGCCCCCTGTTGCAATGATGAGGACGGTTACCAGCCATATTGTACCATCAGCCATCAAAAATTAGGGACAGGCGCCCTTGATCGACCTTACTGATACTAGTCGGCATGGTTACCAGCCCTTTTGCACTGCCCCATGTGCCAAGAGGCTGATGATGAGGACGGATTTCCAGCTTTTTGTACCATCAGCCATCCATAGCGTGGGGGGAGCAAGGATGTTGGTGTTGAGTGCTGCACCATCGCGTCTATCTGCAGCATTCAGTAAAGATAGGGTGACATGTAAAAGACTCAACAGAGGATTGTTTTCACTTCTGGTGGTGGGTGTGGTGTGTGCGCAAATTGCCGAACTATGCCCTGACCCACCGCAGACACTGTGTTTGACCCTAGAAGCATTTCGAGCTCATCCAAGAATGCAAATACTTTTCGGAGACAGCAGGAACTGTGGGATACCTTGCGTCCTCATTCCCCCCTCCCTCCATGAGCGTCCATTATATTCTTTGGCGTTCCGTTACGCTCGTCACGCAGCTGCGTGCTGAGTCTGTGCTATGCCGTGTGTCCGTAGATTTTTTAAAAATACTTTGGACCAGGCGTAACATTACAGTAATTACCCTAATTAGATGCAGGAGTCTCCGAGCGAGATCACCCTGAGGAGGGTCACTGAAGGAGATATAGAGCGCATGCTGCGTGAAAGCCCGCACGAACCAGGGCCCGATGCAGCCGTGCTCGGGGAGGCAGTGCTCCCTGAGTACCTCATGAAAGCCTGGCGCGGAAAACTGTGCTACCACGGAGCACCCAATAAGGCAGCTCTCCCCAGGAACCTCCTGCGGAGGCTTTTCGATTACCTCCAGGAGAGCTTCGTGGAGATCTCCCAGGAGGATTTCTGTTCTATCCCCATATATATAGAGACCTCCTTTTCACATACTTCAGATTCCTGTTATATTAAGAATAAAAATTTACATGTTTAAAGCATTTACCGACTGCTCCTTCCCCGATTCAGGGTCCGGGTTAACGGGCAGGGAGGGTTGGTAGGGGATCTCCGTGACGGTGATGAAGAGATCCTGGCTGTCGGGGAAACCAGCGTTGTAAGCGCTGTCGCCTGCCTCGTCCTCCACAAACCCTTCCTCATCTTCCCCGTCCGTGAACATCGCCGAGGAACTGTCCGTCGACACTGTCCCATAGTCAGAGTCCACGGTCACTGGTGGGGCAGTGGTTGCAGGCTCCGTAGCGTCCGTTTGCCGCTTTGATTTTTTGGTAGCCTTGTCTGGGGTCCTTGATTTTCACGCAGCGCTGCGTTGCATCCCGGCTGTATCCTCTGTCTCTCATGGCTTTGGAGACCTTCTCGTAGGTCTTCGCATTCCCTGTTTTGGAGCGCAGCTCCGAAAGCACAGACTCCTCGCCCCACACACCGATCAGATCGAAGAGTTCCCAGTCAGTCCATGCTGGGTCCCTCTTTCTATTCAGAGATTACATGAACTCCTCTGCTGGAGAGCTCTGCAGCGTTGCAGGTGCTGCGGAGCTCGCCCCGATGTGCAACCAGAACGTCAGATTCAAAGTGCCCAGACAGGAAAATGAATTCAAATTTTCGCGGGTCATTTCCTGTGTGGCTGGCCAGAGAATCCAAGCTCGGACTGCTGTCCAGAGCGTCAACAGAGTGGTGCAGTGTGGGATAGCTCCCGGAGCTACTAAGTTCGATTAGCATCCACACCAAGCCTAATTCGAGCTAGCCATGTCGAATTTAGCGTTACTCCACCTGCCGGGGTGGAGTACCAAATTCGAACTAAAGAGCCCTCTAGTTCGAATTAAATGGCTTCCTGGTGTGGATGGTTGAGCGGTTAGTTCGAATTAACGCTGATAAATTCGAATTAAAGTCCTAGTGTAGACCAGGCCTTAGTCTGTATCTACAAAAACAACAAGGAGTCCGGTGGCACCTTAAAGACTAACAGGTTTTTTGGGCATAAGCTTTTGTGGATAAAAACCTCACTTCTTCACACACCCTGAGTGCAGCAAGTTTGAGCACTTTAAAGCACTAGTGTGGACAGGCTCATCTCCCAGTGCTCAGAACTAATCCCCTCGTCGAGGTGGATTACCAGGAGCACAGCTCTTTGAACTTTGTAATGTAGCCATAGCCTCAGTAGGTTAGATCAGACAAAGAGGAATTACATTGATGTACCTGTGCCTTTAAGAACCCAGCCCTGGGAAGCTCATGCTGAGAAGTCCTGTCTGTGAGAGGGGAAATAAAAAAGCTCCTCTGTCCCCCACCATTTTTGCAAACACTCTGACACCCTCTGCCAGCGCCTCACCCCAAATTTAACGCCCGCTCCTCCTTCCCACCCTGATTTTGCCCTTTAGCCCCTCTCCTAACCCTGCCTCCAGCTGCCTGACCGCCCTGATCAGTCAATTTCCAACCCCTGCTCAGACCCTGGCCACCCCCCTTGCTCCAATTCACCCCCTTTGAACCGCTGTAAACAGCAGTCAGCAGAATCCTACAGCTAATAAGGGCAGGGTGAGGGGCAGTGGCTTCAGCAGATGTACCGAGCATGCTCAGATGAACTGCTCAGGCTGCTCAGCGTGCCGTAAGTAGCACATTTCTACGGGAGCAGTGTCATTCCTTACACCTGCCTGGGCATGGTAAGGGGAGCCCCGGAGGGGCTGGCAGGGGGAGGATTGATGAGTGGGGAGTTCCGGGGGCAGAGGGAGGGTTGAATGAGTCGGGAGTTCGGGGGGGGCTGTCAGGGGGTGGGGGGAGGTTTGGATAGGTTGGGGGGGTTGTCAGGGCGGGGGGAGGGTTGAATGAGTCGGGAGTTCGGGGGGGGCTGTCAGGGGGTGGGGGGAGGATTGGATAGGTTGGGGGGGTTGTCAGGGCGGGGGGAGGGTTGATTTGTCATTTCTTTGTTTTACTGAATAACAGGGGGCCCAATACTGTTCTTGGGGGAGATTTGTAGCTTCCTACATTTTGAATTCCGGAAATTTACTGCACCAAACCTAGCTGCCATCAGTCTGGTTTTCTCTCTCTGCTGACATTGCAGTTTTCTGCCTCTTGACTGGGGGGCGGGGTGAATCCTTTTGTTTTTGTAAAACATAAAATTATGCTCAGAAATAATCGAAACAGAAACCTGCCTCCTTTTCTCCTTCTGAACATAGTGGGAATTAAACATGTGCCTAATGTTGATCCTATGTTCAAGAGTGTCACTGAGTAGGGACTTCAGGCCATACTAAAAAAGGGAAAAATATACATTGTATAACAGATTATCTCCTAGTGTGTGAAGAGCAATTCAAGGGGCAATATCATGAAGAAACCTATAGGAGTGCAGATATTTAAAAATGGCAGTAGTGTTGGGAAATTGTTTTTGTTCTGTTTAAAACATTTTGCTTATTTTTAATTTTTTAATCACGTATTATTGCACAAAATATTAGATTTTAGTTTTCCTTTTTTTCAGTTTTCCTTTTTTTCCTCCTTTTTCTCTTTTGAGACAGGATAAGGGATGGATGAATAAAATGTTTTTATTCCATTTGATTAGAGTTTCTTATTTTGAATCAATTTGAATTTTTTTTCATTTAGCATCATTTTGTGGAAAAAATTAGAAATGTTAAAATAATAGGAAAAATCTGTTTTAAAAAAATTCTAAACGCCATATGCTATTGAAATATCATTTTTCTTTAAGTATTTTTGACCAGGTTCAGTATTGTCAACTCTCAGAGTTATTTGTGATTTTTGTGATTTTTATTTTGTCTCACAGTAATCGTTACTTTTCTGAAAGCCCTAATGTTCTAGTTTTGAGTTTATGTGAGACTACTTGATTTCATTTAAAGTAAAAAATAAATTTCTAGCCTTTATAGTTGCAGGGGAAAGTTTAAAATTGAGTGTACCCTCAAGGCAGAGCAACCAAATGGCAAAAAATAGGAACTCAAAATGTACACCTCTACCTTGATATAACGCTGTCCTTGGGAGCCAAAAACTCTTACCGCTTTATAGGTGAAACCGTGTTGTATTGAACTTGCTTTGATCCACCGGAGTGCACAATCCTGCCCCCCCTACAGATTTTAAAGTCAGTAACATACCTTTTTTGACCCAATTTGTGATTATTTTTTTAAATGTGTGCGGGGGGAATTTTTTGTATCAATTTTCAGAAAGTAATGTGGAGGGGGGGATAGCTCAGTGGTATGAGCATTGGCCTGCTAAAGCCCGGGTTGTGAGTTCAGCCCTTGAGGGGGTCATTTGGGAAACTGAGGTAAAAATCTGGGGATTGGTCCTGCTTTGAGCAGGGGGTTGGACTAGATGACCTCCTAAGGTCCCTTCCATCTCTAATATTCTAAGAAATATTCTAAAGCACAAAAAAAAATTCCACAAAAATGTATAGCTTGTATATATTCCCATAATTATGCAGCTTTACAGCTAATCAAAGCTACAAGACAAGAAAATAATTGGTGCAGGAAGTAGGGGTGGGAATAGGTGCAGTGTCCCCAGGTTTTATGTGGGGCTCTACTCCTGGTCCCAGGGCTCCAATCTTGGCCCTGCACATGGGGATCCACTCCTGCCCAGCCTCAGTCCCTTTACCACAGTCTGTGCCCCACCCTTCTAGAGATACAGCCCTGCTCCCAGCCCCAGCTCTGAGGCAGGGGTGGCTCTAGGATTTGCGCCACCCCAAGCAGTGGCCCCTCCGCAGGCACGTCTGCGGGAGGTCCATCGGAGCCACAGGACCAGCAGACCTTCCACAGGCATGCCTACGGGAGGTCCACAGGAGCCACCTGCTGCCCTCCCACGGGACGCTGCCCCAAGCACATGCTTGGCACGCTGGGGACTGGAGCCAGCCCTGCTCTGAGGGGAGGGTGTGTGGGGTATGAACAGGGGTAAAGGGGGCATGGGGTAAAAATTTTGGGAGCACTTTCACTGGCTTTCAGCATCCCCACTGTAAAAACTGTTCAAGTGCCACTGCAGACAACACAAGACCAGACAATACCACACACACCTAACACATTAGGGTGGGGGTGACATTGACTTTTGAATTCTGGGTTTGGCAGTGCTGCTGCTCTGTTTTTGAAAGGCACGAACAAATTTCAGTTTTCTGCAATAATTCATCCAATCTACAAAAACCCAACGTATCACCCCTATTAATTTAATTCCTCAAAGTGCTGTAGCCCTTTGGCAATAAGGGTCTGAAGGAAATGTCAGACTCTCAGGGTGGATGAAAATTGATCTTTAAAAAATGCTTTAAAAAATCAGAGGCTTTTCTTTCACTTGGCTTTTTTAAATTTAAATTAAATACTGGTTTATCTTTCAGATTAAAATTATGACTACTGATGCTAAGGCATATATATATATAAGGCCTGGTCCACACTAGGACTTTAATTCGAATTTAGCAGCGTTAATTTGAATTAACCGTGCACCTGTCCACCCCACGAAGCTATTTAATTCAACATAGAGGGCTCTTTAGTTTGACTTCTGTACGCCTCCCCGACGAGGGGAGTAGCGCTAAATTCGACATGGCCATGTCGAATTAGGCTAGGTGTGGACGGAAATCGACCTTAGTAGCTCTGGGAGCTATCCCACACTGCACCACTCTGTTGACGCTCTGGACAGCAGTCCGAGCTTGGATGTTCTGATCAGGCACACAGGAAAAGTCCCGGGAAAATTTGAATTCCTTTTCCTGTCTGGCCAATTTGAATCTCATTTCCTGGTTGGACATCGGGGCGAGCTCAGCAGCACCGGCAACGATGCAGAGCTCTCCAGCAGAGGAGTTCATGCAATCTCAGAATAGAAAGAGGGCCCCAGCATGGACTGACCGGGAAGTCTTGGATCTGATCGGTGTGTGGGGCGAGGAGTCTGTGCTTTCGGAGCTGTGGTCCAACAAACGGAATGCAAAGACCTACAAGAAGATCTCCAAAGCCATGACAGACAGAGGATACAGCCGGGATGCAACGCAGTGCCGCGTGAAAATCAAGGACCTGAGACAAGGCTACCAGAAGACCAAAGCGGTAAACGGACGCTCCGGACCCTGCCACCACTGCCCCACCAGTGACCATGGACACTGACGATGGGATAGTGTCGACGGCCAGTTCCTCGGCGATGTTCGCGGATGGGGAAGATGAGGAAGGGTTTGTGGAGGACGAGGCAGGCGACAGCACTTACAACGCTGGTTTCCCCGGCAGCCAGGATCTCTTCATCACCCTCACGGAGATCCCCTACCAATCCTCCCCGGCCGTTAACCCGGACCCTGAATCAGGGGAAGGAGCAGTCGGTAAGTGCTTTAAACATGTAAACTTTTATTATTAATGGAACAGGAATCTGAACTATGTGAAAAGGAGGTCTATATATATGGGGATAGAACAGAAATCCTCCTGGGAAATCTCCACGAAGCTCTCCTGGAGGTAATCGAAAAGCCTCCGCAGGAGGTTCCTGGGGAGAGCTGCCTTATTGGGTGCTCCGTGGTAGCACACCTTTCCGCGCCAGGCTTTCATGAGGTACTCAGGGAGTATTGCCTCCCCGAGCATGGCTGCATAGGCCCCTGGTTTGTGCTGGCTTTCACGCAACATGCGCTCTCTATCTCCTTCAGTGACCATCCTCAGGGTGATCTCGCTCGGAGACTCCTTCATCTAATTAGGGGAATTACTGTAATGTTACACCTGGTCCAAAGTATTTTTAAAAAATCTCCAGACAGACGGCGCAGAGACTCAGCACGTTGCTGCGTGACAAGTGTAACGGAAAGCCAAAGAATCAAATGGATGCTCATGGAGGGAGGGGGGACTGAGGACGCAAGCTATCCCACAGTTCCTGCAGTCTCCGAAAAGCATTTGCATTCTTGGCTGAGCTCCCAATACCTGTACGGTCAAACACATTGTCCGCGGCGGTTAGCTCGTCAATGTACCCCCCTCCCCCACCCCCGGAAGGAAAAGGGGGAAAAAAATCGTTTCTTGACTCTTTTAAATGTCACCCTATGTGTACTGAATGCTGCTGGTAGACGCGATGCTGCAGCACTGTACTGTAGCATCCTCTCACCCCCCCCCCGCCTCATTGGTGGTTGATGGTGCAATAAGACTGATATCCGTCGTCATCATCAGCCTTGCGGTAGATGGTGTAGTGCAGTAGGACTGCTATCCGTCCTCGTCATCAGCCCATAAGTAGACGGCCTGCTAACCGTCTTCATCATAGCAACAGGGGGCTGAGCTCCATCAGCCCCTGCCCTTCATGTGTAAAGAAAAGATTCTGTATTGCCTGGACTATCATAGCAGAGGGATGCTGGTCTCCTCTCCCCCACACTGCTTAATGTCCTGTCTGGACTATCATAGCAGCTGGAGGCTGCCTTCCCCTCATTTCATTTCACTAACAAGTCACTGTTTCTTATTCCTGCATTCTTTATTACTTCAGCATACAAATGGGGGGACACTACAATGGTAGCCCATGAAGGCTGGGGGAGGAGGGAAGCAACAGGTGGGGTTGTTGCAGGGGCACCCCCTGTGAATGGCATGCAGCTCATCATTCCTGCGGGATCTGACACAGAGCGGCTGTGCTCTCTAGTTCTCTGATACACTGCAACCCTAGTACAGTTGCCCCATATTCTAGGCAGGACTGATTCTATTTTTAGATACCATAAAGGAGGGATTGACTCGGGGAGTCATTCCCAGTTTTGTCTTTTGCGCCCCCGGCTGATCTCGGCCAGGGGCACCTATGATAGCAGCAGAAGGTGTAGTGCAGTAGGACTATTAACCGTCTTCACCTTGCCAATTTACAATGGCATGGTAGATGGTGCAGTATGGCTGATAACCATCTCTGCTGTCATGCAAAAGCAAATGAATGCTGCTGTGTAGCACTGCTGAATCGCCTCTGTCCGCGGCATCTAGTACACATACGCTGACAGTGACAAAAGGCAAAACAGGCTCCATGGTTGCCACGCTATGGCGTCTGCCAGGGTAATCCAGGGAAAACGGGCTCGAAATGATTGTCTGCCGTTGCTTTCCCGGAGGAAGGAATGAGTGACTGCATTTACCGAGAACCACCCGCGACAATGAAATTTGCCCCATCAGGCACTGGGATCTCAACCCAGAATTCCAAGGGTCGGGGGACACTGCGATGGGGTGGAACAGGGGCAGAGTTTATGCTTTCCGGATTGCCTGCAGCAGGAGTGCGCACGAGATCGGTGCTGTGCATGGTCTTGTTCACAGAGACAGACTCGACTGTGTTCATTGTTCGCAAAAATGTATCTTTGCAAGGAATTCACTCCCTGTTTCCCATCTCACAGCTTCCACTGTCTCCAGACCTGCCACAGCATCCCCCTCACAGAGGCTGGCAAAGATTAGGCGGCGAAAGAAAAAGACACGGGACGAGATGTTCGCTGAACTTATGGGCTGCTCCCGAGCCGAGGCGGACCAGCAGAGCCAGTGGAGGGAGATCCTCTCTCTGTACCAGCGCTCACACAGCGAACGGGAGGAGAGGTGGCATGAGGAAGACAAGCAGGCGACTCAAACACTGCTTGGACTAATGAGGGAGCAAACAGACACGCTCCGGCGCCTTGTGGATGTTCTGCAGGACCGCAGGCAGGAGGACAGAGCCCCCCTGCAGTGTATCTGCAACCGCCCTCCCCTGCCACAAAGTCCCATACCCCCCTCACCCAAATTAACCAGAAGGAGGGGCGCCAGGGGCTGTGAAAACTGTCACTGCACCCCAGCAGAGTGCTCAAGTACCCAAAAGCTCTCATACCCTAAATTTTGAGAAGTCCTTCCCTTCCTGACTCACCCAAGCCCAGTTTCATCCCCTAACTGTCTAGTTAATTATTAAAAATACTTTGCTGTTAATTACTGTTTCCGTCATGTTTTTTTTACAGAAGACTGTGTTTGAAGGGTTGGGGTGGGGAAGGGGGTTGGTAATTGCATAGGATAGTCACCTTTCCCAGGGTACAGACACGGGGGCAGGATCAGCAGCAGGTCACACACACAGTGCAATCAGTAGGCACCCTGGTCGGTATGGGAGGTGGTTTCCAGGTTCTGTGTGGGTGGGGGGGGGGACGTGACTTTGTAGCGGGAGAGGGCGGTTACAGATCTTATGCAGCGGTCCTTGTCTTGGACCGCAGAGTCACGCAGCAGAGGAATCTGTATCCGTCCTCCTCCGCCACAAGGTCACATAGCCCCCGCACACAGAATCCCAAAAAGGAGGGATGGCAGGCTCTGTTGAAACAACCAGTCCGGCACTGTAGACCGCTCTAGGAGCAGGAGCCTGTCATTCCTCGAGTTTAGAGGCGGTCTTTACATCACTGCACACCCTACGCAGCACAGTCTGCGTCCCAGTTTCAACCCTTTAACGCAAAGTCATTAATAAACCTTTGTTAAGTAACAATGGAACATGTATTTTATTTTTACACGTGTGTTGGAAGTGGGGGAAACGGGGTGAACGGGGTATGTAACTGCAGAGGATAGTCAACAGTAACTGGGTAAAGAAACGGGGGCAGGTTCAGCTTCTCTGTAAAGAAACTGAACAGTCACAGGTCACGCTGCTCGCTGGTACTTGAAGAGTTCCTTGTCGCTGTCCAAGGCACCTGTATAGGGCTTCATGAGCCAGGGCATTAGCGGGTAGGCTGGGTCCCCAAGGATCACTGTAGGCATCTGCACATCCCCAACAGTTATTTTGTGGTCCGGGAAGAAACTACCTTCCTGCAGGTGTCTAAACAGACCACAGTTCCTGAAAACACGCGCGTCATGAACCTTGCTTGGTCACCCGACGTTGATGTTGGTAAAACGTCCCCTATGGTCCACCAGTGCTTGCAGCACCATTGAAAAGTAGCCCGATTTCTCAGCAGCTGACTGTGGAAGAGGTGGACGATAAGGTGCGAGGTACCTTCACACCATAACTGCAGCGGGCTCCATGCTCGCAGTGCTGTGGCGTCCGCGCTGTCACTGACCAGAAAAGTGCACGAACAGATTGCCCGCAGGCGCTTTCAGGGAGGGAGGGTGTGATTGACGGTTCAATGATGACAGTTACCCAAAACCACCCTTGACACATTTTTTCCCCCAGCAGGCATTGGGGGCTCTACCCAGCATTCCAATGGGTAGCGGGGACTGCGGGAACTGTGGGATAGCTTCCCACAGTGCACCGCTTCCAAAGTCGACGCTTGCCCCGTTAGTGTGGACTCACAGAGTCGAATTAGTGTCCTTAGTGTGGATACACAAATTCGACTTCGTAAGGTCGATTCCACAAATTCGACTTACATTGAATCACACTACTCTTGTAGTGTAGACATACCCTAACATTCAAGCGGTATATGTTTGCTTCAGAAGTTTTAAAGAAAATCAGATCAATGAAGTGGTGGCAGTCACTGGCTAAGCACCTGGAAGCAGAATTTGTTGAAGGGCTCACCCAGCTTTTGACAGCAATAGCCTGTTCTGCAGGTACAGATCAAATATTTTATTCATTTCAATGTACCCAACTAGCTCAATTCAATGACTCGTCCATTCAAAATTGAGAAACCAGTTGGGAGTTGAAAAATCAGGAAAGTTTGTTTTCCACTCTGAAATTGTGATTAAAAACAAGGTGTGAGAGGATGAGATCTACCAGTTCTAAAATCTTGAAGGACATGGTGACCAGAAACAATCAGTTCAATTCACTAACTACAGATAGTAGTTCCTTTTTTCTAACAAATCAGATTTGAATGAAAAACATGTTTTAGTAAAGTATTTTTCTCTTCCCTATCCTGTTATCCAGATCAAGTTACAGTGAAGATGAAGGTTCTTTCATTCTGTCCTAGCTCCGCTATGAGCACTTCTCTACAAAATTTGATCATTTTCTTCATTACTTATCACATTCACAAGTTGGAATCAGGTAAGAATCCCACTGGTCTTGCTGCTGCTTGTAGGATTTTTTTCATTGTAGTGATTTATAAATCATGCCTATTCCACTCCTTTGAACAAAACTGAAAAAACCCCAAACCAAAACCAACCAACCAACCAAAAAAAACCCACCCAAACCCACCCTACAACAAATTTCAGATTGGCAGTGTGTGGGGAGACTTGGCCCGGCACCCACTGCTTCCTGCAATTCACCATGACTCTCAGTCAGCCAGCCAGTGAAACAGAAGGTTTATTTAGATGACAGGAAGCAGGGCTCTAACATTTTTGCCGCCCCAAGCCAAAAAAGAAGCGCTGCCCTGCCCCTCCCTGAGCATTGCGTCGCGCCGCCCAAGTCCCCGCCCCCCAGTGCCGCATCGGGCCGCCCAAGTCCCTGCCCTTCCCCTCCCCCCCCCCAGTGCCGCCTGGCCAAACCAAAAACAACAAAAACAAACCCCGATTGCCGCCCCCTCCCAAGGTGCCACCCCAAGCACATGCTTGGTAGGCTGGTGCCTGGAGCTGGCCCTGATAGAAACACAGTCCAAAACAGGTCTTACCGGTACAGACAACAGGAAGCCCTTTAGGTAGGTCCCTCTGGGGCCCCCAGTGAGGCCACAGCCCTGTTGGGAAGCCCAAGACCCGTTGGGGCACCCCTCTCTATTTCCCAGCCAGCTCGAAACTGAAACTTCCTCCACTCTCTCTGCCTTCCCCCGGCTCCTCCCCCAGCCTTTGTCCTTTGTCCAGTGTCCCAGGCAGAGACCCTTCCTGGGTTCTCAGGTTACATGCTCAGGTATCCTGCCTTTCCCAATGCAGGCAGCCCCAGCAAAACTCCCCTGCAACTTCCCAGGTCAATACTCCCCACTCAGCATTCACATAACACATCAAGAACATTCCCACTTCATCACAGTTCATTATCAATAAATAAGTCTCCACTTCCTCCGCAACCTTTCTGGAGGAGTAATTCTCCACCTGCTGCATATGAGGCAACTCAGTTTCTCTATCTAGGTACTTATATCATCGTATCTGAGTGTGGGGCTGTATGGAATATGGGTGACCATTGATACCAATATTACAAAATCACAATAAATCTTATACAAAATATGCCACAAGAAGTAATTATGTCGCTCTACCCTGCACTGATTAGGCCTCAACTGGAATCTTGTGCCCAGTTCTGGGTGCCACATTTCAGAAAAGATATGGACAAATTGGAGGGAGTCTAGAGAAGAGCAACAAGGATGATTAGGGGTCTGGAAAACATTTCTTATGAGGGAAGATTGAAAGAACTGGGTTTGTTTAGTCTGGAAAAGAGAAGATTGAGAGGGGACATGATAAGTTTTCAAATACCTAAAATATTGTTATAAGGAGGAGGGAGAAAAGTTGTTCTCCTTAACCTCTGAGGATAGGACAAGAAGCAGTGGGCTTAAATTGCAGCAAGAGAGGTTTAGGTTGGATATTAGGAAAAACTTCCTAACTATCAGGGTGGCTGAGCACTGGAATAAATTGGCTAGGGAGGTTGTGGAATCTCCATCATTGGAGATCTTTAAGAGCAGGTTAGACAAACTCCTATCAGGGATGGTCTAGATGGTGCTGGTGCTGCCATGAGTGCAGGGGTCTGGACTTGATGACCTCTCGAGGTCCCTTCCAGGTCTATGATTCTATGTAAGGTATCAGTGGAAAAGGCTTGATTTGCTAAATATGATAAGCTTGTTTATAGTCTGTGTCATGTTTGTACGGTGAGGTATAAATATGTATGGTATATTTGTGCCTCAAACTTGTGCTGTGCATTTGGGTGACACCCCCAGACAGACCGGCATCAGCACTATCCAGCCTGCTGTAGAATGAACGTTTGAGAGAAGCCTGTGACTATGAGTCAGCAGGACATGTAGACAAGTATCAGGGGGTAACCGTGTTAGTTTGTATCTACAAAAACAACGAGGAGTCTGGTGGTACCTTAAAGACTAACAGATTTATTTGGGAAAAGCTTATGTCCAAAATAAATCTTAGTCTTTAAGGTGCCACTGGACTCCTTGTTGTTTTTCAGGACATGTAGGGACATGCATAGGTGCCGACTTCTACTGGTGCCGGTGAGTGCTTGATTCCCCCCTCTGCCCCGCCCCATCCCCACCCCGCTCCCATTCCGACACCTTCCCCAAATCCCCACCCCAGACTCTCCTCTTCCCTGCCTCCTCCCCTGAGCATGCCATGTTCCCACTCCTCCCTCCCAGTGCTACAGCTGTTTAGCAGCGGCAAGCGCTGGGAGGTAGGCAGAGGAGGTGTTGTTGGGGCGGGAAGTTTGGCTGCCAGTGGGTGCTAATTTTTCTCTGTGGGTGCTCCAGCCCCGGATCACCCACGGAGTCAGCGCCTATGGGGACATGCCGATGGACAGGGGACTCCAAGTACCTTTTCATGCCCGTGTGCTGTGTTTGGGACAAAGGATGTACACGCCACATGGCAAAGGATATAAAAAGGCAGCTGCATCTTCTCCATTTTGTCTGCAGTCCTGCTTCTCAACTCTGGAGTAACTTCCCTACAAACTGAAGCTTTGAACAAAGGACTGATAGACCCATCCAAGTTTTGGATGTCTTCCAGAGCGACTTTGCAAGCTAGCAAATTCACCAGTGCTGCTAAGAACCTGATATATGGATTCTAAAGTCTCTTTCTCTCTGTATATATGTGTGTATAAATGAAAGTATCTGACTGCTTTGACCATTTAGCAACTCTCTTCTTTTACATTCCTTTTCTTTTCTAATAAAACCTTTAGATTTAGATACTAAAGGATGGGCTAGACTAGCAGCATGGTATTTTGGGTAAGATTCAAACTAGTATTGATCTGGTAATGTGTCTGGTCCTTTGGGGAATTAAAATAACATTTTGTAAAGTGAATAGAGTTTTTAAGTAACTTCTCACTGTACTGAACCTATTCACTGATTGGGAGACAGAGAGTGGAATGCAGTAAAGGGGGCTGTGTGGTTTCTTTTCTTGATAACCAGTGTGGGGGATCAGGAGCACAGTTTTGACTGGTAGGTGAATCTAACTATAGTGTAAACCACCAGTTTTGGGAGAATCTTCTCTCCTTTTTGCAGCCTTCCCTGACCTTTGCATTTCCACTGTTTGGCTGCCCTACGCACCTTGGGTCATGCTGAGCCTCCTACTTCACATGCTTGATCCTCTGTGACCCAGTCCTTTCTCAAAGACCAAGGCAACCTGGCCAAAAGTTGAAGTGATTTGAGGTCAGTGAAGCCAAGGCAAGTGAGTTCCAGAGTTGAAGACCCTTTAGTGAAAATGTCCTGGCAGTGACCCCGTCTCACTAAAAACAGGTGGAGGGGGGCAAAGGAGGAAAACTCAGGAACCTCAGCTCATCTCAATGAAAATTGTGTCCTCATACGAGGTGATGGGTGGTGGTCTCCAAAGAAGCTGGGTCCCAAAACATTAGGGTGAAATTCTAGGTGATCTCTGTTGACTTCAATGAAGTCAGGATTTCATCTTTTCACCCTTCTCATATTAAAATCAATGCTGAGAATCACATCAGAAATATAGTGAAGGCCGGAACAGATCACAGAGCTCAGGTATACAGTGTATATACTCAGGTCACGCTGTCCAGTCACGGGGCATTGAAATGGCTCTGTGGCATGTCAAAGTAATATAAGGGGAGTTATCAGTGACACCTATATCTGAGCTGGCCTGTCACTTTTTAATGTAACTCTCCCCTTCCCCTTTTCAGTTGTTTGTTATTGTGCCAAATTTTCAATGTTCAGGCTGGAAATTTGATTGCCAGGAGTCCGCCCCAGGCTAAATTTTGGTAAGTTTGAACCTATTGAATCAGTCATTAATATATTTTTTCCCTCTGAGCTTATTCTCTTTTTGCTTTGTTGTTTTTCACAGCCCAATTCAGAGTGATGGGTCCTGATCACCCTGTCACTGCCATTGTGGGTGAGGCCATTGTATTACCCTGTTACCTGTTCCCCAGGATGAGCGCTGTGAACATGGAGGTGAGATGGTTCCGATCTGAGTTCCTTTCATCTGTGCACCTGTATCATGAAGGAAAGGATCAGTATGGAAAGCAGATGCCAGACTATCGTGGAAGGACAGAGCTTTTGAAAGCTGGCATCACGGATGGGAATGTTTCCTTGCAGATTCTTAATATCAGACGCTCAGATGAAGGACAATACTATTGTTTTGTTCAAGATGGTCCTTTTTATGAAGAAGTCCTATTGGAACTGAAGGTAGCAGGTCAGCAGCTCTTTGTATTATCTTAGTCTAGGCTGGAGTTTTTATTCATTTCTACTGCAACAACCGTGACTAGCAACTTGTGAATTATTTTAGAGTAACACAGCGTGACTAGATTTCAGCACACAACCACGGTCATAAATTTTGGAAAATATGCTGTTTTATTAAAGACCTCTTCAGAATGGTCAAGAGATTTCCTTCCCCAAAAGATATTTTTGGCTGACTTCAAAAGGAGGGAGAGAGAGGAGGGAAAAGACGTCTAGACAAATATGGGCCTGGTTTATACTAGAAAAATAGGTCAGTTTAACTGTCTCTCAGGGGTGTGAAAAATGCACACCCCATGAGTGACAAAACTAAGCTGACCTAAGTCCCCATGCAGGCAGCGCTGGGTCAACAGAAGAATTCTTCTGTCAACCTAGCTACTGCCTCTCAGAGAAGGGTATTACTCATGACCCCAGGAGAAGTCCTCTGTTGGTGTAAGCAGTGTCTCCACTGAAGCACCACAGCCGTGAAACTGTGCTGCTGTAGCCTTTCAGCCTGTGGTCTTCCAATTCCTCTGCCGTCATTCTGAGGCGTGGCTAAGGTGGCACTGTCAGGTTTATAGGCCTTCTCATGTGGTCACTACTGGTGGTTATTTAGGGGTGCAGTCAAAATCAGTTGTAGCTTTCTGATTGGCTGAGGCCACATAAAGGTGGTGGTGGTGAGACAAGTTATATATTTACTGCTAGCAGATGAGGCCGAGAGTTTGTCCCCTGCTGCTCTGACACAGTAACCATGGACCCAGTTAGATTTATTTATTTAATAAATGAACAAACAAAATGTTTATCCAATATACTAAAAACAGGCTTTTTGAAAAATTCATATCCCACTAGGTATTTAAATGAAGTGGCCAGATTTCCAAATTCGTTCAATGCTCCATTGCTCTTGGGTGGAGAGGACAATATCTCTCACTCAGTGAAATTATTTTAAATATTTGTTCACATCTTTTCCTGTGTCCATGGGTATTGGGAATTCAGAAATTCCAGTGTTCATTGATCCCTTCTACATGAGCAAGTGATCTCTAGTGGGAGTAAGGGATCCACAATCTCTCACTCATCCTTTTAGCAGTTAAGTTACCCCATTGATTTATCACACATGTATGTAATTTTCTTCTAGCTTTGGGCTCCAATCCTCTTGTCTCTGTGGAGAGTCACCAGGATGGAGGGATCCGTGTGGTTTGTCAGTCGGCTGGGTGGTACCCAGAGCCCAAGGTGCTATGGAGAGATCGCAGTAGGCAAGAATTACCATCACTCTCTGAAGCAAAATCGCTAGGGGATAGTGGCCTGTTTGAAACAGAAAATTCGATTATTATAAAAGAACATTCAAACCAGAACCTGTCCTGTTGGATCAGGAACACCGTTCTCAATCAAGAAAAGGAATCAACAGTTTATATAGCAGGTCAGTTACCAGCTAAACCCACAGGCTTAAATCACCTTCAGCAGAAACAAAACAAAAGTGAAGCATCTGTTGTGCATATTTTACAACTACATAAAAACAAAGAAGTTCAGAAACTGGTACCTTAACAGGTCACAACGCAGGCAATCTGATTGCCTTAATTTTGAATATTCAGAGTTTTGGGTTTCATGTACATTTAATCTTAACTCTAAACTTAATAATTGGGGAAATTATTAGTGACTCACCAAAATATTCTAATTACTCCTGCAATTTCTGAATGTTGCTGAACAGTGAGGACCAAATTGTTTGCTGCCATAACTCCACTGAAGTCAGTGTAGTTTTGTGAGCAGAGAATTTGCCCCTGAACTCAATGAAGCTCTGAATACCATGAATCAAACCAGCCCTGTTCATTCACAGGTTAATCAGAGCTAAAGCTGTGTTGGTTGGAGTAATTTTATAATCAGGCTTTGGTCTTTTGTGTAGTATAGAGGGGGTCATGTTTTCACTCCTATCTCACATACGTCCTGCTGGGGACTATTTGCATACTTAAGTGCAATAGAGGAAAAATTAGTGTTGTCCCTGCTTCGAAACTAATGCAAATCCTGTGGGGTTTATTTTTCAGATTTCTTTTTCCCGAGGGTGAATCCGTGGATGGTGGCTCTGAGTGTGATTCTTCTGATTTTGTTTGTTTGTTTCATTGGCCTCACTGTTTATCTATTTAACATGAAAGGTAAATGTCACAGGGGAAAATTTAGTGAAATAACAAGAAATTTTCTTCTAATAAATGAAAAAATGGAAGAATGAAACTTTACACTAGGCCAAGCAGGGGAAGCACAGACCTGCACTGCCCTCCCCTCAGCAGCACAGGAAAGGAAACATTACTAAGATTTCCATTTGCTCCAGGAGGCAGTGATCTGCACCAGCCCTTTACAGGCACAGCATATTTCTCCCCCAGAACTGCCTCAGTTAAGCTGAATGGAGCATTTGGGGAAGGGGTGGAGGGAAGATTGAGCCAAAACCTTCTCCACTCCTCACTCTTTTCTCACCACTTCCCACCCAGCTGTATAGTTATTCCCTCCCCAGTCCCCATGAACTGTGGGAATTAGTTAATGTCTCTTTCCCTCCTCTGATAAGTAAATATTTTGTACAGAGTTGAGCCCCCATAACGATTGTGTGTGATTTTATTTTTGGAGCAGTTGTCTGTGATTTCATGTACTGTTACAAAGAAATTGGAATGAGACAAAGCCTGGCAAATTTCACCCCAATAGGTAATATTAAAAAAATATACACAGTAGAAAAGAGGGGTTTGAATAGACATGAGCTCTGAGCCTTGACCTGAGTTCTGACAATGGTGAGGAACAGTAAGTCAGAGATGGAGAAGGGAAAACTTTTGCTCCTCCTGGTGTTGAGAATATGAAACCCATCAAAGGCTCCTGAATTGTATAATCACTGGGCAACTTTCACGAAATGCAGACAACTGTATAACCAAGGCAAAAATGCTCCTAATAAGAATTTATATTTATTTTTGATGGAACAGTATATAGAAATCTGTAAATGTTGTGCTCTTTTCTCCAACAAGGAAAACTTTTGTAGAGATTTGTCTCCTCATAAGGGTATTTCTTTCTTTGTTTATGAATTTTTTGGGTGGAGTTTTTTAACCAGAAAAAGATGAAAGCCCAGATACTGCACCACTAACATCAATTAGATCTTTGCCATTGACTTCAATGAGTATAGGATTAAGCTCTTAATGCACAAGTCATATCACTAAAAAAATAATGCTAATAATTTGAGGGCCAAAAATTCCAGTCTGCACCCCCAGAGCTCCGAGCAAAGCAAATGGGAGTGTGAGAGACAATACAAGGAAGCAGGATTGGGCTCTAATGGCTAGATTTTTAAAGGTTTATGGTCAGCTAACTCTCACTGAAATCAGTGGGAGTTAGGCTCCTAAATGCCTTGAAACATCAGACCCTAATTCCATAAGGAATTCAAAACAGTCAGAATTGTAAATCCTTGAAAATAGTCAGTTACTCAACTCTAGTGTAGCCACATGGTTAGTTAAACATGAATGAAATATTGGTATTTAGGGGCCAGGCGTTCATGTCATGAAAACACTCCTTTAAATCTCTATTAACTGAAAATATTCTTAAATAACTTGTATTTACATCTGTTTGCTTTATTTCATTTCTTTAGGGAAACATCTTGGAGAAATCAGTAAGTTCAATTTTTCTCCACATAGAACCTTTTCCATTAAGTTGTCTGCTGTTTTATTATTTATGATGATTATTATTAGAGAGAGATCAATCTGAAAATCACATGAAATGTCAGTGATAATGTATTGATAAGTATTCAGTATGTGGGTAAGAGGAAATCAGAAAGAAAATGTTCTTTGCAATGTATCTTCTCTGAGGGTGAAATCCACATGGTGCTGGAGACACCATGACATGGGGCACCAGGAGGACTCTGTGCCCTGAAATGTCCTCTTGCCTCATCAGACAAGTAAATAATGTGGTCCAACGTGACTCTTGTGTGTAATTATATTTGAGGAAAGTTGTTCATTTTTTCATTTCTTGTTAAAAGGAAATTGGGATGAGATTAAACCTGATAAATTTTACCCCATCATGTAATATGAAAAGTTATACACAATGTTCAACTTTCACAAAACTAAGACAACCGTATATCCAAGAGAAAAATGCTCCTAATAATAAATTTATGTATTTATTTATTTATTTATTTTATTTTTAGGGAAACGTGATACAGAAATCGGTAAGTGTTGTGCTCTTTTCTCCAACAAGGAAAGCTTTGTACAACTTTGTTTCCTCGTGTTTTATTTTTTAAATGAGCAAAACAGGAATGCCCTGATGCTGCACCACTACCATCAATTAGAGCTGTGCCTTTGATTTCAACGAATGGAGGATCCAACACTAAATGCACAAGTCACATCCCTAACAGAATAATGTTGATAATTTTAGGGCCCAATATTACATTCTGTGCACACCAAACGCTCCCAGCAAAGTGAATGGAACATGTAATCTGCAAGAAACTGGGATGGGGCTCTAAGGGCAGCTTTTTAAAGGTATTTGGACACCTAATGCCAATTGAAATCAATGGGAGTTAGCAACCTAAATACCTTTTAAAAATCTGGCTGTAATTCCTTAGGGAATTCAAAACTTTCAGAACAAAGTCCATGCAGATAATCAGTTATTTTTTCATACTTTAGTGTAGACACAAAATGAGCCCAAACATCTACATCCCAATTTTATAGGCCTCCAGCCCATGTCTTGTGAGCCTAGTTAGCTGACGGGTCAATTGTGGGTATTCAGTTGCTGTGTAGCCACATCCTATAGGACATTGCAAGTGCTCTGTGCCCTGCCTGTGGGTTGGAAAGAGACTGTTCTTCCTAGACCTCAGTGGTTTCCCTGCCCATAGCCTGGATCAATGGGTTTGTGAGGGACAGGCTGCATGATGGGAGGCTGGGGCTGATTCCATGCTAGAAGAGAAGCATATAATTAGTGTGTATTTGTTTCTGATTCTCTGTTACCTAGATGATCTTCAACAGGAACTTGGTAAGTGTTTCTATTTCTTGAATGCAGCGTTTTCCGTGCTGTTGAAACTATCTCTGGATCTATCGATCTCTCTCCCTTCTGCCAGGTGGAGTCGGCAGCAGCAAGGGCTGGGTTTAATGTCAAGGGTTCCTCTTAGCAACACAAGCCAGAAAACACTTGAGACCCCACCCAATAATCTGAGAAAATTTAACTCCTGGGCCTCTTTAAGGGCTTGGCTATACTGGAGAGTTGCAGCGCTGGTGGTGGCTTTACAGCGCTGCAACTCACTCACCATCCACACTTGCAAGGCACATACAGTACTGTATCTCCCTGGCTACAGCGCTGGCTATACTCCACCTCGGCCTGGGGAATAATGACTCCAGCGCTGGTGCTGCAGCGCTGGGGTGCCAGTGTAAACAGTGATTAATCTTACTACGCTGTAACTGACCTCCGGAATTTTCCCATAATGCTTTTAACTAAATTACTCTCTTTGTTTTGTTGTGAACTCGGGGCGCCCGGAGCTGCTTATCTAAAAAACAAACACAGCTCCTGTTTGCTGTGAATGAGGCAGGCAGGGGGATGAATGTCCACAGCTAGTGTTTGCTTGAGGAGAGAAACAGCACGGCGGTGGTTGCGGGAGAGGGGGAAGGGAGTCCGTGGGAGCAGCTGCTTATCTGGTCTGCAGGCTATTTGCATTTAAGAGTGAATGAGAGCAGGGTGGGGGAAGTGGTCGGAATTTGCAAGGCAGGGAGCTGACACAGTGTCAGCTCCAAAAATCCTCTCTCTCTCTCTCTCTCTCTCCCCTGCTCCCTGTCACACTCCACCCCACCCCACTCTTTTGAAAAGCACGTTGCTACCACTTGAACGCTGGGATAGCTGCCCATAATGCACCACTCCCAACACCGCTGCAAATGTGGCCACACTGCATCGCTGGTAGCTGTGAGTGTGGCCACACACCAGCGCTTTCCCTACTCAGCTGTACGAAGACAGCTTTAACTCCCAGCGCTGGTACAGCTGCAAGTGTAGCCAAGCCCTGAGGCTCTATAGTGGCCCCTTCAAGGGTTATAGTGGCACAGCTGTACCACTGCAGCTGCCCTGCAGTCGGGTCTCCCATGTAGCCACTTTGTGCCGACCTCCCACCAGCATAATTCAACCGTCCCCAACGAGCGGCAGTAGCTACGTCACTGGGAGAGTGTCTCCCACCGACACAGCACTGCCCACACCGGTGCTTTTGTTAGTGAAACGTATGTAGGTCAAGGACGTGCTTTTTTCACACCCCGACTGACAAAAGTTTTACTGACAGAAGTACAAGTGTAGACACAGGATAAGAGACAAAACTTCACACTCACACCCTGAGTCTGAGTGACAAAAGAAAACTTGTATCACAAGGCAAAGGGACCCAGTATTGTTCTGGGAAAACACCATGGCCATGACTCGAAAGCATGTAACCCTGAGCAACCCCCCACCCCATAGTACATTGGGCAGTGTCCTTTGCCTCAGTTTCCCACCTTGCTGTGTGAAAATCCAGTGACGGAACGACCTGTAACACACCACTGCCCTCTCCTGCCACTGCAGCCCACTCACAGTTGGTTGTTCTTAATCAGCAAGACCCAGAGTTCAGAGGTGCCCTCACATGGCTTCACCCTCCACCCCTGAAAGGCATGTTGGGGGGGGCATTGAGCAATGCATCCACTGCTGCCTCCACATCTGCAACTGGCTTGCTGCTGCTGCTATCACTGTCACCACCAGCCCTAGGTGCCGAGAGCTCTTTAGCACCCACAGGGAAAAATTATTGGGTGCTCTGCACCCACCCACAGCCAAGCTCCCCTCTCCCCCAAGCACATTTCGCTCACTGGCAGCCTCGCTGACCAACTCTTCCCCTCCCTCCCAGTGCCTCCCACCTGCTGCAAAACAGCTGTTTCACAGCACTCAGGGTGCTCTGCGAAGGATGGGGAGGAGCAGGGAAGTGGCACACTTGGGGGAGGAGGTGGGGAAGAGGTGGGATGGGGCCGGGAGTTCAGGAAGGGGGTGGAATGAGGTGGGGATGGGGCAGAGCATGGGAAGGGATTTGAGGAAGGGGGTGGAATGGAGGGACAGAGCAGGGGTGGGAAGAGGGGGGGATGAGGATGGAATGGGGATGGGACCTAGGGTGGAGCAGGGGGTCGAGCACCCACCAGGTAGAGGGGAAGTCGGCACCTCTGCCACGGGTTGCTCACTGCCTCCCATCCCTGAAAAAGGGTGAGGGACATCGAGCGATGCCTCTGCTGCCTCTGGAACTGGCTCACTGCAGCTGCTGTCTGCCACCACTGGCTGATGCCTCTGCCGCTGGTTCTGCTGGTTTTTCTGGCGCTGTTACCTCTGCCATCGCTCAGCTCTACTGCTGTTCTCACAGCTGCTGCTGGCCCCCCACTGCCACTTCTGCAATGGTGCGTTCTGAGGTTCCACGACCTCCCAGGGATTCCAGCAGGCCGTGGCTGCTGATGCATCTCCATGTTGTTCACTGCGGCCCTATCCCCACACTAGGTCTACGACCTGGCCCCTAGACCAGCTCATCAGTGGTTTCAGCTCTTGCCATCACTGAACTGAAACAAGGGCTCTGGATTTAAACACGGGAGAGGGGAGGGGAAGGTCAAATGGTACCTAGGGCTCTCGAAGGGGAATTCATAGCGTCAGGCAGGAACACCTGTCCCCACCCGCTCTGATTTTCACTGGGTTTTGGCATCTCTATCCCCTGCTTAGCCAGGGAGCTTTACTTTAGGGTGTCACTGTGACATACCCAGGGTACAATCCAGACTAAGGGGTGGCTGTGTCACCCCCACCCTGCAACCTGGGTGCCCCATACAATGCTCTGCCTCTGTAGCCTCCTACCTGGACATCTCACAAACAGCCTCCACTGGGGCTGGATTCTTTAATTGATTTGCAGATTAAAACCAAGGCCTTAAACTGGCCTCAGAAGGGGACTGGGAGCCAGTGAAGGGACTGGAACATGGGCCTGATGTGTCACTGTGGCCTAAGCCCTGGAGAAGGCCGGCAGCTGCATTAGGTACCAGCTGGAGCCTTCACACTCAGCTGTGGATTCAGTGATCTACAGTAACCCAGCCTGGCAGTGGCAGAGGCAGGGATCACTGTGGCCAGACCCTTGCCCACAGGAAGATGCACAATTTCCTAGTGAGCTGGGATGTTTAGACACTGATGCTACCTGGTCACCTAGGCCTAGTGAAGGGTCACACAGTACCTGAGTCTTTGCACCTCGACTTTGGTGAATGGGGGCTGTACGAATTCAATGGAATGAAGGGGGGAGTCTCATCGAGTTCTCCAAAAGGTGTCCCTGCTTCTGAATCACTTTGCTCTTGCATGGGTTCAGCTTAAACCAAGTGCTCTTCATCCCAGAGACCTGGTGTTCCTGCATTTGCTCAGCTGAGTCCTCATCCCTCTCTCTGTGTTTGGTTTCAGACTGGAGAAGAAACATCATCTGCCCAGGTAACTACAGCTCCTATTGCATCGCTATCCAAAGCTCCCCTGCCCTGAGATTTCCTGTCCCTTTTTCTCATGCGGTTAACATTTTACACTAGCTCTTTGGGGCAGGGACGGCTCTGTACTAAGGTGAAAAGACTCAAAGGTTTGTGTGGCCAACAGTGTGATTTTGGGTGCCTCAGGAGCTCTTCTGTGCACACTGGGAGTTCAGAGGATTCTCCGAGAGATGCTGTTAGAGTCCCTGATGGGGCTGGAGGCTGGGGGGCGGGGGGGAATGACAAAGGGCTGGACTAGGCCAGGTTAATGTCTAGCCTGCTGGTTTCAATTTTCAGAAGCCCTAACAGGGCTGCATGTGCCCAGACAGCTGCTGCTGCTGCTCTAGCTATAGCACAGGTACATGGCAGCCAGCAGGGGTTAGCACATTCACCGCACAGACACCCACTGGTCACACCCAGAGATACAGGGACCCCATCACACACTGACTGCAACCCCCAAACACACGGCAGGATCCAAGCTGCATGAGAAGCCAGGGAAGCCAATAAGGGCCCAGAGAGAGCCAGTGTGGGCTCTGGAATTCCTTGGGGAAGATGGGGCAGGAGAGGAGAGGTATGGGGAGGGATAAGGTTAGGGAGTGGGAGAGGAATAGAGGGATGCCCAGGGGATTTCGGGAGTGGTCCCTGTGGGGAAGGATTCTTCTTCGAGGGGGCCAGAGCTGAGGTTGGCTAGTCAAGTCCAGTGAAGACTGTGAGGCCATTCAGAGGGACCTACCCCCCCCCCACCCCCACCCCCACCCCCACCCCAAGCTGTGTGAAAGGGAAACATGGTGGGATATGAAGTGCACTGGTGATAAATGAATGTACCATGGAGGGAAAAAAATGAACATCTCGTTCACATTACAGGGTTTGAAAATTAGTGCATCAGCAGCTCAGTAAGGCAACCTGGAATTCATTGTGTTCAGCTTGACAAAACCCTCTGCTCCCTGCACAGCTCTGGGGAAAAGGTCAAACAAAATATGAGAATCCATAAAAATAGGATGGTGAACAACATGGAAATATTACACAGCCATTCTGTAAATCAGTGTTTTGTTTCATCTGGAGCACGGTGTTGGGTACCGCTCACCCCATCTCAGAAAGGGTATCGAAGTAGAAAAGTGGGCTCAGAGAGAGGCAATGAGAATCCGCAGGAGGCGAGATTGAAAAAATTGTGAATTTTTACCTTTAAGAGAGAGGAGCGAGAGGGGACATGATACAAATACATTGTACAAACCCCCTGAACAGAAGATGATTTAGGCTGAAATGTCAAACACTTGATAGTTAGGAAATGCCAGTTTTCTGCTTGCCTGTACACCCTTAATTCTCACCCCTTGTGCATCCATCCTGGGCAGTGAAAGAATGAGGCGGGGGTCCTGTGGCACAGTGTGTGATCATGTAATTGGAAATTGTATCATAATACACACACATGGGACACTGGCTAATGGTTCAACCCCTGGGACACAATATGTTGCCAGAGAACACAACAGGAGGGTAGTGAGAGTGGAGAAAGGAGCTTTACAGGCAATAACAGGTACAGACACTGGGAACTGGTGGGAATAATTTCAGTTCTTCCAGCTCCTTGTGCAGCTCTGGTTGTACAGTGTGGCCTGTGGTCTTTGCAATCAGTGTGTGACGGGACTGATACAGCATCGGGCTGAACCAATGGGTGTCTGTGTGTATGTTAACATGTGTCTGCTGAGTTAGTGGGGTCTTTGCCAGACAGGAAGATGAACCATCCAGCTTTGGAAATTAACAAGACAGCAGAAGGATGTGATCCAAAGAAATGGACACACGATATTTGCATTTGCTCATTTTTGCACCACAAACCACATGCTTACCAGAGAGTTTTCTTTATCTTTTGCTTGTGCTAAGAATCAGTGCACTAAGAGAGACATCTACACCGGCCACCTACCCAACTCCTAAACTGAACGGCACAGACTGGGTGGGACAGATTGGTCAGTAAAGGAGGTAAAAGTCTGAGAAGTCGGTCAGGGTCAGTAGACTGGGGAAGGGTAACACGGACATGAGTTTGGTGGTGGGGAGAGAAGACTGGACTTAAATTCCCAGGCCCCTTAGGAAAATGGGGCCTAGGCACTTTGTGGATTTTGAAAATTGTACCCAAAGCCAACAAGTTCATGCTCATTCTCTATCTTTAGTTAAGGAGGGTGACCCCAGACCCCAGAAGACTGTCTGCAGGGACAAAAACCTGCTACAGTGGACAACTTGGAAGGGAAAATTTCTCCTATTCCCCAGCTGCCCTCTGGCCTTTATATCATATTCATGGGAGTCAAAAGAAAACCCTTTTCTCTCACTCAGGGCTGCCGACAGGGGGGGTGGGGAAGAGGCAAAAGGGGAACTGCCCTGGGGCCTGGAGATTATTAAGGGCCCAGGGACTCTGGCTGCTGTGGCTGTGGCCAGAGTCCCAGGCCCTTTACATCACCGCCAGAGTCCTGGGGTGGGCCAGTCAGCACTGTAGGGTTGGGTGAGGGAAACTATCCCTCAATTCTGTTTTTCTGAATTATTCTCAATTCAGCCCTGCTCCCATCTCTTTCAGAATTCCCCTCCGTGCCTCAGGCCTCCCATTGAATTCCAGGGGAGACTGGCCAGCAACATGAATGGCAGCCGGACCAGGTCTTTGGTAGCAGGCTGGCAATGTCACTGCAGAGTGTCAGGAGGGAAAGTCTAATTCATGATTATTAATAATTATAAAAGTGATAGAAATTCTGCTAAGGAAAAAAGAGTCTGTTAAAATTGTAGCCGCTGACAGAGAAATGCTCACACGTGTATTTGGGGATTGTTTACTTTATGCTGAACTCTAGGACGTGTCTTTTCCCCAGTGTAACAACATTTTATAGGCATAAGGAGCCACTCACTCACTCCCAGAACTCTCGACATTTCCAGACTGTCAGGTTTGGTTTGGGCCCCCCGGTGCCACCCCGTCCCCCTTGGCGTGATGGTGCGTGTGAGGTCATGCTGCATGGGGGACACCATTTTTCAGAGATGGAGGGGGCGGAGTGATGTCCCCCATCCAGCACTGGACAAAATCACATCCATTTTAGACCCCATGCTGGACAGCAGACAAACCTCTCAAACAGAGGAGGGTCCATTTTAATCCCGGACGAGTGCCTCCCTCTCTACAACGCTAATTTCTGTTAATGTGCTTGTTCAGACGAACTCTCATCTCTGACTCTGTGTTTCCAGGGCTGGGAAGTTCTGTGCCACCTGTACAAGAAGGTAACTGAAGTTCAGATTCTATCAATGTGCCAGTCTCAGCTGCTGTTAGAACGTTTTGCTTCTTTCCCCTGACTGTGGCCATGGGAGGGAAGTTCATTGCTCAGGGCAGAGCTCACAAGCATCCTGCATTTCCCAGCATGGAAGGGGAGGGAGGTTGTGTAGCCATGGCCTGAGTACAGCAGTAAATCCAGACACTATTGTGTCTACTCCTCCTGCCCCTCCTCTGCTTTCATGTGCAGTGCGACCTGCAGAGCTTCCTGGGCCCACAGCCAAGCCTGGCTGCACAGCCACTTGTTGCATCGCAGGCGGACATGGACAAAGCTCAGCAGTCAATATGATTGGTAGCAGAGTCATTTATTTCTCTCCAGCATACATCTTTATACACTTAAGACAGGCAATCAAGCAATTGCTAATTGGTTAATAAGGTACACACAGGCACAACTGTAACTTCATTGGATAATTGCCATTCTGTATAACCTTCTAATTTATTATCCTGTTTACTGCCTACCAGCAGATAAGAACTAGCCTCGTCCTTGAAGTCTAAACACTCCAGCTCTCACGTTCCCATCTGCCAAGTTAGCAACATATTCCCACACCTCCCCCCTTTACTCATAATCAAAACAAGGAAAGGCAATAGCAAAACATTCCCAAGCTCAAAATATCAATACTACAATCTACACAAGCCAAAGCAAAAAGGCAAATAAAAACGTCAGCTGCCTAACTAAACCGTAACAATATCTTCCGCAATGCCCTACTTTTACCTATACATCCCTCCTCCAGGTAATGCAAGTGGCCCAAGGGGCCAGGAGGGTCCTGCCAATGTGCGTGCCACACAACAGCAACGGCGGCCACACAAATAGCAAAAATACAAAAGGCAAGCAGCAAAATACACAGCATACTTAGCATTAAAAAAAACCAAAACCAAATAATATATCTTATGCTATAAGGCTCACCTATAACCATGCAATTCTCAACATATAACACCAACAACACCAAACAAAACAAACATAAAACAACAAAACAAAACAAATGATATAAATTCTGCAGGGTTCCCCCCTTCTCTATTGCACACCATTTTGTGACAAATTTTTGTTACCAATTTATCCCTCATATGTCAGGTGATCAAACTGACACTGAGGGAGGCGGGGTCCTAGAGAAAACACAACATAAACCACATAAAAATCTTAACAACACAACAATAATTCTGGCCAGAAAAACAAACACCACAAAACAAAACATAAAACACAAAACATAAATTTAAACTCTATAAATAAATGCATGGTACATTAAATGCTATGCAGCTAACACCAATTTTCTTTAATATCTAAAAAACAAAAACAAAACTACCCCTACTGGGCAATTAATCATTACTTAAAATATACAAATACCCTATTAATTTCAGGCAAAACAGGGAAATTACTTCATCAATAAAATCATTTACAATAATACAATTGCATCTTAACTTACTTCTAAATTCAAAGCTATCGACAGCTTAAGGTTTTTTACTTTTAACTTCTACTTTTAAACACAAACAAAAAAAAGCATCATCACTTACAATGCCCTAAAAGCCTAATACAATTTTAATTACATAGCACTGCATACATTTTTAACTAATACAACAAAATTATTCATAACCAAACAATTGCAAACTAATTTCTTGCCTAAATTTATTTACAAACATTTCAAAAACACCAAAAACTTTACTCTTCAGCATCTTTACAAAATTCAACTGCTGTTCCCTCTAGCAACCACAGAATTAACTTTTTACTCTCCTTAAAAATTACTAGCTAGTCTTCCAACAGCCACTTACTAATCCAAATCACCATTCCAAATATGCCCCTGAATATTTGAAATCCCCATGTTCATGCTCAATTACCTTTTCTATCCACTATACCCTTAAAAGTTTCCAACCAGTTTTCCAAGCTCTTTATATTTATTGCCTGCCCGTCTGGGCCCGATCCTTTTTTCCTTTTCAAGGTCTCTGTCTATTGCCTGCCTGCCTGGGCCCGATCCTTTTCTCCTCTCCAAGTTCTCTGTCTATTGCCTGCCTGCCTGGGCCCGATCCTTTTTTCCTCTTGCTAGACCGTTCCTTTCAAGAACACTAACTTATCCCACTATCAATTTAGCTAGGAGGGTATACTTCTTAACTAGCCCCCACCCTTCTAGTCTCTACTGCAAGCAATTATCTGTACTTTCCCACCGTGGGGGCTACATTTTCATGCATAACTTTAATTACAACATCTGCTTTCAGCCTATCTATTATAATATAGGCTACATCTAATATCAAGCAATCTTACAGCTACCAATAATCAACACATAACACAAAAGTTACAAAAAATCTAATAAGACTAACAAAAGCACTTTACATAAAGGTACTTAGGGTCACATAAATTCAAAGCCATTCTCCCAAATTACCTAAATTTATGCCTAAATAACCCACAACTCCCCCCTTGAGAATACTCAACAAACCTTTTGGCTGAGTTTTCTCAAACTTTAAAAACAAAAACAATTAAGCTCTAGAAAATCGGGGTTAGTAATGGGGGGGGGGGTAATATCATATACAATCCAATTAGGGAGGGCAACACAGGCTAAAAATTTTATCCAAAACACAGGGCGCAGCCTGTAGAATAAACCCCAAAATCCAATCAATACCACATTTTCCAGCAGGAGTCCCAAATTTCTCACTGCCTGTGTACAATTCTTCGTTTCTTCACCAGGGTCAGTTCTCAATGTCCTTTTAGTCAGGAATTTCTGGACTTTGGCAATGTCAATAATGTGAGCGTTTTTTCTTCTTTTCCACCACCGTCGTGGTTCAACTTCTATGGGGAAAATTACCAGGACATTATTCTGTAGTGGTTTTGCTTCTTGGAGTTGGTTTTGCTTCTTTCAAAAAAAAATCCAATAACACAATAGGGGCTGCAGCGGACAAGGGAGAGGTTAGTCAGCACGTCACCTTGTCCTTTTTTCCTGCTGTTTAGAAGCACAATGGAGCTAAACAAAAAAAATTAGGCCAATCTTCAGTAGGAAAATTCTCCTGATGTGAAGTGATCTTTTGCAGTAAAAATCATGGGTCCAGGCAGTCAGTCTCCTGGTTGCAAAAATGGCAGGGCTGCTAGGATCTTTGGGCAGCTCTTCCATACCTGTGAAAGGAGACAGCTAACACATTCCGTTAGTGTCTGGCAGGGTTTTGCAGCTCTCATTAGCTTTTTTGGGCCCAGTCAAGCCCCGGCTTTTCCTTGGCTGTCCACCAAGTCTTAGCTGAACGGCGTGTGTCCTTGACTGGGGCAAGAAAAGAATGAGCTTTCTTGGGTTAAATCATTCTGTTCTCTCTCCTTCCCTGCTTGGCTTCTTTTAATCTGTGCAGCCTGTGTCAAAACACCCAGCTGTTGCTGCTCATACCGGAGAAGCATAACGGTTTTCCCGGCACTGTCCCCGGCTCAGACCAGCCAGTGTAGGACGCCTTCTCCAGGCTCCTGCCAAAACAACTTACTTGCTTGTAGGTCCAAACGACCTCCGGGGCCACGGCACGAGCCTCTGCCTGCGCCGTGCACTCCAACGTCTTCCCGTCCAGGGCTCGCTTCCAGCGGAGCACCTCCTCGTCCTGTGCCCGAAGGGCGGTCAGGAGGAGCCTCCCCAACTCCCCCTCTCTTCTTAATAAGTGAATCAGTGCAGCAGGGGAGATTCTTTCCCCCTGTCGGTTCATAATGTGCAATAAAGGCTTCTGTGTTATCTTTTCTTCAGCTGATACAGCGGTACTCACCTTAGCTGCTCTGCCCTTCTCCACCGCGGCTTATAGCCGCCCTTCTCCTCCGCGGCTTATAGCCGCTCTCCTCAGGGCTCAGGTGCGCCTCTCTTTTCGGACGCCCGGGGGCTTCTCCAGCACTCCCCGCCGCAGCTCCTCCGCTCGCCTCTGGGCTCAGGCTCCCAGCCGCTCGCCTCTGGGCTCAGGCTCCCGACACTATCATCATTCGATACGAGTCAAGTCGGGGTTAGCCATTTGTTGCATCGCAGGCGGACATGGACAAAGCTCAGCAGTCAATATGATTGGTAGCAGAGTCATTTATTTCTCTCCAGCATACATCTTTATACACTTAAGACAGGCAATCAAGCAATTGCTAATTGGTTAATAAGGTACACACAGGCACAACTGTAACTTCATTGGATAATTGCCATTCTGTATAACCTTCTAATTTATTATCCTGTTTACTGCCTACCAGCAGATAAGAACTAGCCTCGTCCTTGAAGTCTAAACACTCCAGCTCTCACGTTCCCATCTGCCAAGTTAGCAACATATTCCCACAGCCACTGACGTGTGCCAGCCCCTAGAACAGGGCCAAAGACACAGCTCCTTCTCCCACCAGCTCCGCAGGGCTGTCCCTGCTCACAGCCCCCTCCCTGCCTGAGGCCCTGGGGGCCAGAGCCATGGGCTGTGGAACAGGAGCAAACTGAATTCTGGGTCTGTTAAATGCCCAGTAACTGAGGATTAACAATTCAGAGTTTGGAAACCGAGGAAATGACGTGTAAATGCTAAAATTCAGAGATTAGAGAGAGAGAAACAAAGAGATTTCAAGTGACAAAACAGGGGGTGAGGAAATAAAATACGCCCAGTGATGAGAACCCTGGTGCTAGAGTACAGGGAGAGCCCAGGGGGAAAGTCATGAGAGTGCAAAGAGGGAGACACATCGGGATTGGGAAGGGCCCAGAAGGCTGAGGGATGGGGCAGTGTTTGGATGGGTCTGGAGGGCCGGCAGTGCCTGGCAGGAACAGGAGGGTGGGGAGAGCAGCAGGCCCTCAGCTGAATGGGGCTGGTGCGGAGGCAGTAGGAGTGGGGGCAGGTGGAAGGTCCTGGAGGTTTGGTGATGGTGGCTGCTTGGAGGGAACAGGCAGGTGAGTTGCTGTTTTCACACTCACAGCAAATTCTCTATAACCTTTCACGTCCTGCTGCCCTGGGCCTCCACTGCCCCATCTCCTCCTCATCCAATATGATTTTGTCTCCCCTCTGGGATCCCTTCCTTCATGTCTCCATTCACCTCTCTGCTTGCTCTCCCTCCTCCCCCTCCCGCTCCTTCTCCCCCAACACTCCCCTTGCTCTCACGTAGGCTGAGGGTGCAGGGCTGGGAGGCATCTGTTCTCCTCTCCCAGCGATGCTCTTTCTCATCTGGGAATATGGGGTTAAAGATGAGAAACGGCAGGGAGAGGTGAGGTGGGTCAGTGAGCACTGAGCAGAGGGAGCTCAGTTTCTCACCACTCTGTTGCCCCCCCATCCCTCTGACATGTGGGTCTCTAGTCCCCTCCCTGGAGAGATGTGCAGCAGGACAGGAAAGAGCCTGAGTCCCAGACCTGGCTCAAGTGACCTTTTTGCTGCAGGGCCCATCTCTGCCAGGGGTGTGACTCTCCCCTACACTGTGCTGATATCTCAGAGCTGCTCCCCATTCAGAGCCGGCAGGTAAATCCTGCAGGAAGGAGATTCAGAGTCACTCCCCAGCTGGGGCAGATTCTGTCACTGACACCATCAAACCCTCCCCCAGGGCTGAGCTCTGCCCCTAACGCTCTGATTCTCTCTCTCCAGTGAATGTGACTCTGGATCCAGACACGGCTCATCCCCACCTCGTCCTGTCTGAGGATCAGAAAAGTGTGAGATGGGCAGACCGACGGCAGCAACTTCCCAACAACCCTGAGAGATTTGACTCTGATCCCTGTGTGCTGGGCTGTGAGGGATTCACCTCGGGTAGACATTGCTGGGAGGTGGAGGTGGGGGAGGGGAGATGCTGGGCTGTGGGGGTGGCCAGAGAGTCTGTGGGGAGGAAGGGACGGATCAGCCATAGCCCTGAGGGGGGGATCTGGGTTGTGGAGCAGTGGGAGGAAAAGTTCCAGGCTCCCACCTCCCCTGCGACCCCCCTGCCCCTGAGCCAGGTCCCAAGCAGGGTCCGGGTTTGTCTGGATTGTGACCGGGGGCAGGTGACATTTATCGATGCTGGTGACGAGGCCCCGATCTTCACTTTCCTGATGGGCTCCATCTCTGGGGAGAGAATCCAACCCTGGCTCCGGGTGGGGCCAGGATCTCTGCTCCGACTGTGTCCCTGAGACACACAGCAGAGGCGGGAACTGGAAATCAGCCTCTCTAGTCTCATGGACCCCAGTCTCTATGATCTTTGAGGACTCCCATCTACCCAGCCCCTTTCTCTTCATCTCTATGGCTGGGCAGTGGGTAGCACTAACAGCCGGGCTGGGGACAGGCGGAGGTGGGGGTGGCAGGGACACAGCATGAATCAATCAGGGTTTGGGGGATTGGGGAGAAGCAGCAGCAGCCAGGAGCATTTTGTACAGATCTGTGTCCTTAGATCTCACTGGGAGCTCCCAGCCGGGGATCAGCAAAAGAGGAAGGGATAAGATCAGGGAAAGAAGAGAGCAGCCGAGGGGGATGATCTGTGACAGGGAAGAGAGACACAGGGAAATAAACAGGGATGGAAAGTGAGGCTAGAACAATAATGAATAGAAAAGGACAGTATGAAAGGAAAGGGAACATGAGCGGGACGGGGAGATTTATTACATGTTACTAAAAGTGAGACTGTAACTCATTAATTCCCTATATTAATCCCTGGCCATTGGTGCTATCTTAGGCCTGGTCTACACTAGGACTTTAATTCGAATTTAGCAGCGTTAATTCGAACTAACCGCTCAACCGTCCACACCAGGAAGCCATTTAATTCGAACTAGAGGGCTCTTTAGTTCGAATTTGGTACTCCACCCCGGCAGGTGGAGTAACGCTAAATTCGACATGGCTAGCTCGAATTAGGCTAGGTGTGGATGCTAATCGAACTTAGTAGCTCCGGGAGCTATCCCACAGTGCACCACTCTGTTGACGCTCTGGACAGCAGTCCGAGCTTCGATTCTCTGACCAGCCACACAGGAAATGACCCACGAAAATTTGAATTCATTTTCCTGTCTGGGCACTTTGAATCTGACGTCCTGGCTGGACATCGGGGCGAGCTCCGCAGCACCTGCAACGCTGCAGAGCTCTCCAGCAAAGGAGTTCATGTAATCTCTGAATAGAAAGAGGGAACCAGCATGGACTGACTGGGAACTCTTGGATCTGATCGGTGTGTGGGGCGAGGAGTCTGTGCTTTCGGAGCTGCGCTCCAAAACAGGGAATGCGAAGACCTACGAGAAGGTCTCCAAAGCCATGAGAGACAGAGGATACAGCCGGGATGCAACGCAGCGCCGCGTGAAAATCAAGGACCCCAGACAAAGCTACCAAAAAATCAAAGCGGCAAACGGACGCTACGGAGCCTGCAACCACTGCCCCACCAGTGACCGTGGACTCTGACTATGGGACAGTGTCGACGGACAGTTCCTCGGCGATGTTCACGGACGGGGAAGATGAGGAAGGGTTTGTGGAGGACGAGGCAGGCGACAGCGCTTACAACGCTGGTTTCCCCGACAGCCAGGATCTCTTCATCACCGTCACGGAGATCCCCTACCAACCCTCCCCGGCCGTTAACCTGGACCCTGAAGGAGCAGTCGGTAAGTGCTTTAAACATGTAAACTTTTATTCTTAATATAACAGGAATCTGAAGTATGTGAAAAGGAGGTCTCTCTATATATGGGGATAGAACAGAAATCCTCCTGGGAGATCTCCACGAAGCTCTCCTGGAGGTAATCGAAAAGCCTCCGCAGGAGGTTCCTGGGGAGAGCTGCCTTATTGGGTGCTCCGTGGTAGCACAGTTTTCCGCGCCAGGCTTTCATGAGGTACTCAGGGAGCACTGCCTCCCCGAGCACGGCTGCATCAGGCCCTGGTTCGTGCGAGCTTTCACGCAGCATGTGCTCTATATCTCCTTCAGTGACCCTCCTCAGGGTGATCTCGCTCGGAGACTCCTGCATCTAATTAGGGTAATTACTATAATGTTACGCCTGGTCCAAAGTATTTTTAAAAAATCTACGGACACACGGCATAGCACAGACTCAGCACGCAGCTGCGTGACGAGCGTAACAGAAAGCCAAAGAATATAATGGACGCTCATGGAGGGAGGGGGGAATGAGGACGCAAGGTATCCCACAGTTCCTGCTGTCTCCGAAAAGTATTTGCATTCTTGGATGAGCTCCAAATGCTTCTAGGGTCAAACGCAGTGTCTGCGGTGGGTCAGGGCATAGTTCGGCAATTTGTGCACACACCACACCCACCACCAGAAGTGAAAACAATCCTCTGTTGAGTCTTTTACATGTCACCCTATCTTTACTGAATGCTGCAGATAGACGCGATGGTGCAGCACTCAACACCAACATTCTTGCTCCCCCCACGCTATGGATGGCTGATGGTACAAAAAGCTGGAAATCCGTCCTCATCATCAGCCTCTTGGCACATGGGGCAGTGCAAAAGGGCTGGTAACCATGCCGACTAGTATCAGTAAGGTCAATCAAGGGCACCTGTCCCTAATTTTTGATGGCTGATGGTACAATATGGCTGGTAACCATCCTCATCATTGCAACAGGGGGCTGAGCTCCATCAGCCCCCACCCTTCATTGTAAATAAAAGATTCAATTGCCCCTGGACTAGCAGAGGGATGATGGGCTCCTTCATCCACACTCCTTAATGTCCTGCCTGGACTATCATTGCAGCTGGAGGCTTCCTTCCAGTCATTTCTCACAAACAAGTCACTGTGTCTTATTCCTGCATTATTTATTACTTCATCACAGAAGTGGGGGGACAATGGTATGGTAGCCCAGGAAGGCTGGGGTAAGAACGGAATGAACAGGTGTTGTTGTTGCAGGAGCACCCCCTGTGAATAGCATACAGCTCATAATTTATGCAGGATCAGCCACAGAGCAGCTGTGCTCTCTGGTTCTATGATACAGTGGTTCTCTAGTACACTTGCCCATAATCTAGGCAGGACTGATTCTATTTTTAGATACCAAAAAGGAGGGATTGACTCAGGGAGTCATTCCCAGTTTTTGCTTTTGTGCCCCTGGCTGCTCAGCCAGGGGCACTTATGACAGCAGCAAATGGTACAGTGCAAAAGGACAGGTAACCATGCCCATCTTATTACCAATTTATGGTATGGTTGATGGTACAATATGGCTGGTAACCATCTCTACTGTCATGCAAAAGCAAACTCATGCTGCTGTGTAGCGCTGCTGGCCCGCCTCTGTCAGCGGCATCTAGTACACATACGGGGACATACACAAAAGGCAAAACAGTGTCCATGGTTGCCACGCTATGGCGTATGCCAGGGCAATTCTGGGAAAATGGGCTTGAAATGATTGTCTGCCGTTGCTTTCCCAGAGGAAGGAATGAGTGGCGACTTTTACCCAGAATCCACCGCGAAAATGATTTGTGCCCCAGCAGGCACAGGGGTCTCAACCCAGAATTCACAGAGACAGCCTAGACTCAGTTAATTGTTCGCCAAAATGTATCTTTGCAAGGAATTCACTCCCTGTTTCCCATCTCACAGCTTCCACTGTCTCCAGACCTGCCACAGCATCCCCCTCGCAGAGGCTGGCAAAGATTAGGCGGCGAAAGAAAAAGACAAGGGACAAGATGTTCGAGGAACGTATGGGCTGCTACCTAGCAGAGGCGGACCAGCAGAGCCAGTGGAGGGAGACCGTCTCTCTGTGCCAGCGCTCACACAGCGAACGGGAGGAGAGGTGGCGTGAGGAAGACAAGCAGGCGACTGAAACGCTGCTTGGACTAGTGAGGGAGCAAACGGACACACTCAGGCGCCTTGTGGATGTTCTGCAGGACCGCAGGAGGACAGAGACACCCTGCAGTGTATCTGCAACCGCACTCCCCTGCCACAAAGTCCCATACCCCCCTCAACGAAAGTAATCAGGAGGAGGGGCGGCCGGGGACGTGAATACTGTTACTGCACCACAGCACAGTGCTCAAGTACCCAAAAGCTCTCATACCCTACCTTTGCCGAAGTCCTTCACTTCCACACTCACAGTAGTCCCAATCCCAGTCCCATCCCCTAACTGTGTACTTAATTAATAAAAATGCTTTGCTGTTAATTACTGTTTCCGTTATGTTTTTTCAAAGCAGACTGTGTTTGAATGGGGGGCGTGGGGAAGGGGGTGGTTAATTGCATAGGACAGTCACCTTTCCCAGGGTACAGACACGGGGGCAGGATCAGCAGCGGGTCACACACACGGTGCAGTCAGTAGGCACCCTGGTCGGTTTTTGGAGGTGGTTTCCAGGATCTGTGTGGGCGGGGGAGATGTGACTTTGCAGCGGGGGAGGGCGGTTACAGATCTTATACAGCGGTCCTTGTCCTGGACCGCTGAGTCACGCAGCTGAGGAATCTGTATCCGTCCTCCTCCACCACAAGGTCACATATCCGCCCGCACACAGAATTCCATAAAGAGGAATGGCAGGCTCCGTTGAAAGAAGCATTCCGGCACTGCGGACCGCTCTAGGAGCAGGAGCCTGTCATTCCTAGAGTTTAGAGGCGGTCTTTACATCACCGCACACCTTACCCAGCACAGCCTGCGTCCCAGTTTCAACCCTTTCACGAAAAGTCATGAATAAAGAAACCTTTGTTAAGTAATAATGGGACATGTATTTTATTTTTACACGTGTGCTGGAAGTGGGGGTAACGGGGTGAACGGGGTATGTAACCGAAGAGGAGAGTCAACAGTAACTGGGTAAAGAAACAGGGGCAGGTTCAGCTTCTCTGTAAAGAAACTGAACAGTCACAGGTCACGCTGTTCGCTGCTCACTGGTATTTGAAGAGTTCCTTGTCGCTGTCCCAGGCGCCTGTATAGGGCTTCATGAGCAAGTGCATTAGCAGGCAGGCTAGGTCCCCGAGGATGACTATAGGCATCCGCACATCCACAACAGTTATTTCGTGGTCCGGGAAGAAACTACCTTCCTGCAGGCGTCTGAGCAGCACACAGTTCCTGAAAACACACGCATCATGAACCTTGCCCGGCCACCCGACGTTGATGTTTGTAAAACGTCCCCTATGGTCCCCCAGTGCTTGCAGCACCATTGAAAAGTGGCCCAATTTCTCAGCAGCTGACTGTGGAAGAGGTGGACGATAAAGTGCGAGGAGGAGAAAACGGCGATGATCGCAGCGGGCTCCATGCTTGCAGTGCTGTGGCGTCCGCGCTGTCACTGACCAGAAAAGTGCACGAACAGATTGCCCGCAGGCGCTTTCAAGGAGGGAGGGAGGGAGGTTGTGATTGATGGTTCAATGACGACACTTACCCAAAACCACCCTCGACACATTTCTCCCCCCAGCAGGCATTGGGGGCTCTACCCAGCATTCCAATGGGCAGCGGGGACTGCGGGAACTGTGGGATAGCTTCCCACAGTGCACCGCTTCCAAAGTCGACGCTGGCCCCGTGAATGTGGACTCAGAAATTCGAATTAGTGTATTTAGTATGGATACACAAATTCGACTTCATAAGGTCGAATCCACAAATTCGAACTAAGTTGATTCGAAATAGTCTTGTAGTGTAGACAAGGCCTTAGTGCCATTAAGAAAACTGTTCTCAGTAGCTGGGGATCTCCTTGCCGTGCTGTGGTTATTAAAACTCCTTCTCAGCTCCTTTTACTTTGCTACTTTCCAGCTACTTATTGTAAATAAAACATTACAAACAATTCTTGTTTGTTCCACTTTAATGTTGCAGGTGCTGGGGGCAGCATCATGGAATTTGCTTCCCAACTTGGTTGTGTCCCCCCAGCACCCACAGGGAATATTGCACCCAGGGCCAGCTCCAGGCACCAGCGAAGGAAGCAGGTGCCTGGGGCGGCCAATGGAAAGGGGCTGCAGTGTGTCAGTTGGGGCGGCACGTCCGGATCAGCAGCAGCGGCACTTCAGTGGCAGCTCAATCTGCCGCTTCAGTGATCGGTGGCAATTCAGCAGCGGGTCCTTCACTCGCTGTCTTCCTCTTCAGTGGCAGCTCAATTGGGTTCTTCCTTTTTTCTTTTTCACCGCTTGAGGCAGAAAAAAAGCTGGAGCCGGCGTTGATTGCACCTCTAGGAAGAGAGTTTGGGTTTACTGTGATGTCACTCTCCAGCCTGTGCTCTGTCTCTGTCCTGTGCACACCCATGTCAATCAGGAATTGCTCAGCTGTGCTCAGCGGAGGGGTGACTGGTTGCACAGGGTTTAATCCATGCAGGGACTCGGGTGTTGCAATGCTGAGTGTCACAATGAGTAACTTTTAGGCAGCGAGAAAATCACAGAAACAGTGGCACTGTGACCCTCAGAGCTGAGTCAGGGGTCTAAACTCCCTAGACAATGCCAATCTATGCCCTGGTCTACACACAGCCCCTAATTCGAACTAGGGTACACTAATTCAGCTACGTGAATAACGTAGCTGAATTCGAACTACCCTAGTTCGAAAACTTACCCGTCCAGACGGCGGGGAAGCGAACTCCGCGGCTCCAGGGTCGACTCCGGCAACTCCTCCTGCCGCGGTGGAGTACCGGAGTTCGAACTAGCGCTTCCGGAGTTCGAACTATCGCGTCTAGATCAGACGCGATAGTTCGACTCCGAGCAGTCGAACTCGCCGCGTCGAACGTCCAGGTAAGTGTAGACCAGGGCTATGGGTAACACAGGCACCTTAGTAGGTGGGGAGCCATGTCAGCTAACCAATGGGAGATGCTGACAAGGGGGGAAGTGGTGTCCTAAGCCACACCCCTCTCACGGAGAGGTGCCTAAATCTGGGCTGCAGAGGGGGGGTGTCTCTGCTTAGCAACCCACAAACAGGAACCCACCGTCTGACGTCCGGGGCCTCCAGTCGTGGCAGCTGCCAGTGCCTGGTAGTGATGGTGGTGGCTGGGAGCCCCAGGCCCTTTGAAATCGCCCCAGCAGGCTGGAGGGCTCCTAGGTGCATGCCCTGGATGGGAGCAGTGGCACAGTAGAGGAAGGAAAATTCCTAGACCCTGGCAGGAGCCGCACTGAGCAGGGATGGAGAGAAGCAGCCCTGGACACTGACTGCTGGGTGGGGGCAGGGGAAGTCCCAGACTGCAACAAAAGCCATGCAGGGTGGGTGGGAGAAGCCCTGGACCACAGCAGGAGCCACACTGGGTGGGGAGGGGGAGAAGAAACCTGGCAGAAGATGGGCTGATGCTGCACCACTATGGAGCTGGCCTGAGCCCCTCCATCTCCTATTCCCCCTGCATGGAGCCCAAGCTACTCACCTTGGTATCACCATTTCCCCCCTCACCACACAGCCATGAAGGGATTCAGCCTAGGAGGCAGGCTCAGCATTAGCCCCATGTGGCAGGTGGGATCCAGGATACACAGAGATGAAGTGACTTTCCCAAGGCTAAGCAGAGAGATAGTGGCAGAGCAGAGAACCAAACCCAGGACACCTGAGCAACAGGCCTGTGCCTTAACCACTAGGCCACCCTTCCTACCTGAGGAGGGGCAACTTCCTCTGTAGGCATTAGACAAAGCCCCCAGGAGGTGGGGAGCAGAAACAGATGAGAAAAGGGACATGGGTGGGAAGCAAGAAGGAGAAACATAGGAAGGTGGGGAAGCAAGAACTTAAAAAAGAAACAGGAGGGAGGAAAAGGGGCAGGGAGCGGAGAAAAGAAGCAAGGAAAGACTCCCCGCTGCTTGTAAGTCCCATGCACCTTCTTCCCACAGCCAACAGTGGCCCTCAACTCCCAAACAGGTGCTAAACCGGGGTGAGGTACAGAGTGAACACAGTGTCTTTACACAGGGGTGTCAGTGAAGGCAGCTTGTAGCTGAGTGTAATCATTTTAATACACTGTAATTCATGGTAATGTAATGATGTAGTTCATTACTATTTTGATTGCTATGATACCAGTGATAAAGGAAGTGTTTGTATAAATATGCTGATGTAAGCAGAGTCAGGATGAGCTCTACCCTGACATCTGATGGTAAATTGTGGGGAGTGTGGAAAGAATTTCAGTTATTTGCATTGGTACTCCCACCCCACTTAGCATAACACACAGCAGTCTGGGATGGTTATTTTCACAGCTGTGGGATCTCCAATTTCTTTGTTATTGGGGCAGGAGAAATAAAATGTTGTCACCCTGATTAAGTAAATGAGGAACTACAAAACTGTCTTATGATAAAGGGTTTCATTATCAACTAAATAGCACTTGCTAGACAAGGGACATGGGTTCCAAAACCCAGTGATTTGACAGATGCTGGTGACAGGTAGCTATAGTTGGTGGTGCAGGTGCTTTGTGTGAGCCAGAAGCACTAGTTCTACCTATGCCTCTTTCCACTGTGGAATGTCAGAGTTAATTTTTGATTCCCTTAAAACTCTAGATACAGGTTGTTGAGCTGAACTCATCTTGGACCAGTAGTGCATTAGCATTGGGTTCTCCTACTGTGAGTTGAAATCACTAAGAGCTGAATTCATTAAAGAGCTGGAATTGCTGAGCTGAGAGCATTGAGTACTATGCTAATCAGTGGGGGAGCCTGAAGCTGGCAGCATGGAGCAGAGCAGTTTCTGAGGATGGCTGGAGCAGATCACAGGGCAGCTGGTGGACCAGAACAGCTGTGGGATGGCTGGAGCAGCCCATGGAGCAAGCAGAGCTGAGCAGTTGTGGGGATGACTAGTGGAAGCAGAACCTCATGAAGAGGCAGGGCAGTTGGCCCCAAACCACGTAAGGTGCCCCTTTCTACCCAGGCTGGGAGGGGGACCTCTGCAGGTAGACTCTCAAACTCTGGGGCTGCACTGACCTGGGACAGAGACTTTTGGATTGTGGGACTTTTGGGACTGTGGGCAATTTGGGGGTTGCTGGACTCAAGAGACCAGAGAGAAGGACATGGCCCAATTTCTTTGGGTGGGTCTTTGCTCACGGTTTGGTCTATGAACTCTAGCTGAGGTATTTTCCCAATTTAATGCTTGTGGTTTATCTCATGTAATTAAACCTTTTCTGCTACACCAAGACTCTGTGCTTGCGAGAGGGGAAGTATTGCCTCCTTGAGGCGCCCAGGGGTGTGTGTAAGATTTTCCCAGGTCACTGGGTGGGGGCTTGAGCTGGTTTTGCATTACATTGTAGGGAAGGGACCCCTATGTATTGAACCCGGCCCTTGCTGCTATTGTTTCGGCCTGGCAGAAGGGTTACACTGGAAATTGCCATTTCAGATGAGGCGACTGAGCCAAACACACACACCTCATCCTCAAAGCAGGAGGGGTCAGAAAGGAGTTGGCAGTGGGCAGGAGGCGCTTGTGGGAGGGGACCAAGGGGGCAGAGCGGGGGAGGAGGAGATGGAGTGCGGTGAAGTGGGGGCTTGGCCTTTGGGAGGGGGGCAGAGCCGAGAGGGGGCACCCACCGGCAAAACCAACATTCAGCACCTATGGCGCATGGGGTGATGATATCAGCGGTGGCGGCGAAGGCAGGCGGGTGGGCACGTGGAAGCCCTGGCCATGCTGGAAGAGCGCGCCCAGCAGCACAGCCGGCAGCTCGCTGGGCACCAGCCAGCACAGGCACAGCACCACCCAAATGTCAGGTGGATGGGTCCACGTGGGCATGACTTGTGCATGCGGGCACCAGTGGGGGCCCATTAACTGTTCTGCCCTGGGGCCTGGAATTGCTGTTGGCGGGACTGGGGGACTGTGCTCATGGCCTGGTTGGGGCCCACAGCCCAGCTCTGTGTGTTCCCATTGCTTGTCCTCTGTGTCCGTTCCCCTTTCTGTTCACTGTGCTGCTTTAGAACAGTGATGACACTCATTTAGGAGGCTTCCATTGGGTAACAGAGAGATTTACGCTCTGAATTCTCACTGGCAGCCCAGCCCCCCAAAATCATGAGGTTTAATAAGTACAATATAATAAGTATTAGTATTATTTTATTTGCCTTTTGGTGTTTCAGAGCTTTAGACTGCACTGCAGTGAAATTTGTAAGTGTTTCTCTGCAACAAAGAGAACTAGATACTTCCTTTGTTTAGAAAACAAAAGCCAAGAGTCTCACCTCCTCACATGCTTCCAGGAGCTGGGGCTTCATCAAACACAACAAATATCTCAAGACTCATGATAAAATCACAAAAGTTGGAGATGCTGCAGCCCCTTTCCACTGAGACAAGCAGCATTAGTGTAAACGAGAATCAGGTCTTGAAAACACTGATTCCAGCTTAACCAAGCTTTTAGCCTGAGAGTTTATTATTACAAGGCTTGGAAGAATTCACTTTTATTCATAAATGTTGGCAAACGTTGCTTTTGCTGCCTACACACAGACCAATGAAAAATATTTCAATTGATAATAAATGACTGAAGGCCAGTGACTCTGCATCTTTTGACAGGTGATGTGACCATCTGTGTTTTCATGGTTTTAAAGCTTCAACTTTTTGACTCAGTGTCTGCTGACATTAAATCAATGGGGTCTGACCCGCTATTGACGTATCCCCCCTATAATGTCCCACAACTGTGAAACCTGAAATGGAGAACAAGTGGAAGGAAATGCTAACGCCCAGAGTTTTGTGCAATTGTGAAAATTTAACTAATTGAATATTGAAAAAATGCTTAAAACTAGCTGCAGTGCTATCTGTTAATTTTACATATATATATAAAATGAATTCTGCCAAGCCTGACTATTCTTCCTTAGACACACAGACTCTGTTCCTTCAAGGGCACCACGATAGGGGGATGCCCCCCAGCCACAGAGCCCTGGGGCACATGTCACACAAACGCCTGCAGGCTGCAATGTTCCCGGGGCCTCGTCCCCGCTCAGCAGCAGCCGAGTCAGTCCCAGGAAGGGAAACACCTGGCGGCTGCTGCAGGAGCTGCCAAGGCAGAGCCCGGCCGGCCTCACGCGGCTTCTCTCCTGCAGCGAATGTTGCCTGTTCTGGGGCTGACCCTGGGGGTGGGGCTTCTGCCTTTTCTATTGATTGGTTTTTAATTTCCCTCCCGAGAACGTGATTGGCTCCCGGTTACCCAATAGGCTTTAAAAAAGCTTTAAAGGGGCGTTACTGTGCCTGTGCGATTTTTGGTTTCGTTTTCGTGGTCACCCTGCTGCTGGCCGCCTTCCTCGCGCCTCCTGCAGCGCCACGTGGCTGGTGCGGGCGCCTGGCTCCAGTGCAGGGGCCTTGACTTATTCATATGGTTGTGGAGGGCGCTGCCGACTGCCCCTCACCCCCCTCCTGCACCCAACACCCCCATGTGTATGTGCCTGGCTCACTGCAGGGGGGTTGTTGGTTGGAAGGGGTTGTGGTTGGCAGGGGAGAAATAGCTGCAGGGTAGGGGCAGCTAAATCGAAGCTGCCCCTACCTGGCTCACCTGGCAGTTGCACTCCCCGGGCGGGGACACAGGCTGTGTGGGGGAGGGGCAGGCGGAGGCTACAGCAGGGTTTGGGGGAGTTGGATGGGTTGGCACAGTTGGTCTTGTGACAGCAGGGGTGGCTCCACTGGGCTATGGGGGGAGGGGAGTGGCACCTACTGTCCTGTGCTAATTATTGGTCAGTCTTTGGGCATTGGGGTGCACCAGCTGGGGGTGGGGTCTGTTGGGGGTCTGGTCCAGTTGTGTAATGGCTGTGTGTGTGTTAGGTCAGTTCAGAGTGGGGATGCATTATAAATATGAAACAGGAAATCTGTCCACACACCCCTAGAAAATATCCTGCCCCTAGGAAAAGAGTTTGGTGTTTACTGGGATGTGTCACTTGCCAGCCTGGCCACAGGTATCTGGTTAAAGCCACCAGCCACTCTATCCGGACCACAGAGAATGATGGAAGCTGTGGAACAGGAGACAGCCTCCCCCCGGCCAAGGAAGAACCATTAATAGAAACCATCCCACCCCAAGGCAAAGCCTTGGAGGGAGAGCCTCTCCCTAAATATAGAAACAGGGAGAAGCATTCAGGAAAGAGCCCTCCACAGTCCAAGGCAAAGGGATGTGACAGTCCTTAGGGGGAAGCCCTCTCCATTCATGTCTCTGAATTTAATATTTCAGACCTGTAGAAATATGAGATGATGATGACAATGGATAGCAGTCATATTGTACCATCTGCCACCGGGGAGGGGAGAGGATGCTGCTGTTCAGTGCCGCAGCAGCGTGTCTACCAGCAGCATTCAGTAGACATAGGGTGACATTGAAAAAAGTCAAAAAAAGATATATTTCCCTGTTCTTTCACGGGGGGAGGGAAGGGGCGGGTAAATTGACGAGATATACCCTGAACCACCCCGGACAATGTGTTTGACCCTACAGGCATTGGGAGCTCAGCCAAGAATGCAAACATCCATCATTTATACTCTAGATAGATAATGATTCTTTTTACAGATATAGACTGTAGTGTTAATAAAAACAAAGTTTAAATAAATAGATTGGGCTACTTTTGGGCTATGTTTGAAGTGACTGTGGACTATTGATGCAGTAAAAAATAGCCCTAGGAATCATGGTTAAAGCTTCCCCTTCCACCATCACCCACCCCCCAAATCTGAAATGGTGCCCCTGGCCACAGCTCTTGAAATCATATGAATACATGAGAATCTCATTTAAAAACAAGTTTATTGCCAAAAAAGCTTGAAACTTTGAAGAGTTACTTTCTCTTGGTTGAGTAGAAAAACTTGAGACTATGATGAGAGTGAAACCTCATCACTCAGAACCAAAAAAGTTTTACAAAAGATCTCATGATTCCTTCCGCCAATCTCAGGAATGTTGAACACTTGGTGCTGTCAGTACTGCTTGGCCACTGATCAATTTATGTTTCCAGGCCTGTTATCTTCAGGTAAGACTCTAAGCCTCAGATCCTCAAAGGATGTAGACTGCTGTCAATGGGAGTTAGGAGCCTACAAACCTTGGAGGATCTGGGCCTAATGATCTAAATATAAAAATGAACATTCTCCTTTATCTTTTTAGTTCATTCCTCACTGGGGGAGCTGTGCTCGTGTCCTGCTTGGGGCCCACGGCCCGGCTCCATGTGCAGTCCCATCGCTTGCCCTCGCCATCTGTTCCCCTTTGTATGGCCGGTGCTGTGTTAGATCAATGATGACGTTCCATTAGGGGACTTGCCCTGGGTAACGGATAGAGAGCTAAGGCCTGAATTCTCACTGGCACAGCACTGCCAACCCCAGGCATTTACAACTCACAAGTCAGGCCCCTCGAAATCATGAGACTTGATAATAATAAATAGTAAATGTTAAGGGGTTTTTTTATTTGCCTTTTGGTTTCTCAGAGCTTTAGGCTGCATGGGGGTGACATTTTAAAGTTTTTCTCTGCAACGAAGAGCGCTAGAAACATCCTTTGTTTAGAAAACGGAAGCTGAAAGCCTCACCTCATCGCATGCTTCCAGGAGCTGGGGCTTCAACAGACACAACAAATATTGCAAGACTCGTGATAAAATCATGAAAGTTGGTGACACTGCAGCCCCTTTACACTGAGTCAGAGCAGCCTTAGTGTAAATGAAAATCAGGTCTTGAAAACATTTATTCCAGCTTAACCACATTTTAGTCTGCGAGTTTATCATCACAAGGCTTGAAAGGATTCGCTTTTATTCATAAATGTTGGCAAACGTTGATTTTACTGCGAACACACAAACCAATGAAAAAATATTTCAACAGATAAGTGAAAATTACAGATATGCAAAGTAAGAACAAGGCTGCTTTAGAACTTATTCAAGTTTGATTTAAGGAGAGAGACTTTGTCTATTTTGAGAGGTGATCTTAGCCTTCTGTGTTTTAATGGTTATAAAGCTTTAACATTTTGAATCTCAATGTGTACTGTCATTAAATAACTGTAGTCTGACCCACTATTGTCGTATCCCCCCATAATTTCCCACAACTGTAAACATTTAAGTTGATAAAAATTGGAAAGAAATGCTGAAACCCAGATTGTTGTACAACTGAAACTTTATCTCAAGAAATACAGAAAAAATGCTTAAAAAGAAACATCAACATTTTCCAACAAAATTGATATAAAGAATTCTGCCAAGTCTGAATATCACTCCTTAATCACACAGACCCTCACCCTGCAAACTCATCATGACAGGGGATGCCCAACGTGAGTGGTGCCCAAGTGAAGCCCCACTGACCCCTCACACCAGCACAGGGGGCTGGTTGCAGGAGCAGAGCCATTCTTCACCAAAGCCTCCAGGCCTGTAATGTTACCAGTGGGCTGGTTCCTGCTCTGCAAACAGCCTGGGTCACTTCCAGGGAGGGAAACCCCCAACTGCTGCTGCAGGTGGTGGGGCATATTCCTGCCCAGAGGGAGCCATGGCTGCAGAGAACCCCGTGGAAAGTCTCCAGGAGGAAGCGACATGTCTTGTCTGTCTGGAGTATTTCACAGAACCTGTCACTCTGGAGTGTGGGCACAATTTCTGCCAAGCCTGCATCAGCCAGTGCTGGGAGGGATCCGCTACAGCCGCCTCCTGCCCTCAGTGCAGAGAAACTGTGCAACAGAGAAACCTCACTTCTATTTGCCTCACAATGTTAGGCCTGAATGAAAATATAGCAGGCAAAACAGTTATGCCAACCTGACTAAAGTCAGGCTAAAAGAGGTTTCTGGGTAATCCCAGAGTGGAAAAGTAGTGAGAAGCAGCATTGTTTTACAGAGCCCTGGAAAACGTGAGATAAGCTTGAGATAAACCAGGGATTGCATTGCTGGCATACCATTAGTTGTGCTAAGGACAGTGTTTGAAGAGCTGATAAGAAACTCTAGCATCCCACGGTTCAGATTCTAACTTTTTGGTTGAGTTATAGGTTTGTTTAAAACTCCCCTGTATTTTTAACTTTTGGGTGTTGTTAAGATATAATTAATAATCTAAAGTTGAAGACATAAAGTCTAGGCATGTGTGTATATTAAAAGTGTCTAGTTTTAAGTTGTTAAACAAAGGGGGGTGGGTTTTGCTCAAGTGAGTAATGTATGACGTAATAAAACTGTCTATATAGGCTAATACTAAGCTGAAAAGTGCTGCTGGTTCTCTTCGGATACGAGCTGTTCTTTTACTGACACGTGCACTTGTCAATAAAGAACTTTTGATCGGACCTTGCTGGTGTTGCCTGTCTCTCTGTGAACAGACAACGAATTTCGCTGTTGGGGTTCGAGTCCCCGACAACAACACCCTTTACAGACCACACATGAGATCTGAGCACTGCACAAAACCCAGCCAGGGGCAATCCCTGCCCTGAGCAGGTTACAGTCTAACTGGAGGGAGGGGGGGAACTGAGGCACAGTTACTTGCTCAGGACAGATGGGACTAGAATCCAAAACTCCCCAGACCCACTCCACTGTGCCCACTCCACACCATGCTGCCACCTCAACATCAACCTCCCTGAAGAAGTGTGTCCATTAGGAGGGAGAGATGCCTTGGTAAAGGTCCCAGGCCCAGTAGGGAGAGGAGGTTTCTCACTGGGATTCTGAACTCCTGGGCTGCTCCACGAGGGGTTAAACTCAGCTGCCGATGTTGTGTAGACAAACCCTAAGCTTGCGGAGCCCAGAGACTTCCAAATGACTGGAGCTGTTACTAAGGAGGGAGGTGAACAGGGATTATGTGTGCGAATGAGAAACAACACAGACAGGACAATACACGGCTTCTCCACCTTGCAAGCTAGGGGGGTTGGGTGGGGATGATTTAGTATGTGCCTTAGGTCTTGACACCCTAGTCTCACTGGAGAGGGCACAGAGCTGCAAGTCTCTCTCACACGGCAGCTGTGCATTACAGAGCCCAGTCCCCTCCAATCTAACTGAGCAGGGAAGAACCTGACCAGTGTCAGACACGCAGACCCCACGGTTTCTAATAACTGAGGGGACGGGAATCCTTTACCCAGCGAGGTGACCGTCTCGTAATTCTCCTGCATGATGTCCCTGTAGAGGGCTCTCTGAGTGGGGTCCAGCAGAACCCCCTGCCCCTGGGTGAAATACACAGCCACCTCCTCGAAGGTCACCGGCATCTGAAACACCAAAAGGCCCCCACTCAGCATCTGCTGCCCCAGCCACAATCCCACTAGTCACAGGAAAGGGGCAGGGAGGGGAAAAATGAAGTTCTGGGAGGGCCAGAGTTGCAGGGCAGGGGGTGTGGGACTGGCTGCAGGCAGGGCAGTTGCAGAATCCCACCCCCACCCGCTCAGAGCAGCCAGGAGGCTTCAGGGGGTGGGAGAAGCTGAGAGCTCCTTGTCCCCCCAGCACACGGAGCAGGGCAGCGTCTTCTCATTTTTCACACTCCTTCCAGACACAAGCTGATACGGGAAGCAGAGCTCTGAGCCAGGGACAGGGACAGGAATCCCAACAGCTTCCCTGCATATTTCACAGCAGCCTCTGGCTATCGGGTTCAGGCTCCAGCACTGGGAGCCTGGAAAATGTTCCCAGCCCTGCCCAGGTGGTTGTGTCCTGTTTGACAAATATGGGAATGTCGCCTCCTTCCCTGCTGCTAATGGGCCTACTCAGAAAATCAGCAAGTTTATCAGACCCTGTCTCCTTCCTGCCTCTCCTTCCCCCCCTCCAGCAGCTCCCTGAAAATCCCCTACCTGAGCTGGCTCCATCACAGCCATTTCCCTTCCCCGTCTCCTGGAAGATGGGCTGATCTGGAGCGAAACGTGGACATGATTCCTCAGCCTGTCGGGGCGAGAGAGGTGATGGGGGAGGTACCAGAAGGGGCTTCAGTCCATGTCACACCCTGATTCCCACCAGGCTCTTCAGACCCTCCCAGTAACAGCATCTCTGAGCCAAACGCTAGAAAAAGAGCAGAATCAAAGGGGCAACTTGGGGGATTGCCACCCATTGCAGTGTAAACCCTCCCCCTTAGCAACAGCCGGAGCCCTCTGGTGGCAACGCCTGAAGAATGAGCTGCCCTGGACTCCCCACCGCTGCCGGCAGCCCCCAGGGACAGGCAGGCAGAGGCTGATCTCACTGGCCTATCTGCACCTCCCCTCCACCCGTCCCAGAGCCAGCAGTGACTCTGGTCTGACACTGGGTGCGGCTGAGATCTAAACGCTGCAGGGAAATCAGACCAGGACCTGGGGCAGCTCTGAACACTCAAGAGACACAGACCCCTGAGCAGTTAGACCCCTGCTCACCTCCTATGCTCGTTTTACCACTTCCAGGGGAAAAAATTCCCACTGGCTGCTGAGTGGGGCAGCCCCTCACTCTCTCCAACCCCACAGAGTCAGAGAACTGCTCTTGTATCTCTCCCCACCCCACTGCCTTCTCCCTGCCTCTCTCTCCCTTCCCCATCCAGCCTCCTCTCCCCACATCCCCCCTTCCCTCACTGTGTCCTCCACTCTCCTCAGCCCCATAATTCTCCTCCTGCAGCCCGAGTCCCCTGCATCGCCCCATCCTCGCTGTCCCCTGCATCCTCATCACCTGTTTCCGGCCACCTAACATATCCCTGGTTCCCCTCGCCTGCCCACACATCTCCCTGCACCTCGTTAGCCATCTCCCCCTGCAGGTGTAAGCGGGAGGCATCGCTCCTGGGGAGGAATACAAAGGTCTCTCTTACCTTCCCTCCAAGTGGTTCCCTCTCTATGGGCAGGGGCTGGGTGGGAGGGGGGGCCCTGGTCAGGCTGGGGGCTCTGCCCTGGGAGCGGCTCCTGAGGCACAGCAGGAATGTTACTGCCTTACACTATACACCTCTCCTGTCTACAGCCAGGGCTTTGGGGTTTTGCAGGGAATCGGGATTCCACACAGAAAGGGGACACAAGGCCCTACACCCCCGGCTTCCTGCGATTCACCATGACTCTCAGCCAGCCAGTAAAACAGAAGGTTTGTTTAGACGACAGGAACACAGTCCAAGACAGGTCTTTTGCAGGCACGGACAACAGGATCTTCCCCAATTAGGTCCATCTTGGGGTCCCAGGGGCACCACAGCCCCATTGGGGAATCAGAGCCTCGTCTGTGCTTCCGTCCATTCCCCAGCCACCTCCTGGAAAACTCCCTCTCTCCCCGCAGCGTCTCCTCTTCCAGCCTTTGTTCAGCTTCCCGGGCAGATGTGTCACCTGGCCTCTAACCTCTTTCTGGGTTCTCATGTTACATGCTCATGTATCTTTCCTCAAGGCCAGTCTCCCATCCCCCAATGCAGAGCGTCCTCCCAGCAGGCCAACACTCCCCACTCAGCATTCAAACCCCACATTAAGAACAGTCCCAGTTCGTCACACTCCCTTACACTGTACACCTCTCCTGTCTACAGCCAGGGCTTTGGGATTTTGCAGGGAACTGGGATTCCGCACAGCAGTGACCAGTTACCGCAGTGAGTGCGATTCCCTTCCTGCTGCTGGGAATGAAGAACTCCATTGATTGCTCCCACTGGGCCCGACCAGTAAAATCCATTGCACTGAAACCTCCCTGCCCCAGACCCCGGCCCTCAGAACCTCCACGTCCCCCGGCCATAACACTATAGGGGCATCATCCATAAAAGCCACGAGTCAATGGAAGGACAGAAAGGAGATATCAGGATCCTGGGGAGGGATGAAGGGGCATTTCTCTAGAGACCCATATTTCTTCCAGAGAGTCCCCAATATCGACAGTGATGGAGTCCTGGTCCTAGAGAGAACAGTAGGGGACACATTTCACAGTGACACCGACTCTAACCCTAAGCTTAATATATTTTTGTTACAGCTGCCAGATTGTGCTCTCACACCTTTGTGAGCATGGCAGTCAGACTCACTGACATGACCATCTCCAGGTACAACAGGGGTAATAGACACTGCTGTCTGTCTAAGTTACCTTTTCCTGGCTGGCAGTGCCTACTTAGAAAGAGATATACACTGGACCCTCTCTAGAACACCCGTCTATATAACGCAAATTCCAATAGAACGCAGTCGTGGATCCCAAATTTAGTAACCATCATTAATTTTCATTGTAATGCGGTCCCTGCTAGAACGCAGGTCTTGGCATGGATCCCAAATCCCGCGTTCTAGTGACAGTCCAGTGTAGTTTGGCTACTGTGTGGTTAGCAAGCAAGGAGAGGCTGAGTTCAAAGTCTTGCCCACATGCTCAGGGTTTAACTGATCACCATATTTGGGGTCGGGAAGGAATTTTCCTCCAGGGCAGATTGGCAGAGGCCCTGGAGGTTTTTCGCCTTCCTCTGCAGCATGGGGCACGGGTCACTTGCTGGAGGATTCTCTGCAGCTTGAGGTCTTCAAACCACAATTTGAGGACTTCAATAACTCAGACATAGGTTAGGGGTTTGTTATAGAAGTGGATGGGTGAGATTCTGTAGCCTGCATTGTGCAGGAGGTCAGACTAGATGATCATAATGGTCCCTTCTGACCTTAAAGTCTATGAGTTTCTCCAGTTTAAAGCACCAAAACTGTGGATCAATTGGTTCATTCTCGTGGGACAAAAGTGCCCTCACTTGGTCTGTGTTGCTTATGAAAGGGGATCCCTGTACAGCACAGCAGGATCTGCCATGAAACTATCTGGCCTTCGCTCTCCTGCTCATGAAGGATGTCCTGTCCTTTGTAGGAGAGAGGAGGAGCGAGATCACCTTACATTTCAACCTCAGATCCTTTTCATGAAATTCTGTCAGGCCAAAGCTGTGAAATAGCGTAATGGCGTTTCTACACAAGAGAACACTCAGGGAAGATGAGACAAGCGCCCCATCGCTTCGATCTTTCTCTTTCGACCTGCAAAACTGCATGTGGGATACACCTGGACTATAGAAAACTTTAAAAATGTTCAAGAAGTGATCAAAGACCTGATGGTTTACAGCAGTGGTCCCCTACCTTTTCCGGGTGGCGGGCGCCGGACGACAAGCCACCGAGGATCAGCGTTTTGGCGGCGACGCCACTTGATGATGCTGCTTTTCGGTGGCATTTCGGCTGATGCTTGTCCACCGGCCAGTATGTGGGCCCCCGCAGGCACCACGTTGGGGACCATTGATTTACAGTGTTGGGGGAAGGACACCTGCAATCTTCTGTGATTGCCCTGACCACCACTGTCGAAATTAAGACCATCTTACTTCTGAAGGAGAGCAGCCACACAAGGGTTTAAAGCCCTAGAATTCATGTGCATTAACTTCACACCTTTATTTCTTCAGGGCTCATCTGCGTGGACTGATGCTAATGGGACGGGAATATGGGAAATAGATTGGGGGGGGAGGTCACTGCTAATTCCTTTAGTTTTAAATGTTTTAATTTCTTTTCCATGATGCCCCCACAAACGGGTGCAGACATTCAAATGCAGCACCTGGCACAGGAGCAGCAGCAGTCGCCACACAATCAGTATCAGAGTTTTCAGCCCATGAACAATAATGGGTCATTTAACATCAGACTCAGCAGCATAGTCTGTGTCTATAGAAAACATGGGTGTTTTTGCCCACGGGGTAACTAACCTGCATTAGCTAGTCCACTGCGAAAACATAAAGGAAAGGGTGAGGTCAGTACAGTGTCCCTGGACTGACCAATGCAAAGGAAAAACTGAACAATTCAGTTTAAAAATTATTTGACTTGGGCCCTAGAAATCAGTCCATGTGTCAGAAGGAAGAACATCCCTGAAATGGATCACAACAGAAATGGAGCATCCATCAAAGGCTGGGAACCTCAAATAGGGAATTAAAAGTATAAACAATGCGCTAGAAAAATCTATATCTGGAGGAATGTTTATTCCCCCTGCCCCTCCCTATTCCTGGGTTTCCCACTCTGCCCTGTCTGGGAGAGCCTGTGCCCCAGCTCTCCCCTCCTTTTGTCTCCCCACAGGTCGCTGTCCCAGACCCCAGCCTGGGCTGGCTCCCTCTGCCCCACACCCACCGGGGCTGGTGGCTGCTTTCCCGGGCCCTGGGCGGGAATCGCAGCCAGATCCGCTGGAGCAGCCTGGGGCCAAACCTCCCCCTGCAGCCCGGGGTTGCCGGGGAGGGGGGGGCGGGTCTCTCTCACCTTCCCTCTGAGCGGGGCCCCCCGGGGCAGGGGCCGGGCCGGGCTGGGGGCTCTGCCTTGGGAGAGGCTCCTGGGGGGGGAGCAGCGGGAAGGGCCCTGCTGGAGATTCCCCTCTCCCGGCTGCAGCCAGGGCTCCGGGCTCTCAGCACCAGCCGCCCCCCGGGGCTTGGGGATCTCGCCAGGAGCCTGGGAGCCAGAGTCACCGCAGCGGCTGCGAGTCACGTCCTGCTGCTGGGCCTGAGCCAGGGCTGGTGCAACCACTAAGTAAACTAGGCGGCTGCCTACGGCGCCAAGATTTGAGGGCGCCAAAAAGCAGTGCCCAAAATGTCTGGGATGTTCACCCGGCACCGGCTAAACGTGCAACCCTCTTCCCACCGCTGTGCGAGGGGGCACTGCAGCTTTGATCAGCTCCAGGTGGCCAGGAAGTGATGTTATTCCTCCTCTGGCCACCAGGGGCGCTGCGCCGCTCCCTGCTGCTCTGGCTCTGCCCCAGGCCCCCGCCCCTGCTCAGCCCCGCCCCCACTCCCCTGAGCTCTGCAGCAGGGCCTGGTGGTGGGAAGAAGTGCAGAGACCCGGCCCCAGCTGCGCCGCAGGCCAACCCCACACCCCCTGCCCTGCCCGCAGCCAGCCCCACACCCCCTGTCTCCAGCCAGCCCCTGCTGCACCCCCCTGCCCAAAGCCAGCCAGCCCCACACCCTCTCAGGTTATTCATTTATTTTCAATAAATATGTAGACTAAATAATGAAATTAATAAATTTTCAAGCCGAATGTGTATTAATTCTAATGAACAATGCCACGTTATGCAATACTCATTTTTGAAAGTTTATAATAAGCAATGGTCTGGGTGGAGGCAGTGATGAGCTGCCAAAATCTTAACAACCGGTTCCCTATAAAAAGTTCTGATTTAAGGGATGTTCGTCCACAGTATGTATTTTTGTACCTTTCTCCATAAGAAATGGCAATGCATTGAATCATTGGACGTCATACTTAAGAATAAAAAAACATTTTTATATGTTTATTACAATAGAATTTAAAATACATTTGAAATGAAAAAAAATATAAAGATGTATGAGTAAGCCATCAATAATAAAGAATGAAATGCCTTTTCTTGTATTTTAAAATATTACATGTGAACTACTTAAGTTATTAAAAAAGTAATATATTTATGTTGAAGTAGACAGAATGTGTGTGCAGATACTTGGACGGCTGCAGCAACTGTCTGCAAACTCCACAGCGAGTTGCTGCCAGCCAGCCCCAGACGGCCGCTGGGCACAGCACTGCCAAGTGCTACCCAGGCACAGGCTGCTCCATTTGGCTTACCCGGGGTAGGATGACCAGACGGCAAATGTGAAAAATCGGGACAGGGGGTGGGGGGGGGGTAATAGGAGCCTATATAAGAAAATAAACCCAAAAATCGAGACATCTGGTCACCCTAACCCAGGACCACAGACCCTCCCCTGCAAGCCACCGCTCGCCTTACCAAATGCTACTGCAGGAGAGATCTGAACCCACCCAGAGGCAGAACTGGGGGATGACTCTCCCCTGGAGGATAAAAGGAGCCCCCACACACACACCCTGTCCTGGGTCCATCCTTCCCTCCTTCCCTCATCACACAGGCTCCTCCAGGAGCTGCATTGGGAGGTTTATAAATTACAGCTCAGCAAACAAGCTGCTGGCTGCCAGGAGCCCTAGGCAGCCAACCCAAGGTACGCCAGCTACACAACCACTGCACAACAACCCCCATCTACACCACACTCAAGAAACAATCCGTTGTGCTGCAAGAACCCTGTGCAATCCCAGCAGAGCATACAGCACCTCATCCCCAGCAACACAACACACTGTACACAGCCCTCCTCCTCCCATACACACCATAAGTGACCTCAAGTATTATACATCCCTCCTCAGTGCACAACCCCCAGCCCTCACCCACTACTGTGCAGACCTTTTCCCAGCCGCACAACTCCCCTGCTACCCAGCCGCCCTACAACACACAGCTCTGTCTGGCACACACACTATACACAGGTGGTCCCCACTACAGCACTCCCCTAACTTAAAAAATGCACAATGCTCTGAGCCGGGGGATGGATGAGGGAAGGTGAAGTCAAGGGAGGGGACATCCTCATGGGGCAGGGGGCCCCTATAGGGCCTGGGGCAAATTTACCCACTCACTCTCCCCCACCCCAGGTGGGCCCCGAAGCTCGCAGCCCCCCCTTACTTTGGTGGCCGCTCAAAGCTGCAGGACAAGCTGGAGCTCCGCTGAGCTGCCCACCTGCCTGCGGCTGGCCACTGCGGCTCTGCGGGGGGAGGGGCTGGGGGGACATCCTCGTGGGACAGGGGGCCCCTGCAGGGCCCGGGGCAAATTGCCCCACTTGCCCCCAGGCGGCCCTGGAGCTCCCAGCTCCCCCCTTACCTTGGCAGCTGCTCAAAGCAGCAGGACAAAGCTGAAGCTGGTCACTGCAGCTCTGCGGGGGGAGGGGGCAGGGGGCATCCTCGTGGGGTGGGGGGCCCCTGCAGGGCCTGGGGCAAATTGCCCCACTTGCCCCCGGCCCCAGGCGACCCTGAAGCGCCCAGTCCCCTCTTACCTTTTGGCAGCCGCTCAAATCATCAGGATGAAGCTGGAGCTCAGCTGAGCTGGCGGTGGGCTGACCACCATGCGGCTCTGCGGGGGGTAGGGGACAGGGAATCCTGCGAGCTGCTCAGGTGGGAGACAGGGCAGTCCTGCTGGCCACATCCGGCCAGCAGACCAGAGTTGTTCTCCTACCTGCCTGGCTCTTTAACATCCGGTTCTCTACCGGAATCTAATTTTAGCAACCGGTTCGCCCGAACCAGTGCGAACCGTCTGCAGCTCACCACTGGGTGGAGGGGTGGGGGTAGGAGATGCAAGGTGGAAGTTTTGCCTAGGGCGCAAAATATCCTTGCACCGGCTCTGGGTGGAAGTGCTCCTGGTGAGGACGCACCCTAGCAACCCAAGCAGGGTAGTGTGAACATCGTCTACTGCAGTCATTACTGTGGTGGCTGTAAGTCAACCTAATATATGTAGACTTTGGCTTGGCATGTGGACTTGCCCTTACAAGCAAAAGGATTTCTCTCACCCAAGAGCTTTCAGCAGTCCCTGCTCACTGGAAAGCCTGCCAGCTAGGACCACTCCCCCCAGCTCAATGATGCTCCTATTGTCTTTCAAGCAATCTTGCTGCCCTCAGTAGAGATGGGGGAGGGGAGATATCCAGAGGCCTCCCCCCGCCCCACTCTGTCCCTTTATACTGGAAAGATCTTTGCTGGAACATTGAGACAGACAACTCCATGGTGTAGGTGAGCTCCAAAGCGTCCTACAGATGAACTGTAAATGTCTTTGTTTACCCCTTTCTTCCTGTTGGTGGACGGCCAGATAAGAGTTTTCCAACACCCAAGGCCACTCTTTTTGTCGTCTCTGAGGCCTGGTCTACACTAGGCCTTTAAACCGGTTTTAGGAGCGTAAAACCGATTTAACGCCACACCCGTCCACACTAGAAGGCACCTTATATCGATTTTAATGGCTCTTTAAATCGGTTTCTGTACTCCTCACCGACGACAGGAGTAGCGCTAATATCAGGATTAACATATCGGAATAGGGTTAGTGTGGCCGCAAATCGACGGTATTGGCCTCCGGGCGGTATCCCACAGTGCACCACTGTGACCGCTCTGGACAGCATTCTGAACTCTGATGCACTGGCCAGGTAGACAGGAAAAGCCCCGTGAACTTTTGAAATTCATTTCCTGCTTCCCCAGCGTGGAGAGCTCATCAGCACAGGTAACAATGCAGTCTCCTGAGAATCGAAAAAGAGCCCCAGCATGGACTGCATGGGAGATACTGGATCTGATCGCTATATGGGGAGAGGAATCAGTGCTAACAGAACTGCGTATCAAAAGATGAAATGAAAAAGTATTTGAAAGAATTTCTAAGGCTATGACGGATAAAGGCCACAGCAGGGACTCACTGCAGTGCAGAATGAAAGTTAAGGAGCTCAGACAAGCCTACCAGAAAACCAAAGAAGCAAACGGAAGGTCCGGGGCAGGTCGAAAAACATGCCGCTTCTATGCTGAGCTGCATGCAATTTTAGGGGGCTGCGCCACAAGTACCCCACCCTTGACCGTGGATTCCGAGGTGGGGGTTGCAATCTCTGCCATGTCTGAGGACTTTGCGGACGGGGAAGATGAAGAAGAGGAGGACGACCTAGCAGAGAGCAAACAGCACTCCGTGAGCCCCAGCAGCCAGGAGCTTTTTCCTCACCCTGACGGAATTACACTCCTTCCAGCCCTCACAAGCAACTATCCCAGACAATGATGCCATGGAAGGGACCTCTGGTGAGTGTACCTTTGCAAATAGCAAACATTGTTTTTTAAGCAAGCGTTTTTTAATGATTGATTTGCCCTGAGGACTTGGGATGCATTCGCAGACAGTATAGTTACTTAGAAAAGTTTGTTAACATGTCCGGGGATTGAGCGGAAATCCTCCAGGGACATCTCGATGAAGCGCTCCTGGAGGTACTCCAGAAGCCTTTGCAGAAGGTTTCTCGGCAAGGCAGCCTTGTTCCGCCCACCATGGTAGGACACTTTACCACGCCATGCCTGTAGCAAGTAATCAGGTATCATTGCATGGCAAAGCATAGCTGCGTATGGTCCCGGTGATTGCTGGCATTCAAGAAGCATCCGTTCTTTATCTCGCTGTGTTATCCTCAGCAAAGTGATATCGTTCAGGATAATCTGGTTAAAAATCAGGAATTTAAGTAAGGGGGATGGCCATTTTCCTACTGGGTTCGTGGACTGCAGCAGCTTAAAAAAAAACCCTTTCCTGCACGTAGCCAAGCGGGGAGAGGGGAGGAGTGAAATGCCGATGATCTTTTTTGTGTTTGGTCAGCGGGGATCTTCCCCAAGCTACCAGCCATGCAGTGGGTGGGGGCGTGGGAAGGGTGTTGATTAGCAGGGAGCTTGCGTGGTATTAGCCATGCGTTGGGGGGAGGGGTAAATCACTACAGAAGCCGAAAGACAGTGGCTTACCATGGCCGCATGCAAGCTGAATTCTGATGCCCGGACCTGTGTCTGTGAGCTCTGTAACTCCAGAGCTGCAGGCACTCAGTATTAAGATGAAAAATGCGACCTTGTAGGGAAATCACATGTGCTATGTAAGGTGAATAGTGCTGTTCACTGTGAAAGAGTATAACCATTGTTCTGTAAAATGTATCTTTTAAAATATTTCTCTCCCTCATGCAGCTGCAAATTTTTCAGCCATCCCTCCTCCATCCCAAAGGCTAGCACAGATAAGGCGGAGGAAAAAGAAGACGCGAGATGAAATGTTCTCAGATATTATGGAAGTTACACGCAAGGAAAGAGCTCATCTGAATGAGTGGAAGGACGTGGTATCAAATTACAGGAAAGAGGCCAGTGAACGTGAGGACAGGAGGGACACCCGAGATGAGAGGTGGCGGCAGGAAGACCGGCAGGAAACTCAGCGGTGGCGGGATGCAACTCTGGGGCTGCTGCGTGATCAAACTGACATGCTCCGGCGTCTGGTGGAGCTTCAGGAATGGCAGCAGGATCACAGAGTGCCACTGCAGCCCCTGTATAACCACCCTCAACCCTCACCATGTTCCACATCCTCCTCACCCAGACGTGTAAGAACGCGTGGGGGGCGGCTCCGTGCACCCGCCCACTCCACCCCCGTGGACAGCCCAACCAGAAGGCTGTCATTACTGTGAAATTTTTAAATGGCCTTCTCCATCCCTCCTTTCCTCCTCCCAAACCACACCCTTACTTCTCTCCCTCTTTTTATAATGAATTAATAAAGAATTCATGATTTTTATACTATAGTGACTTTATTTGCATAAGTAAGCTGTACTCGAAGGGGGAGGGTGAGTTGCTTACAGGGAATGAGTCAATCAAGGGGGGGTGGGTGTTCATCAACAAACACAGCAGTCACAGTGTACCCTGGCCATTGATTAAGTTTGTTTTCAAAGCTTCTCTGATGCGCACCGCTTCCTGGTGTGCTCTTCTAATCTCCCTGGTGTCTGGCTGCGCGTAATCAGCGGCCAGGTGATTTGCCTCAGCCTCCCACCCCGCCATAAAGGTCTCCCCCTTACTCTCATAGAGATTGTGGAGAATACAGCAAGCAGCAATAACATAGGGGACATTGGTTTGGCTGAGGTCTGAGCGAGTCAGTAATGTCCGCCAGCGCGCCTTTAAATGGCCAAATGCACATTCCACCACCATTCTGCACTTGCTCAGCCTGTAATTGAACAGATCCTGACCACTGTCCAGGCTGCCTGTGTATGGCTTCATGAGCCATGGCATCAAGGGGTAGGCTGGGTCCCCCAGGATAATGACAGGCATTTCAACATCCCCAACTGTTATTTTCTGGTCTGGAAAGTAATTCCCTTGCTGCAGCCGTTTAAACAGAGTAGTGCTTCTGAAGACGCGAGCGTCATGAACCCTCCCTGGCCATCCCACGTGGATGTTGGTGAAACATCCCTTGTGATCCACCAGTGCTTGCAGCACCATTGAAAAGTAGCCCTTCCGGTTTACGTACTGGGTGCCCTGGCGCTCCGGTGCCAAGATAGGGATATGGGTTCCGTGTATCACCCCACCACAGTTAGGGAATCCCATTGCAGCAAAGCCATCCACTATGGCCTGCACGTTTCCCAGAGTCACAACCTTTCGTAGCAGCAGCTTAGTGATTGCTTTGGCTACTTGCATCACAGCAGCCCCCACAGTAGATTTTCCAACTCCAAATTGATTCCCGACTGACCAGTAGCTGTCTGGCGTTGCAAGCTTCCACAGGGCTATCGCCACTCGCTTCTCAACTGTGAGGGCTGCTCTCATTTTGGTATTATGGCGTTTCAGGGCAGGGGCAAGCAAGTCACAAAGTTCCATGAAAGTGCCCTTACGCATGCGAAAGTTTCGCAGCCACTGGGAATCGTCCCACACCTGCAACACTATGCGGTCCCACCAGTCAGTGCTTGTTTCCCGGGCCCAAAATCGGCGTTCAATGGATAGAATCTGCCCCATTACCATCAGGCTCTCCAAAGCACGGGGGCCCGCGGTTTGAGAGAATTCTGTGTCTACGTCCTCATCACTGTCATCGCCGCGCTGCCGTATCCGCCTCCTCCTCGCCTCAGTTTGAAGGTCCTGGTTCACCATATACTGCACGAGAGTGCGCGAGGTGTTTAAAACATGCATGATTGCGGTATTGAGCTGAGCAGGGTCCATGCTTGCTGTGTTATGGCGTCTGCACAGTTCACAAAGCAAAAAAGGCGTGAAACGGTTGTCTGCTGCTTTCAGGGAGGGAGGGGTGAGGCTGTACCCAGAACCAACCGCGACAATGATTTTTGCCCCATCAGGCACTGAGATCTCAACCCGGAAATTCCAAGGGGCGGGGGAGGCTGTGGGAACTATGGGATAGCTACGGAATAGCTACCCATAGTGCAACGCTCCAGAAGTCGACGCTAGCCTCGGACCGTGGATGCACACCACTGATTTAATGTGTTTAGTGTGGCCGCGCGCACTCGATTTTATACAATCTGTTTTACAAAACCGGTTTATGTAAAATCGGAATAATCCCATAGTGTAGACGTACCCTGAGGAGCTAGTCTGTGGGTGTTCCATATTTCAGTAAGAAATAGGGTTACCATATGTCTGGAATTTACCAGACAACAGGGCAGGTGCAAGGATATTTTGCGCCCTAGGCGAAACTTCCACCTTGTGCCCCCCATTCCCCCCAGCATCGCTTATTATAAACTTTCAAAAATGAATACTGCATAACGTGGCATTGTTCATTAGAACTGATACACATTTGGCTACATATTTAATGAAAATAAATGAATAACCTGAGAGGGTGTGAGGCTGGCTGGCTTTGGGCACAGAGGTGCGGCAGAGGTTGGCTGTAGACAGGGGGTGTGGGGCTAGCTGGTTTCGGGCAGGGGTGTACAGCAGGAGCTGGCTGGAGATAGGGGAGTGTGGGGCTGGCTGGCTTCGGGCAGGGGGGTGCAGCAGGGGTTGGATGGAGATGGGGTATGGGGCCAGCTAGCTTCGGGCGAGGGGGTGTGGTAGGGGTTGGCTGGAGACAGGGGGTGTGGGGCTGGCTGGTTTCAGGCAGGGCAGGAGATGCAGAGCTGGTTGGAGATGGGGTGTTGGATTGGCTGGAGACAGGAGGTGTGGGTCTGGCTTCAGGCGGGGGGGTGTGGCAGGGGCTGGCTGGAGACGGGTGGTGTGGGGCTTGCTGCGGGCAGGGCAGGGGGTAGGAGGCTGGCTGCAGGCAGGGCGTGTGGGGCTGGCTGCAGGCAAGGTGGCGGGAAGGGCCGTCCCTAGATATTCTGGGGCCCTACGCAGCCCCCCCGCAGAGGGAGGGGTTGTGGTGCCCCAGGCCTCTAGGAGAGCAGGGGGGCCCCAGGATTCCATAGGGGGTGGGAGCGGGGGTGCCCCAGGCCTCTGGGGGGGGTGGTAGCGGGGGAGTCCCAGGCCTCTGCGGGGGGCTGGCTGGAGGGACGGGGGGAACCACTCCCCAGCAGCGCGGCTGGGCCGGGTCTCTGCAATTCCCCTCACCAGGGCTAGTCCTGCTGCAGAGCTCACGGGAGTGGGGGCAGGGCAGGGCAGGGGCGGGGTCTGGGGCCGAGCCAGAGCAGCAGGGAGCAGTGCAGCGCCCCCGGTGGCTGAAGGAGGTATGACATCACTTCCCGGCCAGCTGGAGCTGATCAAAGCCACAGCACCAGGTGAGCGTCCCAGACATTTTGGGCACCGCTTTTTGGCACCCTCAAATCTTGGGGCCCTGGGCGGCCGCCTAGTTTGCTTAACGGTTGCACCGGCCCTGGGTCTATGCGTTGAGGGGGAGGCGGAGACCGGCTGGGCTGTCAGGTTCCTTATCTCCCTCCTGCCTCAGTGATGGGGATCGGCCTGGCTTCAAGGCTGCCCAGGTGTGTTGACATCCCCAGCTCCCTTCTTGCCTGCACCCAACCTCGGCATCTCAGCAATATGGAAACGCTACCTGTTACCCAAAATGGGGCCAGCTAGTAAGCTTAGGGAAGATTAATGACCCACCGGAGCAGGGCCGTCCTTACCCACAAGCAAAGTAGGCCGCTGCGTAGGGCACCAGGAAATGTGGGGCACCACATTTCCTGGTGCCCCGTGCAGCTGTGTGCTGCTCCAGCCTTTGCTCCAGCTCTTCTCCAGGGCCCCCGCCCCTGCTCTGCCCTAGCCCCACCCCCACTCCCCTGAAGATTGCAGCCAGCCCCGAACCCTGCACTCACCACATGGTAAGTGGAGTGAATCAGCCCCAGCCTGCTCTGCTCCCCTGGCTCCCAGGTTTGGGGGGAGGGGGGAACCGCCCCCCAGCACTCGCCAGCGGCGCGGCTGGGAGCCAGTGGAGCGCTGGGGCTGGGTCACTCCACTTCCCGCAGGAAGTGGCCAGCCCCTCTCCGCCTCATCCAGGCCTGGGGTGGGGCCCCACACAGTCCCCCCGCAGAGACCTGGAGCCAGCCCCACCACTCTTGCCCACAGCCAGCCCTCCCCCATGGGGAGCTGCTTAGGGCACCAAAATAGCTAGGGACGGCCCTGACCAGAGTTTGGCAGAAAGCAGCACATTTATTACACTGATATCTCAGTTCCAAAGAAGAGAAGGGAAGTGGGGGGTGGTCGGGTCACACTCACATCTGCATACTCACGCTTCCAGGACAGGCACAGCACTGGAGACGTCAAGATCCTTCAGGGTAACTGTACCACAGCTCAGTGATGGAAGGTGTGATGAAGGTAAATCTTCCCAAGGCACGATGGAATGCAATGTGGCAAACCACTGGCCAGGCGGTCCAGGTGAAGGGCCTTTATGGGAGATACAAGCTTGTGAGAGAGCCTGAGCCCTTTTAAAGACCTGCTCCTCATGGCCTGCCACTAGAGATGTATCTGGTTGGTCACACTCCACCTCAGGCAGTGTCCATACAGTGTCCATGCATTGGGTGTGTGATCGCTGCCTAATTAGAGTCCCAGACACCTTGTCTACCTGGGAGCTCTTCTGCTCTTCCAGCTGTTTAAACAGCCCATTCATCCCACAAGCATTCCAGGAGGGAGGGGTGGGGCGAAAGCCACTTCCCAGGTATTCAAAGACGGAGAGGAGACAAAGCAGGGGGGATGTCATGTAACAGACTTTTTTAGCATACAGGTATACATAGCGCACAGATCACTGCTGCTCCTACAACTCTCTGCCCCTTGATCTATGATCATTAAAGTAGTTGTCCTTGTAGGGCACAGGTGATCTGTTGCAAACAAACCAAACAATCATCACCAGGTGACTATAACTAAAACCATTACAATGGACTAAACACCAGATATAACATAAACATAAATGCAAACAATCATAATCAAGAGTAGTACAATCATAATACAATAAAACCATCACCATTACAGTAATTGGGTACACCGAGAAGTAAAACAAGACCCAAGTTTGATGCTGCAAGAATCATCAAACAATAAAAGTCAACCCTAGCCCTTAAGTCCACACAACAAATAGGATCTGTAGGAGCACCACAGTTGTCAAGCAAGGTTAAACTGATTTGGAAGATACATAGGAACAGAGAACTGGGTGAAATCACTGATACTTAAACTGACATTTAGTTGTACAGGTTATGGGGGCCATGAGCTACCCTTCAGGGCTTGGGGAAGTAGAACCAGGGTGCATAGAGGAAAGTGTGGAATTAACAATACAAGAAAATCTAATACAAATGTATCAATAACAAAAATCAACAATAAAAAGAATCTAACAAAAAATTAAACTTGGGGACCAAAGTCTTTTGGATAGAGGTGGATGTGATTGATAATTTGGTTGGAGATGGGGGAAGTAGGGAGAGGGGAAAAGGCATTTACCTTGTCTAGTGTAGCATCTCCTCTCTCTGGATCCAGTGCTAGCACAGGACACCCACCAGAGACAGGCACAGAACACAGACTTTGTCGTGACACTATAACCATGGTGTTTTATAACTCTTCAGCTGATACCAGCTCTCCTGATGTTCTGGTTCATAGGCTGGAAGATAGAAGCTTAGAAACAAATTAGCATAGTGCTCCCATCGTGGCGGACCCTGCTCGTTTGAGTTATCCGCAATGTACCTTTTCCCTCCGGGGTTTTATCTATCAGATACACTGTTGCTCCTGCCCTGTTCACCACAGTATAGGGTCCCTCCTATTTCACCTGCAGAGGACGAGCGGTGAATTTACAATACATTACCTGAGTCCCGATGTTCCATGGTTCCACTGCTGACCGCCCCTGGTCCATGTTGACTCTGGCCTTACTCATGGCTTCCTGCAATTGCCGTGCCAGAGCTGGCATTTCTTCAGTGAGAGCTTTATGCCAGAGAATCCAGTCTTCTGGCCGATCTTGTGTGTGTGTGGGGCGGGGGGTTGTCCCCTGGGGCTGATCGAAGGAGTACCATGGGGGTTCCGAATAACAGCTGATCCGGGGTAAGGTGGGAATTGAGGCATTCTCAGCTGCGGACAGTGGCCAATACAAGAGTTAATTTCTCCACCCATGACCTGCCTTGATGTTCCAGAACCTTACCTAGTGACTCCTTCATGGTCCTGTTCACACCCCCCACATGTGTTAAATACAATTGCCCCAGATGGGCAGTCACCCACTGGTGCCCAGTCTGCCAATCTTTCGCGTGAGCTAATGGCTTCCCATCTGCATTTTTCCATTGATCTCGAGCCCATTGCCACATCCAGTTCCTGGTACCCTCCACTACATATTTTGAGTTACTTAACACCATTCGGGGTCCCAGGTTTTCAGTCCACAGGCTCAGGCACTCAGCTGTAGCTTTTAACTCCGCTAGCTGAGCTGAACCCATGGACCAGCTGCAAACCACACTACGATCCAGCAGATTCAGACACACTCTGAATACGCAGCTGTCCTTCTACTCGTGACACGGAGCCATCCGTAAACCAGGTGTTCTCAGGATGGGTGATCCCCTGTGCCTTGGCCACTGAGGCCACCTGTTTGATTAATTGCTCTGGGGATTGTATCGGGCATTCATGGCTGGCTCCGGTGCATGATAGCAAAGCGGCTGCCCCTTCGGATGCCCCTGGAGTGGATTCGTATTGGACCTTGTGGTTCACCCTAATCCTAACTCTATTGCTTGCGTGGGCGTCAACTCGGTCTCTCCCACAGCGTGACCAGTACTTGGGGCTGCTCTGCCCCCTGCAGGCGCAGGCCCATAGTTTCAGACCACCCTCCGGACCACCACAACACGGTGTCTGGGGTCCGGCTACCCGGGGGATCCAGATTACACCAGATATCTCTGTTCCAATCATCATATGGTCCCGCACCCCCCTGGGCTTTCACCCCAACGGCGGCAACCTGGGCTGAATAAGCCCCCTGGGCCCTGTTCTCCTGGGCGGACCCCTCCCCGACCAGTTCCTTCAGGCAGGTAACTGCCTGGCTCAGAGCAGTTTTCTCCACTTCCACTCGCTCCCGCTTCTCCTCTGCTGCCGCCACCTGTACTGTGGCTACAGAGAGGGAAGACGCCTGGGCACTAGCAGTCAGAGCCTGCACCTTCCACATATCCTGTTCCTCCTCCAACTCATTACATAGGCCCTTGAGTGAGTCTATTTCAGTGGGGAGCTGACTCTGCTGCCTGCCATTGCCAGCCTGCTTGCCACAGCAGCCAGGAGGCTGCACGATCCAGTCCCGCCTTGTTGGGGCCATATATAAATACATATTTATCCAACAGGAGCGCTAGTTCACGAATTGTACTTCCAGGTGGGACCGCCTCTGGCATCCAGGGGTCTGCCCCTTTCTTTTGGAGCCATTCTAACAACACCCGGGGGGGAGGGGTAGTCTCACTCGGCTGCTTCACCTTTTTCTTCCCCTTGCTCCATGGTGGCATACTTAGCAGCGGCGTCCTTTTCTCCCTGCAGTGGGTCGCTAGCCTACCACTTTTTCATGCAGGCTCGAGCCAGACCCGCTTAAGAGAGCACTGGGGGGGCACCAGGGGACCCCTACTCTTGGTCAAATCCTGCACGCTCCACCATTAATGTTACTCAAAATTGGGCCAGCTAGTAAGCTTAGGGAGGACTAACGACCCACCAGAGTTTGGCAGAAAGCAGCACGTTTATTATACTGACAGCTAAGCTCAAAAGAAGGCAGGGGGGTCACACTCACACTCGCATACTCACACTCCCAGGACAGGCACAGCACTGGAGATGTCAGGATCCTTTAAGGTAAGTGTCCCACAGCGCAGTGTTGGATGGTGTGATGAAAGTAAGTCTTCCCGAGGCACGATGGAATGTAACGCGGTGAACCACTGGCCAGGCGGTCCGGACAAAAGGCTTTTATGGGAAGTACAAGCTTGTGAGTGCACTGCTGAGCATGTGACCCCTTCCCCTTTTAATGACCTGCTCCTCATGGCCTGTGACTAGAGATGACTTGGCCGTGTCTGGTTGGTCACACTCCACCTCGGGCAGTGTCCATGCACTGGGTGTGTGATCGCTGCCTAATTAGAGTCCCAGACACCTTGTCTACCTGGAAGCTCTCCTGATCTTCCAGCTGCTCAACCAGCCCATTTATCCCATAAGCATTCCAGGAGGGAGGGACGGGGGGAAAGTGTAACAGACCTTTGGAGCAGACCAGTCATACATAGCATAGTCATACAGAGCATACAGATCCCTGCTGCTCCTACAACACTCACTCCCCCTCACACTCCTTGAGACTGGGCAGGGGTTGGACACCAGGTGAAAGCCACGTCTCCCCAGGGCACCTCAGCACAGTGTGGACAGGACCCACATTTCTGCTACTTTCATTTTGTTCAAGTTAACCCTGAGGTTCTCGCCCTGTGAACAAAATGGTGGATTTACCCCTCCTGTGGGTGCTGAGCTCCAGAGCACCCATGGGGTCAGCACCTCTGCTGCTTACAGTCATGGGACTGAGCAGTGACCAAGTATAAACAGCAACTTACAATGAGACTTAGCCATGTCCTGCTGTTAATGGGCAGGTCGGTAAGGCCTAAATTTACAGCAGTGGCCTAATTGTGGGTGTCTCGGTTTATCTCCTCGACATACAGGAGTTCAGGGCACGTGTTCCACCTGCATTTGCAGCTGCAGCCAGAGTCAGTGGGCGCTTCGGTGCCCAGCCCCTTCGAGAACCAGCCCCTAAGCATTTAGGTCAGTACCCAAATTTGGCCCCTAAATCAAAAGAGATTCTTAACCTTTGGACCCAGCCCATCATTGTGCTCTGCTCCTGTGCCGGCCAGCACAGCTGTTTGTATCTCCTCCCCAGCAGCTGCAGGCACAGGGAGCGCTCCTGGGAGGGGCGGGAGGCAGTGGGGTTGGGGCATGGACAGGCTGGAGGAGGGAGGGGTGGAAAGGGATAGAGGGGTGTGACCAGGGTGAAGCTTCATCTCTTGTACTCTGCACCCTGGTAAAGCCCCTTAGGACCATTAAACCAGGGATGCGGCTCTGGCTGGAGCTCAGTACTTGCCTGGCTGCTGCTAAGGTCTGCACTGTCCCTTGCAGCCACTGAATAGGGGCTATTGAACCAGCCTGCTCCCTGCCTCAGTTTCCCCATCTATAAAATGCTTGTGTGTCTCTTCGCATTACAGTTTATGGAGGACGAGGGCCTCATGGTGCTGAGCTCTGAGCAGCCGCAAAAATGTGTTTGTAAGAACCCCTGATGGGATGGGAGCCTGTGAGTGGAACAGGAGCCGGACCCAGAGATGCTGCAGCGCGATCCCTTCAGCACTAGGAGGCGGCTCCGGGCAGCGAGCGCTGGGCTCCGGCCCGGCCGCAGGAAGTGACTCGCAGCCGCTGCGGTGACTCTGGCTCCCAGGCTCCTGGCGAGATCCCCGAGCCCCGGGGGGCGGCTGGTGCTGGGAGCCCGGAGCCCTGGCTGCAGCCGGGACAGGGCTGGCTCTAACATTTTTGCTGCCCCAAGCAAAAAAAAAAAAGCGCACTGCCCTGCCCCCATGAGCACCGCCCAACCCCTCCCTGAGCATCGCACCGCGCGGCCCAAGTCCCCTCCCCTCCAGCGCTGCATCGCGCCGCCCAAGTCTCCGCCCCCCCCCCCCAGCACCACCTGGCCAAACCAAAAACAACAAAAACAAACCCCGATCACCACCCGCTCCCAAGGTGCCGCCCCAAGCACGTGCTTGGTAGGCTGGTGCCTGGAGCCAGCCCTCCTTGTGGTGTATGCTGAGCACAAAGGGTTAATTTTTTTAATTTTTTTTTTTGGACAAGTCCCTGAAGGACAGGTATTTGCTTAGCCAGTGCTTCCAGGCGGGTGCATTCCACTTTTTTCTGCCCGGAAGTTCTGTCTCAAGGCCTGCAACTTGTCCATTTTTATCTTCAGGCAAGGCTAAAACGGCATCCCTTGCAGTTTCCCACTTGCACAAGTCCTGCTGTTTAGGGTTAGGGTTAGCTTGACTTTTGCTCTATCTTTAACAAAACTAAGGTGGCTGCACTTAAATCTCCTTTTTTCCTTTTTCACAGCTCCTTAGATAGAAACTTTGTATTGAACCTTGATATAATGTTATAGCCCCTAAGATAGTATAATTAAGGTAGAAGAAAAACGTCTTTTTGCTAGGAGTAGAATAAGATCCCCCCCACACACACACACTTTGTAATCAATTGCCCTGTTGAATGAACGAGGTGTGAATGAATAAAGGGTGGAAGGCAGCACCTCCAGATAGCTGCAACCCTTGGAGAGGGGATGGAAGCCAGACCCAAGAACAATAAAACTTGTGAAGTGGGCTCACCAAAGAAGATCAGACCTATTGACAGCCTTGGGGGTTAGAAGCAAGCACCTTCTTTTGGGAACACCCTCTTTGCAGCATTGGGACAACACCCAGAGAGAAGCAGCACAAAGGACCAACCGACACAGACTCAGATTTTGAATCTGGTACAGATTAGCATGAGAGGGAAGCTGCTATAAAGGTGAGGTGTCTTGCAGAGGACTCTGGGTCTCGTCTTGTCAACATTGGAGCATCGATCCGGATCGGCAGAAGCCCGGCTCCACCCCTCCCCTATCTAATTCACTTGGCCAGTGAAGTTAAGGGGAGCAACTAGTTGGTAACAACAAGCTGGAGTGTGCGTGTGTGTGTATGTGAGTGCATGAGTTTAATATAGATCATATGCATATGATAGTGTTGATTGATACATGTATTACTAATAAATGTGGTGTTTTGCCTATTTCCTCTGAAAAGATCCTGTGCAGTGCTTTAAGTATGACATCGTCTCCCCGCAGGCGTGAGAATGAGTGAGATCAGAGCTCCTCCCCTTGCTGTAAATACCCACCCTCACCCCGCCGCCGACTGCAGACACGCGACTCCACTTGGTGCTAGCGAGTCGGAGGGGGGAGGGGCGTGAAGCTGTTGTCTGTGAAAACGGACTGACTTTATTGCTGTTGGCATCAGGGGGCTTGGTTTGTTTCCTTTCCATTCTTTTATTTTTTTACAGTCTCTCCCTGAGACATGGACCTGCCTACCCTGCACCGGTTCAGCCTCCCCCTTTTTGTTTTGTATATTTTGTATTTAGTAATAAACATGGTGATTAAAAAATGGATCATCTAATTTAACCTTGGTGCGTGTGCTGGCTGTGTGAGGAAGGAATCATCTGTGCATCTGTACAGCACCTGGCGCAGCAGGGTCAAGGTCTGTGGCTGGAGCCGGTGGACACTTCCACACTACCAAGATCGGTGCCCTGCTGCAGCTTCTGTCTCTGTTTCATTTCACCACTGTAATAGGAATGAGCTGGATGCACAGGGGAGACGTTCCCTCGTTCTTACTGTCCTGCTGGGGGCTAGGATGCAGCAGGGGCCTGGGAGTTGGACTCCGATTCCCACTGGCTGGAATCCCTCAATCCACCCTGACTTGGTACAGTGCTTGGAACCCTGGTATGCCTACCCAGTGCGCAATGCAAGCGAAACTGGTAAAGTTGCCCAACGCTTCCCTTTACAAGCCCTTGTGTTCAGTTGCTTATAACTTTGCCATGCATCATCCATTTGGGCTGAAACTTTTCATGCTGCGTGTCTTCCTCAGGTTGAATATTTGGGAGAAATTTCAGCCAAAACAGTTCAGCCATTTCCAAAAATGAGGCTAAGGGCTCAAGCTAAAATGTTATGACTTTTTGGGCCTGGTCTACACTACGCGTTTAATCCGATTGTAGCAGCATTAAACCGATTTAACGCCGCACCCGTCCACACTATGAGCCCCTTTATATTGATATAAAGGGCTCTTTAAACCGGTTTCTGTACTCCTCCCCGACAAGAGGAGTAGCGCTGAAATCGGTATTACCATATCGGATTAGGGTTAGTGTGGCCGCAAATCGATGGTATTGGCCTCTGGGTGGTATCCCACAGTGCACCATTGTGACCGCTCTGGACAGCAATCTGAATTCGGATGCACTGGCCAGGTAGACAGGAAAAGCCCCGCGAACTTTTGAATTTCATTTCCTGCTTGCCCAGCGTGGAGAGCTCATCAGCACAGGTGACTACGCAGAGCTCCTCAGCACATGTAACAATGCAGTCTTCTGAGAATCGAAAAAGAGCTCCAGCATGGACTGCACGGGAGGTACTGGATCTGATCACTGTATGGGGAGAGGATTCAGTGCTAACAGAACTGCGTTCCAAAAAACTAAATGAAAAAGTATTTGAAAAAATTTCCAAGGCTATGATGGAAAAAGGCCACAGCAGGGACTCAGTGCAGTGCAGAGTGAAAGTTAAGGAGCTCAGACAAGCCTACCAGAAAAGCAAAGAAGCAAACGGAAGGTCCGCTGCAGGGCCAAAAACATGCCGCTTCTACGCTGAGCTGCATGCAATTTTAAGGGGCTGCACCACAACTACCCTACCCCTGTCCGTGGATTCTGAGGTGGGGGTTGTAATCTCAGCCATGGCTGAGGATTCTGCAGACGGGGAAGATGACGAGGAAGAAGAGGAGGATGAGCTTGCAGAGAGCACACAGCACTCCATTAGCCCCAACAACCAGGAGCTTTTTCTGACCCAGATGGAATTACCCTACCAGCCCTCCCAAGCCACTAGCCCAGACGGTGAAGCCATGGAAGCGGCCACTGGTGAGTGTACCTTTGTAAATATAAAACATGGTTTAAAAGCAAGCATTTTTTAATGATTGATTTGCCCTGAGGACTTGGGATGCATTCGCGGCCAATAAAGTTACTTAGAAAAGTTTGTTAACATGTCTGGGGATTGAGCGGAAATCCTCCAGGGACATCTCGATGAAGCGCTCCTGTAGGTACTCCAGAAGCCTTTGCAGAAGGTTTCTGGGCATGGCAGCCTTGTTCCGTCCACCATGGTAGGACACTTTACCATGCCATGCATGTAACAAGTAATCCGGTATCACTGCATGACAAAGCATAGCTGCGTATGGTCCCGATGTTTGCTGGCATTCAAGAAACATCCGTTCTTTATCTCGCTGTGTTATCCTCAGCAGAGTGATATCGTTCAGGGTAACCTGGTTGAAAATCAGGAATTTAATTAAGGGGACAGAGATGCCCATTTTCCTACTGGGTTCGTGGCCTGCTGCTTAAAAAAATCCTTCCTTGCACGTAGCCAAGCCGGGGGAGGGGAGGAGTGAAATAGCGATGAGCTGTTTTGCAAGCAGGGATCTTCCCAGCTACCAGCCACGCGGTGGGTGGGGGGGCGGAAGGGGGGTGATTAGCAGTGAGCTTTCATGATACCAGCCATGCGGTGGGGGGAGAGGTAAAGCACTGTATATATGAAGGCTGCAGAAGCCGAAAGACAGTGGCTTACCATGGCCGCATGCAAGCTGAATTCTGATGCCCAGACCTGCGTCTGTGAGATCTGTAACACCAGAGCCACAGGCACTTAATATTAAGATGAAAAATGCGACCTTGTAGTGAAATCACATGTGCTATGTAAGGTGAATAATGTTGTTCACTGTGAAAGAGCATAACAATTGTTCCGTAAAATGTATCTTTTTAAATACTTCTCTCCCTTTTTTCCCTCCCTCATGCAGCTGCAAATTTTTCAAGCCTCCCTACTCCATCCCAAAGGCTAGCTCAGATAAGGCGGAGGAAAAAGAAGACACGAGATGAAATGTTCTTGGATATCATGGAAGTAACCCGCAAGGAAAGAGCTCATCTGAATGAGTGGAAGGAGGTGGTATCAAATTACAGGAAAGAGGCCAGTGAATGTGAGGACAGGAGGGACGCTCAAGATGAGAGTTGGCAGCAGGAAGATCACAGGTGGTGGCAGGAAGATCAGCGGTGGTGGGATGCAACTCTGTGGCTGCTGCGTGATCAAACTGACATGCTCCGGCATCTGGTGGAGCTTCAGGAATGGCAGCAGGATCACAGAGTGCCGCTGCAGCCCCTGTATAACCACCCTCACCCCTCACCATGTTCCACATCCTCCTCACCCAGACGTGTAAGAACGTGTGGGGGGAGGCTCCATGCACCCGCCCACTCCACCCCCGTGGACAGCCCAACCAAAAGGCTGTCATTACTGTGAAATTTTTTTAGTGGCCTTTTCCTTCCCTCCTTATCTCCTCCCAAACCACACCCGGGCTACCTTGTCAGTTCTCTCCCTCTTTTTATAATGAATTAATAAAGAATACATGATTTTTAAACGATAGTGACTTTATTTCCTTAAGCAAACTGTAATCGAAGGGGGAGGGTGGGTTGCTTACAGGGAATGAGTCAATCAAGGGGGGTGGGGGTTCATCAAGGGGAAACAAACACAGCAGTCACACCCTACCCTGGCCAGTGATGAAGCTCATTTTCAAAGCTTCTCTGAGGCGCACCGCTTCCTGGTGTGCTCTTCTAATCTCCCTGGTGTCGGGCTGGGCATAATCAGCAGCCAGGTGATTTGCCTCAGCCTCCCACCCCGCCATAAAGGTCTCCCCCTTACTCTCACAGAGATTGTGGAGAATACAGCAAGCAGCAATAACATAGGGGACATTGGTTTGGCTGAGGTCTGAGCGAGTCAGTAATGTGCGCCAGCGCGCCTTTAAATGGCCAAAGGCACATTCTACCACCATTCTGCACTTGCTCAGCCTGTAGTTGAACAGCTCCTGACCACTGTCCAGGCTGCCTGTGTATGGCTTCATGAGCCATGGCATCAAGGGGTAGGCTGGGTCCCCCAGGATAATGACAGGCATTTCAACATCCCCAACTGTTATTTTCTGGTCTGGGAAGTAATTCCCTTGCTGCAGCCGTTTAAACAGAGCAGTGCTCCTGAAGACGCAAGCGTCATGAACCCTTCCCAGCCATCCCACGTGGATGTTGGTGAAACATTCCCTTGTGATCCACCAGTGCTTGCAGCACCATTGAAAAGTACCCCTTGCGGTTTACATTCTGGGTGCCCTGGTGCTCCGGTGCCAAGATAGGGATATGGGTTCCATCTATCGCCCCACCACAGTTAGGGAATCCCATTGCAGCAAAGCCATCCACTATGGCCTGCACGTTTCCCAGAGTCACAACCTTTCGTAGCAGCAGCTTAATGATTGCTTTGGCTACTTGCATCACAGTAGCCCTCACAGAAGATTTTCCAACTCCAAATTGATTCCCGACTGTCCGGTAGCTGTCTGGCGTTGCAAGCTTCCACAGGGCTATCGCCACTCGCTTCTCCACTGTGCGGGCTGTTCTCATCTTGGTATTATGGAGTTTCAGGGCAGGGGAAAGCAAGTCACAAAGTTCCATGAAAGTGCCCTTACGCATGCGAAAGTTTTGCAGCCACTGCGAATCGTCCCACACCTGCAAAACTATGCGGTCCCAGCAGGCTGTGCTTATTTCCTGGGCCCAAAATCGGTGTTCAATGGCTAGAACCTGCCCCATTACCAGCAGGATCTCCAAAGCGCAGGGGCCCGCGGTTTGAGAGAATTCTGTGTCCATGTCCTCATCACTCTCATCGCCGCGCTGCCGTAGCTGCCTCCTCCTCGCCTGGCTTTGCAGGTCCTGGTTCAGCATAGACTGCATGAGAATGCTCGAGGTGTTTAAAACGTCCACGATTGCAGTATTGAGCTGAGCAGGGTCCATGCTTGCTGTGCTATGGTGTCTGCACAGTTCACCCAGGAAAAAAGGCGCGAAACGGTTGTCTGCTGCTTTCACGGAGGGAGGGGTGAGGCTGTACCCAGAACCACCCGCGACAATGATTTTTGCCCCATCAGGCACTGGTACCTCAACCCAGAATTCCAAGGGGTGGGGAAGACTGCAGGAACTATGGGATAGCTACGGGATAGCTATCCACAGTGCAACGCTCCGGAAATCGACGCTAGCCTCGGACCATGGATGCACACCACCGAATTAATGTGTGTTGTGTGGCCCCCGTGCACTCGACTTTATACAATCTGTTTTACAAAACCGGTTTCTGTAAAATCAGAATAATCCTGTAATGTAGACGTACCCTTTCTTTGAGAAGCTCTAGTCTCCCCGTGTTTCAGAGCAGGGACTCAAAACTGGGTGAGGGCGTAGCCTGTGTGTCAAGGCTGATGTGCTTTTAGCCAGCCCTGGGAAAATTGTGTCTAAATTTGGCCACATCATAAGCCTTTGAAAAACTGTGGTTTGCACATGATGCCAATGGCACTGTGGCACCAGGCCCATACTGGGAAGGGGTCCATTATGGACCCCAGGCTCTAACCCATCCACACAGCTGGGTCTGGCCCCTCGCTTCCTATCAGGGCCGGTTATTGAGGATTTGGGGTCTGGGTGTGGGAGAGTAGGTCTCTAGAGGCCATGGGGAGGTGCTCAGTAGTGGGGAAGGTTTGTGTGTTTTGGGGTGCTGGGGAGTGGGGGGGTTTGGAGGCACTGGGCTTTGGGGGGTGGGTAGATCTGTGTGTATTGGGGGCTGTGCAGTGGTGAAGATCTGTGTTGGGGTGCTGGGAAATGTGGGGGGTCTGTGTGGGGCATTGTGCAGTTGTGGCGGTGGGGGTGTGGGGGGCACTGGGCAGTGAAGGGATCTGTGTGGGGGCCTCTGGGTGGGTGGGGGTGTGCTGGGCATAGTGGTCTGAGGGAGGGCACTGGGTACAGGGATTTGTGGAGCTCTCTGGGTGGTGTGGCACTGGGTGTAGGGGGTCAGAGGGGTGCTGGGTAGGGGGGGTAGCATCATGTGACATGGGCCCGCCCCCAAGGGGAAGAAGCACAATGGCAGCAGCACAGGGGTTGCAAAAGGACTGGAGGAAGCTCAACACAGAATGTTCTAGGTTTCTCCCTCCTCTTTCCCTCAAGGATTTTAAATCCATGTCTTAGCAGGCTACAATAGAAAGACTGGCTGAACAGGCTAAGCCAGGGCTCTGTCCATTTGCTGGGTCTCTAGCAGTTCAATCCATCAGAAAAGTACCTCACATTTGATTACTTTGGAGTCTCATTCCAAAAACTGAAAGCTAAATAATCGTGGAGTTAGTCCTCATTTTTCTGCCCCAACACAAACTACCTTCTTTCCCAAGGGGAAAATGCTGGGGAAGCCTGGAATGAGTGTGATTTGAGATGGGAATGAGAACAAAGGCCAATTCCTGCTCATGGTTACACACAGTGATGAGCTGCCAAAATAGTAACAACCAGTTCCCTCCTCCTCACCCCACGAGGGGGTCGTGCCCCCCCACCCCCCGGGACCCCTGCCCTATCCACCCCCCTTCCCTGTCCCCTAACTTCCCCCTGCCGCCTCATCCAACCCCTCGTCTTATTTCTGATGGCCCCCTGGGACCCCTGCCCCATCCAACCACCCCTTCTCTCTGTCCCAACTGCTCCTGGAACCTCTGTCCCTGACTGCCTCCCATCACCCCATCCAACCCCTGGTCCTTCCTGACTGCCCCCCAGGACCCTTGCCCCCATTCAATTCCCCTGTTCCCTGCCCTCTGACCGCCCCCAGTCCTGACCCTAATCCACCCCCCTGCCCTCTACCCAACACCCTCTCCCTGCTCCCCTTACCACGCTGCCTGGAGATGGGGGCCGTGCCACCCAGAGTCGGGGCTGGGAGCCGCGGGTGTTGGGCTGGAGTTGGGGGCCGGGCCAGAGCCACTGTCCAGCCTGAAATCGGGGGCTGGCCTGCAGTCGGGACTGGGGGCCAGCCCAGAGCCACTGGTCAGGCCACAGTTGAGCGTCGGGCCAGAGTCGGGGACTGGGGGCTGGCCTGGGGCTGGGGCCCAACCCAGAGCTGGGGGCCGGAGTTGCTGGCCGGCCCGGAGTCGGGGTCCAGGTCGGCGTTGGGGTCCAGCCAGGAGCTGCGCCACCCGGCCGGAGTCGGGATCGGAGCCAGGGGCTGACCCAGAGCCGCGCTGCCCGGCTGGAGTTGGGGGCCGACCCAGAGCCACGCTGCCCGGCCAGCTGGAGTCGGAGCCAGCCCAGAGCCACGCCGCCTGGCTGGCCAGAGTCAGGGCCAGGGCCAGGGCCGGGGACCAGCCTGGAGCCGCGTTGCCCGCCCGGCCAGAGTCGGGGTCAGGGTCAGAGCCGGGGGGCCGGCCCGGAGCCGCGCCGCCCGGCTGGAGTTGGGTCGGAACCGGGGCCTGGCCTGGAGTGTGCCGCCTGGACACAGTTGGGGTTGGGGGCCGGCCCGGAGTCGCGGTCGGGGCCAGGGACATGTGGCGCCTAGATCCCTCCTTGTGCCCCCCCAGCTCACCTGCAGGAAGCTGCTGCTTCCTTCTCAGCCCTCCAAGGCTTCCCACACTAACAGCTGATTGGCAGGAAGCCCGGAGTGGGAGCCTTCAGAGGAGGAGGCAGAAGTAGAGCTGGAGCCAGGTGGCCTGGGGCCAGGGGCAGGGCAGGGCAGGGAGCTGCTGGAGCTTTTGTTAAATTTAAAAGCCCTTTACAACCGGTTCTAAAATGGTTTCTAAATTTAACAACCGGTTGCCGCGAACCGGCTGCAGCTCACCACTGCTCACAACCTGTGCAACCAGCGTCCAATGCGCAGAGCACAGCTGAGCAATTCCTGATTGATGTGGGTGTGCACAGGACAGAGACAGAGCACAGGCTGGAGAGTGACATATCACAGTAAAACCCAAACTCTCCTCCTAGAGGCACAATATTTCCTGTGAGGGCTGGGGGAACACAACCAAGTCAGGAAGCAAATCCCAGGACTTTGCCCCAGGCACCTGCAGCTGGGACAGTAAAGTAGAACAAACATGAAGAATTGTTTATGTTTTATTTACAGTAAGTAGCTGGAAAGTAGCAAAGTAAAAGGATCTGAGAAGGAGCTTTAATAACCACAGCATGGCAAGGAGATCCCCAGCTACTGAGAACAGTTTTCTTAATGGCACTAAAATAGCACCAATGGCCAGGAATTAATATAGGGAATTAATGAGTTACAGACTCACTTTCAGTAATATGTAATAAACCTCCCCGTCCCGCTCATGTTCCCTTTCCTTCCATACTGTCCTTTTCTATTCATTATTGTTCTAGCCTCACTTCCCATCCCTGTTTATTTCCCTGTCTCTCTCCTCCCTGTCACAGATCATCCCCCTCAGCTGCTCTATTCCTTCCCTGATCTTGTCCCTTCCCCTCATGCTGATCCCTGGCTGGGAGCCGCCAATGAGATCTAAGGACACAGATCTGTACAAAACGCCCCTGGCTGCTGCTGCTTCTCCCCAACCCCCCCAAACCCTGATTGATTCATGCTGTGTCCCTGCCACCCCCACCTCCGCCTGTCCCCTGCCCAGCTGTTAGTTCTGCCCCTGCCCAGCCCCCACTCTGCCCCGCAGGGCCCCTCTGGTGCTGCAGGGAGGGGGAGGGGCTTCCACAGGTCATAGAGATGAGGAGCCAGAAGCTGGGTAGATGGGAGTCCTCCAAGGTCATAGAGACTGGGGTACATGAGGCTAGAGAGGCTGATTTCCGGTTCCCCCCCCCTCAGCTGCGTGTCTCAGGGACACAGTCGGAGCTGGGATTCTGGCCCCACCCAGAGCCAGGGTCGGATTCTCTCCCCAGGGACGGAGCCCGGCGGGAAAGTGAAGATCGGGGCCTCGTCACCAGCATCAATAAATGTCACCTGCCCCCGGTCACAGTCCAGACAAACCCGGATCCTGCTGGGGGCCCGGCTCAGGGGCAGGGGGGTCACAGGGGAGCTGAGAGCCTGGAATTGATCCCCCCACCGCTCCACAGCCCAGATCCCCCCCTCAGGGCTACGGGTGATCTCTCCCTTCCTGCTCACAGACTCTCTGGCCACCCCCACAGCCCAGCGTTCCCCAGCCCCCACCTCCACCTCCCAGCAATGTCTCCCCGCGGTGAATCCTTCACAGCCCAGCACACAGCCCCAAATGTCAAATCTCTCAGGGTTGTCGGGCAGATCCTGGCATCTGTCTTCCCGTCTCACACTTTTCTGATCCTCAGACAGGACGAGTTGGGGATGAGCCGTGTCTGGATCCAGAGTCACATTCGCTGGGGGAAGAGAGAATCTGAGTGTTAGGGGCAGAGCTCAGTCCTGGGGCAGGGTTTGATGGCATCAGTGACAGAATCTGCCCCAGCTGGGGAGTGACTCAAGGAATCTCCTTCCTCCAGGATTTACCCATCAGCTATGAGATCTCAGCACAGTGCTGGGGAGAGTCACTCCCCTGGCAGAGATGTGTCAGCGACAGGAACAGCTGGGCCAGGCCTGAGACTCAGAATCTCTCCCTTCCTTCCCCCACATCTCCCCAGGGAGGGGACTAGAGACTCTGGGAGCCCCCAGCAGATGGTAAAACTCAGTGAACATTAACAGAGCTCCCCTCCCCCATTAAATCTCTGTGTCCCAGCTGCCCCTGCTGTGCTGGACTTTGCTATGAGGCCTCCCCACTGCACCCTGCCTGCTCTGAAATGTCACAGCTGGGACAGCAACAGGCCACATGGTACCAGGATTGAACCCGCCGAGAATGTCACTGCTGAGCAGCAGTCACAGCACAAAAGTACGTTATCCTGGGAGACTGAGGGGCTAAACAAGGGAAGCAGGTTCATGGTAGAAGCTATGAGTGTGTGGGGAGCCAGGACAAATGAAGGTTTTGTGGGGCCGTGGGCCATAGCAAGTAAGGGCCCCTCCCCACCCCTTCTGCCTGTAGAACCCCCCACACCCACACACACTCCTGCTGGGGAATTAGGGCTGGGCCATGGGGGTGTGCCCTACTCTGCCCTGCCCACCTGGTGCTCCAGCTGCAGAGCAGGGCAAGACCCCGCACCCTGACGCCATTCCCTGGCTGGAGTGCTGGGCAGATGGGGGAGTGGGGCAAGCACCCGAGCCTTGACCCCACTCTCTGGCAGGAGCAGTGGGCAGGCAGAGCAGGTTGGGGCACAGAGACACCCATTTTTCTGGAACCCCTGGGCACAGGCCCCATTGTCCCAGTGGCAAATCCGCCACTAGGGAGGAGGTACAGAATAGGTGGCTGGTGGAAAGAGGGAGAGGGTCATGCTAGGGATGGGGAGGCTGACTTGACGTCCTGTTTACCAGACGCAGGAGCATGCTGGGGTCGTGGTGGATGGAGACAGGAGAAAAAAAAAGAGACAAACTCACAGCACTGATCACAGGAGCTTCTCAGATCTATATAATGGAGCCAGTGGAGCCCTTGTCTGTGATCAAGGTTCTGTTCCTCTGCTTGAGACAGGAGCAAGGGTCTCACACAGACACAGTCTCTGCTCACCCCGTCAGTGTGGGGTAACTGCAGAGCTCCTGGCTTTCTTTACAGGGGAAAAGATGAAGGAAGAAACAAAGGAACGCTGGAGATTGGACATCAGCACAGGGAGACAGAACAAACTCGCCCTGGAGAAGTGGCTGTGGAAGTGCATGTCCTACTGGTTCTATACATTGAGTGGCAGCTGCTATCACAGATCTCTGCAGGGTGCAGTGCATATGCAAGCCGTGAAGAGGCGGGAAGAGTAGATGCAATATGCTATACATTCATTATGGTGTAGTAGGACATAGGCACAAACCCAACCTCACCTTGTGATGCACCGTGAAATGTTTGGTGTTGGGGAGGTCTTTCCTGAACTATCACAAGTACACTCCCATATACAAGGAAAAAGAGGCACATTACCTCATGGGAACAGAGATTTGGACATTGATAAAATATGATCTTTAATTACCTTCTTCTATAGGTGCCACGGATCTTCTCCACCCTAAAACCAGCGACATAATTAGAGAGGAGAGCAGATCTGAACATGTATTGCATGATTCAATATTGTACAAACTAACACACTGAGGGAAAGAGAAAGTTCTAAGTTCATCAGAACCTGCACTGGGTTGCATGAGTGTTTCTCTCCCAGGGTGGTTCTTCACTGCAGGGTTAGCTCAGGATCTTATCTGGCTGTTGCCCCAACCTGTTTAATGCGCAAGCACAAAAACTCTGACTCAAGTTTGGTGGTGCTGGCAAGACTTTGAGTATAGGCTGTAGCCCAAGTACCACTTTAATTCAGGTTGGTTACATGCCCACTTTGCAGTGTGGAGGGAAGATACTCATCTCAGGTGCTGATAGTCCACCAGTGCCTTCACACAATTCCTCCTGGGCAATATTTTTTTGGCCATTACCTACTTTACTACAGTATTACTCATCAATTTTTCAAATTAGCTTTTGGTGTGAAATTCATCCAGTTTAATCTTTCCCCACATTTTATAAAGTTACATTAACAAACAAACCCCCAAAGAATGATGATGATCATGATGATGATAAAAAAGCAAACAAACAAACAAAAAATGTTTCCTATTGCAATAATTTTAAAATTTAAATTTAAAAGCAAACAACCCCACCACAATTAAATAAACAGAGACTCTAAACTGGTATGAAAAAAGTTTCTTTTCAGAGGTAGGACAATGACACTTACTTATCTCGTTATCTCGTTTCTCTGAAAATGAAAGAGAAAGAAATATTATTTTTTTAGGCATTTCCCTTTTCTTATGTTTTATTTCTCTTTATCATCAGTACGACAGAAAAGGCTAAGAGAAATCAACATCTTCTTCAGGACATCAGATAAGAGGATCCAGTGGTACCTTCTGGTCTTAAACTCTGTGACTCTATTGCATATCAGTTTTTCAAATTAGCTTTTGGTGTGAAATCTCTCCACTTTAGTGGTTCCCCACATTTTACACAATTACACTGACCCTTCCACAAAATAATAATAATAAAAAGGAAGTAAACAAAAAGAGAGGTTTCATATTACAACAAATTGTAGAAGTTACATTTTACAGTGAACTCCACAACATTTAAACAAACTGCCACATGAAGATCCAATTACAAAAAAAAAAATCCTTGTCAGAGGAAGGATAATGACACTTACCAATTTCTATATCTCGTTTGCCTAAAAATTAAACAGACACAAAATGTTTGTTAGATGTTTTGCTTTTCTGAAGTTTTATTTCTCTTTATCTTCACTATGACAGTTAAGGCAGGTTACTTCTATTCAATCTCTTCTTCAGGAACTCAGACAAGACCAGTGGTGCCCAAGCTTTTCCGATCACACACCCCTGGCAGTAATGGAATCTGTCTGCTCCCCCTTCCATTGCTGCCCAGTTGGCTCAGCAGAGGAGCTTGGGCTGAAGGCAGAGCTGGGTGCAGAACTGGGGATAGGGGAGGAGCTGGGGCTACAGGCAGAGCTGGCCTGGGGGAGGAGAGGGAATTTGGTAGGAACTGGCCTGGAGCCAGAGCCGGGGAGGACTGGAACTGTGGCAGGAGCGGGAGCTTGGCAGGGGGTTTGGGGGCAGAGTGCAGCTGTAGATGGGATTGGATCTGGGCTGGGGGCTGGGTGGGGCTCCCTCCCCTCTCCCCAAAGGGGCTAGCAGGGACCCTGCCTTGCACCTGGCTCAGGGCTGGATTAAGAAAGGGGCTTTAGGGGCTGCAGCCCAGGGCCCCAGGGAAGTGGGGGGCCCTGCAAAAAGATCTCTGGACTGCCAAAAATGCAGATCTTTTTGCGGGGCCGCCTTAGCCTGGTCCCGTGGGCTGCAGCCACTAAAGCCCCTGCATTACCAGCGTAGCCTGGCACTGGCGGGGAGCAGGGCCGGCTCTAACATTTCTGCCGCCCCAAGCAAAAAAAAAAAAGAGCGCCGCCCTGCCCCTCCCTGAGCGTCGTGTCGCAGCGCCCAAGTCCCCGCCCCCCCGAGCGCCATTCGCGCCTCCCAAGTCCCCACCCCCCGAGCGTCACGTCGTGCCGCCCAAGTCCCCGCCCCCCAGCGCCGCGTCGCACCGCCCAAGTTCCCGCCCCCCCCCAAGCGGCCGCGTCTCCCAAGTTCCCGCCCCCCCCAAGCGGCCGCGTCTCCCAAGTTCCCGCCCCCCCCCAAAGCGGCCGCGTCTCCCAAGTTCCCGCCCCCCCCCAGCGCTGCCTGTCCAAACCAAAAAACAACAAAACCAAACCCCGATTGCCGCCCCCTCCCAAGGTGCCGCCCCAAGCACGTGCTTGGTAGGCTGGTTCCTAGAGCCGGCCCTGGCGGGGAGGCAGCTTTGCGCGTTGACATGCCATTCCCCCCTCCCATGCTGGGCTGGAGCAGTGAGTGCCGGGAAGCTCAATCCGCGTGCTTCCTCTTTATCATCAATATGACAGTTAGGCCTGAGAGATTATTATATAAGGGAGGAGCTGGAAATAGAAGTGGAGCTGGGCTGGGGGTGGCGTGGGTTTGACGGCAGAGTTGGGCTGGATGCTGGGCTGGTGGGGGAGTGGAGCTGCAATTGGGGTGGGAGCTGGGCTGGGGGGAAAGTGGAGCTGTGGCTGGGGCAGGAGCTGGGCTAGTGGGTCGAGCATGTCATGGGCTGGGGCAGAGCAGGGAGTGGAGTGGAGATGCAGCTGGGGCCAGACCTGGGCTGGGGTGGAACAGGTGGACCGAGCGAAGCTTGGGTGGGGTTCGGAGCTGGAGTAGAGAGGGGCTGGGTGGCACTACCTCTCCATGCCCCATGGGGGCTGGCTAGGGCCCTGCCATGGACCCCGTCCCCCAAACATTCCTCCGTGCACTCCTAGCAGGGCACACCCCACAGGTTTTGGAACACTGGACAAGAGGATCCAGTCATTCTTTCTGGTCTTAAACTCTGTGATTCTATTACACTCATACAATCATTAGTCTGAAAGTCCAATCCTCCGCACTTGTGGCAGGACTAAGTATTAGCTATTCTAGACTACCCTGACAGGTGTTTGTCTAACCTGCTCTTAAAAAGCTCCAATGAAGGAGATTCTACATCCTCCTTTATTCCATTTATTCCCTACTCTGCCTCTTGGGAAGTTTTTCCTAATGTCCAACCAAAACCTTCCTCACTGCAATTTAAGCCCCTTGCTTCTTGTCCTATCCTCAGAGGTTAATGAGAACAATTTACCTCCCACCTTCTTGTAACAATTTTTCACAAACTTGAAAACTGTTGTCATGTCCCCCCCAGTCCTCTCTTCTCCAGACTAAACAAACCCACCTCCCTGCCCCTCTGATTAAAAGATGGCCAGAACTGAAAGATTTGCCACTGGGAGGGGGCACTAAGTGTGTTAACCACTAGGTCACCTAACCCACCAATGACTCTAATACACTCCTACAGGGGAATCCAATTGTGTACAAACATTTTTTCTGAGGGAAGAAAATGACACTGATCAATTTCTAGATCTCTTTTCACTAAAACAGAAACAGAAATAGATATCAAAATTGTTAGGAGCTTTCCTTCCCTTATATGTAATTTCTCTTGATCATCAATACAAAGTTAAGGCTGGATGATTGTTTCTAATCAACTTCCTTTTTTCTATTGCTTCCCCACAAAAATCCCCCCAATAACATTTTGGTGTGAAGTTTATCTAGTTTAGACTTAATCTAGTTTTATAAACTTTGGGGTAATACACCCTGTCCTGGGACCCAGCCCCTTCCCATTCAGGAAGAGACAAAAAATCATCTGGGCTCAAGTGACCTTATTCCTACAGGGCCTGCTCCGTGCTTTATGGATGAAGTGAAGCCAGAGCATGGCAGCTGTGTCTGATTTATGTGACAGTTGATATGATTTTTTTTCCTAACTGAGGAAGAAATGTGTTTATTTACTGATTTATCACTGAGGCATTTGTATTGGGCCTATCACTGTAACATTGAGGTGCAATACATTTTGTTAGCAAAAAAGAGATGGAGTACAAATCTGAGAAGCTAGGCTTTGCAGAACCTTGTCTCAAGTGGAACCAGACACAGAGAGTGATAACCACCTGAGAACTGGGAAGAGAGGGGGATGAAGGACCAACCAGAACACAGATGTATCTGCTCTGATCCGATTATATGGTTCAGTTCTATTGTCTGAGACTCTCCTCCCTTCTGTCTCTCCAAGAAGCCTATGTACAATTGTGTACAATGGTCAAAAATTCGATTTGTGGAAAAGAGAAATTGAAACTTACCAATTTCTTCATTAAGTTTCCCTGAAAAGTACAGAAATAAATATAAATTAAATTATTCTCATCACCTTGCTTCAGGAAACAGAGTTAAAAGGCTACATCCTATAGGTACAAAATTCATTAGGAGCTTGGAGGGAAAAGTCCAATTTATTTGGAATTTGGGCTGTTATTCGTTATGGATGAAGTTCAGCAGGGACCGGACAGCTGTGTCTGAGTTATGTGACCATGGTATTTTTTTTTTCTAACTGAGGAACAAATGTGTTTACTTACTGATTTATGACAGGGGCATGTCAATACGGCCCATCACTGTAATGTCGAGGCGCATTACATTTTACTAGCAAAAAAGAGAGGGAGAGAGAGAGAGAGGGAGATGAGGTGAAATAGGAGAGGCTAGGCTTTGCAGAACCTTCTCTCAAATGGGACCAGAGACAGAAAGCAATAGCTACCCGAGAACTGGGAAGAGGGGTATGGAGGACCAAGCAGAACAGAGATGTATCTGCTATGATCCGATTCAGTTCTATTGTCTGAGACTCTTCTTCCTTCTATTCTCTCCTCTGCACCTCTGCCCCCACCCTCTATCAATAAATTCACATCTATTCTTCTTCTTTATTTAAGACCAGATCAGCAGATCACACGTTCTTTTCGTGCTAAATCCCTAAATTGCCCTTATTTATTTATTAGAAAAAAACCTTTATTTACAGTATATTTCTCCCTCTGATATTTACCTTTCGTTTTAAACTGATAAACAGTGAGGCCAATGAAACCAAACAAAACCACCAGGATCACACTCAGCGCCACCATCCAGGGATTCGCCCTCGGGAAAAAGAAATCTGAAAAACAAAACACCCAGGGCTTGCCTTAGTTTGGAAGTGGTGACTAAATGCAGATTTTTTTCATACAAATACCCAAATAGCACCCAGCAGGATTTGTGTGAGCTAAGAGTGAAAGAACGGCCATGTCTACACTACACAAAACACCAGAAACTGTTTTTAAATACGGCTCCAATCAACACAGCTTTACCAGTGACTTATCCTTGAAAACACAGCCCTGGTTTGTTTCATTTCTATTCAGAGGGCCACAGAGATCAGAGGCAAATTCTCTACTCATAAAACCCCATTGACTCTAATAGGGTTATACCAGAAAAGAATCTGGCCTTTAGCAGTAAGCAATATTCAGAAACTGCCAGATTAATTAGCATATTTTTGAAAAATCTACAGTCACCTCCTAATATCAGGAAAAACCATAATCACAATTTGTCCAAACACTTGTGCAGCAAATTAATTAATTTCCATTTGCTGTTATTGTGTTCACAGTGATTCTGTCATCTAAACAGGATGGGATTTTCAAATGTGCCTAATGTCTTTTCCACACATGGCTTGTGCTCTGATTTAGTAAATCTGGGGCAACTCTCTTACGGGGTCATTCTTAAATTGGTTCAAGAGTTGACAACACAGGAGAGTTGCACCAATTTAAATAAGCTGATGCACAAAACCTGAAATCATAAATCAGCTTCATAGCGCTCTATCTCCATTTAGCTGAAGTCGATAAGGAATTGATTGACGCTAAATCTATTTAGGGCACTCTGAAACTGATACAAGAAGTGTTCACACAAGGTTGTGGAAGCAGGGAAAGAATTAACAAGGATTTGAAGGGGATTTTAATGCATGTCAGCAGGGCCGTAGCAACAAAGAACGTGGCCCCCTCCGAACATATGTCCGGGGCCCCTTACAATGCATAAACTGGAATGCGGTATTTATTTTATACAATATACAGGGTTCATATAATGTATACATAGGCCTACAGTGTACATGTATTCCGTATTTACGCAAAGCGCTTCTTTCAAGCCTTGTTCTCTGCAAATTGGTTAATCAATGCGTCATAGTCCAGAGATCTGGCAATCTTGTTTTTGACTGAGATAACTGCAAGCGCAGAAAGCCTGTCATCTGTCATGGTTGAGCGCAGGATATTCTTGATCAGTTTCATTCTGCTGAAGCTCCTTTCAGCACCGGCGACAGTAACTGGTGTGGTCAGAAGAATTATGATACAAATGCAAAGATTCGGATATATCTCCTGAAGGCTGCTCTTGTATATGTATGTTAAAAAATTGTTTGCCGTGACAGGTCCTCTCTCTTTCTCGATGACATAAATAAAACGATTCAATTCCATTATGGGTTAGTTGGCATCAATGTCTCCCATTTTTCTTTCAAAATTTTTGCTGTGATTCTCCAGTTCATTTTCTCTGTGACACTGCTTCAGGCTGTTAGCGTTGTACAGAAATCCAAACAACTTATACCACTCCACGAGTTGGTCAAATCACGACGAAACAGAAGATATGGCCTGATCAGTGAGAACAAGAAAGAACTGCGATTTGAATTTTTCTTCAGCAGAAAGACGACTTGAATCATCAACACATTCGTAATCAAACATTCTTTTCTTACGTCGCACCCTGGTTTCTGGAAACACCTGCTCAATACCCATATGCTCTGCTATTTCACGTGCATTTGTGACCACAGAGTTATATCCTGTATTTTGATAGTCTTCCAAAAACTTCATTGTAGCACCGACTTCTGCCTGCAGTACGTCAATTGACACATCTGGTGACTGAATTAATTTGCTGGTTTTATTGACGTGAAATAGTATATCGTACCACGTGTACACAGTCAGAACAAAAGGCCACGTAGTAACATGGTCTAAAAGCGCACCGGCTTCTGTTGCTGTATTGCCATCTTTCTTTTCGAGCGCATATTCTCGCAAAGATGACAAAGCATTGCACAATTCTTCAAGGTGATAACGCAATGGCTTCACAGCATCAATTCTCGACTCCCAACGAGTGTCCGATAACCCTTTAACAGATATTGGCATATGTTCTTGAAGTATATCCCAACATGAAGGTGACTAAGAAAAGATAACGTATATTCTGTTAATCAGACCGAAAAAGTCAACGGCATATTTCGATGACTTTGCTGCGTCTGAGATCACAAGATTCCAAGTGTGAGCTCCACATGGTACATACAAGGCACGGTCATTTATTTCTAGCATGCGGGCTTGAACTCCTTTATTCTTTCCTCTCATATTTGCGCCGTTATCATAAGTTTGGCCTCTCATGTCAGCAATGTCTATTCCTAAGTTGTTTGTCTTTTCAAGAAACGCTTCCAATAAGCCCTCGCTAGTTGTATCATGAACATTAAGAAAACCAACAAACGCTTCACGAATATTCCACCATCTTCACCGTTGCATTCAACAAAGCGTAACACCACAGACATCTGTTCTTCATGTGACACGTCGGGAGTACAGTCCAAAATAACTGAATAATATTTTGCTTTTCTAAGCTGCGCTATGTTGGCCTCTTGAATGTTACTGGCAACAAGTTGAATCAGCTCGTTTTGGATCTGTGGACTGAGGTACTGAACATGTGTCTCTGCCTTCTTAATCCTCTGTAAAAGTTCGCTGAGGACAGTATCATACTTTGCAAGCAATTCAAACAGTCCCAAAAAGTTGCCATTCGAAGGATCGCCGAGCTTTTCATTACTTCCTTCCTCGAAATGCCAAGTTTCTTTCGGACAAGAAAATAATGCCATCAACCATGCGTTTGACAACATTTCTCCAGAAATCTCTTTCTTTCAGAAAAGCCTGCAATTCGAGTTGGTCAATATATGTACGGTTTACTATGCCTGACCGAATGTCAAACCATTTCACCATACAGTCTTGATGACCTTTGCCTGTTTCATGCTGCTGAAGTCTTTTTGACAGTGCTTTCCAAGCAGATGTTCCACGACCTAGCGGTATGTCGCCAGTGCCAAATAATTTACAACAAAAACAAAAAATGGCATCTTTCTGAACTGAGTACATTAACCATGAACGTCTTATTTTCTCGCCATTTACCATGGTTCGATAGAAATGAATACTTATGAACCTCCGTCTTTCCTCGTTAAATGGAAATTCATAAGTTTCATTCTGCTGCGGTGGGCCACGTGCAACAATGTCACACACTTGCCTGTCCGATATTATAGACGGCCAATCTCCTGGATCATCAGTCAGTGGTTCAGATTCAGATACTTCTTTCCCATCAGCAGCTGGAATATCTGTCACAGTTTGTTTGGTAGAACAACTGGCTTCACCTTCGACCTCACTTGAAGCACTTCTGGATACGATTAGTCGCTGCTAGTGCTGTCCGTTTCATGTGCCTGTACCTGTACGTTGGATTGCAGTGCAAAATACGTTGACAACTTTGGAATTTTCTCAAGTTCCTTCTCGGCATCTTTTGCTGCCTTTCGTTTACTAGCTCCGCTCTTATACGTTCTCTTAGACATCACAAAGCACACTTCTGCATTGGAAACGAATAGTTTCAAACGATAAAAAATTAAACAACTAAATTAATAACATTTATCTGCCGACCGCCATTATGAACGCAAATACACATTCTTTGAATGGGTCCAACTAAAATTCAAAACTGACCGACAGACAACTGATGTAGCCAATAGCATTATGATGTATCATAATGACTTCACGGTTTTGTCAGTAAAACCGACATGGATTGTGCAATAGCGTCAATAAATGTCACTTACCTAGTTATACCTTACATTTTTTTTTGCCACTTTTAGGGGCCCCCTTCCTTGCGGGGCCCCCTCCGGTCAGAGGGTACGGAGGGCGCTCGCTACACCTCTGCATGTCAGTCAGTTAGCAAGAGTCAAGCTAATAGTTAGCAAGTCAGGCCACACTGTAACTCTAATGACGTGAGACTTGTAGAAGCAAGGATAGTGTGAGGCGAGAGGACAAGAACTGTGTAAAAAGTTATTACGACCTTGCAACTTGATAACCAAATATGCAGACTGGTGTCTTCTAGAAGTGAGAAACACAAGATAACAGGATGGCTTATGTATAAACAAAATGCAGTTGTTGCTCATTATTGTCTGTATTATTGCTAGTTATTGTCTGTAACAAAAGTATAAATGCTTGCTGTAATTGTTTACCAGTTGAGAGACCTGTCTGGGACTGGGGCGACCCTGTGTCCTAGGACACTCTCTCCCTCCATTGTAATTACTGGAGAAATAATAAAGTATTTGATTTTGCTGCACCCAAAGAAAAAGCGAGAACTGAGTTTTTCTCCGACAAGGTGAACATCCATTAACTAGTTAATCAGTACATCCTTTGTGTGTAGACAAGCGGTAAAATGAGTCCTTTTGTGGATCCGGACCAAAGTAAATTAAGGAATGCAAGTCCCATTGAATGTCAGTATAAACAACATCACATGACTTAGGTGACATTTCACAAAAGTAATGAAGTTGGTGAAGTGAACAGATCACTAGAGCCCTGCGTGGATACAAAATGGGTATCCTCATCCAATCTGCAATCCCCCAAAATGAGGCTATCTGTGAATATAAAGCAGATACCTGTGGGTTTACACAGGGCCGGTGTGACGACACGTTGAGCAACCCTCCTGTTTTGCAACTAGTTGCAGTTTCTGCCGCGCAACGTAACCATCTGGGCTCCTGCTCAGAACTTGCTGCCGCCTGGTCCATGGGGTTGCGAATCAGGAGGGACAGGGTTTGTGGTCGAAAATGCTCACCATTCTGCTTCCTCCTGGCTAATGTGCCAAATTGACCTATTGCAGGTGACTGGAGGGTTCTGCATTTTAATTTAATTTTAAATGAAGCTTCTTAAGCATTTTAAAAACCTTATTTACTTTATATACAACAATAGTTTAGTTATATATTATAGATTTATAGAAAGAGACCTTCTAAAAATATTAAAATGTATTACTGGCATGCGAAACCTTAAATCAGAGAGACTAAATGAACAATCGGCACAACACTTCTGAAAGGTTGCCAAACCCTAATCTTTTGGATGATTGAGGCACGCTCTTTCACTTTTTTGTGTGTGAATTCGTGAAAAGGGAGGTAAGGTTTGGGGGTACAGAGCATGCCCTTGACCCCAAGGTGATACCAGAGTGGCCCCATTCATTTTTTCCACTGGCTTCCTCCTTGCTTATTTCCAATGACTTGGCTGCCTATGTACCTGTCACTGGTCCGGGGATGGTTATGCATGTGTCACTGGTCCAGGGATGGTTATGCACCTGTCACTGGTCCAAGGGATGGTTATGCATGTGTCACTGGTCCAGGGATGGTTATGCACGTGTCACTGGTCCAAGGATGGTTGCAAATCGGGAGGGATGGAGTTTGTGGTCAAAAACACTCACGATCTGCTTCCTCCTGGCTAATGTGCCAAATTGATCTACTGGATGATTGAGGCGCGCTCTTTCACTTTTTTGTGTGTGAATACGTGTTTGGGTACAGAAGGGTTTCATTGCATCTTCTCTCTTGGCCCCAGCTACTGTTCTCCCTTCTTGTTGCATTGATAGTGGGTGGGTGTGTCTTGCCTTTTTTTTTTATTCATATAAGCTAGGGACAGTCTTGTCCTCTTCTCCTGTCCTGATGTTAGATGCAGGCAGTGCAAAATGCACTACAGTCATATAGTATCTCAAATGCACAGCTGCATTTCAAATGATCTGAGGTTTGAAGAACAATGTGGAACTAGCTATTCTTCTTTGAGTGATTGCTCCTGTGTATTCCACAGTAGGTGTGTGTGCTCGCCATGTGCACCGGTGCCGGAAGTTTTTCCCTTAGCAGTACACATAGCGGGGGAACACCGCTGTGACCCCTGGAGTGGCGCCTCTATAGCGCGCTATAAGGGGAGCTGCGCACTCCCCCCACCCTCAGTTCCTTCTTGCCACCAGTGAAGGTAGTCGGAACTTTGTGCTCCAGCCTTTCTGTAGGCCTTCTAGTAGCCTTAGTAGTACTCATCTCCTTAGTTGGATAACTTCTTTAGTTTGTTGTCTGGTGCGGGGCATGCCCCACGCCCCAGGCTTCAAGTCGTGCGACTCCTGTCCCAGTTCTATGCCAAGAAGCGACCCGCACACTCAGTATCTTTGCTCCTTGCGTGAGACTCATGTAACTGATCGCTGTAAGATCTGTCGGTCGTTCAAGCCTCGAATGAAATGTGAGAGAGAGATCCAGCTCCAGGCCCTGCTGATGGAATCTGCGTTGGCCCCGGCACCGGCATGCCGATTGGACTCGGCACCAGGTGCCTTATCCTCGGTGCAGAGCGAGGCACCCTCCACCAGTCAGCACTGCTCACCTGGTAAGAAGCAAGGGAAGACTCAGCGGCGCCGACAAAAGGACAGGGGTGAGGCTGGACCCACGTTGGGCAGCCCACGATCCCCCTCCCCGGGACCCAGACCTCCGACTCGCACCGAGCGGAGTAGTCTGTTCCCGTCTGCGCGTGCCTCTACCATGGTGAGAATGCTGTTGACGCTGGAGGCTGCAGAGGTCGCACGTGACATCCTTTCCCTCCCCGTGCCGGGTGCGCCGCCTGAGATGGGTCCCCGGTCCTGAGGGAAGCCACTGTTGGGAGCACACCAGCCCTCCCCAACAAGAGACAGCCCACGCCCCGAGGACCGTACGCCCCATTCGCCGAGGTCCTCACATAGCTCGCATCAGTCCTCCGCTCCGATCAGACTGGCTGACTCGCCTGCGTGGGAGCCTCGAAGGTCCTCCACTCCCCATCGGGAGCGCAGGCACCAAGACAAGCGGCGTCGATGCTCCTCTTCGGATAGGAGCTACAGGAGCAGATCCCGACGCCATCGGTATGGATGCTCGGGCTTCAGTGCCCGCTCCGCTAGACACCATAGACGGAGCTCTCCTTGGATGTTACTGGCACCGAAGCGTCAAAGCTACGATCGCCAGGATGACTATGAGAGCAGCACTTCGGTCGAGTACTGCTCCTCATCGTCATCAAGGTCCAGATCTCGAGGTCGGCACCGGCACAACCATAGACACTCCCGTCACTCCTACGGCACCATGCAGTCAACAGCGACCTTAGCCTCGGCACCCAGCCGCTTGTCCCCGAGTTGCTCCAGGCCCCCAGAGCAGCCTGCAGCGCTCGGCACCCAAGCCAGTCAGTGACAAGGGGTTCCGTGGCAGGGCCAATGGTGTCAATGGGCTCCGTGGCTGCAATTGCCTGCCCAGGCGAGACCCAACTCGATAGCTGGGACATCCCAGACCCATTCGGTGTCCCCCCCTCGACAGAGTCAGAAGTCGACAGGCACCAAACCAGCGGCACTGGGCCCAGACTCGGTCTTGGGAGTTGAACTAGCGGCACCTCCCGATGCCCTGGTAGCCGGACCGGCCCCCTCGCCAGCACCGGAGGAGACCATAGCAGAACCTCCGTCCGTTGTACAAGAGGACTTAAAGCTCACCAGGAGCTCCTCAAAAGGGTAGCCTCAAATCTCTAACTTCAGGCTGAGGAGATGGAGGAGCCGGACACCCTTTTCAATGTTCTGTCCTCCTTGGCACCGGGCCGTGTGGCCTTATCCCTTCACCAAGGTGTGGCCAACATATTGACTGCCCTGTGGCAGACCCCAGCTTCTTTGGTGCCTATCTCCAAGAAAGCAGAAAAAAAGTACTTTGTTCCAGCTAAGTACTTTGTTCCAGCTAACATGAGTACCTGTACTCTCACCCAGCACCTAACTCCCTGGTGGTGGAGTCAGTCAACCATCAGGATCACCACGGCCAGCCTGCACCCACCCCCAAGAACAAAGATGCCAAGAGACTTGATTCATTTGGCAGGAAAGTTTATTCATCTGCGAGCTTTCAACTTTGGGTGGCCAATCACCAAGCCCCGTTGAGCCGCTATGATTTTAACGTGTGGGGGTCTGTACCGAAGTTCAGGCCTCTTCTCCCAGAGCAGGACAAAAAAAGAGTTCAAGGCTCTGGTGGAGGAAGGGGCAGCAGTGGCAAAAGCAGCCCTCCAAGCCACCTCGGACGCGGCAGACACGGCAGCCCATTCTATGGCATCTGCCATATCCATGCGAAGGGCATCGTGGCTTCTCCTGTCTGGTCTGTCTGCAGAGTCTCAGTCTCTGATGCAGGACCTTCCCTTTGACGGGAAAGCACTGTTTCTGGACCAAACCGATGTTCGCCTGCATGGGATGAAAGACTAACGTACCACCCTGCAAATTCTGGGCCTATATGTCCCTCCACCGAAGGACAAACCTAGGCCGCAGACCTCTGCTCCCCTCACTAGGGGTAGATATGAACCCCCTCCTAAGCGACCGAGGGAGCAGAGACACAGGTCTCAGCATCAGTCAAGCTCAGCCCCGCGACCAGGCCCCTCGAAGGGCAAGAGGCAGGGGAAGAGGCGGTTTTGACTCTTTGCGGGGTGCCACTGGGCCTGTTGCCACGGATGCCCCCCAGTTAATAAAATTTGTGTTCTGCAACTGTTTATCTGTGTTCCGAGTGCAGTGATCCCATATAACGTCAGACCAGTGGATCCTCAGCATCATTTCCAGGGGCTACACGTTGCAGTTCACCTCACCCCCACTCCACCACCCTCCACCCCGGGAGGACCTCGGGGACCAGGAAAAGACGGTTACTCACCTTTGTAACTGTTGTTCTTCGAGATGTGTTGTTCATATCCATTCCAATTAGGTGTGCGCGCGCCACGTTCATGATCATCTGAAGATTTTTACCTTAGCAACTCTCGGTGGGTTGGCTGGGTCGCCCCCTGGAGTGGCGCCGCTATGGCGCTGGATATATACCCCTTCTGACCCAACGGCACCTCAGTTCCTTCTTGCGGGCTACTCTGACAGAGGGGAAGGATGGCGGGTTTGGAATGGATATGAGCAACACATCTCGAAGAACAACAGTTACAAAGGTGAGTAACCGTCTTTTCTTCTTTGAGTGCTTGCTCATGTCGATTCCAATTAGGTGACTCCCAAGCATTACGTAGGTGGTGGGGTCGGAGTGAGATGTCGCAGAATGTATAACTGCTGAGCCAAATGCCGCATCATCTCTGGACTGTTGTACCAATGCGTAATGTGATGCAAAGGTGTAGACCGAGGACCAGGTAGCTGCTCGACATATCTCCTGGATGGGTACATGGGCCAGGAAGGTGGCAGACGAAGCTTGAGCCCTAGTAGAATGGGCGGTGAGGTTGCTAGTCGGAATGTGAGCCAAGTCAAAGCAGGCACGGATGCAAGACGTCACCCAAGATGAACTTCTCTGGGAGGAGACCGGCAGGCCCTTCATTCGGTCTGCCACCACTACAAAGAGTTGGGGTGTCTTTCGAAAGGGCTTTGTTCGTTCGATATAAAAGGCGAGAGCCCTGTGGACATCTAGGGAGTGCAGCTGCTGTTCCCGGCGCAACGAGTGCAGCTTCGGGAAGAAGACTGGAAGGAAGATGTCTTGATTGATATGGAAGGCCGATACCACTTTAGGGAGGAAGGCGGGGTGTGGTCGCAGCTGAACCTTGTCCTTGTGAAACACCGTATACGGGGGGTCCGCAGTGAGGGACCGAAGTTCGGACACGCGCCTTGCCGGTGGAATGGTGATGAGGAATGCTGTCTTCCAGGAGAGGTACAGCAGCGAGCAGGTGGCTAGTGGTTCGAAAGGAGCACCCATAAGCTTGGCTAGAACTAGATTGAGGTCCCAGGTTGGGGCGGGACATCGAACCTGGGGGTACAAACATGCCAAGCCCTTGAGGAACCTCGAAACCATGGGGTGAGAGAAGACTGAACGGCCATTCTCCCCTGAGTGAAAGGCAGAGATGGCCGCCAAATGCACTTTTATTGATGAGACCGCTAAGCCGTGTTGTTTCAGGGACCAGAGGTAGTCCAAGACAGTAGGAACTGGTACCTGCGTGGGGATAACGTTACACTGAGCGCACCAGCAGGAGAAACGCTTCCACTTGGCCAGGTACGTCAACCTAGTGGAAGGCTTCCTACTGCCCAGGAGTACCTGCTGTACTGAGGCAGAACAACATAACTCAGACTGGCTTTACCACGCAGCAACCATGCTGTAAGGTGAAGAGACTGTAGGTCTGGATGGTGAAGTCTGCCGTAGTCCTGAGTTATGAGATCCGGCCAGAGTGGTAGGGGGATTGGGTCGGCCACCGACAGGTCGAACAATATGGTGTACCAGTGCTGCCTCGGCCACGCTGTAGCGATCATGATGAGGTGGGCCCTGTCTCTGCGGAGCTTGAGCAGGACCCTGTGGACCAGCGGGAATGGTGGAAAGGCATAGAGTAGATGGTTCGTCCACGGTATCAGGAATGCGTCTGAGAGTGAGCCCGAGGAGCGACCCTGGAAGGAGCAGAACACTTGACACTTCCGATTCTCACGAGAGGCGAAGAGGTCTATGTGGGGAAACCCCCACTTCTGGAAAATAGAATGGATGACGTCCGGGCAAATCGGCCACCCGTGAGCTAGGAAGGATCTGCTGAGGCGATCTGCCAGGATGTTCTGAACTCCTGGGAGAAAGGACGCTACCAGATCGATTGAGTGGGCTATGCAAAACTCCAAGAGCTGAATGGCTTCCTGACAAAGACAGGAGGAGCGCACTCTGCCCTGCCTGTTTATATAAAACATAGCTGTTGCTTTGTCCGTGAACACGGAGACACAACGGCCTTGGAGTTGCTGACCTGGCATGCTAGACGAACCACCCTCAGTTCCCGCACATTGATGTGCAACGGTAGTTCTTGAGCCGACCAGAGGCCTTGAGTATGGAGACCCTCAAAGTGGGCACCCGAACCCAGAGATGACGCGTCCGTGGTTAGGGCCATCTAAGGTTGTGGTGGGTGGAATGGCATCCCTGCACAGACCAGGGTGGGGGTCAGTCACCAGGTATGGGAGCCTAAAACGTTCAGGGGGACAGTGAGTATCGTGTTCAGGCTGTCTCGGCCCGGTCAGTATACTGACGTGAGCCAGGTTTGAAGTGGACGGAGGCGTAGCCTGGCGTGTTTGGTCACAAAGGTGCAAGCAGCCATGTGGCCTAGGAGGCTGAGACAAGTGCGAGCCGACGTTGTCGGGAAGGATTGGAGGCCTTGAATAATTGATGCCATCGCCTGAAAACGAGGCTGCGGCAGGCAGGCTCTGGCCAAGTTGAAATCCAGAATTGCCCCAATGAAGTCTATCCTCTGCGTGGGTACCAGAGTAGACTTCTCTATGTTGATCATCAGGCCAAGTTGCCTGAAGAGATCTTTGATGAGGCACAGATGACGTCTCACTTGCGTCTCGGAGGTCCCTCGAATGAGCCAATCATCGAAATACGGGTACACGTGCACGCAACAACGATGGAGGGAGGCGGCAACTACAGCCATGCATTTTGTGAATACTCACAGGGTCATAGAAAGGCCGAATGGAAGGACCATGAATTGAAAGTGTTGATGGTTGACCACAAAACGGAGGTACCGTCTGTGTGGTGGGTAAATTGCGATGTGGAAATACGCATCCTTCATATCAAGGGCGGCATAGCAGTCTCCAGGATCCAATGACGGGAT